>NC_081413.1:735193281-735808638 GCF_030272615.1 Cryptomeria japonica
AATCCGCAATAAAGTATTAGTTTCATGGATTCAGTCAATTTCAGATGAGACACAGTAGCAACAATGGACTTCAACAAATCAAATAATTCAACGGACTCGGACAACATTATGGTTTAGTGATATCTATCCTTTTTGTGAAAGTAAACATTGTGACCACAATCAAATAAGACTTATACAAGTGACAAGAGACACTAAACTTGAGGACTACAGTGAATGTTGGTGTCGAGTCTTGGTTTTCTTTTGATTTTATCTTTTCGTGACATGTCTTTTAGCTTTTCAGGGATGTCTCTGACTAGAGATTTTATCTCCAGGATGTCTTTTACTAGAAAGGAAAGGATGGGGTATCATCACCTATATTTTATTTGTTGTCTGTGGATTGTCTCTTAGTAATGCTATGAATTGTCCAAAGATATGAGGACACTTTGAGTCTAGTGTGAACTAGGGCATTCCTTGTTTGTGATTGTTTGATCTCCATGCAAATAGGTACAATAACTTTTTGGGTCGAACATATACCTGGATTGTCATAACCTATTTGCCATAATAAAGCTCCATGATGATAACGCACAAGAAGCTCTTTCACTTCCATATCTTCTATCTTTGATCCCCCTTTCTTGATTGACCTCCATCATCCTTCTTGAGTCTGTGTAGCCTACTATCACATGACTGAGTATAATGACACACCAAAAACATTTGCATCTCATGTAGTTTGCACCTACATTACCACATGTTATCATTTCATACATACATATAGATATCACAATTGCATATGCATAACATTTAAAAACATAAAAAGAACAAAAAAAAAATATGGCATTTCATCATGTACATATTTGCATCCATATCATAAGCATCACATAGGTACACATGCATATAGCTGCCGCAAGGATGAGTCTCATATATATATATATATATATATATATATATATATATATATATAATCATAAGTGTCATGATACAATGAAGTCAAAATCATATGGCTACAATCACCCGAACGTGTCATCATACAAAATGGTACAAAACTGATACATAGGGAGCCCTCTAGGCTATGATGAACTCCCTCCCTTAGAGCCAGCTAGCCTCGATGGAGTCTGAGCCCTGGAAGGACCCACCCTAGGATCATCTCTCCTGTCTCCTCTCTCTGGTGGTGGTGGAGGACCCATGACCCCACCGCTCGATGCCTGTCTCTTGTCCCTCCCTCTAGTGATCGTCGCTATCCGCGATGGTCTTTGGAAGCTCCTATCCCACTGATCTAGTGGCACTACTCCATAGTATAGGTCTCTCCAGTAGCCTATCTCCTCCCTGGCTTGCAGAACATAGGTGTATCCAGCTCCTGTGTCCTTTGTTTCCTATCTCCCTGACCTCAGTGCTATCTCAACCTCTGTATAATGCTGGATATCCTAATCCCTCTCCCGCTTAGTATCCCTCAGTTGTCGCTTGAGCCTATCCCTCTCCCACTCGAGATCCTCGATCTCATCTGCCTATCCTTGGCAGATCTCCCTCAAAGCCAATAATTCATCCTCCTCCTCTCCCCCCTCACCCTATCCCTATAGCTGTGGCTGCTCCTGTGGCTGCCCCTATCCCTGTCCATGTCCCTGTCCCTATTTGGGAACCTGTGTTGTTGGCACCTATAAAGGAAATCCACCTTTGCCCCTCACTATGTGACCCTGTCGAGCCTACCTCTCCTCTCCAGCCTCCCTCCTCAGAGCCACTCTCCTCTCTCCTACTATACCCCGCCTCCTCTTTTGGCCTCTACCTTCACCATCTCCATCATCATCCCCATCACCTCCACCATCTCCATCTATCGGCTCCCCTGGATCTGTCAACCATAGAAATAGATGCTCTGCCCAATATGCAGTATACTCTACATCCATCCCTGCATCCTCTATCTCTGGCCACATATCCCAAGGCAAGGGAATCATCTCTACCAGCTAGGTCACTGCCTGATCATAAGACAACAATGGCCCGAAGTGCACCCAATCTCTCACTGTCCGAGCATACATCCCAGAACCCCATGGCATCCGTTGTATCCTACTGAACTATCTACCCACCCTATCGACCAACTACCTCTCAAGAACATATGGCATCTGCCCAATCAGATACCTACTTCAAAACACATATGGCAGCTCCATTGCATCATCCTCCCTCCTCACACTCTTGGTATGACCTCCATACTATAGTGTCGATCTCATCAATGACCCTGAGCCAATAATCTAATCTCCCAATCCATGGCTGAGATGTAATCATATCATACCAATGTACAAAACTGCGCCCATGGCCCCTGCCTCTGAAATGAATCGATCGTGTCACCGGCAGATGCTCATATGCCCACACCTGCAACAATGTAACTCTGCAGCCCAATCTTGTTGATCCATGGTATACCAACTGATGTAACTCATAGTACAAGTGTGCCAGTAGACATGGTCCCCATGCAAACCTGGTGTGCTCTGTCACCAATGTCTCCAGGGTACTCTCCCAGCCCACAACCAAACCTCGTGTAGCCCTATCTAGACAGAGGAACCCACTGATAACTCCTGCCAACACTACTAGCAATGCTAATCCTATCCATGTCATGGTATCCCAAGCCACATGTCCAACCCTCATCTCCAGTCCTGGATCCTGGAACACTCGTCTCAGTGCATCCTTGTCTCCGTCTTGATCATAGGATACTAACTCCCCATCGATCGGTATCCTATAAACATCCTCTAAGGTGACTGTCATCTCACCCATCGAAAAATGAAAACTGCAAGTCTCTGAGTGACATCTCTCAGCTAGCGTAGTCAGCAATCCCATGTTCACCCGAAACTCAGGCACATACAAGATATGTCGCAGGCCCATAGCCTGAACTGCTGCTCTCTCCTTGACTATTAGCTCTACTCACAAACTTTGAGTCAATGGGAATCTCTCTCGTGACTCCAACATAGGTAGGTCCTCCTATAGTCAAGCAAATCAACTGTGTCAATCATAGTGGCATTCCTTGTTCATCACAAAATGCTGCTTTTTATCCTAGTGCTTATGATACTCTATTCTAGTGACACTCCGTGTTCATCACAAAGTGTTGATTTTTATCCTAGTGGCACTCCCTGTTCATCACAAAGTGTTGTTGTTTATCCTAGTGGTACTCCCTATTCATCACAAAGTACTATGTGTTTTTGCACTCCCTGTTCATCACAAAGTGCTGCTCTTTTTAGTACTCCCTGTTCATCACAAAGTACTATGTTTTGGCATTCCCTATTCATCACAAGTTCCTCGATCTATCCTATCCTAGGGCCTCTGCTTGAGTGTATCCTCTTGAGTAGTTTCCTAATTGGCAACGTCTGTTCTATCACAGAATTGTCAATCCTAGCCCTATCTGCTATCCTAGTCTTCCCTAGAGGACCTGCTTGAGTATATCCTCTCAGCAGCTTATCCAATCGACAACGTATGTTCATCACAGAACTACCGATTCAACCTAGAAGACATAAATGTACATTTATGACATAAACGTGCTTACATACTGCACATACGCGTCTGCTCTGCATAGACGCACTTGACATACATAGACGTGCCTCTACTCTACATAGACGCGTCCATACAGTATAAATGCACCTGCACAACATAGATGGGCTCGCATCTGACATAGATGCATTTGCATTCATAGACACACCTGGCACAAACACAGATGCACCTAGCCAACCCAAACGCACCTTAACATTTTTCCCCCCGCTTGACATATCTAAAATGCATTAAATGTGCTACCTAACATGCATTTATGGCAACATTTATTGCGACAAAGTACAAGGAGGTTTTGTGGTACTCACCGGCTCTCCTGCATCTGTTGGCCTCTGAAATTGGCTAACGCGATCGAATCTGTGCACCAATATCATCGCTACTGACTGCTGCTGCTCTGTTTTCTCTCTGCACTCTAATCTCTTGGATGTGTGGATGAAAATGAGGATGTTTTCCCCTTGTGGTCTATCTTATAGACTCCCTAGCCCTAGCCCTAGTCTCCTATGTTAGTCTTTGTTATCTCGTGACTCTGTCACTCTATCCTATCCAGTCTGTCCATTCTAGCCCTTTATTTCTTATACAAAGATTGTCTGTGATCTTTTCAAACATTTTCATCCAATCTCTCTAGGAGGCATATCATTCCCATCTTGGGTCAACTTTGTATCAGTTCATATTATCTTCTTTGAAACAACACGACAAGCTGTATTGTCTCAAAGAGGGGCAAAATGTAGACACCTAAAATTGTCATGTCTAATTAAATAAATATCTTTATTTATTTAATTGTTTTAGCCTAATTCTTCTATTAATTAAATGAATATTTATTTATTTAATTAATTCATTTATCCTCTTCTAGCCTTATTTCTCATTTAAATAGATACATTTATTTAAATTATTCTTTTCCTAAATTAAATAAATACTTTTATTTATTTAATTAATCCCACTTCTTCTATTAATTAATTAAATATTTATTTATTTAATTAATTCATTAGCCTTTTCTACCTATGACACATGGCATTCATCTCTTAATTCATACACTACCTACCCTCTTATTTTTTTCTTATTTTCTCTACCTACCCTCTAATCCTAGCCGACCATTTATTTTTACACCTATCAATCTTATCCCTTCATTTCTTATAGTGTCTTCTATATAAGGAGATGCTTCCTTCATTATCAACCCCTCAATGACACATTCTGACTTGACTACATTACACTTTCAAACTTTCATATGCGATCAAGCCTACTTGCAACCACATTTCTGTTCTTTGTTGAGCTCTTGTGCACACATAAAATCTAAGAGCAAATATATCAAGCAAGATCAATGGAGATAGGAAGAATGGAGATCCAAACCCTATTGGACATGTGATGGTATAATCTTTGTGATTTCATTTGATTTGCATTGTCTTAGGTAATCTTCATATGTTATGGTGGATCTTTGTTGTTGTTAGGCTAGGGTTTTGTGGTTGAATTCATTTAGTCTTTCAATATTTTTTCTATCCACTTTTCACCATATACACCACCTATTAGTACACTCTTTGGTGATTATTAGGGTTTGTTAGACTTACACCATCCAATATTGTAAAATATAAAGTCTCACAATCAAAACCAAAGACCTCGATGATGGCTTTTATTTTATTTAGACGAATCAAACATATTGATGATGTGTCTTCTTATAACAAATTTCTTGATGATGATTGGAGATCTTTATATTCACCCCTCATGGACTGGTTAATTCTAATATTTGCCCTTCTTTTCTTGACATCTAAACACTCAATAGGGATCTACATTCTTGTAAGAGAATTGATCCCTCTTCTCATGAAAATTATGACACCGCTTCTTCAAAATGTAATTATAATACTCATGCAGGCAAGGTTAGTAATGTGGTCTCTCCTCCTTCATTTGAGTTAGAGACATGTTATGGGCCTAGGTTCACAATTATTTATAAACTTGGATACAATGGAAGTAATTTAGGTCATATCGATCAAGAAGTTAAGGCCCTTATGAAACCCAAATCATACATTTATAAAGCTTTAAGTTTTTTACCTTCTCCTTCATTTACATCCCTTCTCACATTGTCTAATATCTCATAGCTTCTTCTTGTAAAGAAGAGAAAATATTCTTGAAGCTCCTCAAAGTCCAATCAATTACTCTTCCTCCTCCAAAATATATAAAACTTCATAAGCATAATAAAATGAATCATAGAGTGCTTGACCATTCCACTAGAGAATGTTAGGACTTGGGAGATAAATAAGTTCTTGATTTTGGTTATATGATCCACTCATTGGTTGATGCACCTATTTTTTCTTCACATGACAAGCAACATTGGGTTTCTCCTTTTTCCTATCCTTCATAATTGATATTTTTTTACTATTATGTTGTCCTGGCAATGTGACATTCATAGCCTTATATGGGTGCTCATTGTCATTCGTGGTGGTATAATCTCAAGTACAAACATTCTTTATATTAGATAGAAAAAATAGTATTATGTGGTTATCCTCACCTATACACTCATTCCTCTTCTCTTTCATATTCCTTAAAATATCAATATAACAATGTGTTAACATTTTAAGAGGGACATATGATCTTTCTATTTGTTGTTTTCATTGATGTGCCCCTTTTTGGTGGTGTCGTATTGTACAATACCCCCTAAGGTATGGTTATCAACCACTCTTACAATTTTTGTGGTCTTTGAATTATCCAACATAACACAACTTGTTGGCCAATGGAATTCATATGATTCACCTTGATCACCTAGCATAATTTAGCTTGCTAGTTTTTTATCATTATTATTGTTTATGCTCCCTAAAGTGTTGGTATTATATGAAACATCCAACATAGCACAACTCATTGGCTAGTGGCATTCATATGACTCACATTGATCACCTAGCATAGTGTGGCTTTCTATTTTGTGATTTTTGTTCCTTATGCTCCTTGAGGCGTTGGTAATCCATGGTAATCTAGCATAACACAACTTGTTAGATCCATGGGAGCTTTTTAATGTGCATGGCCCCTAAGGATAGAGAAAGATAGTGCCAAAGGCATACTCATGTGTTTTTGTACTAAATGGACTTATATGTGTTTTATTGCATTCCTACACATGTTTATGTTATCATGTATGTTTGTCATATGTTGAATTGTTGCATATAACTAAGTGCCTTCATGTGTTTGTTGTATTATAGGGATTAGGCTTGGTATCAAGACAAGTTTTCATAATGAGGTATCCTTGCCTCATTGACTTAGAATCTTTATTTTATTTAGTGTGTATTAGCAATTGGCATTGTATGCTTCATGATTACCTGACATTTCCTAGTGTTTGCTTCATGCCTTATGTGTTTACCTCATGTTTGGAATGTTTTCTTGGTGTCTTGCATACTTTTTATGTATGATTAGTGTCTTGTGTGTCTTCTATGTGTCTTTTATGGTTCACCTAACATGTTAGGTTGTACATGGTTAAATTTGGTAGAAATCCCCACTAGTTATATTGTACAAGGGTTAACTTGTATAGTTGACTTGTGTTAAGTCATTCAAAGGTCAATTTTAACAATCCATGACAAATGTTAGGTTGTGTAGGGGTTAAGATTCATAGCCTACCCTTTTAAGTCATTCAAGGGTTAAATTTTAAGTTCCACATCAAATGTGTTAATTAAAATTATGTGAATATTTTAAGTTCGAATCAAACCCTAATTTAGAAAGAGAACATTTTCTTATTCTAATGCATTCTACCTAGCAACATATAATATGACATGAGTTCAATTTTAAAAGAGTAATTAGATTAAATATAAATTTAAAGACTAAATATATTTAAAATTAAAATTCTAAATTTAAAAATTTATATTATCAAATTAAATATCCTAATGATAAATATCTATTGAACATAATCCTATAAAGATGACTAAAAGAATTGAAAATAACTATTTTACTTTGATTTGCTAGCCATAATTAATTATTTTTATATTTATCTTATAAATTATGTCAAATTAATTTTTAATTTTTTTTAATACTCATACTTCTAGTTTGTAGTTATATTCCTTAAAGGTATAATGTGTGACTTTTTAATAAAAAGGCACACACATTCAATGAAAGATTTTAATGTGGCATGTGGCCTCAAATCAGCGGATTGGTCAAGTCAATTAGGATTGCGGACATTATTGTGGGATATAAAAGAGACGTTTATTATTAATTTATTCATAGTCAAATATTAAAAGAGATGAATGATATTAAATGAATGGGCGTCATCAATATGACTATGGTTGTGACAATCAATTAATATAAACATTAAAGTTGTTGAAAAAAATGAATCTGATATAAAAAAATATTATATAAAGTTGAAGTCACATTTTTCTAGATGAATGTTACATCATAGAATATTTGAGGAAAGTAAATGTACGTGTAGTCAACATAATATGTTGTTATGTTAATGAATTGATAAGGAAAATTATTAAAATACATTTTAGTTCTCTAAAAAAATCAAATCTACACCATCATCATATGGGGCATATACATTTCCGTGAATGTTATCTTCAATTTTTTGCATCATCATTATGTTGGTCCATGAAGGAGTTTGACCTAGGATAATCCATTCACCTATCCAATTGATAAGCTCCTTGTCAATCTCTATAAACACGACCTTAATTTTTCAAATATCATGCATGCACATGAAGGCAAATAGATTGTACGATTTTTATTTTTAATTTTTTGTCAAATTAGTCTTTATAGATGATTTGTCTGTAACGTATATGGCTCAAATTCCTTTTTACAATCATAATAGGGTAAAAATATTATATAAAGTTTTCACATATATAATCAATTGAGTATTCTTTTTCATTAAGCGAACATGATAAGTCTAAAATGGCATAAATTAGAAGTCACATTTTTTCTTCTAGATGGACATTACATTATATAATATTTGAGTAAACTAAATGCATGTTTAGTAAATATAATATATTGCTATGTCTACGAATTGATAAGGAAAATTATTAAAGTACATTTTAGTTCTAAAGGATGATAGAAGAATCAAATCTACACCATCATCATATAAGGCAAAACAATTATGTAAAGTTTTCACATCCGTTACAATCAATTGAAATTTCTTTTTCATTAAGTGAACATGATAAGTCTAAAATGACATAAATTAGAAGTCGCATTTTTTTCTAGATGAATATTACATCATATAATATTTGTGTAAACTAAATGTATGTTTAGCAAACATAATATGTTATTATGTCAATGAATTGATAAGGAAAATTATTAAAATATATTTTAGTTCTAAAGAATGATACAATAATCAAATCTACATAATCATCACCATCATCATCATCATCATCATCATCATCATCATCATCATCATCATCATCATCATCATCATTAATTTCAATGTTTCAATCTTTCTCGTCATCATTAAAATGGTTCATGAAGGAATTTGACCTAGGATGATCGGTTCACCTATCCAATTGACAAGTTCCTTATCAATCTCTATAAACACGCCCTTAATTTTCAAATATCATGCACATGAAGGCAAACAAATTGTAGGATTTTTTATTTTTTTTGTCAAATCAATCATGTGCATCGTACACCAATTTCACACATCAAGACCATGTTTCTCATGTTTATTTTATTTCTCTAATATTTTCTACAACCAAAATTCAAGAACAAGAAAAAACATGAGAAGATTGACTTCTCATGTCTATTTTATTTCTTTAATATTATCATTTTCTTCTATTACTATGCAATTTGAAATATGCAAATTACATTTTCTTTTAAATTTAAAGATACATCTTATTTAATAGACTTAGATACCCTATATTTATTAATTTTCCTTTTACTATGCTTTCATATAATAGAATATTATTTCTATAGGTTTACTTATATTTTGTAGGTTACATCAATAATGATGAGAAGAATGTGTTCAAGTATTACTACTTCTAGATTAGATTGTGTGTTTGTTTGCATCAATCTAGAAGCAGTAATACTTGAACAATTATGGATTGTGGAAAAATAATATCCTGTAGAGAAACATGTGTCTAACGGTGCAATATGAAATATGCTTGTATACATATTTTTTACAATCAATTGAAGGAGTTTTGTGTAACAACTATAATTTGGTTTGGAATAGGAAGTTAGCAATACATGCACAACAAATGAGTATGGTCACTTGTCTTACCATCTTAGGTAGAAAGATTCTTACTTTGAAAGGATGTTTTGGGTAAGGTCAAGTTGCAAAGTATTGATAGGAATCACCATTTTCGTGATGGTTCTCAAATAGTATATTCTTTCCTTCCATTTCTAAGAATGATAATAATCATAATAAGGTTACATCAAAGGACTTGATTTAAAGATGTTTTGTAGGTTTGAAATCTATCTATTATTGTCTTTCAACAAACCTATAACATACCACACTTCAAAGGGCCATCAAACAACTTGAGTTGATAAATAATTTGAGTTACAAGTGATGTGATTGATCAATATTAAAGCCCATAAATGTGAAATTTTGAAGTCCTAATATTTTATGCAAGAAAATGTAGTGCAATACCAAAAAAATATGTAAGTATAAATAATATTATAACCACCTCAAATATTTTTAGTAAGGGCAAAATAGGTTTTGAGGGGACCCAAAACCCCATACATCATGTTTAAAACAGATCCCGAAACACTATGCAGATGAATTTTGCTTGAATCCAAACCCCATTTACAAAATCTTGCAAATAGATACTACACAGACCAACAGTAGTCTACCATCAACCAAACACCAGAAACTAGGCATCAAAGAACTAGTTGAAACACCTACAAGATTTGAGTCGTCAAACAAGAGAGCTCAGATACATAGGCAGAGGGATTTGCAAGGATCCCATATCCTTAACCATTGGTTTTGGAAAGACTCCCATAACCTTAAGACCTAGTAAAATAAAGAAATAACATTTAGAAAACACTTGCGTGACTGGGTTTTGAAAATGATCCCATAAACTTTTAAATAAGAGCATAATCTACTCCTCTAGAGCTGCCAATAACATGAAGAAGAGAAACAATAGAGTGATTTGACAAGCTCCCCAAAACATCACAATGAATTTTAGAATGGCTCTCATAACCATCATAAAAACATAAGAACCCTACACAATCCACAAGCTCCACCTCAAAAGGAGCCCCATGAGAAAAATAGGGTATCCATCCTTGTAGCACATCTCCTTGCAACACCTCTCATTTTCAACTACAAGCACAATCTCCACCTCAATAAGAAGAGTAGAAGAAAACCAAGGAAGCAAATAGAGAAACACTTCCTAGCTCGGCCAAGTGTTTTCCATCACAAACAAGCGCTAAGAGAAAGGAAGGGGTAGAGAAAACCCCCAAGTCCTAGCTCCAAATCATGGAGTAGAAGATAGCCAAAGAAGTCCACAAACTTAATCCACAAGTAAAATGAAAACCTTTACTGAAAAGGAACACTACCTCAATAGGATATCCATAAGTAAAAAATAATTTTAAATAAAACCCCTTAACCAAAAACTAAAAACAAAAATAGGCCTAGAGAAATTCAAGGCCACATACACTACAAAGTAGAGGTAATATCTCACCACCAATAGAGGGATCCCCTCTCCAAATTGTTACTACTTATCAAATTGCCATTAGTTTCATATCCAAAGTCATACTATATTCTAGTCGGTTAGTATTACCGAATCATGCAGCTGGTACACACAAAGAAGTCGGTATGAATAGTCTAGTCAGTTACTAAAGAAAGCAGTCACAGAACACAGTATTCACCAAGCTGTTTACCAAGTAAAGGTTCATAGCTACCAAGTGGTAAAGTTAACTCATCAAGTTGATATTCACCGAGTGAAATGTTTTACTAGATACATTGAACCTGGACATGCACATGAAAACATGTTACAAGATCAAGGCACATCTAACTGTTTTTGCATTGGAAATTGCACTATGAGATTATATATGATTACAAGGCCAATCTAACCTATGAGATATTTTGTTTAGTTATTCATTCGAAGAATCTTTTTGTAAGATCGAAGCAATGAATCAGATCACCGCTATAAGAGACCTATATATATAGCATGATTCTAGGGTTAGATATATATGGTATGAGATTCAATGAGATAGCAATGTGTATACATGAAGGAAGACTGTTATAGAGACACAGAGAGGTCACCGAGAAGGTTATCAGTGAACAGTCGAAGAACAGAGTAAACAGAAGGGTTTACTGAGTTTCATTATGGGTTACTGAGGTATGCTACAAGTTAGGTAATCTTATTTAGAGCACATAGAATCTACTTTAGCATTTCAGATGTAAAGTTGCAGATATTTGTAATGATTATATTGTAATATTTTGAAGTTGTAAGAG
This sequence comes from Cryptomeria japonica, assembly GCF_030272615.1. Classification (NCBI taxonomy): domain Eukaryota; kingdom Viridiplantae; phylum Streptophyta; class Pinopsida; order Cupressales; family Cupressaceae; genus Cryptomeria; species Cryptomeria japonica. The sequence goes on from NC_081413.1 coordinate 735,205,103, forward strand.
AAACCTTTAATAGGGTAAAAGACTCTAACCAAGTCTATAAATTGTAAATCCTTTAACCAGGTGCTACACTTATATAGTGTTGTAAAAATCCTTTAGTAAGGTAGATCTAACTGATCTTAATACTCCTAACAGGGTAAGCTATCATTAATAGCTAAATGTAGCTCTAACCGAGTATTCTTTATTATTGCAGTAGTGAAGTTGTGGGTGCCATCCCCACCACAGTTTTTCTCTCTAACCAAGAGTTTCTGCGTGACCAAAATATATATGTTATGGAGTGAATCATGTATGATTGTTATCTGTTGATTATAGTTTTATTTTATGTTACTGCACTATTCTATTTATGCATAACAGTAAGGTTATTACAAAGGAAAAGTTTTGGAGTACTGATTCACCCCTCCCCTCTCAGTACATTAGCTTTCTATATTGGGCCTAACAATTGGTATCAGAGCTTGAATCTTGGAAAAGGGTTTAACCACCTAAAGAGAAAGATCTTAGCAATGGAAGGCTACAAACAATCTCAGAGGATTGTGCATCTTCAAGAAGAGCTAGATAATGCAAATCAAGTGATTGCAAAAATGCAGAGGCAAATGCAAAAATCTCTGAAAGTAAGGAGAAGATTATCTGATGACTTGCAGGATTCTCAAGAGCTAGTGGAACAAATCGAGACATCATCTGAGAATAGTATATCTGAAGAAACTGAAGAAATGATTGGAATGTTGAAAGAAAAGAACAAAGCATTGGCTGATCAACTAAAAACAATGAAAAGAGAACATGAACATTTCAGTACACAAATGACTGAAAATCTAGATGCATTAAGGAGAGCTGAGGATAAAGCAAGAGATCTACAAAGAGAGAAACAACAACTTGAAGCTCTAGTATCTGATAAGGATGATGAAATCATAAGGCTAACTGGTATTCAACAAAATGTGACCGATCAACTAGGTTATCCTCATCATGAAGCAATTCTGAAGAATGATGAAAATCAATCATTGAAACTTGAAGTATCAAGGTTGACTGGTGAACTTGAAACAGAAAAGAAATCCAAAGAATCATTGGAGAAAAGTTATGAAGCATCAAAGATGTTGGATGAGCAACTAAATACAAGAAGACTCTACAAAGATGGAGGACTCAGTTACAAAGGAAAAGAATCTATCGAGAAAGGAATAGACTCTATCGAGAAAGGAATTAATACTACCGAGAGAGGAGAATCATCAAAACAAGCTAGAAAAAGAAATAACATCAAAAGGAAGAAGCCTATTTGCTACTACTGTGGAAATCAAGGTCATACTACCAACATATGCCAGATCAGAAAAGGTAAGCAACTGAATATCTCTAAGTCCAATGGATATTGTTATAATTGCAAAAATTATGGTCACATACCTAATCAATGTAGGACAAAGTCTGTTAACAACCATCAGGAGGCAAAATTCAAAGGGTTTTGTAAAAACTGCAATAGATATGGACATAGTACCGAGAAGTGTTGGTTTAAGCAAAAGAACTACATGAAGTATCCACACCGAGCAAACACTGGAGGTTACCGAACTCACACAGATTCTTACCAACAATATGCAGCAGTACCATGGGATTACAATACAAGGATATGGTGCGAATGTTGTGGAAGATATGGACATATAAGTGCCAACTATTTTATAAGGTTTGGAATGAACAACCGGAGATCATGGAGAAATCCCGGTATGGCATGTTTTCATTGTCACAAAGCTGGACATTTAGTTGGAGATTGCAGAGATCAACCAAGAAGAGACACTGAGGAGATAAAAGAAAAATTCAAGATGATTTGGAAAAAGAAAGAAATTATGTCTGATGAAGAAAGCACCTTACCTACTGAGTTAGGTGCACCTGTTTCAAATTAGCCAAGAAAAGGTATGAAGGGACTGCATTCTTTAAAAGTTCAATCATAACAGTTCCTATTTTATTATGAACAGAATTCAAAATTTGCATAGTTAAGATGCAATTAGTCAGTTTACATACTATATAGGAAACCTGTGAAGTCGGTGTATATAGGGAACCTGTCAAGTCAGTTAACAAAGCAAAGTTGGGTACTCAGTGAAAATAGAAAATAAAGTAAAATGGTAAAAGGTGAACCGAGTGCATTTAATATATTGACCTAACTTGCATGGAGCCCGATAAGGTATTTTTGAGTACTTAAAAGTGTTTTCGTGGTCATTATCATTCACCCAAGTTTTTGAGAAATAGAGTAGAGCGAATCAAAGCGACCAAACTTCATTCAGAGCGAATTTTAGGGTATTTACATCAATCTATTCACACTGTTTAGCTGGTTTCTGATCTAGTCAAATTGCTAGTGTCTATCGAGTGTGAAGAGTAAGCTACTTGTAAACCCTAAGGATAACCTATCAAATTTTACTCGAGATCTACCATGGCGCCCAAGATCCAAGACCTTGTAGTTGTCCAAAATGTGGAGAAACCATCTCTGAAGTATTCCCTAACTCCTAAAGTCGCCTTAGAACCAGATGATAAAACTGCATTTTCACTCATCCCGGATCGATTCTCATTGGTAGAAGATGTCAGATTCTTTACCAAATGTCGTGTTGAGGAACTCGGTCATGTAGAGATTAGTGACACATATGATGAACTGTGCACTGACGGCAAACTGGATAGTAAATTTGAACATATCAGAATCAAGGGATTAAGTGAAGCCCTAGTTTATCCTCGTGTGTTCAAACCCCAATGGGTTAAGTTTGTATTGAGTAGAGTACATGATGATTTCATGTGGCTACAAGAGCAACCGTTCAAGATCAAAAAGGAAGTCATTCACCTGATCACCGGATATCCCATCTACGATCATGCTAATGCATAGAAAATGATATCACAAAAGGAGCTAATCAGTCTAACCAGAGTAGAATCCGATTATCGAGGACTAAAATTGAATAATGTCACTAATGCTGAACTGAAATTTGCAATTAGAGTCATTGGTTACTGTTTCTTCCAATTTGCAAGGGAAAACAGTGTACCATGTGCTGCAGTGGACCTGGCCTACAAAATAGTAAAGAAGGGAATGAAAGTAGACTTGTGTGAAGTACTACTAAAGAACTTATTTGAGAACCTGAACACAATAAGGAAGATGAAGAAGAACAACTCGGCAAACACACTCAAGTTCGGTTCACTACTTGTCTGTATGTTTTTCTATTTTGAAAAGTTATTTCTCTCAGTCGGTAAAGTAGTATGGGAGCTACACCAACCTATCACCCATCAAATCAATGATTACATCAAGAAGTTAGGAGATAACTTTAATGATGTCATGGATGATTACTTTAGCAAATTCAGAGAGAAAATGCACAACAGGTACAGGATCCCACCACAACTGGTCGAAAAATACAAGGACAATATTTGTTTTGAAGTCGACACTGATTATTGCTATGTAAATGATGTTGAATTGAGGATTCAGTCATTGCAACCAATGGGTTATGAAATTGATTATGACATCACACAACAACAAATTGATGCCTACCTATCATTGCCAAGGCATGCAACTGAACTAAGGTATGGAACCTATGAAGAGGTAAAGGAGAAAGTAAAAATGAGCATTGTAGTTCCTAAGGCTACAAGGAAAGCTACAAAGATGATAAAAGCTTTATTTGATAAATTCAGAGAAGAATCCTCATCTATGCCTGTCAAAGGCAATCTTGCCATTATCGAGGAAGAATCAGAAGCACAGGAGGCTGCAATAACATTAAGCACAGAGTTGCCAAAGGGAAAAGTTCTAAAAAGAAAGAAATAGGACATCACAAAGGCCCTGCCGACTCCACCAACAAAGAGACCCAACACTAGAGCATTAGCTGCATCACCGAGCAAGAAACAAAAGACTGTTGCCATTCCTAAGGTAACAAAGACTTACAAGAAATCTACTCGGAGACTCATCTTGGCAAAAGAGTCGAGTGATACAGAGTCTGATGATGCTAACAAATTCCAGATTGTGAAGAGCAAAAATGCAAACATTCATAGTGTTGAAAACTTTTGTGCCAATCTTAAGGAATATGGTGGATTTGCAAGATTTAGATATGTTAAGTATGAGTCTAGGAACAATGATGAGAAATGACAAATTGAAGAAGCTGTCATATGTACACGTCTGAAGTTTCAGTTAGCACCATTGGAACTAGCAAAGTCACTTCCGAGTGAACTCTACTCACATATTGATAACAGATGGAAATATGCAATGGATTCAGAGAGATAAATAAGAGAAAGAAGTCTTGTCCACTTATTTTCTGACATGTCCATAGCTGAAATCAAGGAGCATTTGTCCACATACAATTCAAAATTTCTTGTGAAACAGAGAGCCTTGAAATTGATGAATGGGCTATATATTGATGTGAAGAATGAGACTAAGGCCAAGTGGTAGGAGATCTTCAAACAAAAGGATGTCGGTGAACAATCTCAAATTGAAATTGTTGATGTCACTTAGAAAGATCCAGATGTCACCGAGCAAGATCCAAACCCGGTTGACACAATACAAATTGATGAAGATGTAATGGATGAAGCCGCACCAGAGCAAGAAATGATTGAAGGCACCACTTATGCAAAACTTGTGTCTAGTGAATTGGTCTTAGAACAAGTTCAACCTTATCTGCCGGTGAAGCCAACAGTACCAACCGAAGCCCTCAAGGACACCAAACAAGTTACTGAAGGTAACAAATCTGAAGCTATAGAAGATACAAGTAATAAGTCTGAAGCTATAGTAGACACAACAAAAGATCAATCGTCTTAGGGACAGACAAGCACAACAAATATTATAGCAGAGACCCCTAGCATTGAGCCATCCAAAGACACTGCAACTGCTACAGGAATAGTGCAAAGTGTTGCATCTACCGAGCAACCTACCGAGGGACATCAAGCCTCACAAGCACTTGTCTTAGTGCCCCAGACAAAAGGAAAAGAGAAGAAGGTGAGAAAGCATGGTTTTAAATTTGACTTATCTAAACCGATCGTGTTGCCCAATGTTGACATCTCCAAATTAAAAGGGCAAGCACTCACTAAATTTGGTGAACTATGCAAAGCAAAGGCCGAACAGGAGAAACAATTGGCCATATAGAAAAAGAACAAGGTACTTCAAAAGGTTAGGACACTACTCACAAAAATGCTACCATCAGCAACAGTGTCAACTGATGCAGCCATCCATATTCAATTGGATGAACTCCTTAATCAGATTGAAACATCTGGAGTTGATGCATCCGAATACCTAAGCAAGCTCAAGGATAAAGAGCTCACAGCAAAAATGATAGAGGAAGTCCAAAAATCAATTGTTGTTGGCAAGGTAAAACTTGTCAAATTCATTGCTGAGTTGTCCCCTCAACTCAAGCACATTCTTTATTTATTCCAGAAATTGTGTACATTTTCATTATTTATTAAAGACATCAAAAATAAAACTGATGCAATTGAGAAAGAGATCACCGATCTCTCATCCAAGTTGACCACTGAGCCTAATTCAGTTCAAAATTTTTATAAAAAGCTACAACAGCTCATGGCTCAACAGTTAGAACTGAGGAATGAAGAGCATAAAATTAGGATGGATATAATGACCCTTCAAACATTATTCCTTCCTCATCTCTCATTAGTCCAAGAGCACCTCAACTGAGCTACAAGCTTATCAACTACCCAAGAGGGAAGCACTCTTGATGGCTTGATATCACTCTTATCTGATATTCAAGCACATAACTCATTAATGGAAAGTCTCAAGGAATCACTCTCAATCGCCCTCATTGACGCCCAGACCAAGTATAAAACTATTTTTGATTAGTTACCGCCTCCGGATGTAAATTAAGTTTTTAATGTTTGTCAAAAAGGGCGAGTAATATTATGTTACTACACAGAGGAAAGCCCAGCAAATGGGGAGTAATTCTACACTTGGAGAGTAGTATAGTTTTGATAAGACAATTTTGAGTATTGTATACAAGGGGAGTATACCGAGCAAAATATACAGAGCATTTAGAGCACACAAGTACAAAATAGAACTGAACATGCAAAATTCAAAGTTATGTACAGGCTAATGATAAGGGGAGTCTATCTGCATATGCTATTAACTATTGTACATATTGTCAAGTATAGTCATTTTGTCAAGTATATAGTTTTTTTTTGAGTTATGACTTTGTAAGTAGTTTTTGTCAAACATCTCAACTAATGTCAAAAGGGGAGATTGTTACTACTTATCAAATTGCCATTAGTTTCATATCCAAAGTCATACTATATTCTAGTCGGTTAGTATTACTGAATCATGCAGTCGGTACACACAGAGAAGTCGGTATGAACAGTCTAGTCGGTTACTAAAGAAAGTAGTCACAGAACACAGTCGAGTTGTTTACCGAGTAAAGGTTCATAGCTATCGAGTGGTAAAGTTAACTCACCGAGTTGATATTCACCGAGTGAAACATTTTACTAGATACATTGAACCTGGACATGCACATAAAAATGTGTTACAAGATCAAGGCACATCTAACCGTTTTTGCATTGGAAATTACACTATGAGATTATGTATGATTACAAGGCCAATCTAACCTATGAGATATTTTGTTTAGTTATTCATTCGAAGAATCTTTTTGTAAGATCGAAGCAATGAATCAGATCACCACTGTAAGAGGCCTATATATACAACATGATTCTAGGGTTAGATATATATGGTATGAGATGCAATGAGATAGCAGTGTGTATACATGAAGGAAGATTGTTATAGAGACACAGAGAGGTCACCGAGAAGGTTATCAGTGAACAGTCAAAGAACAAAGTAAATAGAAGGGTTTATCGAGTTTCATTATGGGTTACCGAGGTATGCTACAAGCTAGGTAATCTTATTCAGAGCACATAGAATCTGCTTTAGTATTTCAGATGTAAAGTTTTAGATATTTGTAATGATTATATTGTAATATTTTGAAGTTGTAAGAGAAACCTTTAACAGGGTAAAAGACTCTAACCAAGTCTATAAATTGTAAATCCTTTAACCAGGTGCTACACTTATATAGTGTTGTAAAAATCCTTTAGTAAGGTAGATCTAACTGATCTTAATACTCCTAACAGGGTAAGCTATCATAAATAGATAAATGTAGCTCTAACCTAGCATTCTTTATTATTGCAGTAGTGAAGTTGTGGGTGTCATCCCCACCGCAATTTTTCTCTCTAACCAAGAATTTCTGCATGACCAAAATATATGTGTTATGGAGTGAATCATGTATGATTGTTATCTGTTGATTATAGTTTTATTTTATGTTACTGCACTATTTGGTTTATGCATAACAGTAAGGTTATTACAAAGGAAAAGTTTTGGAGTACTGATTCACCCCTCCCCTCTCAGTACATTAGCTTTCTATATTGGGCCTAACACAAATACCACATCACCAACTAAAATGTATAAGGAGAGAAGAGAGGTAGAAGGATCAATGCCAAACTAGAGCACAAAATAAAGAGGAGCAATACAAAAAAGGATGGTTTCCAAACAAATGAATGTGAATCCCTCCAAGAAACAACCAACAAAGGAGCCACACCAACCAAAACCCATGCCAGGAAGAGAAAAGAAAACCTCAACCCCCACAAAAGAAAAAACAAAAGGATCCACCCTTGAGAGAAGAGAGTCTAAAAAAAAACAACTCCTCCACTCCAAACTAGCCAATGACAAGACTAAGAGAAACGAATAAGGGAGGCATGGAAACAAAGCTCCCACCAGGGATATAAAAAAATAAGAGTAGGGGTGAACACAATGAATCATGCACATAAAACCATCAAAACAATTCTCCCTCAACCACAAAAATATCCTCCAATAACACCTGTAGGTAAAAAGAAAAAGGAGCAAAGTCGAGGTCAGCAAACCCTTCCCAAAACAGGGCTAGAGAGGCCAACAAAGTATCCCCATCGTACACCTCCATCAGATCAAGAAAATACTCACCACACTAGAAGAAAGTAACCTTCTCAACCATAGAGAGAACCCAAGAAGCTAAAGTAGAAAAATATATGACCTAATAAGAAGCATGACCATGAGTGCCACCAAAATGAGGGAGAATAGGCAATACAAGAGAATGGAGAATCCAGAGGCACTCCAACTTGAGGATGAACTCTGTATCCATGAGGGCACCCAAAAGATGAAGGGCCACAACTGTAGAAGCCCCACTCCTATCCACATCCACAACATCATCAGCATCCTCTAAGTCATTTTCATCCAAGGCTGCAATCTCTAAGACTCCTACTCTTGAAATCCTAACTTCGCACCTCTTCAACTTACTCCCATTTCTGCCCATGTCCTCCCAATCCACATAACCTAACCACCTCAAATTATATCAAACTTAGGGCATCTAATTATCTCCAAATCTTGAATATCATGAATAGCTCTTATTATATACCTCTATAATTTGATTTGGCAATTGATAGATGCAATTTCAAAACATTCCACAAAATTTTAATGTTGGAAGGAATTGTATTTCTTAAAAATTTCTTGTCAAGCCTTATCACATCTAATGATTTGGAAACTTTAGAACCAATAAATAATGATCCAAAATTGAGAATTTTTTCTCTATCAGATAGAGAAAGTCTATAATTCTACATAAAGTAGTTTCACTTTATTTGCAGCCTTTGCAACTTCTTTCATAATCAATTCTTACTAATTAAGATCATTGAGCTATAAATCCTAAGATGACAAACATGTTGAGGGACTGTTGGAATTACTTATCTATGTTGTCATTGATGTCAAATCTAGTGCTTTGGATTGGTATGTGTGATGTTGGTAATTAATATGAGAGATGCGGTATATGTAGATTAATATGTGAGAGGTTTTATATGTTGAGTTGCAGCACAGTGGAAGATAGGTATGTATGTTATAGATTGCATTATCCTTGTTGTTGTTGATGTTTTTGTTATCACAATATTTTAGATGATTATTTCTCTAGAATCATGAGGATATGAGTGTATGGTTGTGAGAGTTTTGGGTGTTGGTTGTGACATTTGTTCATGTTCTTCAGAAGCTATTCTTCGGATGTCATAATTCAGTTGTATGTTTGGATATACTGTGGTGAGCACATTCTTGTGCTTCGACTTCCTCTAGTTTCTTTGATTGCTGGTAACATTCAATTGGTGTTTTGGTTTTCACGTCTTGAATCATGTGATGCTGACTTGGATCATGATTAGTGCTCTCTGGAATTTTTGGTCTTAGCTATGATTCAGTTATTCCATTTTGTGCTCCCGTCATTGTGACATTATGGTAGCGTGTTATTTTGATGCTTCAAGAATATGTTCTTTTCTGGTTTGGCTGACCTTGAAGATCTTTATTGATATTCTACTTCGATGATTGTAGCATTTCATTAAAATGTTAGTTTGTTAAATATCTCAAAGGCCAACTTGATGTATTTCCAAATTAATATACATGTATATATATAGGATCCCTTTATGATGAGAATTGTTTATGTGTGTGTGAATGTATATGTGAGTAAGTGTGTGGAAGTGTACGAGCGAAGAATAGAAGTGGTAAGTGACAAAGGTGAAGTGTTGGTTTGGTATAAGAAGAATTGTGTAGTGATTTGGTGAAATGATTTGCAGAGGTTCCTAACTGGATCTATTGCAAATAGTTAGAGTATTGCAATAAGTACACTTCTTTCAATTATATATGTATCAGTTTACTGGTTGGTGAATGCATATTATAATAAGGTTAAAATTGAACATTCTAGCAGAACACTGATTCACCCCCCCTCTTAGTGTTCATGGATTCCAACAAGTTCCACATGGTCGAGTGGTTTTATGCCTTCTTCCATTGGAATGTTCTTCATTGGAAGCTAGCATGTGTGAATGTGTGTTCTTATCTTCTCTTCATGTGGATGGATTATTGGAGCTTATTCTATGTAATTGATATTGTAACTATGTATCTTATGTCATGAGGAAAGATGTAATTGTAAAGAGACTATGTATCTCGTAATCATATGTGATAGGACTTGTAGTAGGTTGTGATAGGACGTATAAATTCTTTGTGTTATGGTGTTCATTTGTGTGATTGGTTCATTGATTTCTTTACTTCTTTCAATTATATATATATTGGTTTACCGGTTGGTGAATGCATGTTATAATAAGGTTAAAATTGAACATTCCAGCAGAACACTGATTCACACCCCCCCCCCTCTCAGTGTTCTTGGATTCCAACAATTTCCACATGGTCGGGTGGTTTTATGCCTTCTTCCATTGGGATGTTCTTCATTGGAAGCTAGCATGTGTGGATGTGTTCTTATCTTCTCTTCATGTGGATGGATTCTTAGAGCTTATTCTATGTAATTGATATTGTAATTATGTATCTTATGTCATGAGGAAAGATGTAATTGTAAAGAGACTATGTATCTTGTAATCATATGTGATAGGACTTGTAGTAGGCCATGATCATGATGTAATGTAGTAGGTTAATATTGTTGTAATCATTGTAACAATTATGTTGTAATTGGATATTCATTATGTATGTAATTTGGGATTGGAAGGAAACAATTGAATGAATGAGTAACGTTATTAGATTATCTTATGTGTATCTATGGATGTAAAGAGAATGTTAAATGAACATATTAGCATTATGGTAGATGTTCTTAATGGAAATGATGCTATTCCCCATTATTGGTTTCCTCTTGAGTATGAATATGCATGAGTGGAGGTTAACTTTATATGATGTTTGCATGGAAAAGATGATATCATGTTGTAGACACCTAAGAATGTCTCATTAATCGCATACTAATTGTAGACACCTAAAATTGTCCAGTCTAATTAAATAAATATTTTATTTATTTATTTATTTAATTACTTAAGCCTAATTCTTCTATTAATTAAATAAATCTTTATTTATTTAATTAATTCATTTATCCTCTTCTAGCCTTATTTCTCATTTAAATAAATACATTTATTTATTTAAATTATCCTTTTTCCTAAATTAAATAAATATCTTATTTATTTAATTGATCCCACTTCCTCTATTAATTAAATAAATCTTTATTTATTTAATTAATTCATTAGCCTTTTCTACCCATGACACATGTCATTCATCTCTTAATTCCTACACTACCTACCCCTTTCGTTATTTTATTATTTCCTTTACCTACCCTCTAATCATAGCCGACCTCTTTTACACCTCTCAATCTTATCCCTCCATTTCTTATAGTGTCTTCTATATAAGGAGAAGCTTCCTTCATTATCAAACCCTAACTCATCAATCTATGCACCCTCGTTGACTACTTGACTACACTATGCTCTTGAACATATGTGATCCTACTTGCAACCACATTCCGTTTTTTGTTGAGCTCTTGTGCACATAAAATATGAGAGCAAATATATCAAGCAAGATCAATGGAGATAGGAAGAATGGAGATCCAAACCCTATTGGACATATGATGGTATAATCTTTGTGATTTCATTTGATTTGCATTGTCTTAGGTAATCTTCATATGTTATGGTGGATCTTTGTTGTTGTTAGGCTAGGGTTTTGTGGTTGAATTCATTTAGTCTTTCAATTATTGTTGTTATCCATTTTCACCATATACATTTTGGCACGCCCCGGTGGGACTCTTTTCCCTTTTGCATTTAACATTTTTGTTGTAGATTTTGTGTTTTGAAATTGCAGATCTGACATTTCTGACAACATTTCAATATTTTCACGTCTACACACTTTTGGATCATGTTTTTTATTTTTTGTCACGTCTGTGACATCTGGAACCGCATTTGCGCCCACAACAACATTTTATTTTATTTTTGCAGATTTCAGGAAACGCGTCTGTGTTCCCTAGGTGCATCTATGAGGTCTTTAACTACGTTTGCGTTTGGGAGTCATGTCTGTTCCTGGGAGCCGCATTCGTGTTGGATCTAGGTGCGTCTGTGTATTCTTGCAGTGTCTGTGTCTTGGGTAACCACGTCTGTGTTTGGTTGTTGCATTTTTTTTAGTTTCTTTGATTCAATTGTTGGTCATTTAAGTTTCAGATCTAGTTTATTTTGAGCTAACATCTTTAGATGTAGCTAACGAAATTGGTGCAACTTGTCTTGAAAGTAAAATCATTTTGTTGAAGGCCCCTATTTTCACAAAGTCTTTTGGATCTAAAATTTACCTAACTTGTGTGCTTGCAGGAAGGGGTGATCATTTGAAACAATCCAAACTACTAATAAATCTTTGTTGCAGGTCCTTGGCAAGGGTTTTGGGATTTTTATTGTGTGTCTTGTTTTCATAGATTAGCAAACACTTAAATTGGTGCACTAAAATTGAACCATTGTATTTTGTGTCTTGAGCGATAGGCTCCTTTTGTTTCATCTTTAGAGGGTCTGTCTTCCCGTGTGGTCATTAGGACTACTAGTGAGAAGAGAACGACCCAAGTGGTAGCGAGGAAAACCCACCTCTTCCAAACCACTATAAACAACTGTATTCATGGTGAAAAATATGGATAATGTGTGTTGATTAGTTCATACCGACACTATGTCTCCCCATAAACCCATTTGATCAAATTTATTTGATCAGTTGTAGGGTGTAACCCCTACCGGCTGGGAGCCTTCTGTATTTACAGAGCTGAAAGTGCTGCATGTATGGCCACACAAGCGGATGCCCTTACTAGCACCTTTTTGTTTTAGAAGCCCAAATCCTTCTAGTTGTTGAGGCAGGAGGTTGGACCTTTGGTAGCAGCCCACACACATACGGTTCTTAGTAGAGATACAAAGTTTGCCATGGGGAGTTTTCATGGGGATTGATGCTTGGCTGACCCGAGAAGTGAGTGCCAAGGGTTGAGCCAGTGAGGTCAAGCATCTAAGTATCCGCTCTAAATAGTGTAGCCTCAGAGGTAAAACCCCATGTGGGATCAACAAATATTGTTTTGGCCAGCCATAAGAATTGTGCTTGACTTATTGTAAACAATCAAACATTCAGGACCAAATAGCAAAACATTGTGTCTTTTGTGTCTTCAAGTGTATGCAAAACATTTTTACATCAAACAACACACTTTCTTTGAGTCACATTTTTGAGTCTAGACACTTGCAAAACATTGAGTCCTCATCAACACTGTGTCCTCTTGTCATGAAAAATAGTTAAATAGTCAGATTTGGTCACAACAAAACAACTTCACAGATTGGAAAAAATTGCACAAATTTTGTAGAACTGCGTCTATGTTTGACATAATAGCATTTGTGTCATATAACTGCGTCTGTGAAGGGTAGAAACGCGTCTGTGTTTATAGAATCAACATTGCATTTTACAAAAATCTCAGAAACACGTCTGTGTCAGGAAATCATGTCTGTGTAGTATACAGGCGCGTCTGTGTTCAGAATTAAAAAACTTTTACAGTCTAGCAAACAAACACAGTCAGTTTTGGAATTCTTGAGCTTCCTCGGTTATTTTTCTAGGTTTTCATCTAGCATTCAACCTGTCTTTGGGTCTCACACAGTCCATCATCGCTTTACACCTTACATTACATTCACATTTGTCTAAACTTGAGTCAAAAGGTCACTTGTTTGTCCTCATCTTACTTTGTCAACACACTACATACAACAACATTTTGCTAAGTGGTCCCTCATCAAGGTCTATCACCTTTGGGTCTCATTTGGTCTTACTTAGAGTCAAGGTTAACTTACCTCATCAAGAGAAACTATCCTCTCTTTGGAAGTCACACCTACTCTACTACATACATACTTGGTCTTACACTTTGGACATTGCAAGTACACCTCAAATTCATTTACATTCCATCCAACTGTTGGTCTTCCATACTCTTTTCATTTTCATCTAGTCTCACACATCTTGATCAATACCTAGTTCATGGTTGAAACCCGTTCCCAAAAATCTAGGAGAGAAACTAAAGAGGCTCAAGAATCTGCAAACATGAGTTCTTATGAGTATGACAATGATATCTTTTTCAATTCTGATCATACTACATTACTTGACATGGATGCCTATAGAAACATTCCAAATGTTGAGCACATGGACACTACAAACAACAATGATACACACAATGACAATATGGACAACTTTTCAGTGCATTCAGCAGATGTGGAAGAATCCATTATGGATCCCCATTTCAATCGATTGATTGAGGAAATAATGAGGAGGGACAGACAATACTTCTTACAAATGATGGCACAAAGTGGAGCCAAGATCCCTCATGATTTTGACATGTCTCAAATAATGGAAAATAGACCTTTGCAACAAACTCACTCCAACATGGATCAAAGGAGGCCTAATAGTGGAGGCAATAGAGGACCACATATGGTGCCTGAATCACCATCATCTTTGTTTCAAAAACCAGAGGTCCCACATACACATGGTCAAACATATGATACTCACCTTCGCAGACCATTATGGAAGTCTTATGTAGAAAGATATGCTCAATCACATACCAATGCTAAGGATCAACCACCAAAGCAATTGGATATTCAAAGGCATGCTCAAAATTTGGACACAAGGAAACCCCGCGTCAAATTTGGGGGCAACACACTAGAACAAACTCATGGCATTCCTATAGAGTATGGTATACATGGATAAAGCAGATATTCCATTCCTCACCATGACTCTATACCAAGTGGTCCATATACGCAACATCATTATAGACCTCCTCCATATGAACATGTGTATGATCAATATCATCCATATATGCAACATGCTTCTCCTCCAATTGGTACCTCAAGCATGGGATATGGTCCAAGGAGTCGATCTCCACCTAAGAACAATTTGGAGCAACAAATTAGGGACTTACAAAAGAAAATGGAGGACATAAATACACCAAAGCCAATATACACAATGAGAGACATATGTCCTTATCCATTTGACAAGAGCATCCCAATGCATCCTTTTCCTACATACTTTGTGACACCTAAGTTTGATAAATATAGAGGCAAAGGAGATCCTAAGGCACACATAAGACAGTTTTTCACAGCCTGCATTGAGGTAGTAGTAGAAGAGACATATTTGATGAGATTATTCCCACAAAGCTTAGGTGATCAAGCTATGGAATGGTTCTCCCAACTTCCACTTGGTATCAAGTCATGGGGTGACTTAGCAGAGGCATTTATTCAACATTTCTCCTACAACATAGAGACAAACATATCAGTCACTACTTTGTGCAACACCCAGCAAAGGGATGGAGAGTCTTTTTCATCATTTTTACAAAGATGGAGGAATCTAGCTAGTAGATGCTCTTGTGAAATTCCACAAAAACAAATGGTGGAAATGTTCACTTAGAATGTTAACAAAGACATTGGCTATGATCTAAGGAAAGCTTGTTTGTCCACCTTCAAGGACGTCATTGAAAAGGGCTTAGCGATAGAAAATGTCCTAATTGAACAAGGAGTCATTAAGATATTCAAGGAAAAAAAAGATGACTTTAAAGAAAAAGATAAGCCAAGATTTTGGAATAAAAACAAGAACACAGTCAATGATGGTGTTGTTGATGCCAATACAGTACGACCAAAAATTGTTTTTTCTGGATCAAGTTCTACAAACAATCAAGTGAATACTCAAACAACTTCTAGATCATGAAGGAAGTATACCCCATTGGGAGAACCACTTGAGTCAGTCTTCAAGAAGCTAGTGGCAAACAAAGTAATCACAATTCCAGATTTTCCTCCATATGAGCCAAAGGTCAAACCAAATTGGTGGAATGATGATGAATATTGAGAATTCCATAAGAGCAAGGGTCATAAGACAGGAAATTGTCATCGACTGAAGAACATCATACAAGATCTGATTGATAGAGGTGACATTGAGATTGAAGGACACTCATCCAATCAAGAACATGAAATGTTTAAGGAACCATTCCCAAAGCATGACAAGGGAAAAGCTGCAGCCACAGATGACCAAACCAACTATACTAGAGCATCCTATAACTATGATTCAACTATCAATCATATCTCGATGGATAATTATGTCTCTACCATTATCATCAAGGACAAAAACCCTGAGAATTCTACCCAAAGACCCAAGATTGTCCTAAAAGGCATTGGATCTTCTTTCGAACCTACCTCTGAATGTAATGTTACAACTCATCGAGGTAAATTCACCTTGCAAGGTGCTCTAGCTAAAAACACCACTTCCTCATCAACCAAACCTGAGTATGACCTTGTAGAACAATTAGGGAAGACACCTGTGCTTATCTCACTCCTTGAGCTTTTACACATATCCCCTGCACATAAAGCTATTCTTGACAAAATCTTGAGAGACACTGTCGTTCCTACTGATTTGAACATGGACCAGTTTCAAGCCATGGTGGGATACCTTTCCATTCCACACTCTCTTACATTCACAGAAGCCGATGACACCTCCGTAAGTCAGCCACATAATGCACCACTACACATTGAAGCCTTCATACATAAACATAGAATCAAACAAGTCCTGATTGATGGAGTAGGTGGTCTAAACATTTGTACATTGAGCACAATTAAACAATTGGGATATTCAGACAAAGTTGTGAATTCTACAAATAAAATTACCATCAAAGCATATGATGATGAAGAGCATTCATCCAAGGGCACAGTCACCTTACCTCTCAGAGTTGGGTCAGTTACAAAAGATGTGGTTTTTCAGGTCCTTGATCTAGATCTCACATACAACATACTCTTGGGACGTCCATGGATTCATGAGATGAACGCAGTACCATCTACATATCATCGATGTATCAAGTTTCCACACAATGGAGTTGAAGTGACCATCAAAGTTGACCCAAATCCATTTATATATTGCAACAATCTACGACCTCGATCAGAAATAACAATCCTTGTCAATCGAGAAGCTATTCCTTCATCAGCATATGTGGATCTAGAATCCTTGAAACCTTCTACATCAAAGCAAGCAGATCTCAAAGAAAAATTCAAGATTAAAGACATGGGATGTGGTGAGTATATCTTTCATGTTGATCAACTCCCACTATCTTCTAAGATATTCAGTTGACAGGAACAGTCTACAAATAATTTGCAATGCCAAGGAATTGGGTGTGAGCCACCTAGTGTTGTGGCTACTAATTCTGAATGCAAATCTCCTCTAGTGGTGCAAGCAACTCTTCATATCAATAGTCCTAAGAGTGGTTCCAGTGAAGAATCTATTGAGCATATCACCAGCCCTCTTGAGAACTCACATAGCCTTACCATTTCATCCATTCATTCTATTTCCATTCCTCTCCCAGACTTGGATCAACAAGAATCACAAAAGCCATTACTAATTGGGGATCAAAAATCAAGCTATGAAAAGAAAAATCTAAAAGTCAAAAATAAAGAAAAGTCCTTTAGTCCAAATCAAAATCAAAAGTTATTGGACTCTACAAAAATCAAGGTGAAGGATAAAAATCCTATGAAAGAAAAGGAACAAGAGTTGATCTCCCCTCATATCAAAATAACTGGGGGCAAAAGTTCTAAAATTTCAAGTCATAAAGAATACTTGTTGATCCTAAGTCTTCATCATGCTATCCTACTTTCACTTCTTTTCATAATCATAAGCCTCCATCACTCAACCACTTGTTCTGAACATACATCCCCTTTAGGCAATACATCATGGACCTTTAATGGAACTTCCTTGAAGGACTTTGTTGTCAGGGATGCCCAAACTTCTTCAGGTGACACGCATACGAGCCTGTGTAGTCCACACACTAGTAATTCTATCTTAGTTCCTTTATCAAGGAAGATAGTGACTCAAGCTACACATCATTCAGTCAAGGAATGAAGCAACTACAATCATAAGGTTAAGCCTCACACATTTGAGGTGGGTGACTTAGTTATCAGAGAAAATCCTAAAAATCAGCACGACAGAGAGAAGAAGGGAAAGTTCAAACCAAACTGGCTTGGTCCTTACATCATCATAGCAACATATGGATCTAGTGCATATCAACTCTCAACTACAGAGGGTGAACCTTTGGAGGATCCTATCAATAGCATGCACCTTCACAGGTTTTACACATAGCTCTTCAGAATATCCTAATTCAAAAATACAAAAAAATTCAAAAATTTCAAAAATACAAAAAAAATCATAAAAACATAAAAAGCATTACTTGGTGAAAACCTGGCAAACAGGTGCCTTGTGACAACAAAAAAAATCAAAAAATCAAAAAAAATAAAGAGAAATAATTTCGTCCAACGGTGAAAACCACTTTTGTGGCACCCTGGACAAGTACCGTGGTGAAAACTGGGTCACCAGCGCCATGTGTAGAGACATTGCTCCTCCCTCCTTCAGGATTATCTTTCATCCATCACTTCACACACACTCACAACCTATCTATCCATAATAAACTTACACATTCCCATCATGGCTTGTTATTGATCTACCCAAGATTGGTTAGCCATTCATAACAACCTTCCTTTTCACCCTTTCCATCCATAATAAATCAGCTCCTATCTGTGGCTAAGGCAAATCCTACGTCTACTAATGGGTGTGGAACTAAGGACATCACATGTTTCAAGGAGTACAGTTTCTTCCACTTTTCTTCAGTCTATTCATGCACAATCCACAATAAAATAGCATTTGTATCACACATCCGCAATAAAGTTTCATCTTCTTCACAATAAAGTATCAGTTTCATGGATTCAGTCAGTTTCCGATGAGATAGCAGCAACAATGGGCTTCAACAAATCAAATCTTTCAATAGACTCAGACAACATTATGGTTTGGTGCTATCTATCCTTTTTGTGAAAGTAAACATTGTGACCACAATCAAATAAGACTTATATAAGTGACAAGAGACACTACACTTGAGGACTACAGTGAATGTTGGTGTCGAGTCTTGGTTTTCTTTTGATTTTATCTTTTGGTGACATGTCTTTTAGCTTTTCTGAGATGTCTTTGACTAGAGATTCTATCTCCAGGATGTCTTTGACTAGAAAGGCGAGAATGGGGTATCGTCACCTTTTTTTTTTTCTTTGATGTCTGTGGATTGTCTCTTAGTAATGCTATGACTTGTCCAAGGATATGAGGACACTGAGAGTCTAGTGTGAACTGGGGCATTCCTTGTTTGCGACTATCTTATCTCCATGCAAACAGGTACAATGACTTTCTGGGTCGAACATATGCCTCGATTGTCATAACCTACTTGCCAAAATAAAGCTCAATGATGATAACGCACAAGAAGCTCTTTCACTTTCATATCTTCTATCTTCCATCCCCCTTTCTTGATTGACTTCCATCATCCTTCTTGAGTCCATGTAGCTTGCTATCACACGACTAAGTATAATGACACACCAAAAACATTTGCATTTCATGTAGTTTACACCTGCATTACCACATATTAAACATTTCATACATACATATAGATATCACAATTGCATCACATCCTGCACACAACACATGTTAGCACATCTTACATTTTCATTGTAAATAATCATTTGCATTATCATATTCATCTTCATTTCATACATTCACATTTGCATTTGTGTAACATATAAAACATAAAAGAACAAAAATATTGCATTACATCCATAGCATAACCATCATATAACAACATACATCATGAAACATCTCATCACATAGGTACACATGCATATAGCTGCCGCAAAGAATGAATCATCTCATATATATATAAAGTGTCATGATACAACGATGTCAAAATCATATGGCTACAATCACCCGAAGGTGTCTACATCATCATACAAACACTGATACATAGGGATCCCTCTAAGGCTATGATGAACTCTCTCAGCTAATGCAGTCAGCAATCCCATGTTCACCCTAAACTCAGGCACATACATAATGTTTCACAAACCCATGCCCTCAATGGCAGCTCTGTCCTTGAATGTCAACTTTGGTTGCAACCTCTGAGTCAACGAGAATCTCTCTCGTGACTCCAGCATAGGCAAATACTCCTGCAGTCAAGAAAATCAATCATGTCAGTCATAGTGGCATTCACTGTTCATCACAAAATGCTACTTTTTATCTGGTACTATATCCTAGTGACACTCACTGTTCATCACAAAGTGTTGCTTCTATCCTAGTGGTACTCCCTGTTCATCACAAAGTACTACGTGTTTTGGTACTCACTGTTCATCACAAAGTGCCTTGATTTATTCTAGTTTTCCCTAGAGGACCTACTTGAGTGTATCCTCTCAGCAACTTATCCAATCGACAGCGTAAGTTCATCAGAGAACTGTCGATTCAGCCTTGAAGACATATTACCCTACTTGAGATGCATTTATGAAAATATTTATTTTGACAAAGTATAAGGAGGTTTTGTGATACTTACCGGCTCTCCTGCCTCTGCTGGCCTCTGATATCAGCGAACGTGATCGAATCTGTGAACCAATGTCATCACTGCTGATTGCTGCTGCTCTATCTCACTCTGCACTCTGATCTCATGGATGTGTGGATGATAATGAGGATGTTTTCCCCTCGTGGTCTATTTATAGATTGCCCTAGCCCTAGCCCTAGCCCTCATTTCCCGAGTCAATCTTCTTTATCCCGTGACTCTGTCACTCTATCCGGTCAGTCCATTCTAGCCTTTCTTCCTTATCAAGAGATTGTCTGTGATCTTTTCAGACATTTTCATCCAATCTCTTGAGGGGGCATATCATTCCCATCTTGGGGCAACGTTGTATCAGTTCATATTATCTTCTTTGAAACAACGCGACAAGCCGCATTGTCTCAAAGAGGGGCAAAATGTAGACACCTAAAATTGTCCAGTCTAATTAAATAAATATTTTATTTATTTATTTATTTAATTACTTAAGCCTAATTCTTCTATTAATTAAATAAATCTTTATTTATTTAATTAATTCATTTATCCTCTTCTAGCCTTATTTCTCATTTAAATAAATACCTTTATTTATTTAAACTATCCTTTTTCCTAAATTAAATAAATATCTTATTTATTTAATTGATCCCACTTCCTCTATTAATTAAATAAATCTTTATTTATATAATTAATTCATTAGCCTTTTCTACCCATGACACATGTCATTCATCTCTTAATTCCTACACTACCTACCCCTTTCATTATTTTATTATTTCCTTTACCTACCCTCTAATCATAGCCGACCTCTTTTACACCTCTCAATCTTATCCCTCAATTTCTTATAGTGTCTTCTATATAAGGAGATGCTTCCTTCATTATCAAATCCTAACTCATCAATCTATGCACCCCCGTTGACTACTTGACTACACTATGCTTTTGAACATATGCGATCCTACTTGCAACCACATTCCATTCTTTGTTGAGCTCTTGTGCACATAAAATATGAGAGCAAATATATCAAGCAAGATCAATGGAGATAGGAAGTGTTGTTCACCAAAAGTGATAACCCAAGAACACTTGCAAATCTTTCTATGAAATGGCCAATTTCAGTCTACAAAACACATCAGGGCTTGGACAACATAACATAGGACCCTAATTGATCCTCCTGCACTTCAGGTTCTGCTAGACCTAGGGGGGGACACCCTTTTGATGCATTGAATACAACAATTACAGACACATAACTGCATCAACATTAAGCAGATAGATCATTTCACAAGCTCAACATATTAGGAAACATTACAGATTGGCTAGATCTGTATAGACAATAGGATGAAATAGAGCTTGGAAAGAATGGAACACACACCCCTAAACACAAAGGGAAATAGATTTATCTTTTAAAATGTTGATCTGAAACCATCCCCAAACTTGCAAGACCAGTGCCTTGTTCATTGGGCAACAGAGTCACAGACATAACTACAAATATGAATCATAGGTGCAAGCTTATTTTCCTTAAACAAGATATTCATGCATCAATACCTTATATTAATGCACTATTTGATTCATTCACAATTTTATCAGATCTGGAAATATATTTCATCATTTATGATTGACTACAGAGTTTAAAACCCTCCTTGAAGGATACCTATAAACAATCACACAATTTCTTTGAAATTGACAAATCTTATCCTCCTTGAGGATTCAATTCATAATAATGAAATACTTACACAGAGACAATACTATGAGGAATTTACTCATGCCTGACACAAGCAAGTCCTGCAACTAAAATCACATTTACAACATTGCCCTGCAATCTCTATACCCTGAAACAAACCAAAAGCAATTACAAATTTGGGTCATGACATTCAGAAATGGAAGCCATCAAATCTGGAGCATTTTCCAAATTTCTGGAACCCTTACAACTGAGAAGAATTCGGAATTAAAAGAGAGAGGGAACCAAATCAAATCTGTAACTGAATTGCCAAGTGTCCCTTCTCTAACTGAATTTCGTTCCCATGAAAACTGCATCCAAAATATCCCACATTTGCCAAAATTAACCTCATATTCAAATTCCTCACTCCGAGAGCTTTCCGGCGATATATAATACTTTATATGTTGGCAAAAAATTGAACCCTGGGCGAATTAATTCTCATTTGTGCTCAGTCATTTAAATATTTCGAATTTCTCTATAGTTTAAACTATATCATTTAATCATTTTAAATTTGATTTTTGCCTCCATTTGTGCTCTGACGCCTTGCCACGTGGCGGCCTCTGACTGGTCGATGGGGTTGACTGGGCGCCACCTGGGATGACACCTCATCATCGCCACGTCATCTACTTCGTCACTGCCACTTGGCCGCCACGTCATCGCCACCTATGCGCCAACCGTGTGCCACCTCACTGGGACCCGCCTGCTGGACTGCTGACTGTACCGACACGTGGACGGCTCTCGTTCATTTTCGCTATTTCGCTGGTTTAACTCACGTGCATCTTCCCTTCGCGAAATAGCGCGCACCGTTGATCTCTCTCAGACTAGCTCGCTCGTTAACCCGGCCTTCGTCTGCAAAATTTTGCCTCTTTGCCTCAGGAAGCGTGCCTACGTGGGGTCCACTTGATCTTCGTCTAGTCACCGCCTCCATCACCTCGGGAAACGTGCTCATGCGTGGGCCCGCCTTGGGCGCCCATGGGCACCTTGTGTCAAAATCCTTTATGGCTTAAACATTATACTACTATGCGTTTTTGTATATAAATACCAAAAACGTCCCTTTCCCAGTCAATGTGGGATAATGTGTTTGCCTGTAGCTGCACTTTGGAGCTTTTCTCTTGGGTTTTAATGGCTGCCAATTGGGTCTACTGAAACTTAAAAGTTCCTCCTTCTTATTTCACGCCATTTACACTCACTTGGAGGGCTTACGTGGAGGGAGGATGCTGTTGTTTGCATTTTGCTTAATGTTTTCTATGGTCTTTTCAACAGTTATAGCAGAGAGGGAGTGTTGGCAAAATGGTATGAAGTTTGGATTTAATTTGAAGTTTAATGCTGCTGCTAACATCTCTCAAGATGCCCCTTTACATGCCACAGCACGTGAGCTTTGGAATTTGCATTTGACTGTTGTTTATAAAACAAAATGCCCCCTCCACATTGGCATTAATTTGTCTCTGTTTGCATTTTCTCAAAACTCCAGCGCTGCTCCTCCACCATTTAATTTGCTTGAAGGTTTCTATAACTTTCCTTTTACCTGTCACACTGGAAGACATTGTTGGCATTGCATTTGATTTCAAATTTCCCCACCAAAAACTCCATGCAAATAGTCAAACTGCTGTTTGCATTGGCTGGAAGTTTCATTTTTTATTTTTTTTTTAAGTTTCACTCACCTCTCGTAAAGGAGGGAGGACTGGCAAAAGGCACTAGAGCTGGGCTTTACACCAGGTAATTGCATTTTTATTTTAAACCTCCCCACTCTCCATATAGGGGCTTCATTAATTTCCACTTGGGGAGAGGAGTATGTTGAAAGATTGTAAAGTCTGGGCTTTACACCAGCCAAAGGCAAAATTTGAAAGCTTAAAAAAAAATATTGAATTTCTTCCATACTTCACCTCAAATGCAGCTGCATCTACTATTATTGCATTTGCTTGATTTGTACATGCTTGGGTTAACCACCATGGACAGGGATATTGCTACCATTTTGACTTGGCAATGCATCTGCTGGAGCTTTCCATCGGTCAATAGAGGAACAAGATTCATTTGTTCTTTCTAGTTCCTCTCCTCCTCTTGTTTGCTCATTCTTCCTCTAAATGTTTCTCTTTTATTCTTAAATCATATAACATTGATTTAAAACAACAATTCATAGCTTTCCCTGAAAAAAAAAAAACATGAAGCGGCTAGCCAAGTCAGGGCCCAAAGTGGGTCTGACTAAATTTTTTTTTTCGTTTTCAAGCAACTAGCCTCTGGAATGCTTCACTGACCTCAAACATACCTCTGGAAACGATCGGCATCGTTTTCGGATCATTAATCCGCATTTTACAACCTTTAGGCAATTACGCCACAATTTTCGCATTTAATCGCGAAGACGTAATTTTCAAACCTGTCAAAACACCTTTCTGGAGCTCGCCATCTGACAGGCGTGTACTTTGATATACAAGGATGATATCTACCAAACGGTTTCTCAAGACGAGTCCCGAGCGAAGAGATATTAATTTTTGAAAATGGCCAACTGGCTTTGTCGACACTGCGGACCTGATGAAGTCAATGTTCTGGCAGCACATGATGCCTTTCTTAAAAATACCAAACGAACTCCGTAGGCCCTCAAATTTGGAACATAGGTACCTTTAAGTACATATTAAATCTTTGAATTCTCAGTTCGATCACCCAACTGACAGGATGCAAATGGCGCGCTCACCAAAATGGCTACATTAACTGATCTAACACTGGAAGTGCGGATAACTGAATTTGATGGCAAAATGAATCATTTTGAAAACCGATCAAACGGATTGATAAAGGCTTGAAATTTGAAATGTAGCTCACCATTTATACCAACATTAGCTCGGAACAAACATTCTGACATGACACTCACCAGGACATTTTTACACTTGTGCAAACACACAAACTGCAAACGGATTCGGTTTTGAAAACTGAGCAAATAGATTCGTAAAGACCTAAAATTTTGCAGGGTGACTCACATTAATGCATACAATTGAATCCATTTTGAATTTCTCCATGACGATCAACAGGGAAAAAGATATAATCGCTCAAAGTAGGCTACTCAATAAAATATGCATTTGTGCCTAAAATGCACTTCCAGCTCACCCCTCAAACTGGGTACCTCCTAAACTTATCCAAATTGAATTCTGAAAGTTGCACATCACTGAATAGGCCAAATGAAAGGTGTGGGACATGAATCCCGAGCCTTACCCTCTGAAAATCAACCTGCTCCATTTTACCCCCTTGCTAACTAGGCATTCAAACTGACTTATTTAGGTACTTTTCTGACATGCAGAGCAAAATTTTGAAATAGGCCTATAAACTTGACTCAATTTTTAAATACTCCCAACAGGAAGAATGGAGATCCAAACCCTATTGAACTTGTGATGGTATAATCTTTGTGATTTCATTTGATTTGCATTGTCTTAGGTAATCTTCATATGTTATGGTGGATCTTTGTTGTTGTTAGAATAGGGTTTTGTGGTTGAATTCATTTAGTCTTTCAATTATTATTGTTATCCATTTTCACCATATACACTAATTATTCCTCCAATTAGTTAAATAATTCTTTAAATATTTAATTAAGTTAATTAATCTTATTCTTCTAATTTTATATTTCTTCATCATCTTACTAATTATTCTAATTTCAATTCTATCATTGTTTAATCATTTAAACCATTTTTCTAATATTAATTAAATATTTATTATTTAATTAATTATGATTTTTAATCCCTCAATTTAAATAATCTTTATTATTTAAATAAATTCTTTTTTAATTTCTATTTCTATTCATCTAATCATTAACCCTCTTCTGAATATTAATTAAATATTTATTGTTTAATTAATTGTGATTTTAATCCTTTAACTTAAATAATTTTTATTATATAATTAAAGTCTATTTCTAAATAATTAAATAGTTTCTTTAAATTATTTAATTAGTTAATTAATTCTTCTAATTCAAGTTCCAAATCCCCAAATACTAATTTCATTTAATTAATTCTTTTAATTTCATTAATTAATTTCTTCTAATTCATATTATTTTTCTAATTTCTCCTAATTTCCAATACATGTGCATGATTTCAAAAATCAAATTGGAAATCAAAGTCAAGTTCTAAATATATTCAAATAATAAATTGAATTTAAAATAAATTCAATATTTGAATTAAATCTCATGCAAAGATTAAATTGAAAATCAAAGTCAAAGTGCAAGCACATGCTAAATTAATTAATTCAATCAATTAATTAATTCAATTATCTCTTCAATCTCTATTTCTATCTTTTAGTTAGCTTTTTCTAAATAAAGCTCTCAATCAGCTTTCAATCAGTTAACTATCTCCTCCTCTTTATTTCCTGGAATCATTCTTTTTCATCCTTCAATTAGCTTTTTCTCAATCAGTTAACTCATTTAATCTATTCAATCTATTCAGTTTCACCTCTAAATCAACAGTTCAACTATCAATCAACATGTGAGCTCACTTGAATTCCACCTCTTGATCAATTTGTTCCACCTCTTAATCAATGTTCATCCAATTATCTATAAATTAAGCATTCAATCCTTCACAATTCCTCTGAATCACGACTTCGAATCTTCATGTCATTCGTAGGTTGTCAGTGCAATTTATGAGAGCCACCATACCACAAAGAAGAGAAGAGCAATGGAAGCTATATGCAGTCTTGGAATAGGGGGAATTGATTGATATATCTTATATTCCTATTTCTTGTTTAGCATTATTCCATTGTCTATTTTTTTGAATTCCAATTAGGATAGGGATTCATGATTTCTCGCTTTCATTCCTATTTGATTTACATTTAATGAATTTTAGCATGTGACATTTTGGTGAACCCGATGTGAACTAACATCAATTTAACCTTATTTTTCTTCTGTGTGATTTTGCAGATCGTACGGATTTTTTTTATTTTTTTTACAGGTTTGTACGGATTGCAGAACAAATTCTGATTCATGCAACCACCTTTACATCATCATGCAATCACATAGACAAGCTCACGCAATTAATCACACAGGGTCACGCATTCCTGTAGAACCCATTACGCAAAAGCCCTTACAATGTCATGCATTCGATCATACATAGTCATGCATTCATCAGGGTTATTTATGTATTTGTTTACTTGCTATTTCTTGTTTCCTGCTCTCTGTTTTGTTAAATTTGTATGAAATTAGGTAAATCTAAATACAGTTTACATTTATTGCATACTTAATTATGACATTTTATGGAACGTAAGGTACAATTAAGAATTTCAGATGCCAGGAGGATGAAGGAACACAAAAGACAAGCTAGATGCTATCAACAAATCCTCAAGGCAGAAAAGAAGATACAAGATCTAGAGGATTAACCAGCCATCGATAGATTTAACAACCTAGTTCTCTTATATAGAGTAAAATATGATTTGCTTAACATAGAATGGATGATGAGAGATCTTGCTAAGGCATCACAATCTGTTTTGCAGGTTCCAGATCAAAATTAGCTTTCTTTTTTATTTTTTGTTTGGTATGTCTGTGTATCATGCAATCACTCTGTTAGGATCACACAATCGCTCTATTAGGATCATGCAATCACTTTGTCAGAATTACACAATCGACCTATCACAATTACATAATCGATCATACAATATCACACGATCAATCAGGTATCATTATGCATTTGTGTTTTTCATAGTTTTGTTTTCTATTTTCTGTGGGATTCATTGGGTTACTAATTATCTATTTTCAGCATGTGGCGAATTTATAGAAAGGATCGGATTATTACTGAATCATAAACACTCATGTTATCACACTTCAGTTTTGGGCTTAAAATAAATAATGGTTAAAATTGACATGCATGCATTCACATTTTAGTTTGGTGTTTTAAAATTGACATGCACATACATATCTCACACCTAAATTTTGGTTTAAAAATGAACGTGAATCAGGATACTCAATAGAATAAATCACATTTCATTTTTCTTAAGGGAAATAACTTTTATTGTGTTTGGGGTGGACCTATTGTTGCATCAACTACCTTTCCACCCGCCTTCAAGGTCTTGGGAGAAAGGGAGAAGGTGATAACAACGCCCAAATTTTTCATTTCAATAGTGAGGGGTATCTTTGACTAGGGATTTCATCACCCCACAAAGGTAATTCAAATTGGGATGCATTGGGGATATCATCTCTCCCAGTGTACTCTCGAGCGGGTTTTTCAAGCCGCAATATAAATATATTGGTCAGGCAGCTAGAGTGTTGAGTGAATTCGACATATGTGGGGGCCTTCCCTGCACCGATAAGCTCAAATAATTTCTTAAGTGGATTGCTCTCGTTGGATCGAGACCCCTCAAAATTTTACAACAAGAACCAACTTAGTAGCCCAAATCCTACATTCAGTGATTTCGGAGTGCAGATCGCACCCCATAGATTCCCTTCATGTACCTTGCATTATGAGAAAAAAATCCCTCCGTCATAAGATCTTCGGATCTTCGAGGTAAGAGAGACTGGCATGCCCGAGAAGTGTGTGCCATGGAGTGGAGCCAGTGCTACCAGACTCTCTAGTTGTTCATCTTGTTTCAATATTTTGTAAGGGCCTCATTTGAATGGTTTCCAATTTCCAGCCTAAGATTGTCTTCTATTCTTTTATATGTATCATTGTGTCAGACCAGTATTGAGTTAGTATTGGGCTATTTCAAGCCCTACCCTGTGTATCTCTGAATTCTCAAAGTTTGTTTGAATACAGTTTTAGTCAACTATACTTATCTTCAAACAACTGTTCTCAGACTTGGAAAACAACAAACTTGTCCTACACACAGAATTAATGGAAACAAATTCCATCTTGAAACATCAAACAGTCCTATAAACTCAAAATTTTACAAACTTGTGACCATAGGCATTCCTTGCATATTCCTCATTTACGTCCTTATTATCTTTCTTAGAACTTGCATAGTCCTTGCATAGTCCTCATTTACATCCTTATTATCCTCCTTAGAACTTGCATATTCCTTTCATAGTCCTCATTCACATCCTTATTTTCATCCTTAGAGCGTGCATAGTCCTTGCATAGTCCTCATTTACGTCTTTATTATCGTCCTTAGAAGTTGCACAGTCCTCATTTACGTCCTCATTATCGTCCTCATATACGTCCTTAAATTTGGTCCTTATTAGATTTCATATACGTTTGTCTTAGTCAATTTCCATTTGTATAATCGTCTTAGAAAGTCATAGCATGCGTCCTAATGGGTCTCCCAGGTGATGGTTTGGTCCCCTTCGAGCAACCTAATCTAGTGCCAAATGGCGATCAACGAGAAATCATTGATAGTTTGAGTAACTTGTCCTGGCAATTAAAGAGAAATGAACCTCATTATATAGGAGTCCAGTATGAGCTAAATATAGAGTATAAAATTGCTCATAGAATTGATAGAGAAATTGCTATATAACTTCTAAGAGAAGAGCTTGAAAAACTTGTGTTACAAAAATCTTGAAATACTCAACAAGTTTTACATCAAAATCCTCAATAGAGAGTCTGGTCTAGTGTTGCATATTCCAAATTTAGATCTAGAGTCTTACATTATTGTTGTCTTGCATTAGGTTCTAAACCATCCTCATATAGAAGTCTTAAATTCCCGTCACAAGGTCACAAAAGGCAAAAAGTAAGATGGACCCAAACAATGACCTATCAGTAAATCCAACTTGGAACATGGACATATCAACTATTCAATAGTCAAATCCTCAAGAAATTCCCATAATACATGAACTAAAACAAAATTTAACACGCGAAGAGATTGAGTCAGCTCAATAGGACCCACATGTCCTTATGATCTTAGACACTCTTATACATGATGATAGGGACAAGTATCTCTCATTGTTATTAAAAAATGGGGCCAAATTATCTGAAGATTTTGATATCACAACAATCTTACCACTAGGAAATACTTTAGGTTCAAATAGCAGTCAAATACCACATATGACACAAATGCAAGCAATGACCTCAAGATTTCCTCAGAATGCACCAACATCATCTATACAAATAAATATCATTTCAAATGTGAATTCTCAATCAAGTGCATCATCCTCAACAATAAATGTTAGTGCACCAACACATGCTATACTGATAATGTCAAGTGTCTCAACACCTATTCAAACATAAGTTCCTCATACAACAAGTGTGAATCAACCTTCGATTTCCTATTTCATAGGATCTACATACAGTCATCAGAATACAAACCCAAGTTCCGCTAATATAATGGGTGTAACCCAATCAAACATGGGTTCACATATCACTTATTTCATAGTACCTAATGGTACTCATAACACATGAAACTATAATTATGGTACCTTTCAACAACCTCCTAGTTATACTACCACAAATCCTTTTGTGGGAAATATACCCATGCAAAGTGTACCCCTGACTGAAATAGATATTTTATCCCAACAAGTACAAAATCTACAACAATAGATGACAACTATGCAAACCGATAATGATAAAAAGAGCTACATGATGCAGGACTTACATCCTTATCCTTTTGATCACACATTGTACATGTCGCCTTTCCCACCACATTTTGAAACACCAAAATTTGACAGATATCAAGGGAAAGGTGATCCTAGAGATCACATTAGAGAGTTTTTTATGACATGTATAGAGGTTGCAACTGAAGACACTTATCTAATGAGACTATTTCCTAAAAGTTTAGGAGGTTCAACCTTGGAGTGGTTTTCACATCTACCACCAACTATCACGTCATGAGGTGAATTAGTTAAACATTTCATTGCTAACTTCTCACATAACATTGAAACCCTAGTCATGTTGATGGACTTATGTGCCCCAACAATATGAGAATGAAACATTCACATCCTTCATACAATGATGGAGAGCTCTCTATAGGAGATGCAAGATCATTATTCCAGAAACAAAGAAAGTTGACATGTTCATAGAAAACTTAATCCCTAAAATCAAGTACCTGATACAAATGCAATCTTTGACCACATTTAAACAAATCACTAAAAAAGCCCTAATGTGTGAGAAAGGACTAGTAGAACAAGGTCTCATAAAATATGGCAATAACAACAACAATGATAAATCCAAATTTTGGTTGAAAAACAAAAATGTGACCAACGATGGTGCTGTATACGCACATACAGTGAACAAAACTCAACCAATTTTGGCTTTACAAGGTCCAAGTCAATCATTTAGTCCACACATAAAGAATAACACTTTATCAACCAATATAAATGTTGGGAAAACTATGAACACAAAATTTCCATGGGTAAATGCTCCAAAAAGGAATTACACACCTCTAGGGGAACCTATTGAATCAACGTTGAAAAAGTTGATACAGACAAACATGATCACTTTGCCAGAAGTAAGATTTTATGAGCCAGGTCCTTTCAAACCTACATGGTGGAATGATAGTGACTTATATGAATATCATCGTACTAAAGGTCACAAAACTACAAGTTTCTATAAATTGAAAAACTTAATCCAAGACATGATTGATCAAGGTGACATCACAATTGATACCAATAAAACTTTAGTAAACACAAATCATACTATCTTTAAGGATCAATTTGTCAAACATGACAAAGAGAAGGCATCTACATCAGGAACACAAGATAATACAGCTAATTACACAAAAGTCTCATACGACTATACTATTCATGCCATTAGCTCAGGAGATGTAGTAAATGATGATTCACAAGAAACATTCGATAGTGATGAGCAATATCAAGAAACTTACAACAATGATAACTAAATTTGCATGTTGTGAGACGCACCAAAATATGATGAAGAAAAGAGTCTTTGTCTTATGGACTGGGGGCATGAAGAACCATTTCATTCAGGATGGTTTGAAGATGAACTTATAGCACATATCATGGATGTCAGACTTGCACATGATGACTATAGGGAGGGATATGAAATAAACCTTGATAACACAACATATGTTACAGACATTTCCTTCATAAGAGATGATACAGTGGCTACAATCACAATAACTCCCAGAGATAGAGACTGTGTAGTAGTTAATCACAGATCTAAAGTAACTTTACGAGGAGTACCATCAAACCCACCACTAGTAGTATAGACCTATAATGCTGTTGAGCAACTCAAAAAAAATGTGACATAGATATCACTCTTTGAACTATTGCGTATATCACCAACTTATAAAGCTATCTTGGACAAAGCACTTCAAGATTCAACAGTTGATAGAGATATAGATGAAAATGCCTTCCAATCCATGGTGGGGAATTTGGCACATGGTACCCATATTGCATTCATAGAACAAGATATTCCTAGTGATAGACTTCTCCATAATGACCCGCTACATTTAGAAGCTTACATACATAAGAGAAGAATCATAAGAGTACTTATAGATGGAGAAGCTGGTCTCAACATTTGTACATTAAAGCTAGTTAAGGCATTGGGATATTCTGAGCTTCACATTGATCCTTAAAAAAGAATAAACATCAAAGCATATGATGATGAAGGGTGCCCTTCAAAAGGTATAGTTATGCTACCAGTACAAATAGGACATTAAACAATAGAGGTTACTTTCTAAGTGTTCGACAGAGAACTAGGGTACAACATGTTATTGGGCTGCCCATGGATTCATACCATGCAAGCTGTACCATCAATATTTCATCAATGTGTTAAATTCTTGTACAATGGCATTGAAATCACTGTAAAGGGTGATCCAAATCCATTCCAACACTATAATCACTTAAAGGCAAGTGTAGATAACCAGGTACCCATTAATCAAGCATCACCCCTCACTACACAAATGGAGTCATTAACGATCACAAAAATATAGAAGAATGTGCCTATAACATCTTCTTTGCAAATTAAGGATGGTTGTGGGGAATACTCTATTTCAAGTACCTCAAATGGAAAACAATTATCTCTTTCTCCTAGGTATTTTGGGAAGCCTCAAAACACAACAAGACAAAGGAAAAGAAATAGTCAGATACTCAGATTCATGCTCTTTCATTAGGTGGGGAGATTTACAAGAAGAATCTCTAAATAAAGATGTCAATCATTGGATATATAGAGAAGAAGATGACATGAAAATACCCAGGTTACCTTTAGATCAGTATGGAAATGGATTCAAGATGCTACAAAAACATGGATATGATGGTACCATAGGCTTGGGATTACAAAAGAAAGGAAGATTAGAACCCATTGTACTGAACAAAAATCAAAAGAATCAAGGGTTAGGATATAAAAATGTAC
The DNA here is from genome assembly GCF_030272615.1 of Cryptomeria japonica. Taxonomy (NCBI): domain Eukaryota; kingdom Viridiplantae; phylum Streptophyta; class Pinopsida; order Cupressales; family Cupressaceae; genus Cryptomeria; species Cryptomeria japonica. The sequence goes on from NC_081413.1 coordinate 735,238,147, forward strand.
CAAATATAACAAAAGAAAGACAATGCACATTAGACATACTGAACAAACCAAGACTATCGTCAAAGGACATATCTCAAAGTCAATTGTCAACACAATTATTTCCCTCTTCATATCAGACAAGCAAGAAAGTACCAACATTGCCTAGTATGGAATCAGATGGTAAAGATATGAGACAACTTCTACAAGAACCTAGCACTGAATCACCCAACAATACAATATCTGACACTTTCGCACAAGAAAATATGGTAACAAACACAGGCTTAGCACTAGTAAATGAGCCTAATCCTTGGTTGTTGTCAATACTTTTTCCAAGGGAAACAAATCAAGCTCCACCTGATGAATCAGATGAAGAAAGACTACAACAACTTATACCAGGTTTAAGAAGGGTGACCCCCATACAAAGGAGGCCCACAAATCTGCAACAAAATCAAATACAAAAACAAGAGGAGATAAGTGATACAACCTCAGAAGCTGAAACATACATAGAAAGTGAGACAGATTCTGACAACTATGAATTCCTATCTGATCATGGTTCCAGCCCATGAACAATTGACATGATAGAGTATCACAAATTGCCTATAGATAATAAAAATATACTAGGTAACTCAAATAACTAGGTATGCATGTTATCAGAATCTGTTAGAACATAAGGGAGTAATGAATTACCCCTTGTACACTTACACTTGATTGATTGGGGATGAGAAGGAAAACCAACTCTAGATTGGTTTGAGAATGATGAAGCTATTGCAAAATTCCTTGGTGTCAGAGAAGGATTTCCACAAGGTGGTCGCAAGGCAGGATTTGTTCTAGACCTGGATAGAACAACATACTTTGGAGAGGCAAGTGCCTCTATAACATAAGATATGGATCAAAGTAATCACAATGGCAAGAGTGAGTTAGACAATCTCCCTATTGAAAAAGAGAATTCAGCATTACTCATGGAAGAAACTGAAGAAGTAAATATAGTAGAAGGAGAAGGTGTACATAATATCCACTTAGCAAAATCATTAAACCAGGAAGAAAAGGACAAATTCAAATAGTTTTTCAAACAAAGTCCTATCAATTTTGCTTGGTCCTATGCATATATGCTAGGCCTAGATCTAGAACTGGTGCTACATCATTTACCATTGCTACCAGGAATTAAACCATACAAACAAAAGTTAAGAAATATGCATCCATAGATTGAATTAATGGTCAAAATAGAACTCCAAAAGCTTATGGATGTGGGCTTAATTCGACCTATTAAATATGCAGATTGGATATCCAATCTAGTACCTATGACTAAGCCCACTGGGGGCATAAGAATCTGTACAGACTTCCAAGATCTAAACAAAGAATTTCCTAAGGATGATTTCCCATTACCCAACATAGACATGATAGTTGACTTAACCGATGAGAATGAAATGCTTTCATTAATGGATGGTTTCTCAAGATACAACTAGATCAAGATTGCACCAGAAGATCAACACAAGATGATATTTACCTATCCATGGGTAACATACTACTGGAACATCATGTCATTTGGTCTTAAGAATGCAGGAGCAACATATCAAAGAGCTATGATGACACTATTTCATGACATGATGCGCAATATCATGAAAGATTATGTGGACGATCTACTACCTAAATCACAAACAAGAGAAGGTCATCTTGAAGTCTTTGCAAAGATATTTGATTGATTAGAGCAGTACAATGTGAGGCTAAACCCCAAAAAGTGTGTGTTTGGTGTAACAATAGGCAAAATTTTAGGATTTATTGTTTCTAATAGAGGAATTGAAGTAGATCCTGCAAAGGTCAAAGCAAACATGGATATGCAACCTCCATCAACACTTAAGCAGTTAAGAGGGTTACAAGGAAGACTACAGTCCATAAGAAGGTTCATAGCATAGCTAGCAGATAAATGTCATATGTTCCAGTATTTACTCAGAAAAGGAGTTACCTTCAAATGGATAGAGCAATGCCAAGAAGCTTTTCAAGATTTAAAAGATTATCTTCTGAATACTCCAGTATTAGTTCCACCTACTCAAGGAAAGCCCCTATTACTATATATATCAGCAACAAACTCATATTTAAGAGCCTTGTTGGCATAACATGATGATCAAGGAAAGGAAAGAGCAATCTACTATATAAGTAGAACCCTAATTGGATATGATCTTAATTGCACTCCTATAGAACAAGCATGTCTAGTAGTGATTTTCACATCTTAGAAACTTAGATATTATATGCTGAGTCACAAAGTACAACTCATTGCATGTTTTGATCCACTCAAATATTTGCCAAGTAGAACAACATTGACTGGAAGATTGGCTAAGTGGGTCATGATTTTAAGTAAATTTAATATAGAGTATGTGGACATAAAGGCAATCAAAGGGCATATTGTAGTAGACCAGGTAGTAGAAGCTCCCTTGTAAGATAGTCACCCGCTACTAATAGACTTTCCTGATGAATCCATGTTTAGATTAACAACATCTACCACGTGGAAATTATTCTTTGATGGGTCCTATACAAATCATAAAGTTGGAGGTAGGATTCTTTTCATCACCCCTCAAGGTGATTCTATCCCTAAGTCATTTAGAAAAAAATTTCCCTGCATGAACAATATAGCCGAATATGAAGCTCTCATCATAGGACTTCGTACCGCTATATAGTGGAGGATAAAAGAATTACAAGTCTATGGTGACTCACAACTGATTGTAAATCAAGTCAATGATGACTATAACACAAAAGATGATAAATTGCATTCTTATAAACAAATGGTAGAATATTACAAAGAACATTTCAGTAACATCACTTTTGAACAGATTCCAAGGATACATAACAAGGCAACTGACGCCATGGCTATAGTAGGGTCTCTACTAAATATGTCTGATAATGAAACTCAGTTTGAGTTTATTATAGAACAATTGATGATACCGACATATGAGATTCCCTCATCAGAATATGTATGTGCAATTGTGGGTCTGGAATCCCTATGGTATAATGAGATATACACATACCTACATACTCACTATATGTCTCCTGATTTGTCTAGAAATCAAAAGAAAACTCTTATTCGGTAGGCGTCCAAACACACTATTATTGCTGACACATTGTATAGAAAGGGATTTGATGGAACTCTTCTTTGATGTCTTGATGAAGAAGAAGCACAACTTTCCCTAAAGGAGGTACATGATGGAATTTGTGGGATGCATCAAAGTGGCCCGCCATTATCAAAAAAATTGTTAAGAACTAGATACTATTGGCCAATCATGGAAACAAATGCCAATAAATATATATGAAAATGTAAACAATATCAAATGCATGGAGACCTCATTCATGCACCGACACAAGATCTTCAACCTATTACATCACCATGGCCATTTTCACTATGGGGGTTAGATCTAGTTGGTAGAGTCAATCCTACTTCTTCCAATGGGCACAAATTCATCTTAATGGCTACTAAGTATTTTACTAAATGGGTCAAGGAAATTCCCCTTACATACACTACTGGTAAGCAAATATCAACATTCATGCTTAATTATATTATATGTTAGTATGAGATTCCAATGTGCATAGTGATAGAAAATGGACGTCCATTCAAAAATCAAGAAATGAGAGAATTGTGTGAAAAAATTCAAATACAACAGAGATTTGCAACACCATATTATTTGCAAAGCAATGGAAAAGTAGAGGAAACAAACAAGACAATATTGGAGATCCTAAAGAAAGTTGTCACTGATGCAAGATGGGACTGGCATCTCCAGTTAAATCCCACTCTTTGGGCTTATAGAACAAGAGTACACACCCCTACAGGAGCAACACCATATTTCTTGGTTGAGTGTACAGAAATGATACTACCTATTGAAATAGAACTACTGTCTTTAAGAGTCTCCTTTAAAAAAATCATATTAGAGGAAGACTATCGGGTTGCAAGATTACAAGAGCTTGAAATGTTCGATGAAAAGAGACAAACTACTTTAAATAATTTGCAAGGTTACTAGAATAGATTGAGAAAGAGTTACAATAAACAAGTATGCCCAAGGAATTTTGAAGTGGGAGATCTAGTTCTCAAGGAGAACCAAAGGAACTTAGCAGAACGAGAAAAGCCAGGGAAGTTTGAACCTAACTGGCTAGGTCCTTTTATCATAACATGGGTTATAGGCAATGGAGCATACAATTTGGCTACAATGGAGGGAGATCCACTCCCTAACCCTATGAGCAACATGCACTTTAAATGATATTATATCTAAGGGTTGGGTTAGTTTAGGTGTTTCTTTCTGCATTGCATCTGATTTTATTGAAAGCACTGCATCATATATAATTTCTTTTTCAAATGCATAGCATTCACAAAATTTTTGCATTGGTATATATCAACATCAATAAAACAAGAACTAATTCGGGGAAAAAGAGTGCGGAGGTGGAAAGTAGTGAAGCGAAGGATGAAATTGAAATGCAGGACTGGTCGGAAAAAGATCTTATAAAAGGGGATTTGAAACATCTGGAGGATCTAATTAGAATTGTAAAAGAAAAGACTGAGGAGGATAACGAGATCATCATCAATCAGGTTGCTAAAACTGAGAAGGCATTGAAAAACTTCATGAACCACAATCTTGATGTCTTGAGAATCTCATCTCAAAACATGAATGCCTTGGTGGATCACTTAGAGAGGAAAAATCAGAATAAGGAAATGGTAACCATTGATGATATACCGACCTCCAGCTCTACTCATCAAATCTCCAGGTGAAGGACCAAGAAGACAACCAGTGATATGGAGACAAAGACGAAAGACATTCAACTAAAATAGGAGAACAACGATCTGAGAGAAGCTGCTAAGGCCATGATGTTGTTGGTTAATGATGAAAAGGAGTCCATAAAAGTTTTTATTTGATATGTAATGCTGGTTTTTGGATGCCAATTTCTCGCTGGCTATGTGTTGTCCTTTTGTCCTAGCTACTGATTTTTATGCTGGTTTTTTTGCATCTTTTTTGTCTAGGTGTTGTCTTCTCTAGTTTCTTTCATGCTCATCCTTCGTAATGTAAGCGGGTTTGGGGCCCCTTAAAACCTAATTTTCCTTAATCAAAAACATCAATAAAACAAGGCAACTATCCAAGTTTATCATTCATTTGCATTCAAGAGAAACACAGGTCATCTCATTTCTTAGATATTCAGACATGAATTCTTTGAGGTCCTAAGGTCATTCATTTTCAACATTACCCTATGATGATGCTTTACTTATGGTTGGGTAGTGATTTCACTATTTGAGACTTATTAACCCAAAATCTATCAATTACTATATCTCAAACACATTAATAAAATCTCTAATTCAGTCTAGACACCTAGTTGATCATATAACTAGTGAAAAATCTAAAATTCTACTTCAGCGCCGCTGTAATTATCACACCCAAGTAGGTTACATTACTTACAAGTCAAGGCAAGAAAAAAAAAGAGAAAAAGCGTTATGCCAAATATTCATCTTAAGGAAAAAGAGCAATGATATATAACTAAAATATCACACATACAAAGTGTGACAAAAAGCTTGACTATGGGAACATGTGAGTAACTCCATCAAGGCTATGAATACCTACTGGAAATGGAGCAATATTTGAGAGATTGCAGCCTATAACCTCATCGGAGCTCTAAAAGCTTGCTGGCAGCGAGGCTCTATTCAGGATGCTTTTGAAGTTAGAATAATCCATGTAGCTAGTCATATAGGATTTTAAGGATCTTTAGTGAATACAAGAGTGGGAATTAACTCATTTGCACACACATGGGAAAAAGAAGATCAAAGTTTCAAGAACCAATGGGGAATTTTTTCGTGTCTCCATTTGTAAATCCTAGTCACTAAGTGTGTTAATTTGGATATTCCAAGGGACCTTAAAGATCAATTGACCGCTTATATATAAAATGTTATGTACCTCCAATTCAATTGGTGTATTATGAAATGATAAACAAACAAAGTCATCCTTTATCGAATAGGAAATGCATATTCATCATGCATATTGCATTAACATAGGCCATGTCAAAAATTCATTGTCTCCACATGCATTTTGTAGATCATCATGTCATACAGGTTTGCACACTGGGGGCATAACTGAAAAAAGTAATAAAAATCATATAAAGTCCTAAAAAAATCCAAAAAATATTGAGAAAACACCAAATCCTAAAAAAATCAAATATGATCCTGAAAAAATCAATCAAAAACATCCACATAAAGTCTTGAAAAAATCCTAAAAAAATCAATATGATCCTAAAAAAATCCTAAAAATCATATAAAGTCCTGAAAAAATCAATAAAAAACATTCATATATAATCCAAAAATCCAAAAACATTGGAAAACACTTCAAAAAGTAAAAAACAATGAAAAACATAAAATCCAAAAAACAGTGAAAACTGTCTTGAAAAAATCAACCAAAAATATTCAGATAAAGTCCTGCAAAAATCAATCTAAAAACATTCAGATATTGATCCAAAAAATCAACCCAAAAACAATCAAAAATCAATCAAAAAACTTGCATAAAATGTCTTGCAAGAATCAAACACCCTAGCAGATATAGAGCAAACACTTCGCACGAAGTTAACAAAGGATACAACTATCCAGTCAAACGATCTTATCAATCATATCATATCCATATCAAGTGATCATTATCTTGTCTTAAACAGAAGAGGATACACTCGAAATTAGACATATCAGTCTAAAATGGGGTCCGCAACTTTATGAGATCAGATATTATCAATCATCACATCAAGCAACTAAGAATGAAGGCACAAGGTCAGTATAACTGCTGAATTTTGTCTGGGCCAATCTTTATCTTTTATCATTTGGAAACAGATCATGTTCCTATGCTACTCAAGGATGTCCACAAGTGCCTAGAGGATCCATGATGGGCATTATATTTTTCTTTGTTTTCTATTTGTGGTGTGAACCAATGAATTTATAGGGAAATTACTCTAGTGGGTGTTTGTGATAGGAGCATTCAGCTAATGAATTCCACACATACCTCGACCCCTAGTGTATTTCCCAGAATGGAGGGATTCACTCCTTGTCTACTACATGTTTTTTTATTCAATGAGATATCTTTACATCTTGGTTCCTTATACCCTGATGTGCTAAGCTCCATTGTTCAATAATAAGGCCCAGTGATGAATATATTGTGCAATAAATAATGACACAGGTTCATGATTCAAACATTCTCATTCTCATCTCATCTACTTATTGATAGTTTACTGATTTCTCATCTTTTTCTAAATCATTTTTTGTCATCTAATATTATTCTTTCATCAATCTCTTCTTTCTTTCATCTTACTAACATTTCTTCAAGGTTCGTCTGAGTTAAAGGAATATTCTAGCATTATCATACAAAACAACCATATAGTTTTAAAAAACATCCATATAGTTTAAAATAGCATCCATATAGTTTTAAGTTGTATCCATATAGTTTTAAATTGCATCCATATAGTTTTAGATTGCATCCATATAGTTTCAAATTGCATTTAATAAACATTACATTCATAAACATCATATTTTTCATATAGAAAGCATTGAACCATGTAAAAATCATTCATAAATAATATAGAAATCATTAAACCATTCATTCATCATTACATCATAAATCATGTAGAAACCATGGCATTCATAAACGTCATTTATAAATCTATAGACATGCATTGCATAACTCATAGCGTCATGCAACATACATGGAAAACAAGGCATAATAGACCACCGCCAAAAAACTGCACATCATATATATATAACTCAAAAATGCTAATATGCCAGAATATAATAATCATAAAACAAGCCCAAAGGCTCAGATAACATGGTTTCAATGTCTCAATCAACACTGCCTCTATCAACAGGTAGATCTTGCCCGCTAGATCCTGCCCTAGGATGTCGAGGTGGACCCATGACACCACCACTACTGGTCCTCCGTGTAGAAGTCCTACTAGAACCAGAATGACCTCTAACCTCACTAAATCTAGGAGCTCTCTGTCCCTCAAGTACAACATCATGGTAGAGCTATCGACAATAAAAAGACTCTTGTGTAGCGTAATAGAGTCTGTTAGACTACATGCATCAATACCTGGAGCAAAATGTTGATCATAGGAATCCTAAATCATCTGCGACAATCTAACTGCCTCATCTCTCTCCCTCTGGAGACTATCTCTCTCGGTCTCTAATGCACCATAGTGTCTACAGAATGCCTCACGCTCAGTATCTCATCATTTCCTAAGTCTGGCAACCTCATCCTCTAGACTCTGAATCCGCGCTTTGAGAATCTTTGATCATCATCATCTCCATCACCACCACGTCCTTCTCCCCCCTTTGCAACAGGCACACCCTCTAGCTCCGACATATCATCATCATCTTTATCCTCACTGCTCGATGACTCTGAAGAATCATTGTCATCCTCGCTACTCATAGACTCAGTGTCTCCACCAATGTCTATGTCCTCCTCCTCCACCCTCCTCTCCCCCATGTCAATCCTTAGTTGCTATCTAGGATGTCGTATCTATTGCACTATGATCGGTACAGTTGTATCAATCAATGGAATAGGCCTATGTCTAACCCACCATGCATCATACTCAGGAGTAGTCCCTGGATCTGCTACACCTGCACTCCAACCCCACTATAATTCCTGAAGAGAATCAAACTCGACAGTTGCCACATGTGGTTGTATGCATACACCCCAATCAAAAACCTCACGAGAAACATGAATAAAGTACGTTGTAACAATAGGTGTCACTTGTACCTCCCCAAACTATTTGAGCACCTGTCCTGGAAGAGACATCTCAATAATCCTTTGAGTCTCAATGGTCCTCCCAATAAGATATCTTTGTTGTCTATAGAAAGGCAAGTGTTGTGCATCATCTTCTCAATCAGGGCAATCTAAATATGGTCTCCAAATGAAATGCTACAATATATCAAGTTGATGTTACCAATACAAGGTGTTCCACGAACCCCTCTGTCTAATACCAGGTGTGTATTTGTACGCATAGGGATCATCAGGCTGCGAGTCAACATGAATAACTAGCCTCGAGATAGAAATATGCTCCCATGTCTAAGTCTAGAGAAATGTCACAGTGCAACTGATCGATTGATATCCCAGGTATACAATGTTGTGCATCTGAAAATAAACCATGGCTAATAGAAAAATGACCCCAAGAATATACTTGACGATGAACAATCATATCATGGAGCACTTTGCCCCATCCAATTGGAAAGCCATGACCTCATGTGTCACGAATCAACAAACCACCTACAATACTGCATAATACTATAGTAAGATCATCATAGTCCAATCGAGCCCAAGGAATATCATAATGACCACTGATCTGTAAATCATGCTCCTCACACTCAAAAAGGGCACACAATCCAATAGCACCATCATTGTGATCATAAATAACTCTTGCACCATGAATGGGAATATGCAGTATATGCCAAACATCCTCTAAGGTAATGGATGCTTCACCAATAGGAAGATGAAAGGTACATGTCTCAGAATGCCACCACTCTACTAAAGTTGTAATCAAGGCCATGTTGGTCGTAAACTCTAGCAAATGTAAAACATGATATAATCCTAAATGTCGAATATGTGCAATCTCCTCATCAAGTAAATTGGCTCGAAGATCAAGTCCACTGGGTCTACTCTGTTAGTAGTATAACACTCCAATATTCTCCTGTACAGAGAAAATATTGAAAAATGTCAAATATAAAATAACGTGATTACAAAAAAATTATCAAACGCATGACAAAAACTTCAATTTACAACGAATGCATAAAGTTAAATACTTATGCGTAACATTCGACAGGCGTATGCATGAAGAATAAAACCTATCTCTTTGGATTTTTTTTGAAAAAATTGCAAAAAACAGGCAAAACCTTGGAAACATGCCATGTCGCCAGTCCCTGGAGATCTCTGATAAGAACGTACTCGATTAGACAAGTGCCCTCGTACCCTATAGCCAGCCATGATGATCAAATACTCATAGGAAAGAAAAAGACTCGCAAAGATCTCTAAGAACTCAACACAATGCAAATGAGCAAATGAAAAGCTAAGCTCTCTATTTATAGCTCAAAATTAGGGTTTTTCCCACTTCGACGCCCGTTGTCCCTGTCAACTTCAAACAACTTGTAGGCTACTCTGATGATCTCGATATAAAAAATATAAAAAATATGGTCTCAATTTCCAAATTTTTTGACCACCTTTTCCGAGGGGGCATATTAATACTATACAGTATCACCAAGGCATACTGGGGCAAAAAATTTTATTTTCTTTGAAATAACGTCATTCTGACTTTGACTCAAAGAGGGACAAATGTAGACACCTAAAATGTCTCATTAGTCGCATACTAATTATTCCTCCAGTTAGTTAAATAATTCTTTAATTATTTCATTGAGTTAATTAATCTTATTCTTCTAATTTCACATTTCTTCATCATCTTACTAATTATTCCAATTTCAATTCTATCATCATTTAATCATTTAAACCCATTTTCTAATATTAATTAAATATTTATTATTTAATTAATTGTGATTTTTAATCCCGCAATTTAAATAATCTTTATTATTTAAATAAATTCTTTTCCAATTTCAATTTCTATTCATCTAACCATTAACCCTCTTTTGAATATTAATTAAATATTTATTATTTAATTAATTGTGATTTTAATCCTTTAAATTAAATAATCTTTATTATTTAATTAAAGTCCATTTCTAAATAATTAAATAGTTTCTTTAAATTATTTAATTAGTTAATTAATTCTTCTAATTCAAGTTCCAAATCCCCAAATGCTAATTTCATTTAATTAGTTCTTTTAATTTCATTTTCTTCTAATTTCATTTAATTAATTTCTTCTAGTTTCTCCTAATTTCAAATACATATGCATGATTTCAAAAATGAAATTGGAAATCAAAGTCAAGTTCTAAATATATTCAAATAATAAATTGAATTTAAAATAAATTCAATATTTGAATTAAATCTCATGCAAAGATTAAATTGAAAATCAAAGTCAAAGTGCAAGCACATGCTAAATTAATTAATTCAATCAATTAATTAATTAATTCAATTATCTCTTCAAACTCTATTTCTATATTTTAGTTAGCTTTATCTAAATAAATATCTCAATCAGCTTTCAATCAATTAACTATCTCCTCCTCTTTATTTCCTCCAATCATTATTTTTTCATCCTTCAATTAGTTAACTCATTTAATCTATTCAATCTATTTTGTTTCACCTGTAAATCAGCTATTAAACTATCAATCAACATGTGAGCTCACTTGAATTCCACCTCTTGATCAATCTATTCCACCTCTCAATCAATGCTCATCCAATTATCTATAAATTGATCTTTCAATCCTTCACAATTCCTCTAAATCACGAACTTCGAATCTTTGTGTCATTTGTAGGTTGCTAGCACAATATCCGAGAGCCACCATACCACAAAGAAGAGAAGAGCAATAAAAGCTATATGTAGTCTTGGAATAGGGGGAATTGATTGATATATCTTATATTTATGTTTCTTGTTTAGCATTATTCCATTGTTTGTTTTTTTGAATTCCAATTAGGATAGGGATTCGTTATTTCTCCCTTTCATTCCTATTTGATTTACATTTAATTAATTTTAGCATGCGACACATGTTAGATGGTTTTGAAAAGGGAAATAGGAACATTTGGTTTGGTGCTTCAAAATGAATTCAAGAGTTAATGTGGATATGTAGGATTTGCATTGATAGTTCATAAGACCATATTAGGAAGAAACTAATTGATTAGGAACTAAATGTAATGGATGTTAATGGTATCATGATTATAGATGTGCTTATGTGTTATTGTTAGTTAAGTGATGACATTGAGGTACCCTAGGGATGGATAGTTGTTGTATTGTTATTTCCGCTTGTGTATTATGTTGTTAAGAATATGATTATGTTTAAGATGTTTATGCATTCATGCAATGCTATGGTTGTTGGCATTTTGAGTTTGTTGGCATTTTGCATAGAGATTGCATTAATGATATGTTGTCATTGATGTCAATTGAACTGGAAATTGTATTCATGTTATTGCTGATATTGTTGTTTTTGATATTGGCTAGTAACCAGTAAGAAGAGCTTTATGGAAGATGTTGTAAACCGGTATGTAAAGTTTGTGAGTTAAACCAGTGTACAGGGTTAAACCTTTCTATGTAATGTAACCGGTAAACCCTATCAGTTGTTAAACCCTAATGGATAAAGTTTGATGGTTTATTATCTGATACATGGTAATGATGGAGACACGTGTGATCATTGTATGAGGATATGTTCAAATTGTTTTGGCGCGTTTGTTCTTGTCTAGGGAAGGAGAAAAGTGGATTGCATCTAATGCACAATGCATGATGAGTTACAAAGTCTGATGAAGCAGTGGTCATGGAGTGGTTGGAATTTTCTTGAAGAATGCGAAGAGATTGTCATGATTTCTAATAGTCAAGATTGTACCAACTTGTTTGTAATCTCGATGATGAGAATTAGGTTTTTGCTATGTTACCGACCTAATTGATTTGTATTTAAGGTCGATGAAGTTGTTTGTAAAGTGTGTTGGCAAGTTTGATAGAAACCTGTTGAGTGTGTAGTTGCCTAACTAGTGAGTGGATCTACACTTTGAGTGAAGGCATATTGAAGCTTAGAAGGATCTGATCAAGCAAATGTAGTGCTACTCAGACAGATCAAGAAAACCTGTTGTTTTATAACAATTACAGCAGAAGTGAAATCCCTTAACCGGGTAAGCTCTAACAAGGTGGCCCATTAGCTTGGATTCTTAAATCCCCCAGTGAGGTAACTCCTAATAGGGTATTATGCTTTTCATCAAGGCATATTTGTAAATCCCTTAACTGGGTGATTCCTCATTGGAATTAGTTCTTAATAGGACTTATTGTAAAGCTTTAACAGGCTTGGCTCCTAACAGGGCGAACTTCAGAATAGTTTAGATAGCTATCCTTGTGAGTCTCATCTCACTATGGTTTTTACCTATTTGGGTTTTCTAGGTATAAAAATTTGTGTCAAATGGTGAATTCTTTTGTGGTTATGATCTTATTTGTTGATTTGGTTAACTTATGATAAGGCATGTTAAGTAGAAGCATTGCGAGTTGAATATGTTGAGTTATGATTAAGCATTGTTGATGTTTACGAAATTGAAGTTGTTTACTGTTAAAGTTGTCATAACAGTTAAACCCATTGATGTCAAGTATTCTTATGAATATTGATCTTGATTGAGATATGTTTTCTTTTTTTGACTGAGTTTGAGTTTGGGAACTTTGTATCAGTTTTTTAATATACTAATTCACCCTCCCCCTCTTAGTATTCTACCGGATACTTATTCTTTCATCATACCATCAATGGCTAATGCATATGAGTACTTGTAGCATTATGTGTGGCATTAGTGAATGTTTAGAAAAATAATATCTATATTTGTTAGTTAGATTAGTTATTTTCTCTAGGGTATTTTGGTGGGCATTACAAGCTTAATATCACAAATTTTTTATTGAGTATGTTTGATGCAAGAGCTTCATCGATGGATACATATGAAGATAATGAGCCAAAATTTGAATGGCTCAAGAAATCAATATTAGAGACTTTTGGCTTTTCCTTTTATTGGAAGAAAGAGGTTTTGAATAGTAGTGTGAAGGTGAAGATGTGAGAAGAAAAAGTTGAGCACTCACTAAATGGTAAGAGAAAAAAAGAAGTTAAAACAATGGTACAATATAGAAGAGAAAAAGATGGCTTAGAGGAGGTAAGCTGAACAGGCAGAGATAATTTTAGATGCATTATACAAAATCCAAAACTGGGTGCTTGGTAGAAGGAAGTGAATGGGCACCTAAGATTTGGCTCTTTTTATTTGAGTAGGAAATACAAATATTTTTTGATACATTTAATAAAAATTATTAAATCAATTTCCAAGAAGAGAAGTGGCGTTGGATATTTGTCTTCATCTGTTTGTTAGGATAACCAGTGAACAACTGAGAGGGGGGGTGAATCAGTTGTTAATAGATTATAATATTTAATCCACTTAATAACCTTTAACCAGATTAAGTATCGGTAAAGAAGAAACAAATATCGATAAACAATGTAACTTAATAATTAAACAGATAATCAATGCAAAGCAACCATACCACATAACACCATGATTTGTATGTGGAAAACCCAGAAAGGGAAAAACCACAGTGGGAAGCCTACCCATAATCAGATGATACTTCTGCAGAAAATATGTGTTACAATGAGGGGCCTGCACATGCAGGAAGGCACACTGCCTAGAGCGTACTACTCATTACAAAAGAGTCACTGACTATAGAGAGGCACAACCATCTCAAGATAAATGGACAACAATCCAGTAGAGTGAACTACCAGAGATAACATCTACCATGCCTGATTATAGTCCTAGTTAAGCTTAATACCAGAGGCCTTTGACCTCTTCCTTAATCCCAATTCAGTCACCTATGATCAACCAAATATCCTTCACATATGATATTACATTCTACGACCATGACACTTTATTACAATGAGATCTTTACATCATTTTATACCAACCCTAAGACCTAAACTAATTAGGTCGGCCACCTAAAAGATATTACAATAAGGTCATTACATAAATCCATATTATAATGATATGCCATGTCATCTTAAGACCAAAACAACAATAACAAATCCATAAATCATCCTGAAACATCCCAATAATGTGTAGAGTACATGTTAACATGATACCAACCCATTACCTAGATAGGCACCAGACCTATTTTGGGTCCACCATGCCAAAGAAATGTCTTCAAGCAGTTGAAGCATGATAAAAGAACATCTTTAACATCCCGAAAGCCATGTAGAAGCTACACCAACACCAACTATGCATCCTATCAAGATTCCTCAGTGAAAGCTCTGTTAGTTAATGTCGATAAGGGTTTACAAGAGTGTATGATAGAATCCAATTACCAAGTCAATACCATCTAACCAAGACATACTCCAGAAGCACATACCACATGTAACCAATCACATTCCATAGATCCAAACATGCCAGGAGTGTCCAACAAATAGTCTCTTCTACCGGTAACACTAGATCTTATACTGATAACCAAGACCTATCTACCGGTAACCAACCATAACAGCTAGTGTTGACATCAATGACAAAACATCAATGCAACACATAATCAATTCATCCAATAATGCCAACAATCTCCCCCTTTGGCTGATGGCAACACTAGATGTGAAAAACATCTTAAGTACCAAGAAATGCCAAATAAGTCTCCCCCTATGGAAGACAACCAACAATCTCCTGAATATCAATAGCTCTCTCCCTGTGAATGATATATCTGTAAGGTTCTGATTCTGATTTTTTTCTTTCACATCACTATCTCTCCCCCTTTGACATCAATGCCAGAAATCTGATAAAAGTATCAAAGCAAGAATACAAAGCTCTGTATCTCAAAGCTGACTACTCCCCCTAAGTAGTAGCACCACTCATCAGTACTAGAATGAATAATATTTCTGATAATGCATGCTAGACTGATGAAAAACTACATCAATCAAGTCTCTACTGGAGGGGTAGAAACCCCTAACCTGTCTCTCAAATACTCAAATGATTCCTTAGACAGTGGTTTAGTGAATATATCTACATTCTGTTATTTAGTGTTCACATAAACCAATTTGACATCCTTTGCTTCTACCTTGTCCTTTAGAAAGTTATACTTTATTTATATATGCTTAGTCTTAGCGTGAAATATTGGATTCTTAGACATGTCAATAGTTGTAGAGTTATCATAGTAGATAACTACCGGTTGACTATAATTTACCCTGATATCCTTCAACATTTGTTTCATCCACAAGACTTGAGTGCAATTAGTTGCTGCTGCAACATACTCAACTTCTACAGTAGATAAAGAAATGCATGACTCTTTTTTGCTGATTCATGAAACCAGTTTCTTTCCAAGAAAGAAAGCTCCACTAGAAGTGCTCTTCATGTCATCGGTATCTCCTACCCAATCTGAGTAAGTATATGTACATAAAGTGAAATCATCATTTTTAGAATACCATAAATCATATTCTATTGTTCCTTGCAAATACCAGAATATCCTCTTTACTGCACATTCATGATTTTCTTTAGGATTAATTTGATATCTAGAAACAATACTTACTACATTCATAATATCTAGTCAAGTCTGAGTTAAATATAACAGATCACCAATCATAGACTTATACCTTGTCAGATTTACTGGTGTAGAAGTATCCTTGATAGATAATTTCTCACTTGTCACCATAGGTGTACTCACTGGTTTGGAATTATCCATACCAAACTTCTTCAATGATTCCCTCAGATACATTGGAAACATGGAGTAGAGCGGAGGAGAGCGGAGCGGAGTGGACAAGGGGAGTGGTCAGGCCCAAAATTCAAATGTTTTGGGTGGGAGACCTAGAGCAACATCAGAACAACAGGTAGTAGGTGGATTTTCTAACTCTTTGGAGGGGGAGGGACCAGAAGGTTTGGAACCCAATGCTCCTTTGGATTCAGGGGACCTAGGTGGGGGTCCCAAATCATGTGAACCTAGGCTTGAGAAGATTGGTAAATGGTCTTCTTTGTTTGGAATCAAACCTAAAGGTAAGTCGACTTTACCTCCTGTTGAGAATATATCAAATATTTCAAAGGGAAAGTACACCATTTCCATTTGTGATCAAATAATAGATCATAATATTGCTAAGATGGAAAGCACCCTAATAGGAAAATTCTTTGGGGTGAGGCCTACTATTAAGGTTTTTCGAGGATTCATGAAGAGAAAATGGAATTTAAAAGGTTAGGTGGATATAGTAGCTATGAATAAAGGATGTGTCTCCTTTTCCTTTTCATGTGAAGAATATCGCAGACAGATCCTCTATATTGGAACCTGGATAATAGGCAAATACATAATGTATATTTAAAAATGGTACCCTTACTTGAGTCAGGATGAAGAGTTCGTGGTCCAAGTGCTTGTTTGGATTAAGATTCTAGGTCTTCCAATGGAGTACTGGGAGGAAGATGTGTTTGCTGGGATAGCTAATGCTTTGGGGGAGCTTCTTTCCATTGACCCGGTGACAACATCTAGAAGAAGACTCATTTATGCTAGAATTTGTGTAGGGGTAGGACCTAACACATATATGCCAGAGGAAATAGAGATAGACTCAAAACTTGGTAAATGGATGCAAAAGATTGTTTATGAAACTATCCCCTTCGCTTGTTTTCACTGTAAAAGAGTGGGACACTGGGCTAAAAAGTGCCCAAGAAAAGTTTTAAAACCACAAACCCAAACAAGGGTCTGGAAAAAGGTGGAAATTAACCCAAATAAAAAAATAGAAAAACATTTGAAAGCTCCTCCTTTTGAAGGTGTGGATCAGAAGAAACAATCACAAATGGGAATAAATGAGGAGGAATCAACTAGGGAAATCAGAAGTGAGACGATAGATAGAACGAAAGATAAGATTTCCTAGTAGGAAAATGGGCAGGAGAAAAGTGGAGAGGATTCTAATGATGGTGAGAAGAATTGCCTTTCTAATGATGTGAGAAGAACAACCTAAGTGACCAAAGGACACAGAAGATCAGAATATAGCTAAGAGTGAAAAGAGGGAAAGTAATCAGATGGATAAAGGAGATAGTTAAACTGTTGGCAAATGCACACTCCAATGAGAAATTGTAGGTGATTGAAGGTATTGTCATTGATGGCAACCTTACAATCCTATGGCACCGACACCAGCAGACACTAACACAGGCCCAAACACTAGCATCGACACCGACAAAGATGTTCATCGGTACCCTGGCCGACAAGATTTCTATTTATTGTATTTTATAATTATTTGTAAAATCTTTTTGTAAGCCGACAAGGAAAATTGTAATAAGATTCATATAAGTATGAGATTGTTGGTATTTTGGTATGGTTTTGTCATTGATGTCAAGACCTACTAAACACTTATCAACTCTGGCACTTTGGAGAATCAGCAACACTCACCGACAAGCAAGTGACTTATGCACAATCACCGGTATCTGGTACACCGGCAAGATATAATGATCACCAACACTTGGAAGGACATGGAAAACACTTGGTTATGTCGAAGACATCATTTGGACACTTTGTCTTGAAGGTTTGTTAATTGGCATATTCATATTTACATATTTGCTGTTACCGACAAATAGGTCCAGGTTACACCGACAGGTTTATCTTTTCCAGATCAGCATGGCACGCTATAAAGATGACTTATTATTGTTGTAAATGCATTAAGCCGACATGGTGAATCAGTTATTGCATTGGGTATTAATTGATTTGTAAATTAATTTTATTGTATTATCCTTTAGAGCCGGCCTACTGAAATTGGTCTTAGTGTATGGTATAAATGTAAGATCTTATTTGTAAGATCGGATGTGGAATGTGAAAAAAAGATTGTGTGAAGATATATGCTAGAATAAGCAGAGATATACACGTAGACATCATTTGAAGGTTGAAGGAGGGTTTTTGTGAAGACAATCAGAACTACACTGGTACTGAATCCAGCATATGAAGATGCTATTTTGAGTAGTACATTCTTATTGGATCTAACCATCCAATTGTAGTCAGTGTGACTCCTATTTTGTGATTAAGCAGTGAGCTCTAGGCGCTTGGCCTTTCTGCATGTGAAGACCCCATTTGTATACACTTACTATCTGCAGTAGTATCATCTGATTGTAGGTAAGGTTTCCCACCGTGGTTTTTCCCCTTACAGGGTTTCCATGTACAAATATTGGTGTTATGTGTTGTGGATGACTTTATCCTTTTGTTTCATGCACTAATATTTACCGGTATTACAATTATCTGATAAAACTGTCCACCGGTATAAAAGACTGTTTCATCGATATTAAGCAGAAAGTTGATTAAGTTGTTTTTGGTTTAAATTTATTAGACAACTGATTCACTCCCCCCTCTCAGTTGTCTCTGGGATCTAACAATTGGTATTAGAGCCTAGTCCTCTTTTGCAGAAGTTTAACAGCTTGAGGAGATCCAATGTCTACTAACTATTTTAGGAAGGATAGTCCTAAACTTGATAGAACCAACTATGGCATATGGAAAATCAGAATGGAGACACATTTAAATTGCATTGGAAAGGACATCTGGGAAGTTACAAAGAATGTCTATACTGCTCCTACTCCTGGTCAGCCTAATCCACCTACCTTGGGAAAAGATGAAGAAAATGATTGCAAAGCAAGAGAAGCACTTTTGAGCGCATTAACAGATCGGCAAATCATGGGATTATTAGATAGGTCTACTGCTAAAGATATTTGGGATCATTTGGAAACAATGAATGAAGGAGATTCCACAGTCAAAATTGCAAAACTTGAAAGCTTTCGGGTCAGGTATGAAAATCTGAAAATGGAAGAAGATGAAAGGATTTCTGCTTTTATGGAAAGAGTAAATGAAATTGTTTTGGGTATTAAATGTTGTGGAGGAACCTTAAGTGAGGATGAAATTATTTCAAAAGTTTTAAGAGGATTTCCACCAACATATAAAATGAAGGTTACTGCTATAAATGAATTAAGAACAATGCTTAACACATCAGTAACTAGAGATACATTGATTGAAAAAATTTCAGCCTTTGAAATTGAAGAATTTGGTCCTGTTGCTACTGTAAAGATAGATTTAGCCTTTAAAGCATCAAAATCATCTGCATCATCATTTGACAAATCTGATTGGAAAGCCTTTTATGCAAGAGAACTTGAAGAAAGCAGGAAAGAAAATGAAGAACGTGAAGCACTATTTGCAAGGAAAATGCCTAAAGGTCTAGTTGGAAGTAAGTATGAAGGTAAAGCACCCTTTAAATGTTTTAACTGTAATAAGATTGGTCATATGGCTTCAAGATGCCCTGATAGACATGCTAGACTAAGAGAAGAAGCTAGAAGAACATACAAGCCAAACCCTGAATATCAAAGATATAGATTTAAGAAGAATAAAGACAAATCTTGTTACATTGCTGATGAAGGAGTGACTGATGATTCTGATGAAGATTCGGCAGACAATGGATGGGTTTTTGTTGCTATAATAGAACATCAACTGACACCTATAGTCCAACTGGTAGAGCAAGCCTTGGCAGCTAAAATTGAAGTAAAGGATGAGTGGATCATTGATTTAGGATGCTCACATCATATGACAGGAGATAAAGGTAAATTCTTGAACTTTCAAGAATACAATGGAGGCTTAGTGAGATTTGGAGATGATAAAGCTTGTTTTATCAAAGGTAAGGGTACAATATCTCTTGATGGTAAGAATAACACTGGCAATGTTTACTATGTTGAAGGTTTAAAGCATAATCTTTTGAGTGTTGGTCATTTAGTTGAGAAAAGTTTTCAGTTACAATTCAAAAATGGAAAATGCAAAATCATGAATAGAACTGGTTTGGAAATTGCAACCGGTAATCAAACTAGAGGTAATATATTTTGTAAGGCATGCAAGAATTTATCTTAATACTATCAATTAGAAACACCAGGGAAATCACAAATCCCTATCTAATTAACAAATCTAACAAACTAGACAATGAAATAATGCAATCATCAAACAAAATAGGAATTAAGAATGAAATCAATTCAAATAAAACTCCCTATTCCCAAGATGTGCATATTCCTTCCATTGCTCTTCTTCTCTTCGTGGTATGATGGCTCTCAGATATTGCGCTGGTAACCTGCAAGTGACACAAATATTCGAAGTTCGTGATCGTTGAAAATGGAAATTGGATGCTCATTTTATAGAAAATTGGAGAAGATTGATTGAAAGGTGGAACAAAATGATCAAAAGGTGTGAACTGAGGTGACCTCAAATGCAAGTTGATAGATGAACTGCTGATTGTAGGAGTGGAACTCAATAAATTGAATAGATTAATTGAGTCAACTGATTGATGACAGAGTTTAACTGAAGGAAGAAAAAGAATGATTGGAGGAAATAAAGAGGATGACACAGAGAGCTAAATTTAGAAAAAGCTAACTGAAGGATGGAAATAGAAGTTGGAGAAATAAATGATTTAACTAATTAATTGATTTAATTAATTAATTTAGCATGTGCTTGCATTTAGATTTAGATTTTTAATTTAATCTTTGCATGAGATTTTAATTCAAGTAATTGAATTTATTAATTCAATTTAGTATTTGAATATATTTAGAACTTGACTTTGATTTTCAATTTGGTTTTTGAAATCATGCACATGTATTTGAATTTGGAAGAAATTAGAAGAATATGAAATTGAATGAAATTAGAATTTGGGGATTTGGAAATGGAAGAATTAATTAGTTAATTAAATAATTTAAAGAAACTATTTAATTATTTTAGAAATAGAATTTAATTAAATAATAAAGATTATTTAATTTAATTAATTAAATACTTAATATTTAATTAATATTTAGAAGATGGTTGAATGATTAGATGATTAGAGATAAAAATTGAGTAATTAATAATTTATTTAAATAATAAAGATTATTTAATCAATTAGAGGAATAATTAGTACATGATCAATGAGACATTTTTAGGTGTCTACATTTGCCCCTCTTTGAGACAAAGTCAGAATGACATTGTTTCAAAGAAAATGAAAAATTCAGCCCCAATATGCCTTGGTATTGCTGTATAGTGTAAATATGCCCCCTTGGAAAAGGTGGTCGAAAAATTAAAAAAATGAGACTGTGTTTTCGATACCAGTGTAAAGAGCAAGCGTGTGAAATTTTGTGTCATTTCGAGATCGTTTGAGTAGGCTACAAGTTGTTTCAAGCTGGCAGGGACCACAGGCGTCAAAGTGTCTTAAAACCCTAATTTTGAGCTATAAATAGATAATTCTAGGTTTTTATTTGCTCATTTGTGATTTGGTAATTCCTTGATTTCTTTGCAATTTTTGTACCTGTTTTTGAGTTTTCAGTCATCATGTCTGGTTATAGAGCTCGATTGCACTTGTCGGACTGAGTATGTTCATTTCAGAGACCTCCTGGGACTGGCGGCATGGTATTTTTCATTGCTTCTCCCTGATTTTCTCCTATTTTTATGCCTTTTTTCCAAAAAAAAATTATGATCACTTTTTGCCATGCATTACGCAATCGCTTGTCGATTTTTACGCATTAGTTCTTAGTGTACCGCACTCGTTGTAAATGTTATGCATGTGTCGTAATCATCACGCATTAGCTGTATCATGCCGCATTCATGTATATCATTATGCATAAGTGTTATTTGTCACGCATGCACTCATTGTGTCATGCATTAGCTTCAATCATCACACAAGAGCCATATTTGTACTGCATAAGTCATAACTATTACGCATTCATTGTAAATGTAAGTTTTTGTCATGCGTTTGAAAATATTTTAAGTTTATCTGGATCCGACATCTGATAGTTTAATTGTTCTCGTTTGCAGGAGAACATTGGAGTGTTATACTGTCAACAGAGCAGGCCTAGTGGACTTGATCTTCGAGCTGACCTACCAGATGATGAGATTGAGCATATTCATCAGCTTGGTCTTTACCATGTATTGCATTTGCAAGAGGATACGGCCAACAGGGCCATGATTACAGCTTTGATAGAGTAGTGGCACTCAGAGACGTGTTCGTTTCATCTTCTGACTGGTGAGGCATCCATTACCTTAGAGGATGTATGGCATATATTACGTATTCCCATTCATGGTGAGAGAGTTGTATATGACCATGACAATGGCATGGCTAGACTATGTGCACTTTTTGAGTGTGAGATTCATGATTTGTAGATCAGTGGATCGGTGGCCGTTATGAGATCCCTTGGGCCTGATTAGACTATGATGACCTGACCATTGTTTTATGTGGTGTTGTCAGTGGTTTACTGATACCTGATCAAAGAGGTCATGGGTTTCCAATTGGATGGGGTAGAGTGCTCCATGATATGCTTGTGCATCGTCGACTATATGCTTGGGGTCCTTGTCTACTTGCCATGTTGTATTATCAAATGCATGGTATTGTGTATCTGGGATACTATTCTATCAGTTGTGGTGTTACTTTGCTATAGACATGGGCATGGGAGCACATTTCTATTTCTAGGCCTATCGTTCATGTAGATTTGCAGCCTGGTGAGCCTTATGCTTTCAGGTATACAATAGGTATCAGACACAGGGGTTCGGGGAACACCTTGTACTGGAGACATCAGTTGGATATATTTCATCATTTCATTTAGAGACCTTACTTAGATTGCCCCGATTAGCCTGATGATGTAGTGAACTTGTCTTTCTACCACCAACAGAGATATCTTATTAGTAGGACCTTTGAGACTCAATGAATCATAGAGATGTATCTTCCTAGACGTGTTCTTAGACAGTTTGGTGTGGTACAGGTGACACCTGTGGTTATTGCATATTTTGCTCGTGTATCTCGTGAGGTATTTGATTGGGGTGTGTGTCTTCAACCACATGTTGCCTCTGCTGAGTTTGATTCATTGCAGCCATTACTCTAGGGTTGGGGTAGGGGTGGAGCAGATCTAGGGATGATAGCAGAGTATGATGCATGGTTTGCTAGGCACCGGCCAGTGCCTTTGACTGATCCTGCTATTCTGATTATAGCACAATAGATTTGCCATCCTAGACAACGTTTGAGGATAGATGCAGGGGAGAGAGCCAGAGGAGATGGAGGAGGTGGGGGAGGAGGTGGTGGAGACGGTGGAGATGAGGATATAGACATTGGTGGAGACACTGAGTTTATTAGTAGTGAGGACAGCGATGATTCCTCAGAGTCATTGAGTAGAGAGGGTGGGGATGATGATGATGATATGCCAGAGTTGGAGGATGCGCCTGCCACAGAGGGTGGGATAAGAGAGGTTGGTGATGAGGATGAGTTGCAGACTCTTAGAGCACGGGTGCAGAGCTTGGAGGATGAGGTTACCATATGAGATATTGAGCGAGAGACCTATCATGTGGATTATGGTGCCCTAGAGGTAGAGTGAATGCATCTTCAGTGGGAGAGAGATGAGGTAGTGTGATGATGTCAGATTACTATGGATGCCTTTGATCAGCTTTTTAGAGCAGGTACAGATGCACACGACTAGGGAGAGAGATATTTCACTACTGTGTAGGAGGCTATTTATTATAGACAGGCATATGAGAGAGCCATCCCTGAGGGTCAGAGAGAGCCTATCTTCAGTGCATTCATGGGGAGGAGATCGAGTAGATCTACTTCACGACGGACTAGCAGTGGTGGTGTTATGGGACCACCTTGACATCCTGGGGCAAGATCTAGTGGACAGGATCCACCTGCTGATAGAGGCAGTGTTGGTTGATCATGTTATCTGAGCCTTCAGGCTTATTTATTGTATTCACACACATTATCATTTTTTGAGGTTGAATATATGATATGTGGGTTTTGGCTATGATCTATTTATGTTTTTCTTTTCCTATATGCTTATATGATGCTATGAGTTTTGTAATGTATATCTATTTGATTTTATATGATTATAAAATGCAATGGTTATATATGTACGGATTAACGATGCAAATGAAATCTATAATGAATGCAAATGACTCTATATGAATGCAAATGAATCTTATAATGAATGCAAACAAATCTTATAATGAATGCAAACAGATCTATATGAATGCAAATGAATCTATAATGAATGTAAATGAATCTATATGAATGCAAATGAATCTTATAATGATGCAAATGAATCTATATGAATGCAAATGAATCTTATAATGAATGTTTTTTAGGTATGATAATGGTTGAACCAACTTTAACTCAGATACACCTTGAAGAAATGTTAGTTAGATGATAGAGAGAAAAATTGATGATAGAAAGAATGTTAGAAAGAATGTGATTTAGACAGGAGACAAGAAACCAACAAACTATCAATAAGCAAATGAGATGAAGATGATAATGAAATTGAATGAATCATGAACCTGTGTCACATATTGTATTGTGTCAATATATATTCATCACTGAGCCTTATTATTGAAGAATGAAGCTTAGCACATCAGGGTGTAAGGAACCAAGATGCAAAGATATCTCATTGTAGAAACAAACACGTAGCAGACAAGGAGTGAACCCTCCATTCTGGTAATTGCGTTAGGGGTCGAGGTATGTGTGGCGATTTCACCTTGATGTGAAGGCTCTTATCAAAGACACCCACTAGAGAAATTTCCCTAGAGTTTCATCGGTTCACACCACAAACAACAAGCAAAGAAAAAGATAATGCTCATCATAGCTCCTCTAGTCACTTTTGGACATCCTTGAGTAGCATAGAAACAATATCTGTCACCAAATGATAAAAAGATAAAGACTGACCTGGACAAAATTCAGCAGCTATACTGACCTTGTGCCTTCGTTCTTAGTTGTTTGATGTGATGATTGATAATGTCTGATCTCAGAAAGTTGCGGACCCTGTTTAAGACTGACCTGTCTGATTTCGAGTGTATCCTCTTCTGTTTAAGACAAGATAATGATCACGTTGATATGGATATGATATGATTGATAAGACAGTTTGATCAGTTGATTGCAGATGTTTGATTGGATAGTCGTATCCTTTGTTAACTTCATGCTAGATATCTGCTAGGGTATTTGTTTCTTACAAGACATGTTATTGCAAGTTTTGATTGATTGATTTTCGATTTTTAGTTCTTTTCTAAGAGCTTTTTCGATGTTTTTGGATTATGTAGATTGATATTTGAATGTTTTTGTTTGATTTTTTTAGGATCGTATATGGATTTTTTGGTTTGATTTTTTCAGGATCGTATATGGATTTATTTTTTTTAGGATCGTATTTGATTTTTTGGATTGATTTTTTCAGGATCGTATTTGATTTTTTGGATTGATTTTTTCAAGATCGTATTTGACTTTTTGGATTTTGAGTTTTTCACTATTTTTGGTTTTTTGAGTTTTTCATTGTTTTTGATTTTTTTCAGGATTGTATTTGATTTTTTGGATTGATTTTTTCAAGATCGTATTTGATTTTTTTGGATTGATTTTTTCAGGATTGTATTTGATTTTTTGGATTTTGAGTTTTTCACTGTTTTTGGTTTTTTGAGTTTTTCATTGTTTTTGATTTTTTTCAGGATCGTATTTGATTTTTTGGATTTTGAGTTATGCCCCCAGTGTGTAGGCCCGTATGACATAATGATCTGTAGAATGTATGTGGAGTCAAATGAATTTTTGACATGACCTATGTGAAAGCAATATGCAAGATAAAGATGCACTTCCTATTCGAACAAGGTTGACTGTCTATGTTTTTCCGCATTTGTAATACACTGATTGAAAATGAAGGTGCAAAAAATTTTGTAGATAAGTGGTCAATTAATCTCTAAGACCCTTCAGAACATTCATCTCAAAACACTTAGTGACTAGGATTTACAAATGGAGACGTGAAAAACTTCCCCATTGGTTCTTGAAACTTTGATCTTCTTTTGCCCACGTGTGTGCAGATGAGTTAATTCCTTCTCTTGTGTTCACTAAAGATCCTTAGCATCCTTTATGACTAGCTACATGGTTTTTCTAACTTCAAAATCATCCTGAATAGAGCCTCGCTGCTAGCAAGCCTTGAGAGCTCTGACGAGGTTATAGATTGTAATTTCTCAAATATTTCTCCATTGTCAGTAGGTGTTCATAGCCCTGATGGAGTTACTTGCATGTTCCCATAGTCAAGCTTTTTATCGCATTTGTATGCATGATATTTTATTTATATATCATTGCTCTTTTTGCCTTTAGATGGATATTTGGCATAGCTCTTTTTTTTTTCTTGCCTTGACTTGTAAGTAATGAAACCTACTTGGGTGTGACAATTACAGTGGCGCTGAAGTAGAATTTTAGATTTTTCACTATTCATATGATCAACTAGGTGTCTAGAATGAATTAGAGATCTTGTTAAGGTGTAAGATATAGCAATTGATAGATTGTGGGTTACCAAGTCTCAAATAGTGAAATCACTACCCAACCATAAGTAAAACGTTGTCATAGGGTAATGGTGAGAATGAATGACTTTAGAACCCCAAAGACTTCCTGTCCGAATATCTAAGAAAGGCGATGACCCTTGTTTTCTTTTCAGGATGCAAAACAAATGATAAACTCGAATAGTTGCCTTTTTTTATTTGATGCTTCTATGTGAGAATGCAAAACTTTAAGACTGCGATGCATTTGAAAAATAAACTATATGTAATGCAGTGTTTTAAATGATATGATATGCAATGTGGAAAGTAAAACCTAAACTACACAACCCTTAGGTGTAATACCACTTAAGATGAATGCTATTCATAGGGTTAGAGATTGGATTTCCCTCCAAGGTAGCCAAATGATAGGCACCATTGCCTATGACCCTTGTTATAATGAAAGGACCTAGCCAATTAGGTTTGAATTTCCCTAGCCTTTCTCGTTCTGCTAAGTTCCTTTGATTCTCTAGATCCCCCACTTGAAAGGTTTGTGGGCGGACCCTTTTATTATAGCTTCACCTCAGTCTATTTTGATATCCTTGTAAATGATTGAATGTTGTTTGTCATTTTTCATCAAGGGTTTCTAGTTCTTGCAACCTCGCTACCCTGTAGTCTTCTTCTGATATAATGTTCTATAAGGATACTCTTAGAGACAGTATTTCTATTTCAATGGGGAGTATCGCTTCTGTACCATAGACCAAGGAATATGGTGTTGCTCCTGTAGGGGTACGCATTCCCGTTCTATAAGCCCAGAGAGCGGGATTTAGCTGGAGATGCCAGTCCCGTTCTGTGTCAGTGACTACTTTCTTAAGAATTTTCAATATTGTTTTATTTGTAGCCTTTGCTTGTCCATTACTTTGTGGATAATATGGTGTGGCAAATCTCTGTTGTATGTGAAATTTGTCACACAATTCTTTCACTTCCTGGTTTTTAAATGGATGCCCGTTATCTATAACAAAGCACATTGGAACTCTGTATCTACATATAATGTAGTTGAGCATAAATTTTGATATCTTCTTTCCCGTAGTGTATGTTAAAGGAATTGCCTCAACCCATTTTGTAAAGTATTCAGTGGCTGTCAAGATAAACTTGTGCCCATTGGATGAAGTAGGGTTGATTCTACCTATGAGATCTAATCCCCATTGTGAAAATAGCCACGATGATGTGATGGGTTGAAGATCTTGTGCTGGTGCATGAATAAGGTCTCCATGCATTTGGCAATGTTTACACTTCTGTACATACTTGTAAGCATCTTTTTCCATGGTTGGCCAGTAATACCCAGTTCTCGACAGTTTCTTTGACAATGGCAGACCACTTTGGTGAGCCCCACAGATTCCATCATGGACTTCTTTTAAAGCAAGGTGTGCTTCATTCTCATCCAGACATCGGAGAAGAGTTTCATCGAAACCCTTTCTATACAGAGTATCAACTATGATGGTGTATCTAGATGCTTGACGAATAAATGTCTTCTTTTGATTTCTGGACAGATATGGTGACATGTATTGGGTATTCAAATATGTATATATTTCATTGTACCAATGCGATTCTGGTCCCACAATTGCACATACATAGTCTGATAGGGGGGTCTCATATGCAGGTAGCATTAACTGTTCTATGATAAACTTAAACTAAGTTTCATTAGCAGGCATATTCAGAAGAGACCCTATTGTTGCCATTGCATCTGCTGCCTTGTTTTGTATTCTAGGGATTTGTTCGAAGGTGATTTTGCTAAAGTTCTCCTTGTAATCTTCAACCAACTTCTTATAAGGCATGAGTTTGTCATCCTTCATATTGTAATCATCATTGACTTGGTTCACAATCAACTGCGAATCACCATAGACCTGTAATTCTTGTATTTTCTATTGCACAATTGTATGAAGTCCTATGAGGAGAGCTTCATATTCTGCCATATTGTTGGTGCATGGGAAATTGATCCTAAATGACTTAGGTATAACATCCCCTTGAGGAGTAATGAAGACAATACCTACTATGGATCCGTGATTTGTATATGATCCATCAAAGTATAACTTCCACATTATTGAGATAGTTAGTGTAAACACGGATTCGTCTAGAAAGTCTATCAGCAATGGGTGACTGTCTTGTATAGGAGCCTCTGCTAATTGATATGCTATTATTTGTCCTTTGATAGCTTTTTTGTCTATGTATTCTATATCAAACTCGCTCAAGATCATAACCCACTTAGCCAATCGCCCGGTCAATGTTGCTCTACTCAATAGGTATTTGAGTGGGTCAAACCGTGCAATGAGTTGTACCTTATGACTCAACATGTAGTGTCTGAGCTTTTGGGATGCAAAGATTACTACTAAGCAAGCTCTCTCTATGGGGGTGTAATTAAGCTCATAGCCAATCAAAGTCCTACTTATATAATAAATGGCTCTTTCTTTTCCATTTTTGTCATGCTATGCCAATAGAGCTCCCAGAGCTGAGTTTGTTGCTGATATGTACAATAATAGAGGTTGTCCTGGAATAGGGGATATTAACACTAGTGTGTTCAAAAGATACTCTTTTAGAGCTTGGAAAGCTTCTTGACATTGTTCCGTCCTTTTAAAAATAACTCCTTTCCTGAGTAAATGCTGGAATGGGTGACACTTATCTACCAATTGTGCTATGAATCTCCTTATGGATTGCAATCTCCCTTGTAACCCTCTGAGTTGTTTAAGTGTTGATGGAGGTTGCATATCAATGATTGCCTTGACCTTGGCAGGGTCTATTTCAATTCCTCTGTTTGATACTATAAACCCTAATAGTTTACCTACTATTATGCCAAACACACATTTCTTTGGGTTTAATCTGATATTATATTGTTCCAACCAATCAAATATCTGTGTAAGAACTGCAAGGTGACTTTCTCTGGTTTGCGATTTAGCCAATATGTCATCCACATAATCTTCCATTATGTTATGGATCATGTCATGAAATAATTTTGTCATGGCTCTCTGGTATGTTGCGCCAACATTTTTAAGACCAAATGGCATTACATTCCAGCAGTACATTCCCCATGGGCATGTAAAGGCCATTTTATGTTGATCTTCTGGTGCAATTTTAATCTGGTTGTATCCTGAAAAACCATCCATTAAGGATAACATCTCATTTCCAATTGTTAGGTCAACTATCAAGTCGATATTAGGTAGCGGGAAGTCATCCTTAAGGAAAGCTTTATTTAGATCTCAAAAATCGATACAGATTCTGATGCATCCTATGGGCTTAGTCACAGGTACCAGGTTTGATATCCATTCCACGTAGTCAATAGGTCGGATAAAACCTACTTCCAGCAACTTTTGTAATTCTTTTTTAACTAGTAATGCGATACTTGGATGCATTTTTCTCAATTTTTGCTTGTAAGGTTTAACTCTCGATGTCAATGGTAAATGATACAACACTAATTCAAAATCTAAGCCTGGCATGTCTAAATAGGACCAAGAAAAGTTGATAGGTCGTTGTTTGAAAAAATGGATGAATCTATCCTTTTCTTCTTTGCTCAATGATTTTGCCAAATGGATGTTATGTACAACTTCCACTTCTGCTATGTTTACTTCTTCTATTTCCTCTGTAAGTAATGTTGAACTTTCTCTTTCCATAGGAAGATTACCCAAATCACTTTTGTCATTATGGGTAGTTTGATTGTTATCTTCTGTTTGAGAAGTACTTTCTTCTCCAAAGTATGTCATTCTATTTAGGTCTATAGCAAACCCTACTTTATGATCACCTTGCGGAAATCCTTCTCTGACTCCTAGAAATTCTAAAATTGCTTCATCATTTTCAAACCAATCCAGTGTTGGTTTTCCTTCTTGCCCCCAATCAATCAAGTGTGAATGTACTAGGGGTAAATCATTATTCTCTTCTGTAGTAGAATTTGATAACATGAAGACTTGATTGTTTGATATTACACTTTCTGGTGGGGTAGAATCATGGAGTGATAATAATTCATAGTCATGAGAATTTATCTCACTGTCAATATATGTTTCATCATATGGGCTATCATCACTTATTTCTTCTTGTTCCTATCCCCGATTCCATTGTAGATTGACTGGTCTTCTTTGTACATTAGTGACTCTTCTTAAGCCAAGTATAAGCCTTTGCAATCTTTCCTCATCTATTTTGTTAGGTTGAGCCTGAGTTGCCTCTCGTGGTAGAAGTAGTGATAATAACCATGGGTGGGATTCAGGTGGTGGGGGTAATCCTGCATCTATTGCCACATTACCTTGTACTGTTGTGTCAATAACTGTATCATTTTGTAACTCTATAGTAGGTTCTTGCAAGAGTTGTCTCATGTCTTCCCCATCTGATTCTGTGCTAGGTGATGTAGGTACCTGATTGCCTGTTTGAGATGAAGATGGAAGAGCCTATGTGGACAAATTCCTTTGTGATATGTAATCTGATGGTTTTCTTGGTTGATTTAGTATATCAAGGGTACGCTATCTAGCTTGTGTGATATGTTGTACATGCTTGTATCCCAATCCTTGATTTCCTGGATTATCATTAGGAACAACAAGTTCTAGTCTTCCTTGTTTTTGTAACCCCAAGCCTGTGGTACCATCATATCCATGTCTTTGGAGTATTTTGAATCCATTGTCGTACTGATCTGTATGTATTCTCGGTGTTGTCATATGATCTTCTTCTCTATATATCCAATGGTTAACATCTTCATTCAAGGATTCTTCCTCTAAGTCTCCCCATCTAATGAAAGAGCATGATTTTGAGTATCTGACAATTTCTTTTCCTTTGTCTTTCTTTTGTATTGTAGTATGAGGTTTCCCAAAGGACTTAGGAGAAAGAGATAATTGTTTCCCATTTGAAGTGTTTGCAATAGAGTACTCTCCACAACCCATATCTTTTATTTGTAAGGAGGATGTCATAGGCATATCTTTTTGTGTTTTTGTGATCTTTAACATTTCCAACTGTGTAGTGAGAGGTGCAGCCTGATTGATAGGTACATGATTATCTACATTGTCTTTTAGATAATTATAATGTTGGAATGGATTTGGATCACCCTTTATGGTAATTTTGATACCATTGTATGGTAATTTGACACACTAATGAAATGTGGATGGTACTGCTTGCATGGTGTGGATCCATGGGCGGCCCAATAACATGTTATATCCTAGCTCTCTGTCCAAGACTTGAAAAGTGACCTCTGTCGTTATTGGTCCTACTTGTATAGGTAATGTTACAATGCCTTTAGATAGATGCTCTTCATCATCATAAGCCTTGATGTTTATCCTTTTGGAGGAATCAATGTGAAGTTCAGAATATCCTAATGCTTTGACTAGCTTTAATGTAAAAATGTTCAGACCGGCTCCCCCATCTATAAGTACTCTTCTGATCCTTTTCTTGTGAATGTAAGCTTCCAGATGTAGTGGGTCATTATGAAGCATTTTATCACTAGGAATATCTTTCTCTATAAATGCAATATGTGTACCTTATGTCAGATTTCCTACCATAGACTGGAAGGCACGTTCATCTATATCTCTGTCTACTACTGAATCTTGGAGTGCTTTGTCCATTATAGCTCTATGATTGGGTGAAATATGCAGTAGTTTGAATAAGGATATTTGTGCCGGAGTTTTCTTAAGCTAGTCAACTACATTGTAAGTCCCTACTGCTCGTGGATGATTTTGTGGTATCCCTTGTAAGGTTACCTTTGACCTCTGAGTAACGACTACATAGTCTCTGTCTCTGGGAGTAATTGTGATTGTAGCAATTGTATCATTGGTATCATAAGCTATTTTATCTAGATTTATATTAAATCCTTCTTAATAATCCCAATGTGTATGTTTGACATTCATAATATGTTCAATGAATCCATCTTCAAGCCAATCTGAGTGAGATGGTTGATCCTACCCCCAGTCCTGGAGACAAAGATTCGTATCCTCATCGTACTTTGGTCCTCTAGATATCATGAAAATTTGGTTGTCATCTTTATGAGTGTCTTGATATTGGTCTTCTTGATTAGATGTTTCTTGTGAATCTTTGTTTGTGGTATCTCCTAAACTAATGGCATGAATAGTGTAGTCGTATGAGACTTTCGTGTAGTTAGCCGTGTTGTCTTGGGTACCTGATGTGGTTGCTTTTCCCTTGTCATGCTTAACAAATGGATCCTTAAAAATCATATGATTTGTGTTTGCTAAGGTCTTATTCATATCAATTGTGATGTCCCCTTGGTCTATCATATCTTGGACCAAGTTTTTTAGTTTGTAGAAACTTGCCATTTTGAGGCCTTTAGTCCTATGATAATCATAGAAATCATTGTCATTCCACCATGTAGGTTTGAACGGACCTGGTTCATATACTCTTACCTCAGGTAGAGTGATCATGTTTGTCTGTATTAACTTTTTGAGCGTCGACTGAATAGGTTCTCCTAAAGGTGTGTAATTTCTTCTTGGAGTGTTTACCCTAGGGTATCTTGTGTTTGTATTTTGCATAGCATTTACATTGGTGTTATTCCCAGTATGTGGATTTGTTGACTGACTCATTCCAAATGATAAAATGGGTTGAGTTCTATTTATAGTTCTAACGTCTACAACACCATCATTGGTCACATTTTTGTTTTTTGACCAAAACTTAGATTTGTCACTATTGTTTGTGTTGCCATACTTAATAAGACCTTGTTCTATCAATCCCTTCTCACATTTGAGAGCCTTTTCTATGATTTGTTTGAATGTGGTAAGGCACTGCATTTGTATTGGATACTTAATCTTTGGAATCAAGTTTTCTGTAAACATATCCACTTGCTCTATTTCTGGGATAACTATCTTGCATCTTCTGTAGAGAGCCCTCCATCGTTATATGAAGGATGCAAATGTTTCATTCTCATATTGCTTAGCTGCACATGAATCCATCAAAGTAACTAGGGTGTTAATGTTGTGTGAGAAGTTTGCAATAAATTGTTCAGCTAATTCTCCCCATGACGTGATGGTTGGTGGTAGATGTGAAAACCACTCTAAAGCTGGACCTCCCAGACTTTTAGGGAATAGTCTCATTAGATAAGAATCTTCTGAGGCAACTTCTATACATGCCGTGAAAAATTCTCTGATATAATGTCTAGGATCACCCTTCCCTCGATATCTATCAAATTTGGGTGTTTCAAAGCGTTGTGGGAAAGGTGGCATGTATACTGTGTGATCAAATGGATAAGGACATAAGTCTTGCATTGTGTAGCTCTTTTTATCAGTACCAATTTGCATGGTCATCATCTATTGTTGCAAACTCTGTATTTGTTGTGTCAAAATATTGGTTGATGTCAAAGGTATACCTTGTGTGTTTGTATGTCCCACAAAAGGATTCGTGGTTGCATAACTAGGAGGTTGTTGGAATGTACCAAGATTATAACTTTGTGTGTTGTGTGTTCCTGTAGGTACTATAAAATAGGTGATATGTGAACCCATGTTTGGTTGACTTGTACCTGTTGTATTGGTAGTACCTGGGTTTGGATTTTGATAACCATATGTGGATCCCATAGAATAGGAAATTGGAGGTTGGTTTACACTTGTCGCTTGCGTTTGAATAGGTGTTGAGATACTTGACATTATCAATAGGCTCTATGATGGTATACTAGCATTGATCACTGAAGATGACACACTTGTTTGAAAGTTTGCACTTGTGTTGACATTTGTTGGAAGAGGTATGTTTTGAGGAAGACTAGAGGTCATTGCTTGTATTTGCATCAAGGGTAATGTTTGATTGTTATCTTGACCTAAAGTTTTTCCTGGTGGTAAAATCTTTGTGACATCAAAATCCTCAGGTAATTTTGCCCCATTTTGTATTAACAATGAAAGATACTTGTCCCTATCACTATGTATAAGTGCATCTAGGATCATGAGGACATGCGGGTCTTGCTGTGCAGACTCAATGTCTTCCTTTGTTAGATGTTGTTGTAATTTTTTTATGGTGGACATTGTCTGTGTACCTGAGTGTTGACCTGTTGACATGTCCATGTTCCAAGTAGGGTTTATAGACTGTGTGTTGTTCGGGTCCATTATTCCTTTTGCTTTCTGGAACCTTGTGATAGACATCTAAAAATGTCCTATATGATGATGGTTTTATGCAAGATGATGACCTAACACTAGACAGTAGATGTAAATATGAGGTATGCAATACTATACTAGACTCTCTATTGAGGATTTTGATGTGAGACCTTTTTAGCCTTTCTGGGTTTCTCTAATGCAAGTCTTTCCATTTGTTGATGAAGTTGTTCGTCCTCAATCTCTCTATCAATCTTATGATCAATCCTAGACTCAATATCTATCTCGTATATAACTCCCATATACTGGGGTGCACTTCTTCTTAAATCCCAAGCTAAGTTAGCTAGACCATCAATGATTTCTCGTTGACCGCCATTTGGAACTAGATTAGGTTGCTCTAAGGGGAGCAAGCCATCACTTGGGAGACCCATGAAGGCACATGCTATGGACCTATAAATGATAATGGACTTAGATGTATATGAGGTCTAGGTGCAGACGTATATGAGGACGATAATACAAAAAACTTAGGGTGATAATGAGGATGTAAAAATAGGACTATGCAAAAGACTTAGGACGATAATGAGGATGTAACATGGGACTATGCAAAAAGACTTAGGACGATAATGAGGACGTAAAATGGGACTATGCAAAAGACTTAGGATGATAATGAGGACGTAAAATGGGACTATGTAAAAGACTTAGGATGATAATGAGGACGTAAAATGGGACTATGCCTAAGACTTAGGACGATAATGAGGACGTAAAATGGGACTATGCAAAAGACTTAGGACGATAATGAGGACGTAAAATGGGACTATGCCTAAGATCACAAGTATGTAAGGACATTTTGAGAATCAGTTTCAAAATGGACTTTGTTTTTGGTAACTTCGTATGTAAGACAATGTTTTGTAGTTTTCCAAATCTGAGAATAATGGTTGGTAAGTATGTATAGCTAACTGACTCAATTTTCATACAATCTTGAAAAATTTGGAGATACGTGGGATAGGGCCTGAAATAGCCCAAAGGACTGACTCAGTACTAGTCTATCACAATGATACATAAAAAAACACATAAAATAGTCTTAGGCTAGATATTGGACACCATTCAGTGAGGCCCCCGCAACAAAATACCGAAACAAGATGGACAGATAGAGAGTCTGGCAGCACTGGCTCCACTCCATGACACACACTTCTTAGGCATGCCAGTCTCTCTTACCCTGAAGATCCAAAGATCTTATCACCAAGGGATTTCTATCTCATAATGTAAGGTACATGAGGGGTATCTATGGGGTACAATTCGCACTCTCGGAACCACTAAATGTAGGATTTTTGGCAACTAATTTGGTTCTTAGTTTTAGGTTTCGAGGGATCCTGATCCAATGATGGATTCTTAAAGAAAGCCACTTAAGGCTTTAGTTGAGCTTATCGGTGTAGGGAAGGCCCCCACATACATCGAATTCACTCAACACTCTAGCCGCCTGACCAATATATTTATATAGCGGCTCAAAAATCCTACTCGAGAGTATGCTAGGAGAGATGATATCCCCAATGCATCCCAATTCGAAGTACCTCTATGGGGTGATGAAATCCCCAGTCAAAGATACCCCTCACTATGTAGAATAAAATAAAATTTGGATGTCGTTGTCACCTTCCTTCTTTCTCCCTTAGGCCCGATGGCGGGTAGAAAGTTAGTTAGTGCAATAGTAGGTCCACCCCAGACACAATGAAAAGTTCTTTTCCTTTAAGAAAATGAAAAATGATTTAATCTAATGTAGCCTGATTCGCATTCTTTTTATAGCCCAAATTTAGGTGTTAGATCCGCATGCGCATGTCAATTTTAAACACCAAATCCAAGAATGAAGGCATACATGTCAATTTTAACCATTTGTTTGATTTTTAAGCACCAAAAACCAAGTGTGAGATACATGCATGTCAGTTTTAGCCCATGTTCATTTTAAGCACCAACAATGAAGTGTGAGATTATCCATGCATGTCAATTTTAACTGTTGTTGATTTTAAGCACCAAAAATTGAAGTGTGAGATTTATCCATGCATGTCAATTTTAACTGTTGTTGATTTTAAGCACTAAAAATTGAAGTGTGATATTTATCCATGCATGTCAATTTTAACTATTATGAGATGTGCATGCAAAATTACTAATCTAATCCTCTCTGCGAATCCGCCACAGGCTGTAAACAGAAGATTAGTAGCAAAATAAACCAACAAAAAACAAAAACTGAGAACTTGATAGAGGTGATTGCGTAATAATACCTGAGCGATTACTTGATACTTACTGAGCGAATACGTGAACCTGATAGAGTGAATGCATAAATCTGACAGAGTGAATGCATGACTTTATCTGCTCGATTGCATAGCACTAACAGGTGGATTGTGTGATAGAATGCAGAAAACAAAAAAAACAAAAAAAAATTAAAAAAAATACAAGAAAACTAAACCCAATTAGGAACTTGTGAAACCAATTGTGAAGCCCTAGCCAAATCCCTCATCATC
The DNA here is from genome assembly GCF_030272615.1 of Cryptomeria japonica. Lineage (NCBI taxonomy): Eukaryota > Viridiplantae > Streptophyta > Pinopsida > Cupressales > Cupressaceae > Cryptomeria > Cryptomeria japonica. The sequence continues at coordinate 735,275,519 of NC_081413.1, forward strand.
CATTCGATATTGATTAGATCATATTTAACTGTATAAGAAAGAACTAGGCTATTATATCTGTCTAAGGCTAGTTGTTCTTCTGAATCCTGTATCAATTTTTCTGCTTGGAGAAATTTTTTATATCGTTTAACTTCCCTCTTTTGTTGTTTCGTCCTTCACGCACCTGAAATTTTGAACTGAACTTTTCTTGCCATAAACTTTGTTGATCAAATCCTGAAATAAAAGAGTAATTTTGATTCCTGATTAACCAAATTTAAGACAAAATTATATAGAATTAATAACAGATAGAAGAAAAATAAAACAACAATTAACCCTGCGGATGCATGACCCAGAAAGGGCGATTGCATGATCAAGATAGGGCAATTGTGTGACCCTGTCTGGATGAATGCGTGACCCTGAAGGGTCGAATGCATGATTCTATCTATGCAATTGCGTGACGGAAAATCCTTTCTCGAAATTCATGTAACTCGCAAAAAAAAAAATATTCCACACAATCTGCAAAAATCACACAGAACATAGAAAAAAGGTTAAATTGCTATTAGTTCATGTCGGGTTCACCAAAATGTAAGGGGTGCTAGAATTCATCTTAAAACTATCAATTAGAAACACCAGGGAAATCACGAATCCCTGTCTAATTAACAAATCTAACAAACTAGACAATGAAATAATGCAATCATCAAACAAAATAGGAATTAAGAATGAAATCAATTCGAATAAAACTCCCTATTCCCAAGATGTGCATATTGCTTCCATTGCTCTTCTTCTCTTTGTGGTATGATGGCTCTCAGATATTGCGCTAGTAACTTGCAAGTGACACAAAGATTCGAAGTTCGTGATCGTTGAAAATGGAAATTGGATGCTCATTTTATAGAAAATTGGAGAAGATTGATTGAAAGGTGGAACAAAATGATCAAGAGGTGTGAACTGAGGTGACCTCAAATGCAAGTTGATAGATGAATTGCTGATTGTAGGAGTGGAACTCAATAAATTGAATAGATTAATTGAGTCAACTAATTGATGAAAGAGTTAACTGAAGGAAGAAAAAGAATGATTGGAGGAAATAAAGAGGATGACACAGAGAGCTAAATTTAGAAAAAAGTAATTGAAGGATGGAAATAGAAGTTGGAGAAATAAATGATTTAATTAATTAATTTAGCATGTGCTTGCATTTAGATTTAGATTTTTAATTTAATCTTTGCATGAGATTTTAATTCAAATAATTGAATTTATTAATTCAATTTAGTATTTGAATATATTTAGAACTTGACTTTGATTTTCAATTTGGTTTTTGAAATCATGCACATGTATTTGAATTTGGAAGAAATTAGAAGAATATGAAATTGAAGAAAATTAGAATTTGGGGATTTGGAAATGGAAGAATTAATTAGTTAATTAAATAATTTAAAGAAACTATTTAATTATTTTAGAAATAGAATTTAATTAAATAATAAAGATTATTTAATTTAATTAATTAAATAATTAATATTTAATTAATATTTAGAAGATGGTTGAATGATTAGATGATTAGAGATAGAAATTGAGTAATTAATAATCTATTTAAATAATAAAGATTACTTAAATTGGGGAATTAATCAGAATTAATTAAATAATTAATATTTAATTAATATTTAGAAAATGATGAAATGATGAAATGATGATAGAATAGGAAATAGAATAATTAATAAGATGATGAGGAAATATGAAATTAGAAGAATTTAGAAGAATATGTTTAATTGAGTTAATTAAATAATAAAGATTATTTAATCAATTAGAGGAATAATTAGTACATGATCAATGAGACATTTTTAAGTGTCTACATCTTTCATTTGAATAACAGCAAAAAGACATGCTTGATTGCACATATTGATGAAAGTTGGCTATAGCATAAGAGACTCTGTCATGTAAATTTTGATTGCATGGTGAAAATCAGTACTACTAAGGCAGTTAGAGATTTACCTAAAATTGTCAAACCTCACAATACAATATGTAAGGAATGTCAATTTGGAAAATAAGTTAGAGCTAGTTTCAAAAGTATTCCAAAAAAATCCAATAATTCTCGACTTAATTCATACTGATTTATGTGGTCCAACTAGAACTAAAAGTTTACAAGGTGATAGATATTTCATGCTAATCATTGATGACTATTCTAGAATGTGTTGGGTTAATTTTCTCAAAGAAAAATCAGAAGCACTTGGAAAGTTCAAACTATTCAAAGCAATGGTAGAAAATGAAACTGTAATCAAATGTTTGAGATCAGATCAAGGAGGAGAATTTACATCTAAGGAATTTAATACATTCTGTGAAGTAAATGGAATCAGAAGACAACTATCAGCACCTCGGACACCACAACAGAATGGAGTTGTTGAAAGGAAAAACAAAACTATCTTGGATGCATCAAGAAGTATGTTATCAAAAGAAAACCTACCACATGTATATTGGAGAGAGGCAGTAAGTACAATGGTCTATACATTCAACAAAGTTCACATCAAAGGTGAAACCAGTAAGACCCCTCATGAACTATGGTTTGGTATTACTCGTACTCTTAAATATTTCAGAATATTTGGAAGGAAATGTTATATCAGAAGAGATGAGTATATTGGCAAATTTGATCCTAGATGTGATGAAGGAATATTTCTTGGTTATTCATCTAAGAGTAAGGCATATAGATGTTTTAACAAAAGATTACAAAAAATTGTTGAAAGTAGAAATGTGAAGATTGATGAACAATTCAGAGGAACTTCAAGGTATATAGACTCTGAATCAGCAACCAAATTTTGACAAATGAACCTACACTAAACCCACTAGTATAGAATGAAGATCCAGTTACCCTGGTATCATCTAAAAATTCCACAGTAACTGAGGAACAACAACAAACAAAGACACCCCTGTATGTAAGACAGAATCATTCTAAAGATCAGATAATTGGAAACAAGTATAAAGGAGTTATGGCAAGAGGAAGATTGGCAAATGAAGAGGTATGTCTTATTTCTCAAATTGTTTGTGTTGTCACTATCTTTATTGAGCTTAATGATTCCCTTAGCTACAAGAGCAGTTTCAATGTTCATCCCTTTCTTAATGAGTTTCTCAATAGTACTGGGACTTTTCAATTTGAGTTCATACATCATTTCTAGGACCAAATTTTGGATGAACAAATTCACTTGTTGTTCTTCAGGTATATCTAGGGAAGAACAACTATACAAGCTTCACCATCATTGCAAGAAAGTCACTAATGGTTCACCTTGTTTTTGCTTGTTGTTGCATAAATCTGACATGGTCACGTCACTGTCGATGTTGAATGCGAAGTGAGATATAAACTTTTGAGCCAATTTCGACCAAGTCTTTATATTTCCTGGCAGATGCGAATACCAATCATCATAATCATCATCCCCCTCATCCTCATCACCACCCTCATCCTCCTCATCCTCATCATCTCCCTCCTCCTCTCCAGTGAGTGGGAAGTCCTCCTGTCTCTTAGGTACTGGAATATCATGATCTGTCAATGGCACTGGCCGTCATCGTGCAAACCATTACTCATACTCCTTTATTGTCTCGATGTCCAACACATCTAATCTCCAATCCCACTATCTCTACTATAGTTGTGTGAAGTCAGCATATGCTATGTGTGGCTAAATCATCCTCCCCCACTGACTCGTCTCTCTATGAGATCGGGCAAAGTGTGCAGTCCCTCTAGGTACATCCTATCTCTCTCCAAACGGTCATCTGACTCTCTCTGGCAGGTACATCTCAATCACTCTCTCGCAATTCACTGGTTGCCCAATCAGGTATCTCTCATGTCTACAATATGATAGCTCATCACTATCATCTGACCATCTAGGGCAATCAAGATATGGCCTCCATGTGAACTCTCTCAATCTATCTAGCTCGTGTCGCCAATACAATATGTATCCAAAAGGACCTTATCTCAGTGCTCCCCCATAGCAGTACACATATGGTTGGTGTGGTAATACCTGTCTCTCTGCAATCGGTCGACATATGGCTATGTGCTCAAATGCCCATACCTGTAACAGTGTGACTCCACATCTCAAAGTCTGAACTCCCTGATATGTTATCTAATGCAGCTGAAAATATAGCATAGCAAGTACACATGGTCCCCATGTGTACACCATCCCCTCTATTGCCATCTGCTCTAGCACTCTTCCCCATCTAATAGGGAATCCATGTCCTCATCTGTCCCCTGCTATCACCACATATCATCGATCATACTCTGACACCATGGTCTCCCAGCCAATCTCCCTCTCTACGATATCCAGATCATCTACCTCACACTCAAATAATCTGCACAACGCATCTCTCCCTATCACTGGGTCATACTCTATCATCTCCCCATGAATTATAATGTGGAGGATACGCCATACATCCTCTAGTGTCACAGTCATCTCTCCAGTCGCCAGATGGAATGAGGAAGTCTTCGAATGCCATCGCTCTACCAATCCGGTAAGCAGTCCTGTGTTTGCCCTAATCTCAGGCATGAATGTGATATAGTATATTCCAAGTCCTGCTAATGTATCTCTATCTGTGCTTCTGAGTCTATGTTGTAACATGAAGCAGTCAGGTCGGTTCTCCCGCGTGATCAATGGATATTGTCGACTTTGCATCACAATAGGGGCACATTTTGTCAGTTTTAGGGTTTGCTCCTATGGGTTGCATTTCCTTGTTTCATGTCCAAATCAGGGTGTTTCTAATCTATTTTGACCTATCCTACCCTTATCCCCCCTTTTCGGATCATTCACATGCTATTTTTGACTAAAATTGAGTTCCCAGTGCTGTATCCTACACCTGTGTTGCATTGACTTGTGCTTGTGTACCCTACACAAGCACAGGATGTGCTCACACAGGCACAAAAGTCACTTTCTACATTCGCTGTGGGCCCCGCAATGCCCGCAAGCGATCAAAATTCATGAAATTGACAATATGGGTTTTTGAGATACATACCACTACTCCCGCATCGTCTAGTCATTTGTAGGTGTGTACACATTCCCCAAGGTGATCTACCATTGGAATGTTGACCATCTCTCTACAAGTGTCCTTTTCCAGAGCAACAAATCCTCCTCTTTGGCTAGTGCAAATGAGCTCTTTTCACTCTCTTTATCTCATTTATAGATCTTTGTCAGTGCATAGATGGACGTGCACTCTCTCTATCTTATGCTAGTCATGGTCTTTTGCACCTTAAATTGCTTGTCATTTGTGTATCTGATCCTCGATTGTCAGTCTATTTGCTCCTATCATTTTCTATCATTCTTATCGATCAATTGGCCTCTTTTCTGGATGTTTCTGGCCAATTCCTCGAGAGGGCATGCATATGTCATTGTCATTATCTGGGGCATTTTCATTATTTTTCTTTGAAACAATGCTTAATATTGCATTGTCTCAAAGAGGGGCAAAATGTAGACGTCTAAAAATGGTCAATGCTTGTGGAGTATACTTTAGCATTTGAGCATTGCCTTATTTTAGGGTTTTTGCATCACATTAACATTTCTTCTATGTTGCGTACTTGGTCTTTATCATTTGCGAGCATCGAGTCTTTCTTCTGCGTTCTTCATTTGTCTCGCTGTCAAATTTGGTCTTGTCGATAACAATCTTCAATCATGATTTTGATCGATCTTATCCTGTCGCATCAATATGCGTGTTAATTTGTCATCATTTTGGACATTGTCAATCCTAATTAGGGTTTTGTCCTCTTTTCAATCTTGTCATCTTGCGATCGATTCATCATTGATCCTTGTCCTTCAATCAAATTGTCATCAATCTTGTCATCTTGCGATCAATTTTTCATCGATCGTTGTCATTTTCAATCTTGTCATCTTGCGATCGATTTATCATCGATCGTTGTCATTTTCAATCTTGTCATCTTGCGATCAATTTGTCATTGATCATTGTCATTTTCAATCTTGTCATCTTGCGATCGATTTATCATTGATCATTGTCATTTTCAATCTTGTCATCTGGTGATCAATTTGTCATCAATCATTGTCATTTTTAATCTTGCGATCGATTTGTCATCGATCGTTGTCATTTTCAATCTTGTCATTTTTGCGATCAATTTGTCATCGATCGTCGTCCTTCTCAATCATGTCAATTTGGATCAATTAGTCATTGTTCCTCATAAATTGGTGCATTTATCAATCAAATCATTTATCAGCATTGGTCTTTTATGAAGTCAGAATCATGATCAAATCGATCCTACGTCAAGACCTAATTGTCATCCTTGCATTTCTAATTCATCTTCTAAGGATTTTATGATTTATTCATTTAATCTTGTTTGTCATTTTCCCTCTAGGTTAAATAATTTATTTATTTATCCTAAGTCTTCTTGTCACAATTAAATATTTATTTAATTGGCTAACTAATTCCTCCTCTCTTTGTGAATTAATTAATGAATGAAAAATTATTAATTAATTTACCTAATTTTCCAATTTACTAATTTCTCCTAATTCCTAATTTTCTAATTTCCTAATTTCTAATTCATCTAATTTTCTATTTTCTCCTATTTTTCTCCTAATTTCATGGGAATGACATTTCAATTTGTCATAATTTGTCATAATTGACAATCAATCAATTTTGACATAGCGATTTGTCATAATTATCAATCAATCAATTTCGCATAGAAAGTGTCAATTTGTCATAATTTGTCATGTTTGTCATTCTTGATTTGAAATTTCCATTTGAATCAAATTCATGCTAATCTTGTCTTTTCTCCAATTTGTCTATAAATTGTATGAATTTCTTCAATCAAAGCCCCTGGTCGAATCAATCACGCTTCTAGTACCCTTATGATGTCATCTCGTCTTGCTTTCATATTATACCTATGCACTTGAAGGTGAGATCCACAAAACAAAAACTATTTGAAGGAGAAAGAAGGACAATGGAGCCACATGAAGGAGACATCTGCATTTGGTTTGCTTAGATTTCATTTTGAATGTCTTATTTTCATGTTTTCATTGAATGTAATTAGGATTGGTCATTGCAATTAAGTTTTCGTGATTGAACTAGGCTAATGTTTATCTTGCTTTGATGATTTCCACATTTCCTATCTACAGAGGCATGTGAAGATAAATATTGGATTAAGGCTATGGAAGAAGAATTAGAACAAATTGAAAAAAATAACACTTGGACATTAGTTCCCCGGCTTAAAGATAAAAATGTAATTGGAACCAAATGGGTATTCAGAAACAAACTTAATGAAGATGGAAAGGTAATCATAAATAAAGCAAGACTAGTGTGTAAGGGATATTCTCAGAAAGAAGGAATTGATTACAATGAGACCTTTGCACCAGTAGCTAGAATTGAGGCAGTCAGATTTTTTTGGCTTTTGCAGCACACAAGAACTACAAAGTATATCAAATGGATATTAAATGCGCATTTTTGAATGGAGATCTTGAAGAAGAAGTTTACATTGAACAACCTGATGGATTTTCTTTGACAAATAACAAAGATATGGTTTGCAGGTTAAGAAAAGCTTTGTATGGATTGAAACAAGCTCCAAGAGCTTAGTATGCAAGATTGGATAAGTATATTTTGAAGATTGGTTTTTCTAAAGGTAATGCTAACAACAAATTATATTATAAAGTGACTAATGATGATATCTTGGTTATAGAAGTTTTTGTTGATGATATAATCTTTGGAGGAGAAGATGGATTATGTAAAGAATTTTCTATTAAAATGCAGCAAGAATTTGAAATGTCTATGATTGGAGAAATAAAATTCTTTTTAGGATTGTAGATTTCACAGACTGATAAAGGTATATTCTTGAGTCAATCCAAATACTTAAAGGAGTTACTAAAGAAATTTGGGATGGAGAACTCTAAACCGGTAAGCACACCTATGACTACAAATGACAAACTATCACTAAGGGATGAATCTACACCTGTTAATCCAACTAGATACAAATCTATGATAGGAGGTTTACTGTATTTGACACAAACCAGACCTGATATCATGAATGCAGTATGTATTATTTCAAGATTTCAGAGTAATCCCAGAGAAAATCATGAATCAGTAGTAAAAAGGATTTTCTGGTACTTACAAGGCACTATAAATCTTGGATTATGGTATCCTAGAGATGAAAACTTTGAATTATGTGCATACACAGATGCAAATTGGGTAGGAGATGTGGATGATAGAAAAAGCACCATCGACAGAGCATTTTTTCTTGGAAACAAATTGATTTCTTGGTTGAGTAAGAAACAAAGTTGTACATCTTTATCAACAGCAAAATCAGAATATGTTGCAACAGCAACTAACTGTACACATGTATTATGGCTTAAGAAAATGTTGAAGGACATAAAGGTAATATGCAAGGAACCTATAACTATCTATTGTGATAACACTGCAACAATTGATATATCTAAGAATCCGGTACTACATTCTAAAACCAAACATGTTTCCATCAAACTGAATTTTCTAAGGGAAAATGTTGAAGCAAAGGAAATAAAATTGGTTTATGTGAATACAAAAGAGAAGATTACAGATATCTTCACTAAACCTCTACCTAAGGAGACTTTTTAATATCTCAGAGACCAGCTTGGGGTCATACCCCCACCAATAGAGACTTAGGAAGTTGATGATTGTCATCAACTGGCAGAATTAACAGAGAAATCTTTTATTCCGACTTTGATGAGGAAGCTACTTCTCAGGGGGAGTAGTTGGTATACTAAATTGATTGGTATTTTGTATATGAACTTGGATTGGTAATAACTTTGGCATTTGATGTCAAAGGGGGAGAGATTGGTATGGAAAAACACAAGAAAACACATGTTACTCTCAGGGGGAGAGATTGATTACTTTGGGAGATTGTTGGCTTTTGGTATTTTGCATTTCTGTTTTGGCACTTTGATGGTTTTTCCATCTTGTGTTGCCATCAATGCCAAAGGGGGAGATTGTTGGTATTTTGGTATGGTTTTCTCATTGATGTCAACACCTACCAAACACTTATCAACTCTGGCACTTTGGAGAATCAGCAACACTCACCAGCAAGCAAGTGACTTATGCACAGTCACTGGTATCTGGTACACCGACATGATATAATGATCACCGACACTTGGAAGGGCATGGAAAACACTTGGTTATGTCAAAGACATCGTTCAGACACTTTGTCTTGAAGGTTTGTTAATTGGCATATTTGTATTTACATATTTGTTGTTACCGGCAAATAGGTCCAGGTTACACTAGCAGGTTTATCTTTTCTAGATCAGCATGGCATGCTATGAAGATGACTTATTATTGTTGTAAATGAATTAAGCCTACATGGTGAATCGGTTATTGCATCGGGTATTAATTGATTTGTAAATTAATTTTATTGTATTATCCTTTAGAGCCAACCTACTAAAATTGGTCTTAGTGTATGGTATAAATGTAAGATCTTATTTGTAAGATTGGATGTGGAATGCAAAAAAGGATTGTGTGAAGATATATGCGAGAATAAGCAGAGCTATACATGTAGACATCATTTGAAGGTTGAAGGAGGTTTTTTGTGAAGACAATCAGAACTACACTGGTACTGAATCTAGCATATGAAGATGCTATTTTGAGAAGTACATTCTTATTGGATCTAACCATCCAATTGTAGTCAGTGTGACTCCTATTTTGTGATTGAGTAGTGAGCTCTAGGCGCTTGGCCTTTCTACATGTGCAGACCCCATTTGTGTACACTTACTATCTGTAGTAGTATCATCTGATTGTGGGTAAGGTTTCCCACCATGGTTTTTCCCCTTACAAGGTTTCCACGTACAAATATTGGTGTTATGTGTTGTGGATGACTTATACTTTTGTTTCATGCATTAATATTTACCGGTGTTACAATTATCTAATAAAACTGTCCACTGGTATAAAAGACTGTTTCACCAGTATTAAGCAGAAATTTGATTAAATTGTTTTTGGTTTAAATTTATTAGACAACTGATTCACCCCCCCCCCCCCTCTTAGTTGTATCCGGGACCTAAAAGAGATCTTGTAGATCATTTCGGATATGCAGATATGATTAGATTATTGCAAAACTAAGATGTGAATATTAAGGCAGAGTTTGGAATAAGGTTTTGGAAGTATTATGAGCTTAAACTGGTACTAAACCTGGCATAGAAGATGCTAATCCAAAGCAGTAGATGACATTGGATTTGTATAATCCACTTTTCTAAGTCAGCAAGACTTCCCTTTTTGTACTTAAGTAGTGAGCTTTAGGCAATTGGCCTTCCTGCATGTGCAGGCTCCTAATGTATCAGTAATATTCACTTATTGGCCAGTGAGCGAATATTGTGGGTCACAAATCCCACCAAGGTTTTTCCCACACTGGGTTTCCTCATTAAAAATATTGTGTTATGGTGTGCTTTCTATGTTGTGTTTATTATTCTTATTTACTGCATTAATTTTGGTTTACTGATACACTGTTTTGAGATGGAATTCATTTAATAAGTTAAGAAAATCCATTAACCGGCAAGATACTGATTCACCCCACCCTCTTAGTATCTTTGGGAATCCTAACAATTGGTATTAGAACTTGGTCCTCTATTTTCAAAAGCCTAACAACTTGAGGAAGATTATGACACCAGTACAAAAGGATAATCTGAGAAAGCAATTGGAAACATCTCCTGTAGATTATGATGCAAAAAAATTGAAGAATATCAAACTTGAAGATGATCTGAAGGTTGCACAGGAAATCATTCAAGGACTTCAGGAGAATCTCACTATTTCTAGGAACAAAAGAAGAGAACTTCATGAGAAGATACCGAGTGATGATGATGAGAAAGAAACTCTTAATGATCTTGTAAGCAAGTTGAAGCAGGATAACATGGCCTTGAAGAATGAAATGCAAGATATGACTATGAGGTTTTGTAAAGACATTGAAGAGCGGCAGAAGAATGAAGATGACTTGGCTAGGAGAATCAATGATGCTGCAAATGAAAATCTAAGACTCAGTCATGAGAATGATATGTTGAAGATAGATATAATTCACTTGGAGCATGATAAAACTGAACTCATGAGACAAAAAGATTTCTTGGAAAATGAGTTGGCTACTGCAAATCAACACAAGGATAAATTCAAGAAAAGTTCAGAAGAACTTGATGACATGCTGAAAAATCAGAAACCTAATGGAGATACCAATGGACTTGGCTTTGAAGTTGGTGAAATCTTTGGCACTACAAACAAACATGATCATAGAAAACCAATAGGACAACCTAATGCTTATAAATTTAATGGAAAATGCTTTAACTGTAACAAGTATGGTCATAGAGAAAATCAATGTAGATATAGAAACTATCAAAACACCAATGCATCCACCAGTCAATGTTCTAAATGCAACAAACTTGGACATAATTCAGAAAATTGCATAATGAATGTAAGATGTTTTGTTTGTGGAAGATTTGGACACTTATCTAATCAATGCAGAACACATACCGACATAGGATATGGAAAAGCTATTCAGAAAAATAATGTGACTTGTTATGCTTGTAACAAAATTGGACATATTACAAAATTTTGTAGAAGTAAGGCATCACCAATAAATAACAAAGGACCCAGTTTGAAAGGTAAAGAAGAGGTTGAAGAAGTAAAGAAAGAATTCTCAAAACAATGGATCAGAAAGTCAAACATGAATGTTAATGAAGCTATTCCTTCACCGATAGAACATAGTATCACTCCACTGATAGGAGGTTCTAAATCTAACTGATAAATAATCCCTTAGGGGTATGGCAACAAATACAAAACATGCTAGTTTACCCTCAGTTGATGGTGAGAAGTTGAAATACTTCTTTACCGGCAGATGAGTTAACTTTTCACTTAACCGGCAGACATTAAATGTGGTAGTTGAAGGAAATGACATTATAAAGCAAGTGTTTTGTCTCTCTTTTTCATTCACTGAGCATTCAAACTTCCTTAGAGCATGAAAAATCCTAAGCGAAGGCATCCATAGCGAGAAGTGAAGAAAATCATTCAAGCACTCATACCTAAAGGCATATTAAGGTATTTATAACAATGACTTCCTCCTCTGCACCTGAATTCATTGCAAACCCTACTATAGTTGAAGTTGTTAAGCACCCTAGACTCGTATTTAAAATCATTCCTGAAATTGTGAAGAAAGATGATACCCTAGGAGAATTATCAAAAATACCCAATGGAGTTGCTTATGCTGAGGGTCCTAGAATCTACATACATTGTCATATAGATGAACTAGGAGATGATAAAATTAAGAACATGTACAGGATGGTTATATGTGATGAAAATGGAAATGTTAAACCAGAATACAAGATAGTTGAAACCCTAGGTTTTGTGGAAATTCTTAGTATCCCTGATTTTCCCAAGGATGTTATAAGGATTGTGCTACACAGAGTACATAGAGAGTTCTTTTGGTTGGATTCAAGTCATAAGATAACCAAAGAGGCAGTTAGGGAAGTGACAGGCTTACCTTCCACTGGTAGCAAGCCTGACAAGACTAAAAAGGTTCCAAATGACACTGTAATGAGCCTAACTGGTGAAACCTTTGATAAGAGATCCCTAAGAGTAAATGATGTTAAGGATATCAACATAAGGTTCATAAGCATGATTCTTGGATATAAGGTTACACATGCAAACAAATTAAACTCTGTTTCCAGTTTATGTATCAAAAGTGCCTATGACTTGGTAAATAACAATGCTATGATTGACATATGTGAATGGTTGAAGGATGAACTGATAGATAACCTGAAGAAAATCAAAGGAGACAAGAAAGGGACTTTCAGATTTGGCAACCTACTTGTACGTTTGATGTTGTATATAACCAAAGAAGTTCCTGGTATTGGTAGAAAGGATTTTGGATTTCACATCTCAGTAGGAAAATAACTTCTGGACATACTCAACAACAAGGGAGATGACAGAGAAAAGAATATAAATGAACATTTTCAAACACTAAAAGTTAGAATGAAAACAAGTATAAGGCTATCTCAAGCTATTATGGACAAATATCAAAAGGAGATATGCTTTGTAATCAAGAAAGATGAAATCTGGATGGAGGCAGTGGTCCCAAGGACTATTTGGGTTACTGAAATGGGATATGAGGCAGATGAGAATATAATTGAAACCTATGCAAAATCCCTCTTAGAAGCACCTAAAGAGCCAATTGAAGAAATATTTGGTAGTGCTGAAACAATAGAAAGTAAAATTCAATCTTAGAAAAGAATTAAGAAAACTGAGCAGATAGTTACAAGAGGTTCAAGACAGGAAAAAGCAATCAAGGAAGATGTATTGAATAAAACTGGTATCAAGGAGAGTGATTTGGAAGGACTACAACCAGAAACACATCTTTCACCCATTGCTACCTCCTCTGACAGTGAAATACCCATAGAGTTTAAAAGGGTAGTCAGGAAAAGAAAACCCTCACCGACACTTGCTCCTACACCAAAAAGAACAAGACAAAAACAACAGGCAGTTAGGCCTCCGACAAGGAAGTTGACACCAAAGAAAAGGAAGGAAAAATAAGTTGTCCCTCCTTTGGACAAACTTTTGGATGAGATAACTGAACAAGGAAAATTGACAAATATCAACAAGTTGTATAACACACTTTCAGATGATGAAAAGGAAAGTATAAAAAATAGTGTTATTTTATATCTTGATATTTATAAGAAATTTTTGATGGAAGTTGTAGATGATATACCAAATGACTAGTATAGAAGGTTAGAAGCAAGAAGGGTAGCAATTGTGGAATTAGATAAAAAGATCAAAATAGAAAAACTACTCGCAGTTCATCTAGTGAACTCAACTCAAGAGATTGATGAGTTAATCAGTGAGGCAAACCGGACAATATTTTCAATCGATCACCGACATGTAGCACTAATGGCAGGAAGAGTAAATGAAATATCAGAAGAAATTGTAGACAAGTGGGACATATTCTTTGTTGAAAAGGAGAAACAATAAGAGCTTAAGAGACCAAAGACCTTTAAACTCTATCAAAAGGAAAAGGACAAAGGTAAAGTTAAGGTAGGTGGACCCTTGAACATAAAAGTGACATATAACTTACCCCCACCTTCCTCTGAAACTCCACCGGTACAAACTGTTGATACTCCACCGGCAAAAGAGAGTATGGAGACAACACATGAGGATACAAATCCTAATTCAGAGGTGTTGTAGACAATGAATATAGACACACAGGAAGTGAACATTGTGGTTGACAAGGAATCAACTGAGAAGAGAGATGTGGCAACTGAGCCACCAGTAGAAGACACAATAGTTGGGACAAACATTGAGGATACAGTTGGAAACCTTGAGATTGGGAGTGAACAATAAACTGAACAGGAAATTGATTCCCCAGATATAGGAATTGCAGATACCACTGGTATACATAATGATGTATCTATTGAGCAACCGACAACTGATAGAAATGAAAAATATGTTGAGACACCAACTGTAGACATCTCTGAGGTGCAAACTGAAAAACCGGCAGTGGATACCACTATAAAATCATCAGAGGCACAATTAGAGAAACCATCAGTAGAGAGAATAGAGAAACCGATAGAAACACATACAGAGAAATAGGTAGAGCAACAGGATTCACAGGTACATTCAGAGACATTGCCACCAGCTACAACAGAAAAACCCAAACCTTTGGTAGTGGAAATGGAGACACCAACTAACCCTCCAGAGAAAGAGGAAAACAAAGCTATTATCACCACTGATGGATTACATATTATGAAGGTAGATGGACAATCATCTGGAACCTCTATGTCTGAATTTAGACCCACTAATGTGATAGAGGTATTGCTAGATTCAATCAAGAAAATAACAGTGTAATGCACTAGCATATAAGGCTATTGATGATACATTACCAATTTTGAAATTGATAGAACCTATGTGTAACATACAAAATAAAGATTCTTTAGGTCAATTAGACAGATTGTCTAAGTACATAACTGGAAATCTTCTGACAATTGATCAAATCAATGAGGAGACATTCAAAGATAAAATGAATAAATAGGAGGAAAAATTCTTTGAGGAGATAGTCAAGAAGAATAAGGAACATATGGAAACCTTATTACCAGTACCAGGCAAGACAATTTTGGACTTCAGGAAACTGTATAGAGATACATGCAAAACAAACATTTTGACAAAAGATATAGATAAAGAGATCAACATATCTCAAAAGGAAATCAATGATATTATTGACAACTTGACAGGTTCATCGAATTCAATATCAGTAGTAGAACAAGAAATTGCAGGATTTGAAGAGAAAATAGGAAAACTTGAGAAAAGCAAGGAAAGGATAAAGGTTAAGGCAAAAGAACTTAAGTGCAGACTAAGTCCTAAACTAGATATCCTCATCTCTTTGTGAAAAGAGATTTCTGAGGCTCTCGTTCCAAGACTTAAGACGCCGGAAGAGAAAATGCACTTTCTCACCGGTACAATCTAGAGGACTGAAGCAACAATAAAGGAAAGTGAAAGATTCTATAATAGTTTGAATGTTGCTTTAGCATAACTTTATCAGATTGTAACCCATTGGTTACAAGGATCTAGGCAAGAACTACACTCAATTGACATTGAATGACATCCTTTGTCATTGATTCCAAAGGGGGAGTAGTAGAAGATGAGAGAAATGAATGAGGATGAGATAAATGTATAACAAAAGAGATCATCTACTTAGGGGGAGCACACAGTTTTGATAGTTTTGGTAAGACAGTGTTTGACAACAGTTTTGGATACACTTTTGGCTTTTTCTCATGAGTGTTGCCATCAATGCCAAAGGGGGAGATTGTTGGCAAATGCAAACTCCAATGAAAAATTATAGGTGATTGAAGGTATTGTCATTTATGGCAACCTTACAATCCTATGGCACTGGCACTGGCAGACATCGACACAGGCACAAACACCGGCATAGGCATAGACACCGGCACCGACAACAACAAAGATGTTCACCAACACCCTGACTGACAAGATTTCTATTTATTGTATTTTGTAATTAATTGTAAAATATTTTTGTAAGCTAACAAGGTGAATTGTAATAAGACTCATATAAGCATGATATCTTGTAGATCATTTAGGATATGCGGATATGGTTAGATTATTGCAGAACTAAGATGTGAATATTAAGTTTGAGTTTGGAATAAGGTTTTGGAAGTTGTATGAGCTTAAACCGGTACTAAACCTAGCATAGAAGATGCTGATCCGAAGCAGTACATGACATTGGATTTGTATAATCCACTTTTGTAAGTCAGTGAGACTTCCCTTTTTAAGCTATGAGCTTTAGGTAGTTGGCATTCCTGCATGTGCAGGCCCCTCCTGTATCAGTAATATTCACTTATTGGCCAATGAGCAAATATTGTGGGTCACAAATCCCACCAAGGTTTTTCCCACACTGGGTTTCCTTGTTAAAAATATTGTGCTATGGTGTGCTTTCTATGTTGTGTTTATTGTTCTTATTTACTACATTAATTTTGGTTTATCGGTACACTATTTTGAGATGCAATTCATTTAATAAGTTAAGAAAATCCATTAATCTGCAAGATTCTGATTCAACCCCCCCCCCCTCTCAGTATCTTGGGGAATCCTAACACAAACTGCGACCAATAAGGAGGAGGGAGATGCTCCTAACTCTTCAAGGTCTGAAAATGGACTAAGCTAGTTTCAAGATACTCAACATGATAATTTTCTTGAGCAAGGACTTTCAAAGATATCGCTGGTTTCTTCGGTTCAAGTCAAGGCGAATTTCCCAGAGGAAAATGCTCCAATATGGGGAAATGAAGAAGACATAGACAAGGCCCTAAGAAAGAGGGGGATAAATCAGGAAGAGGTTGAAACATTGGAGGAAAATAGAAAAGGAAAGAACAAAAAAAGAAATAATAATAATAACAAGCATCAGACTACTAGAAACACCAAAAGTAGATTAGGGGATGTGGGGGCTCAGCACACATCACCTGGAAGATATTCTAATGCAAAGAAGAGGGCCATGGAAGATAGTAAGAATCTAGTGGATGGTACTCAAAGAACCATCTTTGAAGAAAATATCTCTAAAAAATCATGAAGATTATCTCCTGGAATATTTGAGGATTGAATAATCCTCATAAACAAGACTTAATTAAAAGTACGAGTAGAGACAAAAACCCGGATATTATTATGATTCAAGAAACTAAAATGTCTAGGGAAAAGGTTGAATGTCTAAAAATGTTTAGTAATGGAGGATTTAGTGGCAATAGCTCTAAAGGAGCTTCTGGGGGTATTGCTACTTTTTGGAATAAGAATAATGTAAAGGGTGAGGTGTTGATTCAAAATAACAATATGACTTTTATTAGATTTAATCATCTGAAAGAAGGTACTTCATGGGTCTTGACCAATGTGTATGCCCCTAACACTAAAGTTGGCAGAGGTGTTTTTTGGAAGAACCTATCCGCAATTAGAAGTAATTTTGCTGAAGATAGATGGATTATTATGGGGGATTTAAATAACCCTCTGAGAGAAAATGAGAAGAAGGGAGGAAGCCAAACCAATCTGGACAACAGATTGGACTTGATGGAGTTCATTATCAATCATGTTCTCCATGCTCTAGACTTGCAAGGGGTTAAATAGACCAACATAAGGAGTGGAGAAGACTTAATTCAGGTTAGGCTTGATAGAGCTTTAATTTCTCATGATTGGTTTAATTCCTACTTTTGTTCCTTATCTGCTCATATCAGGGCTAGGTCGAATCATTATCCTATATATTTTAATGTTGACCCCAAGAAGGGAAGGAGACATTTCCCTTATAGATTTGAAAGAATGTGGACCAAACACCCAAACCTTGAAAGCAAAATCAAGGAATGGTGGTAGGTTAGAGTTGAAGGAAATGCTATGTATAAGGTGGTTAAAAAGCTGAAGTTTGTGAAAGACAATGTTAAAAGGTGGAATAAGGAATCCTTTGGAAATATTTTTGTGTCCAAAGCTACCACTCTCTTAGATCTAAAAGATATCCAAGATGAGATTCAGAATAATGGCTACAACAATGTCTCTAGAGAGGCTAAAGATGAGATTCTAATGAAATATCATGATATCATAGCTAAAGAAGAAACCTTTTGGAAATAGAGATCAAGAAATGTATGGTTGAAGGAGGGGGATAGAAATACCAAATAATTTCATATGTCCACTTTGAAACACAAGGCAATCAATAGGATTTCTCAGCTTAAAGTCAATGGTAGAATTATTGATAATGAAGATTCCATGAGGAAAGCTGCTCTAGAGTTTTTCTCCAATCTTTTGACTAAGGATCAAAATTTGGACCTGTAGCATCGTAAATTGTATGCACTTGCTATGGTGGTACAATTTCACACCTAGTTTAGCACCCGCTTTGGTGCATTTTACATTTTGCATTGCATTTCTCCTTTAGCACTTAATTAATCAAATTAATTAGGTCTAAGGTCCTATTTCATCGTCCTCTACATCATAAAATTGGGCCCTTTCGTTAAAGTGTGCCCTTTTCATTTTATTCCTCCAATACATCATTCAATCAAAAACCCTAATTAAGTCCTATTTTGAACTTGGGGGCTTGGTTTCGGGGGTCAAAACATCTCGAAATAACTTGTAACTTCGGGATTCTCTCTAAAATCATCATATTCGACGGCCCTGAAAATTTGGTGAAAAGTTGTCGGGACCATGGTGCCTGGAGTGCACATGGTCCCGGACATTTTTCCCAAAATTTTAGGAGCACAATCCAATCATAAAATAAAGCTTAACCCCAAGAAATTGGCGGGATATTCAATCTCTAGGTTGGCCAAAAGATGAAATTATGACCTAGGGTTTCATACATAAGAGCTCTCTTTCTTCATTTGAAAGGATCCGAATTTTGTTTTCAGGAACCTCATATGCAGCGAAAGAGCAGATCTTTGAAGACTTCAACAACATTCAACATCCCTCTATCAAGCATTTATCAATTTCATTCATCCATTTAGGGCTTGGAAGGCATTGAAGAACAATAGGAGATTACCGACTGAAGATTGGCTTGTACCCCTCCCTTGAGGGTTGGGTATGATTTCATGTTGTTTTCATGCCTTGCATAAGCTTCAATATATCATTTATTCATGCTTTAGATCACTTCGCATCTTGATTTAGAGCATTTACATTATCATTTACAAGCAATTAGGGTTTACTTTCTAGGTTGCTCTAGTTTGCTTACTTGCATTTTAGGATCTTGCACACACACAAGATCTGCACACACAATACATTTTACAATACAACTTGGCTACTCATGGAGGTGGAAATCACCAAAGCGGGGGTTTGACTAAGGCAAAACCCTATATAGCCGCCCACATACCCTTTTTGTTGGGAAAAATGGTGTCTCAACCTTGCATTTATGCGAGGTTACTATTTATAGTAAGTTTTCATTTGAGCACGAAATGGTGCGAAACTCTCCCTAAAGCTTCTAGTTGGCTAGATAAGCATTCCGGTAAAGTTTCGTCGCAAGGTCACAGCTAGTTTTGAAGATATTAAAGTTTTCGTCTTGGAGGGGTGCAATAAAATATTTAAACTTAATTTTGGGGACTTTAGAGGCTCCAAAATTCCTTGAAAAGTGGTCGTAACCGGCGAAGCGGGTTACGAGGTGATAGAGCACTTCGCGAGCTTTCCGATGCTTCAAACGGTTCGTCAATCGGACACCCGGTTCTCAAGTTATGGCCTCCGGAAGTTTGTACTCCTGAAATAGGAAAAATAATTTGTATCGGATACATAAATGAGCTGTAAAAGGGAGCGACACGTGTTGATGTGTGCTTTAACATGTCATAGAAGGGAGATAAGGTCGGCTACACCTTATTGGGTGGTTTTAGCCCATGGTTTTGTAATACCGTTTGATGGTTTCTTGTATTGTATCTCCTATTTATGAGGTGTGTGAGATAGAGGTTGTGTGTAAGAGTCTTATGGCTATTGAGTTGCCTCTGAATCTCTGATTAGTGCTACTCCTGCGAAGAGCTTGCTCTGCAAGTATTTTGTAATCTGTTTTTGATTGCTGAATAAAATATTGAGCTGCTTTTGGAGGGTGGGGTTTTTCTCCCGAAAGGGTTTTCCCCACGTAAATCATTGTGTTGTGGTATGAATGCTATTATATCTATTTCTATTTTCTGTAACTGTTGTAATGATCTGAAAAAGTTTTGCATTACCCTCCTCTCAAGGTTAGTGTAGGAAGTTGTTTCCGCTACTTAACTTCCTTACACTTTTCAGATATAAGTGCAGGTTTCGAGACTCGGACGATGCCGCAGGTTATAGATCCGGGAAAAGCAAGTCGAGATAGCACTCCACACCAAATTGCAGAGCAGAAGACCTGGATAGGGGCGTGGGGCACCCTGGTCCTACCAGGACAGGGGCGCTAGGTGCCCTGGTCCATAGGACAGAGGCGCTGGGCGCCCTGGTCCTCCTGACAGACAACATTTTCGACAGTTTCCAAAGTGCAAGACAGTAGTTTCGTGAGCAGTTTCCGGCACAATATCAGGATAGTGGCGCCCGCGCCCCCATCCCGAACATTTTCAATCAGATTTTGACTCTGGGTACGCATCTACATTCTTGTTTTGTCCTTGTGTTTACAGTTGTTCATTGTTTAATCTCCATTCTGTAATCTTGTTGTTAGTTCATACATGCATTTTGGGATTAGGACTTGAACTTGCATCATTTTAACTTTTAATTTCAACAAAGGAATAGAAATCCTAATAGGTAGCCCGTGGCTCTCTCTTTCACAAAAAGAAGTAGCCAATTGTGTGATACCTCTAGGCTCTTTTGTATTCTGTAATGTGTGTCAAAAGGTAGGATTAGGGCATGTTAACCTAGTCTCGCTTTTTCCCCTACACATTTTGGTGAACCCGACGTGAATCTATCATTGCTTCCTCTTGCATTGCGTTTGTTAGATCTAGATCTAGATTTAGTGTGTTTTCATTTCATTAAAAAGAAAGAAAAAAAAAAAAAAAAGTGTGTTTCTTTGCATTGTGTGTTTAAATTTTATGCAACCTTTATTTCAAAATGTCAGATTTTTATTTGCAAAATGTTCATGCTTATGATGATTATTATGAGTATAGCCAAGATGAATTAGATGAAGCTTTAGATGAGTTTTTGAACCCTAAAGATGCCAAACCTTCATTTTACCAAAAACTCATAAACCTTGTTACTATGCCATTTAGGTGTGATGAGAAAGATAAGTCAAATGGTTCCTCTCAAGGGTACATTCCTATCAACTCTTCCACTGAATCTAGTAACATGGTTGTGTTCAATAATCCCCTCTATGAGGAGATGTCTCCTTTTGAATCAAAAGATAAACCTTTTAATCGATATGATCATGCTTTGTTGGATGATGCTCTTGATGACTTTGTGGCTTTATTGAAATCTTTAAACAAGAACAAGACTTCTAAATTGGTTAACATGATAAACCTGAATGAGTATAATAAGCCTCTTTTTGAAGTTCAAGGTGCTTATCCTTCTCCCACCTTTCAAGTTCCTAAATCACCTCTCCTTACTGTCCAAGGAGGGTATGATCATGATTCCTTTCGTACTCCAAATAAACCAATAATCACTGTGCAAGGAAGAAAACCTATAAGTCCTTATAGTTATGCCAAGCAATTAACTAGAGAGAGTTATCATGCGGTTGCCCATACTTATCACACCAGAAATAATAGGTAGCCTAATCCTCCTCCTATTATTCCAGTTTCTCTTCCTAATCCTCAACCAATTCTTCCACAAGCTCCCTGTATTTCGCAAGTTATGGGTAAGGAATATGATCTCATAGAACAACTTAAAGCTACCCCTACTAAGATATCCCTCTAGGATTTGATTCAAACTTCTTCCGCTCATCATGGAATGTTACAAGATGCCTTGAAAGATTTGAATGTTCCTCCACCAAATACATCTAGTAATATAGCATCTTTGGTTAACTCTGTGATGAATCCTAAAGCTCAAATTGTGTTTACCCAAGATGAGTTGCCTACTAGTGAAATTCAACAACAATATGATCCCTTGATGATTGTGGTTATCATGAAAGACACTGCTATAAGACGAACACTAGTAGATAATGGCTCTGGCCTTAATGTGTGTAGCATTAATCTATTGCATTAAATGAATGTGGATACATCCCTCATTGAGCCTGACTCTCATCCCATTCGAGGCTTTGATAATGTGGCTAAGACTTCATTAGGTATTATCACCTTACCTCTCACAGTAGGACCTGTTACTTTGCCTACTCCTATCCATGTTATGTCAAGAAATTTAACATACAACTTGTTATTAGGGAGACCTTGGATTCACAGTATGCAAGCTATCCCCTCTACATTGCATAGATAAGTTAAATTCATCTATACAATAAGACATATACCTTGATAGGTGATACTAATTTCCAAGCTTGTTTACAAACATCTACTTCCAAAGGGGGTTCTTCTAAGTCGTCCTCATCTAGTGATGACTCTTTAAACAAGATACCTATTGATGAATCCTCGCTCTCTAATGATCAAAATTCTTTAGATGAGTCTGGAGCTCCTGAAGAAGATTCTTCTCAACTTGAATCTACACATGAGAAGGATTTTGATCCTGAGAAGGTTCTCGCAGAAGACGATTGGGGATCTCTTGATTTTAATCTCACCTTTGTAGGTGAATATAAGGTTCCTTCTAGAGAGCTTAAAGTTGAAAAGAAGGAAGAAGCTAAAAATCAGTCAATCTTACCTGAACCTACGAGGAATAATTTTGTGGCCGCTTCTCAAACTTCTTCTCCTCACACCTCTAATTCTGAAGAGTTTGATTCTTCATCTTATGAAAAACCACCTTCTCTTTCTAAAATGGCTGATCGTTATGGTCGTGGTTTTCACATTTTTGCTAAGCATGGGTATCATGGAAATGGTTGTGGCACTCATGAACAAGGGATAAAGGTTCCTCTAGAGAATAATTTTCACAATTATGCCTTTGGACTTGGCTATAATCCCTGCAAGCGCACTAAAGCTTCTAAAAGACCATGTATTAGTGTTAATGATATTTCTACATCTCTATCAATGCAACACCCTAAGTATATTGATGGGGATCCTTCGTGTGACTGTGCTTTGGATATCTTTCCTACCGATGATGCTTTAGCTAAGTTTTTAGGAGCATATGACACTCTTCCTCGTTATCATCACAATAGGGGACTCCCTTATTGTTTGAACACTGAAGCCTATTTTGGAAAAGAGATTGATAATGATGAGATTGTGAAAGAATTCCCTCAATTAAAGGATACTCCTCAACAAAGTAATCTTCTCATAAGTGACACCACTGATGTTAAGATGGATCCTTGCAAGGAAGGAAAAGTTATTAAAATTGGAAAATGTTTGGATGAAGAGGAACAAAAAAAATATGAAGATTTATTGCATGAATTCCCTAAGATCTTTGCTTGGACATACTCTGACATGCCTGGTATAGATCCTAAGATTGTTACTCATAATATTGTCTTAGTTCCCAATGCTAAGCTCGTGAAACAAAAGATTCGAAAAATGAATCCTAAGGTGGCTCTGCTTGTTAAGGCTGAGATTGAAAAATTATTGGAGGTTGGATTTATTCACCCTATTGATTATTCCCCGTGGATTTCAAATATTGTCATTGTGGCTAAACCAGATAATAAAATAAGAATTTGTACCAATTTTTGAGATTTAAATAAGGCTTCTTTAAAAGATGACTTCCCTCTTCCAAACATTGACATGATAGTTGATTCTACGGCAGGACATGCCTTGTTATCCTTCATGGATGGTTTTTTAGGATACAATGAAATTTTGATTAACCCTCAAGATCAATTCAAAACTGCTTTCACCACTCCTTGGGGTATGTTTTGTTGGATAATGATGCCTTTTGGGCTTAAAAATGCCAGTGCAACTTATCAACGAGTGATGACCCTTATCTTTCATGATTATATGCATAAGATTTTAGAAGATTATGTTGATGATATTTTAGCCAAATCCATTCTTCACATAGATCATATTAAAATCCTTCATCAAATCTTTGAAAGAATTCGTAAATATCACATGCGCTTGAATCCCCGAAAATGTGTTTTTGGTGTAGATAGTGGAAAACTAATAGGATTCATAGTTTCGCATCGTGGGATTGAGGTGGACACTAAGAAAATAGATGCAATTGTCAACATGCCACCTCCTAGAAATGTGTCTCAACTTAAAAGCTTACAAGGAAAGATTCAAGCTATTTATAGGTTCGTATCTCAACTTGCGGATCGTACCTTTCCTTTTACTCAACTTCTTAAAAAGGATATCACTTTTCAATGGAACGAAGATTGTCAGCAAGCATTTGAAGATTTAAAAGTGTATTTGGCTAGTCCTCCTATTCTTCAACCTACCGAACCTTCTAAACCCTTCCTTCTGTATACAGCTGCTTCTTCTCATGCTCTCATAGCATTGTTGGCACAACATGATAAAGATGGTAAGGAATGTCTAGTTTATTACATAAGTCGTACCTTACTCGATTATGAGACCCGATATTCTGTGATAGAAAGACAATGCTTGGCCTTGGTGTTTGCGACTCAGAAATTGAGACATTATCTTTTAAATTCAGAAGTCCACATCAGGGTAAAGTTTGATCCTTTGAAGCATCTTTTCTCTAAAACTGATTTATCAGGATGCCTAGCTAAGTGGGTTATGATGTTAACTGAATTTGACCTTAAATTTGTTTCACAAAGAGCAATTAAAGGGCAAGCATTGACTGACCACTTAGTTGAGGCCCCTTCACCTTTCTCCTTCCCTAACCTTGAGCCTTTTCCTGATGATTTCATTCTTTGTACAGAGAAAGATGAAACTTGGGAGTTATACTTTGATGGCTCTAAGTGTCGTACGGGATCGGGGGCAGGTGTGGTTCTAATTTCTCCTACAAGGAAATCCATTCCCTTATCCTATCGTCTAAATTTCCTGTGTACCAATAACATTGCTGAGTATGAGGCTCTTATAGCAGGAATAAAAGCAGCCTTAGCTCTGAATATAAAACACATACATATTTATGGAGATTCGCAATTGATTATAAGAGAAGTAACAGGACTTTATCAAGAAAAACAAGACAAATTATCACAATATAAAGATCTTTCTATCTCTTTATTACAAAAATTCGATTCTTATACCATGGAACCTGTTCCTCGAAAAGATAATCGGCATGTGGACACAATGGCATGTGTGGCTTCTCTTGTATCTTTAGAGGACCCTATGGTTGATCTTAAATTTGTTATTCATAACCTTATGTCTCCAGCTATTGTAGAAGATTCTAGCTTGGTAACATGTTGTGACTTTATAGACTCAGATGAATGGTATTCGCATATCGTAAGATATTTGACCGATGGTACCTTTCCTGATTCCACCAATAGGAACACTAGGGCTAGAATCCGCAAGCTGTCTGCTAGATATATCATTCTTTCTAATGTCCTTTACCGAAGGGGTTATGACGGTCTTCTCCTTTGTTGTCTTAACAAATCAGAAATCCCTGTTGCTCTTGAAGAGGCACATTCAGGTGCCTATGGGGGGCATTTTGGAGGGAAATCCTTAGTTCAAAGATTGCTTCGTATGGGATACTATTGGCAAACTATGCAGAAGGATTATTTTTCATTTGTTAAGAAATGTCATCAATGTCAACAACACAATAATCTGATTCATGCTCCTACCCAAGAACTTCGTTCTCAAGTAGCTTCTTGGCCTTTCTCCGCATGGGGTTTGGATCTCATTGGTAAAATCTCTCCTCCTTCATCTCAAGGACACACCTTCATTATAACTGCAATAGATTACTTTACGAAGTGGGTAGAAGCTATTCCCCTTCGCTCTACTACTACTGAAGTGATTTGTCAATTTCTTCTAGAAAACATTATTTCTCGATTTGGGATACCTTCCACTATAATCTCAAATAATGGGACATCATTTAAGAACAAGGATGTGAAGAAATTCCTTGAGAAGTATCATATCAAACATCGATTTTCTACACCATACTATCCTCAATCAAATGGTCAAGCTGAATCATCTAATAAAATAATTGAACAAATTCGTCGCAAAACCATGAATAAGCATGGTAAGGATTGGAGTAATCAGCTAATCTATGCTCTTTGGGCCTACCGAACGAGTGTACGAATTGCTACAGGAACTACCCCTTATAATCTTGTTTATGGTGCTGACGCTATTATGCCTTTAGAGTTAGAGATTCCATCACTTAGGGTTTCTCTCAAAGGTATAGTAGATGATGACTCTTATAGAGAACAATGACTTCAACAGCTTGAGATGCTTGATGAACAACGTATAAACGCTCTTGAGCATATTCAAGCATATCACAAAACTCTACAATGAAGCTATAATGATAAGGTTATTCAACGTTCCTTCTTAGTAGGTGACTTAGTCCTCTATGAGAATCAGCGCAATGTGAATGCCTTACCTGCAGAAAAGGGAAAATTTAGTCCTAATTGGCTTGGACCATATATCGTTATTGAAGATTATGGATCAGGTGCTTACAAAATAGCAGATGTAGATGGTACACCTCTTAAAGAACCTATCAATGCTATGCACTTGCGTAGATATTATGCTTAATTCTTCATTCCTTATCTATCTTCTTTGCAGTTCTTCAACATTGGGTATTATGTTAGTATATCTTAATTAGAGAAAAATAGAATTAAATGATATGGTGTTTAATCTATATTGTTTCTTTACTTTATATTTTGTCTTGAATTCATTTATTTAAATTGTAAAAGATTTACATTTCCATTATGCTAGCATATTATACAATGTCTTTATGTGTTAAGTAGAATTGTATCATGTTGTGTTTAAGTTCAAAATTAAATCACATTGGTTATATGATTCTTAGACTTAATGCATATTTCTTCCCTATCATCAATGTAGTACTTGATTAAATATTTTAATTAAGTCACACATGTATCAATTTAATCATGGAGCATTGAGAAATCAATCACATGGCAATTAAATCTTGAAAATACATGTACATCTACCAAATGTATTAGATTTAATCAAAGCAAAATATACATTGTTTTAAGCATTAAAGATAACACATTTGAGACAGAGAGAAGCATGTATATATATATATATATGCATGGATCGTATAAAAATATAGGTCACTATACATCCAAAATATGACCTATCCTACATCATAAAATCATCTCCTATCCTTAAGGCTGGTGGCTGGAGAGTGACGACTAGATGCTCCCTCCTGATCCGGCCATGAGGGTGGACCCATAGGTGTGTAGCATGATATGGACCGTGAGTGACTCCGAGAGGAACTCCTACGATCCCTATCCATAAGGATCGCACGATAGGAAGTATCCTCGGCCTGAGCTACTGCTAGATCTCATCGCGCCCATTGAAGGTCCTCTGATAGGACTCTCTCTCTCTCCCTCCATATGTCTATCTGTACTTGGAATGGGGAAAACAAGTCCTCATGCCAACCCGCGTTCCCCTGAGGCCTATAAGCAATCTGTGAGGAACTGGGGATCTGTGACATCGTGGAAATGTCTGTCACTGCCTGCTGAATCAGGGAACGCCACTCCTGCACATTAGCTGTAGCAGTAGAAGAGATTTTTCTATTAGTACCATTCTATATCATCAAAACATTAATCAATCAATATAAACCTACTATACCTGGATCTCCCTCACGCCAGTAGGGATCATGATATGGTAGCATCTGTGACTGGGAACTACTAGGCTCCCCACTCTCGAACAATCTATGCACGATGGGTGTAGGCTGGCTCGTACTAGAAACAGGTCTCCGTATCACCTCATGTTCCCCCTTTTGGGGAATAAGAGGAGGATCCAAGGCTATGGTATCATCTCCTGAATGGTGGGGAGCTGCATCTAACCCCTCCTCATCATCTCTATCCTCCTCCTCCTCATCATCCTCATCGTCATCGTCATCGTCATCCTCATCCTCGTCCGCATCCTCACCTGCATCCTCGTTCTCCTCATCTCTATCTATGTCCTCCTCCTTCTCCTCCTCAGCACTAGGTTGATCTCTTGTGGGTGGATTAGGATCTCCTACCTCCTCATGACCCTCTCCCTCCTCTGGCTCCTCCGACTTGGATCCCTGGTCCTCATCTCGATCTCCATGTCTCCATGGGCCTGGATGGCCTATCGGGTGATCTGGTGGAAAGATAGGCCCTGGGTATGATCTCATAAACCATGAGATATACCTGCACTGTGCTCGAGGCTCTACAGAGTAATCAGTTGCCACATCATGATCAGATCCCTCTATATCTGTAGTCTCGATGTCATCTATCATCGGTCTCGCTACTACTCTAGGTCTGGGAAGGACTTGTGAGTGTCGAGTATAGATGGGTACATCAGTTGGAACACACTGCTCTAGCCCGAACTGCCTCCATACTCGATCGAAGTAGAATGGGACTATGATATGTGAATATCGTCCCTGCAGTAGGCGGTTCGTCTGTAAGCATGCTAACTGTCTCTCCATCCCATCCCATCTGTGCATCCATAGATAGGGTCTCCATACTGTCACCTCGGCTGTCAATCTATCAAATATCACTCTCCAATATAGCAGATCTCTAAATCTCCACTCACTGGTAAGTGGATAAGCAAACACCCTAGGTCGCTCGCTAGCCATACTCATCAGAAAGCTGACAGGCCTGGTGCATGTGAAGTGCTCAAATATCCACACCTGCAGAAGTGTGCATGTCATCAAGCTGCAACCCTGTCCAAACACATACTCCTCAAGGTCATGATAAAGATGTGCAAGCATACTCTGACCCCAAGCATATACTCTCCTGTGTCTCTCCATAGCTCTAATGCACCATGTGAGACCCCCATGCATGTGCGTACCTCGCCCATTAGGGTAGATGGCTAATGCGATGATGGCAATCATAAGGCATCTCACAAGGGGCACCTCTCCTGTAGGATGTAAGAGCCAGCTGACCATGATGCGACCTCTCATCTCGCTCGGCATGACTCTCCCTATGCAATATACCTTCTCCCTCTGATGGTCCTCCGCTGACCGATCGGTCGCGTATGTCACAGTAGCTCTCCTACTAGAAGATGGAATGTGCATGTGTCAGGATCCCATCGCTTCATCAATGCCATTAGCATCGCAGGATGGAACTGAATGGCTGGCATGAGGATTGCATACCATAATCTCACGATCGACAATGTGTCTCTCTCTACCTGAGTCAGCCAGGGAATCTGATCTCGCAAACTATGAAGAATCTGTCCCGTTGTATGCTCTCTCATGTATGGGAGACCCTACAACACAAAAATATAACTATAATCAGTACTCGATCATCAAAATCATTCATGCAAACTGTTGAACATCGTATGCTAACCCTGACATCCCTCGCCAAGTCCTGATTGGGACCATGGCACCCTGTCAGGGACCATGGCACCCTGAGGGGACCATGGCGCCCCATAGGGACCATGGCACCCTGGGTGGGACCTAGGGTCAGATTCCAGGGCCCGCAAGCGATCATGGAAAGTCAAATGCAGAAAATCAAAAGTCAACGTTCAGTCAACTCACCTCGTCCAGTGGCTCGTCGTCGATCATGGCTTGGCGAAGGATCTCAATCCTTGTGGGATGCTCTGGTCATCGTGAAGGCATGATGATGGCTATGTGGGCTCCGTTGCAATGAACAGTATTCAGAAATAAACAAAGTGACAAATGCAAATGTCACTTTCAAGGTATATACTTTCATTCCTTTACCTTTACTTTCAAAACCCTAATTTTTCTCTATCACTCATTTCATCATAACTTGAGTTTGGGAGATGAAATTTTGAACCATTTGTTGCATAGGAATCGTATTTTCATTCTCCTACTCTTGGGATGTTCCAAAAAGTGCTCTGATGAAGCCTATTCAGTGAACATCCCTCATCAATACTCTCTTACACAATTTGTCATAAGTAAACATGCTACCCTATTTCACCTCCCTAATAAGCAAGTCGAAACAGGGGGGGGCATATAGCTACTCACAAATTTCATCACTTTCCTTAGTAAGCATTAGGTGATTTTGTGATCTAACATGTGTTTTGTAGGGTATGGTTCCTAACTGTGTACTGCAGATACCGCTGGGGGTTTCGTCTGACAACCTATGAATATATCCTTTTTCAAATAATGTTTACTTTTCTGTACTTTAGTTTGCATATGCACGTAGTACTCATATGACCGCTAAAGTGGGGGCTAAATGTAGCATCATAAATTGTACGCACTTGCTCTGGTGGTACAATTTCACACCTAGTTTAGCACCCGCTTTGGTGAATTTTACATTTTGCATTGCATTTCTCCTTTAGCACTTAATTAATCAAATTAATTAGGTCTAAGGTCCTATTTCATCATCCTCTACATCATAAAATTGGGCCCTTTCGTTAAAGTGTGCCCTTTTCATTTTATTCCTCCAATACATCATTCAATCAAAAACCCTAATTAAGTCCTATTTTGAACTTGGGGGCTTGGTTTCGGGGGTCAAAACATCTTGAAATCACCTGTAACTTTGAGATTCTCTGTAAAATCATCATATCTGACGACCCTGAAAATTTGGTGAAAAGTTGTCGGGACCATGGCGCCCGGAGTGCACATGGTCCCGGACATTTTTCTTGAAATTTTAGGAGCACAATCCAGTCATAAAATAAAGCTTAACCCCAAGAAATTGGTGGGATATTCAATCTCTAGGTCGACCAAAAGATGAAATTACGACCTAGGGTTTCATACATAAGAGCTCTCTTTCTTCATTTGAAAGGATCCGAATTGTGTTTTCAGGAACCTCATATGCAACGAAAGAGCAGATCTTTGAAGACTTCAACAACATTCAACATCCCTCTATCAAGCATTTATCAATTTCATTCATCCATTTAGGGCTTGGAAGGCATTGAAGAACAATAGGAGATTACTGACTGAAGATTGGCTTGTACCCCTCCCTTGAGGGTTGGGTATGATTTCATGTTGTTTTCATGTCTTTGCATAAGCTTCAATATATCATTTATTCATGCTTTAGATCACTTCGCATCTTGATTTAGAGAATTTACATTATCATTTACAAGCAATTAGGGTTTACTTTCTAGGTTGCTCTAGTTTGCTTACTTGCATTTTAGGATCTTGCACACACACAAGATCTACACACACAATACATTTTACAATACAACTTGGCTACTCATGGAGGTGGAAATCACCAAAGCGGGGGTTTGACTAAGGCAAAACCCTATATAGCCACCCACATACCCTTTTCAGATATAAGTGCAGGTTTCGAGACTCGGACGACGCCGCAGGTTACAGATCTGGGAAAAGCAAGTCGAGACAACACTCCACACCAAATTGCAGAGCAGAAGACCTTGACAGGGGCGTGGGGCACCCTGGTCCTACCAGGACAGAGGCGCTAGGCACCCTGGTCCCTGGGACAGAGACGCTGGGCACCCTGGTCCTCCTGACAAATAGCATTTCTAACAGTTTCCAGAGTGCAAGACAGCAGTTTCAAGAGCAGTTTTCGGCACAGTATCAAGACAGTGGTGCTCGCGCCCCTGTCCCAAACATTTTCAATTAGATTTTGACTCTGGGTATGCATCTACATTCTTGTTTTGTCAGTGTTTATAGCTGTTCATTGTTTAATCTCCATTCTGTAATCTTGTTGTTAGTTCATACATGCATTTTGGGATTAGGACTTGAACTTGCATCATTTTAACTTTTAATTTCAACAAAGGAATAGAAATCCTAATAGGTAGCCCATGGCTCTCTCTTTCACAAAAAGAAGTAGCCAATTGTGTGATACCTCTAGGCTCTTTCGTATTCCATAATGTGTGTCAAAAGGTAGGATTAGGGCATGTTAACCTAGTCTCGCTTTTTCCCCTACACAGGACCCTCAAGCTCAAAGGGATCTTTTGGATTGCATCCCTTCTATCTTGGATGGTGACCAGATTCCCTATATTACTGCTATCCCTACTAATGATGAGATTTTGAAGGCTGTCAATCCTTTTGATGGTAATAAGGGCCCAAGCCCGTATGGCTACCCTTTGTTTTTTTTTCAAATGTATTGGCATATTATTGGAAGGGAGGTGTCAATGTGGTGAAAGAATTCTTTGGTGCTAGGATAATTATAAAAGAATTGAATGGTACTTTCATTGCTCTTATTCCTAAGAAGATGGGGGCTAACTCCATGGATCCTTTTAGACCTATAAGTCTATGTAACTCCTTGTACAAGATCATCTCTAAAGTCTTGACTTCTAGAATTCTGACTTTGCTCCCCTTGATCATATCTCCCTAGCAAAGTGGGTTTGTCTCTAGGAGGCAGATTTTGGACTCGATTATCACGGTTCATGAGAACATTCACTCTCTTTCTAGGGCTAAAAAAGAAGGTTTTCTTCTGAAGCTTGATTTATCTAAAGCCTATGATAGATTTGACTGGAGCTTTATGTAGACTGTTCTTTCAGCCTTTGGATTTTGTTTAAGAAGCATTTGTCTTATTATGCAATTGGTTTCCTCTTCTTCTTTCTCTATGTTGGTCAATGGGTCTCTCTCACCATTTTCAAGTCCTCTAGGGGTCTCAGATAGGGGGATCCTCTTTCCCTTATTCTTTTTATAATTATGGAAGAATTCTTGGGAAGACTTATTGGAAATCTTGTTGAGAAGGGAGAGTATAGAGGGCTTAAAACTTCATCTGCTGACCAAGTGTGCTCTCATCAAAAATTTGTGGATGATTCAATTATTATGGGTAATTCTTTTGTGAAAGATTCTAGAAGCCTAAAGAAAGCTTTGGATAGATATGGGAGTGCAACTGGTCAACTGATTAATTGGTCTAAAAGTTTTGTTTATTTCATAAATACTCCAATGAGAAGACAGACAAAGATTATTGCTATTTTGGGTAGCCAAATTGGGATTCTCCCCATTTCCTATCTTGGGCTCCCTCTATGTCAGGTTCCTCCTAATACCTTTTGGGGTGCTCTGGTGGATAAAGTTCATAAGAAGTTAGCTAGATGGAAATGCTCTTTGCTTAGTAAAGCAGGAAAGGTCCAGCTTCTGAAATCTACCCTCCAGAGTATTCCTCTTTATGCCATTAGTCTTTTTAAAATTCATGTTAAGTTTGTAGAGGCTATTGAAAAAATCCAGAGAACCTTTCTTTGGACTAGGGTTGAGGAAAAGAAGAGAATGAATCTGATTGCATGGGATAAGGTGTACAAACCTATAAGAAAAGGTGGACTTGGTCTTAGAAGAACCAAGGATATGAATGAGTTTCTCATGGATAAGCAAATATGGAGAGGTTATAAAACTGAGGGAGAGTGGAAACTGATATGGGATAATAAGTACAAAAGACAGCTTCCGACACTTCATAGTTTCATCAAGGCTGAAGAAATTTCGATTGGATCCAACATCTGGAAAAATGTCACAAGAACTAGAGACACAATACTCAAAGGATTGAAATGGAAGGTGGGGAGGGAAAATTTTATTAAATTTTGGGAAGACATTTGGTTGTTAGATTCTCCCATTAGTGACAATCCTGATTGCGGAAAGTTTAAGGATCACTGTAAGGAAAAATTTGGTACCACTGTGGCTGGCTACTAGAATTTAGGACAGTGGAAGGACCTATCCATTGTTGATCCTTCTCTTGAGAATCTGAATAAAATAATGAATTCTATGATGGTGATTGATGATGAGGATCATCTTATCTGGAAACTCACTACTGATGGTAAATTTTTTTGTCTCCTCTTTTATTTCCAGCAATTTTCTAGTCAGGAAAGCCCTTGTTGGGCTAAGGCTTGGGTGAAAGGTCTTATTCCCAAAATTAATATTTTTTTTGGACAGTTCTGCAAAACAAGATTCTGATGACTGACAATCTCAAAACAAGAGGATTTTGTTTGCCTTGTATTTGTCATCTTTGTATGCAGAATGAGAAAACCATTAATCACATGTTTATCCATTGTCCTTTCTCGATGGATATTTGGGCCAGATGCCTCGACAATTTCAATATTAGTTGGGTTTTCCCTGAAGTTGTCCAAGATGTCCTGAATTCTTGGCTCCACCCCTCCAAGAATAATTCAGTTAATCTACTATGGAAATTTGCTTTACCACATATTTGTTAGGGAATATGGAAAGAGAGAAATGATAGAGTGTTCAGAGATAAGGCATCAAAAGCCCAAATTATTTTTGAAAAAATTAAAAGAAATATGGTGGAGAACCTCTACATAACATGTGGATTAATGAATCATATAGATCAAGGGGATAACATCATTTTTAAGAATTAGAGATTAAAGGGGAGTGAAACCATATATGCTAATCCTAGAGACGAGGTGAGATGGGAAGGCCCCCCTCAAGGATGGATGAAAATCAATTTTGATGGTGCTTCCAAGGGTAATCTTGGTAAGGCAGGGTGTGGTGTGGTATTAAGATATGAAGGGGGAATATGTAAAGCTATTAAATGTATTCCTATAGGTCACCAAAATAATCATGTTGCAGAGGCCATTGCTTCTTATCAGGGGTTGGTTCTTGCTAAAGATTCAAACTGCACAAAAGTATGGGTTGAAGGAGATTATCTGAACATTATTAATTGCTTGAATAATGTTTTCCTGACTTCTTGGTCTATACACAATGCCATTGAATTTGCAAAGGATATAAGTAAAACCTTTGAAATATGTATTTTTACACATGCTTATAGAGAAGCTAACAAATGTG
This sequence comes from Cryptomeria japonica, assembly GCF_030272615.1. Lineage (NCBI taxonomy): Eukaryota > Viridiplantae > Streptophyta > Pinopsida > Cupressales > Cupressaceae > Cryptomeria > Cryptomeria japonica. Next base: position 735,310,079 of record NC_081413.1, read on the forward strand.
TTGACTGGGATGCCAACCTGGCTTGTTGCTATGACAAAATTATTACCCTTTTATGGTGAGAGTAATCTCAAGTGTGAGGTGAAGTCATTGCTTGAATTGGATCGGATCCAGATGAAACGTGTCTTAAATAATCATAATATCTAATGCTTTATTCTCACTTGTCTAGGATTGATCACAACAGCGGCGAGGCTTGTTTTATCTATCATATCATATTTATTTGGCATGGATTTTGGGTGGCTCTGCATAGCAATAATAAAATTGTTAGGATTTTCCACAAAGCTCGTAGAGAAAATAACAGAGTTGTGATAAGGAAGAACTAGGAATTCAAGGATAAAATGGGGGGTAATAAAAAGAGGTTTGAACCACTTTCTTGCTCAAATTGGAAGAAAAACAAAGAGGTATGGGAGATTCTTTAAGATGGAGGTTTGAATGTTTATGGAAAAGCTTTGTGGCAAAGATCCTATTGTCACAAAGCACTTTATAAAAAAATGGAAGAGTGGTAAGATTCTTGTTGGTACCCAGATGATGCAAGTGGATGAGGATGTCATTACAGAAGCTACGGGTATGGTGAAAGATGGTATGGAATTATACAAAGATAGAAGTGTGTCTGACAAGGCTGCAGATAAGTTTCCTATCATAGATGAAGAAAGAAGAAAATTGGTTAAGGTGAACAATCCCTACTATTCTCCTAAGCACATTTATAGGCTGTGGAGAATTGTGTTGTTTTCTACCATCAGCTACATTACTTTGGACGAGAGATTCACAAGGGCTTATGGGCATCCCTTCATGCTGCTCAACCACTTCCACCATGGTGATAAGGTTAGTTTGTTGTACTAGCTCACATGCTCCATGGATCATACTATTCGTGAAATGCAAAAGGATTCTCAAAAAGATCATGCCCTGCACCAAGGTTTAATGGTTTTAGTTTATAAGATGTTGAAAGGGAAAATTATTGAGAAACCCATCAGTAAAGGCAAACAAATTAGGGATGATGAAACTGAAAGTGAGGATAGTGGGTTCGATCTTTATTCCGAAACTGAGGGTGAGTTTGAAGATTTTAGCAACAAGGGGAAGACCAAGGGAAAGAGAAAGGGGACTACTGTGGATTCAGACCTCTTGAACTCTGAGGAGGATTCATTTGATGATAAAATCATAATGAGTAAGAAAAGAAAGGGTATGGGGAATCAAACACAGAGGAGTAAGAAGACCAGTAAGGGGATAAATAAGGTGAAAAGCAAGATTATTGTCCCTTCTAAGAAGGACTCTGAGGTTTAAAAATGGACAAGAACAAGGGTAAGGAATAGTATCAAGGTTTTATGTGAGGTCATAAGAAAAATGGTGAAAGAAATTGGTGAATTGAAGATTGATCTCAACATGATCAAAAGGGAAACCATAGGTGAGAAGCCTCTTTCTAAAAATATCAAAGAATTAATGGTGGCCATTAATAAGGTTGAAGCTATTGAGGCAATGGTCAATAAAATTCTGGAAATGGAAAAGAAGGTGAAGGAGCTGGAAGGAATCAGAGAAGATAAAGGTCTTGGAATTAACTTGAACGACCTTGTCAATAGGGTGGATAAGATGGAATTAATTGTGAAGAAGATTGTTGAGCAAAATTTCTAGATCCTTAAGGCCATTATTGATCATGTTAACATGTTGATAAACAAATTTGAACAGATCAAAGGTAAGGAAGATGAGAAGGAATAGACAGAGAAGACAAGTCATGAAAAGAGAACAAGGGCCAACACCCGAAAATAGGTGGGCATCAAGGAAAAAGAGCTCGATGATATGAAGAACTCTATGGTCAATATGAAGCAGATGGTGGTACATGCAAAAGAACTCATAAGAAATATCTAGTTGTCTCAGTGCTATCTTTGTGCTATCTTGGTGCTATCTTTGTGTTGTCCTTTGGCTGTCTTGTGTTGTTCTCTTTGTCTCTGATCCCTTTTTGTTTTTCTAGGATCTGATCTTTGTTTGGGTGTCCAGGCACTATTATTTCTAGTCACTTTAATGCTTTTCTTTTTCTTGCTATGTATTCAAGGTTCTAGGTTCCTCCCAAAAACCTATTTTTAATTAATCAAAACAATTCCCTCAGATACTTAGTTTGACAGATAAAAATGCCTTTTTTCAGTTTGAGTAATCTACAAACCTAAGAAAAATCTCACCTCACCAATCATGAACATTTCAAATTCATTCTTAATATTGTTAGAAAATTCCATGCACAATTTATCTTCTCCTCTAAAAATGATATCATCAACAAATACTTCAATAATCAAAATATCATTATCAGTGATCTTATAATATAAATAACTATCAGCATTGCCTTTAATAAAACCAAGCTTCAAAAGATTTTTATCCAGCCTTGCATACCAAGCTCTAGGAGCATGTTTCAAACCATATAAAGCTTTCTTCAATCTGCAAATCATATCTTTATCACCTGTCAGTGAAAATCCATCAGGTTGCTCAATATATACTTCTTCCTCAAGTTCACCATTTAAAAATGAACATTTAACATCCATTTGATAAACCTTATAGTTCTTATAAGCTACATAGGCAAGAAATAGTCCAACAGCTTCAATTCTAGCTATAGGTGCAAATGTCTCACCATAATCAATTCCTTCCATTTGAGAATATCCTTTACAAACCAATCTAGCCTTGTTTCTTACAAATTGACCATCCTCATTAAGTTTATTCCTAAAAACCCATTTAGTTCCAATAACATTCTTATTTTTAGGTCAGGGAACTAAAGTCCAAGTTTCATTCTTCTCTATCTAATCTAATTCATCTTCCATAGCCTTTAACCAATGTTTATCTTTACAATCTTCAATAACAGATGCCGGTTCAATTTGAGAAATAAGCCATACCTCTTCATTTGCCAGTCTTCTTCTTGTCATAATTCCCTTGTTCTTATCTCCAATGATTTGATCTTTAGAATGATTTAATCTTACTTACTTTGGTTACTTCTGAACTTCAGGTTCATTGCTCTGATCATCAGTCACAGTTGATTTTTCTTATTGTTTTGGTGTAACTATCTCAGTTTCCTATACCAGTTGAGGCATTGTCGGTTCAGTTATGATCATGTCCATTGTCAGTTTCGTGTCATATGATATAGAATGATTTCCATACTGCTCATCCACTTTCACATTAGCACTCTCCACAATTTTCTGCAATATTTTGTTATAACATCTATATGCTTTAAATTGAATTGAATAACCAAGAAATATCCCTTCATCACATATAGGATCAAACTTTCCAATTGAATCATCTCTTTTGATATAGAATTTACTTCCAAAAATTCTAAAATAATTAATAGTAGGTGTATGTCCAAACCATAATTCATAAGGGGTCTTACCAGTTTCACCTTTGATGTGAACTCTATTGAATGTGTAGACTATTGTATTGGCTGCTTCTTTCCAGTAGATATGAGGCGATTTGGCTTCCATCATCATAGATCTTGCTGCATCCAAAATGGTTTTTTTCTTTCTTTCCACTACTCCATTCTGCTAAGGAGTCCAAGGTGCAAATAACTATCTCCTAATTCCATTTGTCTCATAATAACTGTTAAATTCATGAGAAGTGAACTCACTGCCATAATCTGATCTTAGACATTTGATTTTCAATCCAATTTCTGTTTCAACTTTTGCTTTAAAAATATTGAATTTCTCAAAGGCTTCAAACTTCTCCCTTAGAAAAGTCACCCACATCATCCTAGAATAGTAATCAATAATCAACATGAAATACCTATCACCTTGAAAGCTTCTAGTCCTTGTTGGACCACATAAGTCAGTGTGAATCAAATCAAGTACATCATTAGATTTATCATGTATGCTCTTAAAAGAAGTTCTAACTTGCTTTCCCAATTGACATTCCTTACATATTGGATTATGAGGCTTCATAATCTTAGGTATATCTCTAACTGCCTTAGTTGAACTAATCTTAACAATATAATCAAAATTAACATGACACAACCTCTTATGTCATAACCAACTCTCATCAATATGAGCAATCAAACATGTCTTATTACCAGTGTTCAAGTGAAAGATATTACTTCCAGTATGAATACCGATTGCAATCTCCAAATCAGTCTTGTTAATTATTTTACCATTTTCTATCTTTAAATAGAAGTTGGAAACCCTTGTCCACCAATTGACCAATAGCCAAAAGATTATGCTTTAAACCTTCTACATAATAGACATTATCAGTGTTATGTTTACCATCAAGAGAAATAATACCACTACCTCTTATCATACATGCTTTTTCATCTCCAAATCTAACTTGACTACCATTATATTCTTGCAGGGACAAAAATTTCCCTTTATGTCCAGTCATATGATGTGAGCATCCACTATCAATTACCCATTCATCCTTATCTTCAACTTTGCTGTCAGGGCCTTTTCTTCATTTTTGATAGCCGATTCTAGTTCATCTTCCTTTAAAGCATAGAACACCCATTCCTTTCCATTGTCGGATCCTCTAGTAGAGTCTTCTGTTGGTTCATCTCTAGAGTCATCACTTACTCCTTCCTCATCCGCTATGTAGCATTGTTTATTTTTCTTGAATCTATATCCGTTCTGGTTAGGCTTAAATGATTTCTTAACTCTTTCCTCAGACCTTGCATTCCTTTTAGGATATCTAGATGCAAAATGACCAATCTTATTACATGAAAAACATTTAAAAGGTGTTTTTCCTTCATACTTACTTCCTGTCGGACCTTTAGGTACTTTTCTAGCAAATAAGGCTTCAAGTTGCTCAAATTATTCATCTTCTTTTTTCATATCTTCTAATTCCTTTGCATATAGGATTTTACAATCACTTTTTCTGGTAGATGATGATGATGATGCATGAAAAGAAGGTTCAGAATTTACAACTCTAAAAGATACAAATTCTTCAAGCTCAAAAGCAGATAATTTCCCAATCAGAATGTCTTTGTTCAATGAAGAGTTAGCCATTATGCTCAACCCATTAATTGAAGTTGCCTTCATCTTGTAAGTCGATGGAAGGGCTCTCAAGACTTTGGAAACTATTTCATCTTCACTCAGAAATCCTCCACAACATTGAATTCCCATAACAATCTCATTTACTCTTTCCATAAACATAGCAATTCTTTCATTATCTTCTATTTTCAAGTTTTCATATCTTACCCAATAACCATCAAGTTTAGCCTTTTTTATAGTAGGATCACCTTCATTCAGACTTTTCAATTTATCCCACATAACCTTAGCCGATGATTTATCGGTTAATCCCATGATTTATTGATTAGTAAGTTTACACCAGAGGGCTTCTCTAGCTTTGCAATCATTCTCAATATTCTTGTCCAAGTCTAGAGGAGCAGGATTGCTAGATGCCAGATCATAAGGTGTGTATCTTTTCTTAGTGATCTCCCAAATATCCTTTCCAAGACATCTAAGATGAGTCTCCATTCAAATTTTCCATATCCTATAATTTGTTCCATCAAGCTTAGGGATTTCTCTTCTAAAAATAGTTGTTGGTGGATTAGAAGTGTTAGCTACCATAGGATCTACCTCAAGTGGTTAAGCTTCTGCAAAAGAGGACCAAAGCTCTGATACCATTTGTTAGGATAACTGGTGAACAACTCAGGAGAGGGGGTGAATCAGTTGTTAACAGATTATAACATTTAATCCACTTAATAACCTTTAACCAGATTAAGTACTGGTAAAGCAAAAACAAATACCAGTAAACAATGCAACTTAACAATTAAATAGATAATCAATGCAAAGAAACCATGCCACATAAAACCATTATTTGTATGTGGAAAACCTCAAAAGGGAAAACCCACGGTGGGAAGCCTACCCACAGTCAGATGATACTTCTACAGAAAGTATGTGTTACAATGAGGGCCCTGCACATGCAGGAAGGCAAACTGCCTAGAGCATACTGCTCATTACAAAAGAGTCTCACTGGCTACAGAGAAGCAATAACCATCTCAAGATAAATGGACAACAATCCAGTAGAGTGAACTTCCAGAGATAGCATCTACCATGCCTGATTACAGTCCTAGTTAAGCTCAATACTAGAGGCCTTTAACATCTTCCTTAATCCCAATTCGATCACCTATGATCGACCAAATATCCTTCGCATATGATATTACATTCCACGAATGAGATCTTACATCATTTTATACCAATCCTAAGACCTAAACCAATTAGATTGGCCACCTAAAAGATATTATAATAAGATCATTACATAAATCCATATTAAAATGATATGCCATGTCAGCTTAAGACCAAAACAACAATAACAAATCCATAAAGCATCCTAAAACATCCCGGTAACGTGTAGAATACATGTTAACATGATACCAGTCCATAACCTAGATAGGCACTTGACCTATTCTGGGTCCACCACACCAAAGAAATGTCTTCAAGTAGTTGAAGCATGATCAAAGAACATATTTAGCATCCTGAAAGCCATGTAGAAGTTGCACCAACACCAGTTATGTATCCTATCTAGATTCCTCAGTGAAAGCTCTGTCGATTAATAACATTAAGGGTTTACAATAGTGTATGATAGCATCTAATTACCAAGTCAATACCACCTAACCAAGACATGCTCTAGAAGCACGTACCACATGTAACCGATCACATTCCATAGATCCAAACATGTTGGAAGTGTCCAACAGATAGTCTCTTTTGCTTGTAATACTAGATCTTCTACCAGTAACCAAAACCCATTTGTTGGTAACCAACCATAATAGCTAGTGTTGACATCAATGACTAAACATCAATTCAACACAATCAATTCACCCAATAATGCCAACACTGTTAAGGTGTGAGGTAGGTTGAATAGGAATAGAAAATAGAAAATTAAAATAGGAGGCCTTTAAATTGCATGTTTGACTTACCAAGTGGGTGGTATGTAGAAGATAATGTGAGAACTATTGGCCAATTAGGGAAAGAAAAATCTACATAGGAGATTATGATTTTTAATTGCATATGAAGAGGTGAACTATATTGTAGAAAATAAAATAAAAGAGAGAGGCCATAGGTAAAGAGTGCATGATATTGTGTACATATCAAAGACAAGAAGTGTTGTGACTAAGATGATAGTTTCAACACAAGGAAAGAGAAGTGAAAAGAAGGTGTCAAGGGGAGAAATGGGTGCATGAGGAAAATAGAGGCTTCTTAGAAGAGATGATGGTTTTGGGTGAACAACAGTGAATTGGGAGGATATTTATCAAAAGACCTGAAATAGAGAATAATGCATGGGAGAGAGAAGAGAAGAGGCATGATGTAGACATAGGTAAATTTGAAAACAAAATAATGGGTGATAAAAATAAAACCATTAAGAAATTGCAATATCAAAAAAAGAAAGAGCATGGGTTAGAGGAATAAGACAACCCATGCAACCAAAGGATAGAGACAAGAAATACATGAATGCATTGGAGATATGAGGAGGAAAATTAAATAATTTGACAAAGATAAAGGAGAAGGGAGTGAAAAATCCAGAGCACATTATGAGAAGTGATGAAGGTCTAGGCGAAAGAGTCAACAAAGGTTGCACAAAAGTAATGAAAGAATGTGCAAAGAAATAAGTTGGGGGTAGGTTAGTTCAATTGTTTGAAGGTGTTGAGTGTGGAGTGCCAACTGAGGATAGAGAGAAGGTGAATATAGTTGAGATTAAGAAACTTTAGTATAAAGACACTAAACAAAGAGAATAGGCTAATAAAATTTAGTGTATGTTTGTTAAATTAGAAAACAAATCTTAGAGGAGGTAACTTCAGCTAGCAAAGCATAGTCCCTAAAGACTATTATTTCTTTCCTTCCAAACACCCCAAGAATGAGGTGGCGGTAACAATGACCACATGAGAGATAAAGAAGAATTAGAAGTAGGGGCAACCAACTAAACCAAAAGACCCTAAATAGAAGATGGAAACACCAATTCAACTTGCCACTGACAAAGGAGAAAACTTGAAAGATCCCGAACAAACGAACAACAAAGAATGAGGTGGGCAACAATTTCCAAATCTTTACAACACAAAACATCTATTCACCAAAGGGAAGCCCCTTTTACACAAGTAATACATCATCAAGGCTTTGTTCTAAGCCAAAATCCAAAAGAGAATATTTATTTTGGAATAGAAAAGAGTTCTAGACTTTAGTCCAAAATGGGGGAGGCGAAGCGAACTTGCCAAGAAAAGAGATAGTTGAAGCAACATGGAAATATCAAGAGGAGGAAGTTGTTGGACATTGTTGCTTCTAGGATATGTTATTGTCATTGATGTCAACAGATTCCTATGATTTAGCCAATGTTTGTAGATTGGTTTATTGGGATCAATTGTTTGGCATATGGAGTATTCATAGTGTTATTACATCTTTCTATATTGGTTTCAGCGATCCAGAAGGCCTACTCATATCATATGATCTAGTTTGCAATTTGTTTTTTTGATGAGTGCTTTGCAGAGTTCAGTATTTCCTCTAGTCGGTGTGATCAGATCTTGAGCTAAGATTTTGGGAGATTGTTTGGGATGGTCTTGTGTATCTTCATTTCCAATGGATTTTGATTTGGTTCTTCATAAGTTATATTTCTTCGTGATAGTTGTGTTAGCAGGCCAGTGTCCCTAATGGGGATTTGTGACATGGTTTAACACCCTCCTATGGATTCTATAAGTCTAGTGGTTGAATCGAGCATTGACAGGCTGATTTTTTTCTGCAACGATAACCCTAGATTGTAACAAGTGGTATCAAAGCTTGGTCATACGTTCAAATCATGTAGGCCATGGTGAGTGACGCTGGGAGGGGGATTGTTGGTAGTGGGCCAACATCCCTCGTAGGGATTCGTGACATGGTTTAACAACCTCCGGTGGATTATATAAGTCTAGTAGTTGTATCGGGCATTGACAGGTCGATCTTTTGGTGCAACGACAACCCTATCTTGTAATAAGTTGTTCTTGTTTGAGTACTCTTGAGCTTCAGATGTTGATCGATGAAGATTTGACAAGTGGTGTTGGTGTGGCTGTTACTGTTGATTCTAACATGCTTGCTAGTGTTTCCTAATTGTGTCCTATTTGTCTTGATGATCTACATTGATCACTATGTTAATTTTTGGTGATTTTGTTGATCCGGTGATGTTCGTTGTGTTTTGTAGTATTCCTGGTTATGAAGCGTGTTGCGGTTGATCTTGGCATGATTTTTGGTTGTGTTGCATATTTGGAGATTTGATTTAGGTCCATGTTATATCATGTCTATCATTATATTAGTTTGTTGGTCGATCTATATATCATGTGATGTAATTTTGTAATTGTGAGTTGAGGGTTTAGTCGATCTTGTTGTCAAGGTTGATGAATTGTACAAATAGGTGGTATAGTCATGTAATTTGGGTGTCAAGGTCGTGTCTTCATTATCAAAGGGTGGTGTATGTGTGAACAAAGGGATTCATATTTCGATGTGGTGTATTGAGTAGAGATTGGTGTTGCAGAGAAAATGTATGTGCTTAATTGGAACTGTCATCAGGCATTTGTAGATGCTATCATTGTAGTTCATTCCTTCCGGATTATAGTCTGAATCTTGTTTTAAGTCAGTGAGACTTCCCTGAGGGTTGTAGCCTTCCAGTTCATTGTATCTTGAGTTGTAGGCTCTAGGCAGTGTGCCTAAATGTTGGTTCATTCCCCTTTGTAACTATTTTCACAGTCTATTGCAAAGTATCATCTTATTGTGGGTAGGTTCCCACCATGGTTTTTTCCTTAACTGGGTTTTCCACATCAAAATATTGGTGTTGTGTGTTGTGCTATCAAATTTCTTATCTTTGTTGTTGTTGCAGTTTATCAGATTTATATTTGTGGTTAAGTTTGTAGATCTGGTGAAAACTGATTCACCCCCCCTCTTAGTTTTTCATCATTGTTGTTGCCAACAATTGGTATCAGAGTTAGATCCTCTAGAAGAAGCTTGGCTGCTTGAGGAGATCTGGGATGGCAACTGGAGGTGTTATCTTTAATAAGGAGATTTCAAGATTTGATGGAAGTAACTATGCTATATGGAAGAACCAGATGAAGGTGTCCTTGAGATGTCTTGGAGAAGATTACTGGAAGATTGCAAATAATGCCTATTATGTTCCTTTGAATGGACTGGTTACTGCTAATGAGATCAAGGAAGTTGAACATAACATTAGAGCTAAGGAAACATTACTGAGCTCCCTAACTAATTCAGAGATGACTAATGTGATGGGAATTCAGATTACACCTGAGATCTAGGAGAAGCTTATTGTATGAAGGAGATAACCAAGTCAAAGTTGCTAAATTATAGAGTTTGAAAGGGAAATATGAGATGCTGAATATAGGAGAAGATGAGAACATAAAAACCTTTATGGATAAGGTGATGACCTTGTCCTAGGTATCAGATGTGTCGGTGGAACCCTTGAAGAAGATGAAATTGTTGCTAAGGTGTTGAGATCATTGCCTCCTACTTACAAGCATAAGGTAACTGCTAATGATGACATCCAGAGTGTGACTACTGTGACAAGAGAAATGTTGGTTGAAAAGATTGTTGTATTTCAACTAAACAAATTTGGTGAATCACATGGAAAGTCTAAGACAACATTTAGAGCATCTATATCTAGAAAGCAGAAGTATGATCCCGATGAATGCAGAATATCTAGATATGAAAGAGAAAGAAGAGAGATGGAAGAGAAAGAAAGAGAATTAGATGAGCTTGAAGCATTGATTTCTTGGAGATTGCCTAAGGGAGTTGGTAAGTATGATGGAAAATTGCCTCTAAAATGTTTCTAATATAATAAGATAGGATATTTTTCTTCTAGATGCTTGAAAAGAGTGTATAAATATGATAGGCATGATAAATTTGATAAGCATGATAGGAATGATAGATATGAGAAGCATGAGAAGTATGATAAGCCTTACAAGCCTAACCAGAAGTATCAACATCAAAAGAACTGTTATTATGCTATTGATGAAGGTGTAATAGATGAAGAATCAGAATGAGATGAAGTTGTGTTTATTGCTATGAAAGAATATGGGTCGGTACCTATTGATTCCACAAACTGCACTATTGAGGAGAAATATTTAGCTGCTAAAGTTGAAGAGAAATATGAATGGGTGATTGACAACGCTTGTTCAAATCATATGGCTAGTGATAAAAGAAGTTTTTTGAGTATGGAAAGGAATGAAGGTGGAATAGTAATATTTGGACATGGTATGGCCTGTGTGATCTGTGGTAGAGGTTATATTTCTTTTGATGGTAAGCATAACACTAATGATGTCTTGTATGTTGAAGGTTTGAAGCATAATATTTTAAGTGCTGGACAAATGGTTGACAAAGGTTATGATCTACAATTCAAGAATGGAAAATAAAAGATCCTAAATACCTCCAGTATAGAGGTTGCATCTGAAACTAAGACTAAAGGTAATATATTTCATTTGAATGATGGTGACAAAAGTTGCTTCATTGCTCAGATTGATGAAAGTTGGTTGTTGCATAGGAGAATGTGTCATGTTAATTTTGATTCAATGATTAAGATCAATTCTACACAAGCTATTAGAGATTTGTCTAAAATTGTTAATCCTACTAATCCGGTATGTAAGGAATGTCAGATGGGTAAGAAAACAAGAATTTCTTTCAAGAGAAAGTAGTATACATCTGATGGATTGCTAGATATTGTGCATACTGACCTATGTGGATCTACAAACATTAGAAGTGTGTAGGGTGATAGATACTTTATGTTATTGATTGATGATTATTCCAGGATGATGTGAGTTTTCTTTTTGAAAGAGAAATTAGAAGCATTAGAAAAATTCAAGATATTCAAAGCAAAGGTTGAGACTGAGACATGGCTGAAGGTGAAATGTCTAAGATCTGACAAAGGAGGAGAGTTTTGTTCTGGTGAGTTTGATTCATTATGTGAGAAGCATGGGATTAGAAGACAATCATCTACTCTTAGAACCCCACAACAGAATGGAGTTGTTGAAAGGAAGATTAGAACTGTCTTGGATGCTACTAAGACTATGCTGATTGAAGGGAATGTTTTGAAAATCTATTGGAGAGAATATATTAGCACTGTTATTTATACATTCAACTGAGTTCATATAAAAGGTGATACTGGTAAGACTCCTTATGAGCTATGGTTTGGTCATGTTCCTACTATGAGATATTTCAAAACTTTTGGAAGCAAGTGTTTTATCAAAAGAGATTAGGATATAGGAAAGTTTGATGCAAGAAGAGATGAAGGAATTTTCTTGGGATATTAAACAAAGAGAAAATCCTACTAGTGCTACAATAAGAGACTGAGAAAGATAGTGGAAAGTGCAAATGTGAAAGTTGATGAGAACTATGGAAAATAAATTAGAGCATCCAAATATGATGATGATTAGCATGTTGTTCTAACACCTATTCAGACTAAAGAGTTGAAGCAGAATGGTTTGGTAGAGATAGTTAATCCAGATATTGTTGCTGCTAATGGAGAGGTGCAGGAACCTGAAAGTTAGAGTAATCAAAAGACTCTGAGGTATGTAAGATTGAATCATTCTAAAAATCAGATTATTGGTGATAAAAATAAAGGTATGGTGACTAGAATAAGGCTAGCTACTGAAGAGGTATGGTTGATTTCTAAAATTGAATGTAAAGATGTTGTTGAAGCTTGCAAAGATGAAAATTGGATGAGAGCTATGGAAGAAGAATTGAATCAGATTGAAAATAATAACACATGGGAACTTGTGCCTAGACCTAAAGAAGAGAATGTGATTGGTACTAAATGGGTATTCGAGAAAAAATTGAATGAAGCCTGTTCAGTTGTCATAAATAAAGCAAGATTGGTATGCAAAGGATATTCACAAAAAAATGGGATTGATTATGAGGAGACTTTTTCTTCGGTAGCTAGGATTGAAGTTGTTAGGCTATTACTTGCATATGTTGCCTATAAAGATTTCAAGGTATGTCAAATGGATGTCAAGTAGACCTTTTTGAATGGTGATCTTGAGGAAGAAGTCTATATTGAGAAACTTGATGGATTTTCATTATCAGATGATGGAGACATGGTATGCAAATTGAAGAGATCTCTTTATGGATTGAAACAAAACCCTAGAGCCTAGTATGCTAGATTGGATAAATATTTGTTGAAATTAGGACTTAATAAAGGTACTACTGATAGTAATCTATATTTTAAGATTGAGAATGATAACATCTTGATTGTTGAAGTCTTTGTTGATGATATTATTTTTGGAGGAGATGATAACTTGAGTATGAAGTTTGTTGGTGATATGCAGAAAGAATTTTAGATGTCTATGATAGGAGAGATGAAGTTTTTCTTATCTTTGTAGATTTCACAGATTGGAAAAGGTATCTTTATATCTCAAGCTAAATATGTGAAGGAATTATTGAAGAAGTTTGGGCTAGATGACTCCAAACTAGTTGGAACTCCTATGGTGACTAGCTGCAAATTGTCTAAAAATGATGAATCTCTGAAAGCTAATCAGTCTTTATATAGATCTATGGTTGGCGGACTACTATATCTTACTCAAACTAGACCAGACATTATGCATGTTGTGTGCATGGCTACTAGATATAAAGCTGATCCAAAAGAGAGTCATGTCACTGTTGTAAAGAGGATATTCAAATACTTGAAAGGGATTGTGGATTATGGTTTATGGTATCCGAGGAATGATGATTTTGTTGGTAATTAACACTCATTTGATTGGTTTCATTTTTCTCATTGATAGCAACATGTTCTGACTTCATTCTTTGGTTTGGTACTTCATCGACACACACTTCCCTAATAGACACTTCACCACCACTGGCATGTATCTTCATCGGTAGGAAGGAATCTATGGGTTTTGGCATTAGAGGCCGACATGATTTGCAGATCAGGCAAGGATGATAACCAGCAAACAAGGTACTCGTATAGAAGGTTGACATCATTGGGAGATCCGATAATCAGAAATTCATTTTGTTATTTATGTATATATGTAATGAGATGACATGTATAATCATTTTGTATTATCTACGTAAGCCGAAATGAATCATGAAAGACTATAAGGGTATATAAGTAAGATATTAGATCATTTTTGATATATGAGTATGTGGTTTTGTTAGTAATGCGAAGATCATGTATATAAGATCATTTGTGTATGAGATCAATATTCGATAATGATCTGTAGATGATTTTGGATGCGAAGGTTATTCTGGTAAGGGTTTAAGGTTTCAAAACCAGAACAGTCAGAGATTGAACCAGAACTCAATCAGGCATAGCAGATGCATTAAATGAGTTTAGTTTATGTTTTCTTATTCAAAGTGATTGTAGTCAGTGAGACTCCTTTTGTGTTAAGAAGTGTGCTCTAGGCAGTAAGCCTTCCTGCATATGTAAGCCCCCATATTATGTAATATCTTTTCATATGGCCAGTGGATTGATATTGTGGGTCCCAAATCCTACCATGGTTTTTCCTCTTTGAGGTTTTCCATGAATAAATTATCTGTGCTATAGTGTTCATTTATGTGATTTGTTCATTAATTGCTTTACTTCTTTCAATTATATATGTACCAGGTTACCGATTGGTGAATGCATGCTATAATAAGGTTAAAATTGAACATTCTGGAAGAACATTGATTCACCCCCCCTCTCAGTGTTCTTGGATTCCAACAATTGGTATTAGAGCCTTGTACCTTGAAGGAATCCTAATAGCTTGAGGGAGATCCTAAATCTAGAATCCACGGAAATGAGTATGGAGAAGCAACTTGAGGTAGCACTTGAAGATTATGACGTTGAAAGGATGAAGAACTTGAATTTACAAGATGAATTAAATTCTTCAAAGGAATTCATTCTTATCCTACTATAGTGTCATTAAATTGTGACCCTAGCAATTTTTTATTTCATTAGGGTCCTCACACATGCGAATTCAAATCCTCTAGCCTGATTGGAGACCGAAGATTGCTTAGCTTGTAGAAACAACTTCTTCCTTAGCCTCTGCATCATCTCATTTGCACTTTGCCCTAGAGAAAGGGGTAGGATAGGGGCATGGTACCACTATCCCCCCTTGGATAGGGGTGTGGTGCCCTTGTCCTCCCATAGGGACATTACGCCCCTGTCCCTACCATATTTTGGGGTAGGTCCCTTCCTAGGGTTTCATTGTTGGTTGTGCCTCGGGTGGGAAACTCCCCTAACATTGGCCCATGGTGAAATTAAAATCCACTAACATGTATTTAAGGGCCATTCTTCCTCTCATTTGCATAAGTTCAATAAGTTGAATATGTGGAAATCCAATAAGTTGAAGTTGGAGAGATTCAAGTGTGCACAAGCGATCGAGCATTCAAGTATTCTTTTCCAGCATTGAGCATTCTCAAGTCTCTCTTCAAGGATAGGTGTTGCATTCAAGTCAAGTATTCAACCATTGAAGAGGAGATTGATTTCAACATTCAATTCCACACAAGCATTTCTATCAATATTGCTACTACAACCTCCCTTGAGGTGATTTACAATTCAGTCTTTCATTTACATCTACTTGCAAGTACTTTCTTTCATTACTTGGTTCATTCCAAAACTGGGGTTTGACCTTAAGGTAAATCCCCAATCCCAAATCATTTTCCTCTCTTTTCTATGTGTAGGTTGTAGGTGCGCAACTGTACTTTCAAATTCAGGCTTCATTTCTAGAGACAGAAAAATCATTTTCATTTCATGGATTTTTTGAAGGACCCTGTACATTCCCGCCACAGTCCGATCAACTTTTCTTCAAATTCATAGGGCGACTTCATCTTGGCATTTTACTGCCAGATCCAGGTGCACAACTTCATCCCATATTCCGATCTCAAGCTATAATCAATTTTTTGTCACTTTTGTACTACATAATTCAATAATTCCTTTCCAAATCAAACAAGAAAGAGGGGATCAACTTAGCATCCCAATTCATTCAGAATTCAATCTAACATCTTTGTGTGGAGAGATTGAATCTATTGAATTATCCTCTCCTCTTTCTAATGTAACATGGTGAAAAGTGCTTGAATGGTAATTGATAGCCAAACTCTCATCTCTCTTTGAGGGAAAGGGTAGTTTCCTTCTTGATTTATCATTAACCATTTTCTCACCATTACATTTTGGTGAACCTGACATCTTGTATGCTTTCCTTTGAACAAAATTGCATATTTTTCATTTACAAGGTTCAACTTTCTACAAAATTTGTGGTTAAATCATTCAAAGCCCTAGTTTTTAAATTTAAAATTGAACTTGTGATTTGTAAAAATTTCTTGCGGTTATCTTAGATCTGAAAATTGCTTTATTTGTCAAATTCAATTTCCTCCTTGTCTTGTTCAATTTGCAACTAAAATTGACAAAATTAAGAGGTTACAAGTGTTAAAACCCTAATTTTAAAATATCATCTTGAACTTGTGCAAAAATTGGATTTCAATTTAATTTTCAGATTTCTAATTGTTCTCAGATTTGTCTTCAATCCTACAATTCAAATTTTCAATTTCCCCCCTTTTTCCAGAAATTCAAATTTCAAAATTGAGTTGTTAGGTCATCAAACCCTAAGTTTTTAAAATTAATTGGATTTTGCGTGAATTTCAAATCAATTTCATTTACATTCATATTTGTAAACATTTTCCAAGCTGTCCCTATCCATTAGGTTTGACCCTTTTCAAAATTGCAATTCAATTCCTCTGTTTCTTCAAAACCCTAATAGGGTCCTATTTTCACATTTGCACCTTCATTTCACCCATGTAGAGATCATAAAATTCGCTATTTTTTTGGGGTTAGCTTCAAATCATCATAATATCCATCCCTGAGAATTTCAAAAGAAGTTTGTCGGACCATGTGCATTCCTACCACGGTCCTCGGATTTTTTCCCAAAATTTCAGGAGACTGTTATGATTGTATTTAATAGCCTAAATCCAAGACATTGGATGATTTTATCAATTTTTTTGATCCCTCTAAAATCAAAAATACCTTCAAAATTCAACATTTCAAATTTCAAGAATTTTTTTAAAATTAAGAGGTTAATTATAGTCTGCCTTGATTTTGAAAATTCTAATTTTAAAATTAAGCGGTCTTCCCTTGGCCCTAATTTTAAAATTTCAATTTCCTTTCATTCTTGGAAATTGTGTCATTCCCTTCCTCCAACAAAGTTCAAATTGTGTAATCATTATTTCCTTCCATTTTGCATTACTTAATTTTGTAAGCTTTGTTCCACAATTCAAAATTCAAATTTTCCCTCTAGTGCATGAGTTTTATCACTAATAGTCCTACCTATCCTATCCCTGTTAGATGAAGCATTAGAATTAAGGCTTCTGAAGGTTTAATTACCGAGGAGATGGAGCCTAATTTGAGTGACTTCTTTAATGAGGATCATGCTAATTCTTCCCATCATAATCATGTTCTTATTCACCCCATTAATGAATCCCATAATGAAGGATAAGCTTTAACTAGGGTTTCTTTAGATCAACTTTCCACATTGGACAATCAATTTGATAGATTTCAATAATGGATGTCCCAATAATATCCTAATAGTGAAGCTCTTCCATTAATATAAGGTCTTAAGTGCATTCTTCAAAGGGATAATACTGGACTTGATATATTGTGTGGCATTGCACATATTGTTGATTCTAATTTCATGCCTATCAAGAGTTGTGCAAAAACCCTATGTTATTCACAACCTATAACACAAGTCAATTCTTCTATTCCTTTGACTACTCCTATGACTAGTATTCCTACTTTCACATCTAACATAATGGCTACTTCAACTCAAAATTTCATTCCTACAACAATAGGTCATGGGGGAAATCCCTTTTCTTCATTTAATCCTCCATCATTACCTATGACTTCCATGAGTGTTCATGTTATTCCTCAACCAATCAGTGTGACACAAGGGGGAAATTCCTTCAACAACTTCATTCCTCCTTTAGGTGTCCCTTTTCCTACCCAATCATCACCAATTCTTACTTATCATAATGTCCCACCACCTTATTCTCAATCCATGCCTTATTTCGATAACATCACACCACCTACTCAATCACCTATGTCTAACATCATCAATTCTTCCACGAAAAATGACAATCAACAATCTTGCTCAAACTGTATCTTCCTTACAGCAACAAATTGCTTCCATGAGTCAATCCAAGTTTAGTGTGCCCACCTTTGATGTTGCAAGCCCACTTTCTCTTGATATTGTTAAAGTTGTGCCACCTTGACATGTGGAGATCCCTCAAATGGAACTCTGTAATGGAAAAAGTGATCCTCTTACTCATGTCAAAACATTCCAAACCTTGATTACTAATTTTGCTTATGACCAATGAATGCTTGAAAAATTGTTTACAAGAACACTAAGAGATAAGTCTTTACAATGGTATTGCCCTTTGCCTTCTTATTCTATCACTTCTTTTCAACAATTGGAAAATGATTTCATCCAACAATTTCACAACAACATTGATTCTAAAATTACTCTAACTGATTTAATACATTGTAAACAAGGTGTTAAAGAAAAAGTGACTGATTTCATTGGTAGATATAAGCATTTTGATGAATAATAAGAGGGGTGGTGGTGAATTAGTATACCAAAAAATATTATAACCAGTCTCTTAAATAGTTTAGCAGATAACCGGTGCAACAGATTTACTAATAAACCCGTTAAGATAAATGCAAACCAAATAGAAAACAAAGCATTCACCCACAAGAAAACAATCACCATAACACAAGATATTTGACATGGAAACCCAAATGGGAAAAACCATGGTGAGAAGAAACTCACAAGTAACTATCTGTAAGATAGAAACTAGATTAGTTAAGGTCATACAATGTTCTTTACCAGAACAGATCCTATTAGGAATCTAGATCTCTGTTAGGAGATAAGTCTTGTTAAAGAATACCTTGCTAGAGGATTCAGATCCACAGTTGTGAACCACCTTGTTAGAGGATTTACAAAGGCTTTGTTGGGCCTACCTGATTAAGAGTTTCAGACTTGTCAAAGATGTGAGTAATCAACAAGTGAATGATCTAGATAATAGTAGAGTCTTCTTAATTAGATCCTTGATAGCTCATTGTTAATGCATTTTAGCATTACTTCAGTCTTCAATATCTCCACACTCTATCTCTTCACATAGACCTAATCATTTCTTCTCTGATCGCACATATCACATATCTCATACATTATCTCATTTGCGAAAACCCTAGACATGATGTCCTTATAAAGGAATTTGGTTTCATGTTGGTCCAATAGGATTAGACTACAAGTTCCTAGGTTCAGTGCATCTGGACACATTTGGTAACATGACACAAAATCACCGCCAAAGTGTTGGTGGATGATAACTCATCACACATTACAGTAATACCAATTGGTAACTCATCACAAAGTAATACCAGTTACTGATTACCAGTTTGTCAAAATGAAGACTAGTAGATTAGTGTTTCAACTACCGCTTGGGTCCTTCATACTGCTTGTGATCCTCAAACCACTTTGGGATCACCACACCGCTTGAGCTCTTCAATCAATTTGTGATTGATAGACATCTTCTACAAAATACCTAGTCTAAAGAATATACATTTAATAATACACAATATCGGTTGGAACAATTACCGGTTGAGCATAACTCATACAACAAGAAAGTGTATGTCCATCATCAAGAAAGTGTGTATCCATCAATGACAATCAAAACATCATCAAAATGCCAACAATCTCCCCCTTTGGCATTGATGGCAACAATTAGAAAATTTTTGACATCTAAGTGTTTTTACAACAAAAAATGCCATAATCAAAATTACTCCCCCTAAGCATATACACTTTCCACTATCCCTTTTGTATAAATTACAATGTACACTACTTCCCAAAATGGTAACATCAAAGTATACATGAAATGATAACATTCACCAAAATTTTACTGTCACTACTCCCCCTTTGCCAACAATGACAAAGTAATGCAAAATAACCCATGTTTCCCTTATATATAAAATAGAGTAAATGTTCATTGTGAGGCCCTGCCCCAACTCATCCTAGCATTTTAGTGATTTTCATGTTCAGACTATTATGGATGCTTTATTTTTATGCACTATGGATTTAGAACTAATATGATTCCATGACTTGGATAACATTAATATATATTGATGCTTCATTCTATGCATTATAGATATAGAACTCTATATGATTCTAGAATAGGATAACTTTGTGATGATGTATGTCATTATTGGATTTGTAGGACTTTACTATGATGATAGAAATAGGATGCATGTCTTATGTATGGATCAAAATTATGAGGATTATGATAATTATTTATGTGGATTTATTTTGATACAAGATATAGTGATTTTGTTTAATGTCAATTCTATGCAGAGTGTTTGACATGTATTCTTATTCATGTGTTTAAATATTATATGAGGATATTTGGAAGTACTAATGTGTAATTGAGATGCGCAAGAAAATTATCCATGTGACTATGAAAATATTATGGAGAACCAAACCTAGACCCATGTACGTTTGTGAAGCCAGGGGTTGTCTATTTGGAGAGACAACACCCCGTGTGTATCGTATTTTATTTGTAAAAGTAAATGTTGCATGTGTGTTAAGTTGAGTTTATAAATCTGTGTAAATCCAACAAGAGACAAATTTCACGTGTAATTTTGTAATGTATTTTATTGTGTTACTTGACACATGTGTTGATTTATGGCTTGATTTTTGACTTGTCTCTTGGAGGGAGTTGTTCAACTATTGCTTTTTCAAACATTTGAATGTGGTTCTAAAATTTCCTTAGGTAGAGAGTCTTTGGAGTGGTCAACTCAGGTTTGACCAGAAAGTTAACTTTAGATGGGTTTATAAGGGGTCAAATGGACTCCTAGGGGTAGTTTAAAGGTGTTTCCTAAAGCCCATAAGGTATACCTATGGGTTAGGAGTATTTTTAGGCATGTGTCTACTCCCATGTGACTGTTTAGTCACCTCAAAAAGTGAGTTTCCTAAGGTGAGCGAAAATTGAAATTAGAAAGTTCCATCTAGGTTAGATAACCTTCACTTTTGATGAGAGATCATTTTTTTCGTCTTTTTCTTAATTTTTCCTTTTTCAGTTTTAGAAACCTATGAGAACTCTCACTGAGGTCTTTTTAGGCAAGAATGAGAGATTTTGTGGGTAATCACCCACTCTCCATTTTTGGAGATCATGCAATTTAAAAAAAATACAGTTTTGGGATAGAATTTTGGCTAAGTGTAGAAGGAAGATTTGTGGATTTGGGTTGCTCGTCCTCAAACTAGTTCTAGCACACCTTTGGGCAGATTGAAGGTTGGTTCATCCACTTCTTCTATTTCTTTTTAAGTTGCATGTTTATGTTGGAAAGATTGTTTGAATGAAAAAGTTGTTGTCTTGTATTTTCTTTTGTAAAAATTATTATGCAACCCTTCTTTTATTCTTTTATGCATTTCCTATGATTTGGGAGTAACCAAGGCCTTCTACTCTTGGGGGAGTAGGATGGTCTTGCAGGTGGTAGGAGTTTGACATCCCTCGAGTGAGAGACTCTCATTATGAGAGTGAACTCAAGGGGTGTATATGTGACCCTTGTTGCATGGCCTGGTTTGTGCATTTGGGGGTCATAAGGGCAGAAAGTATGGCTTGAATGCCTTGGGGGGGCATAAGGAATGTGGGGTTAATGAACTTATGAAATATCTTTGTCTGCCATGAGGTGGCATTGTGATCTACCTGTAGACATCTAAAAATGGTCAACGCTTGCGGAGTCATACTTTAACATTTGCGCATTGCCTTATTTTAGGGTTTTTGTATCGCATTAACATTTCTTCTATGTTGCACACTTGGTCTTTATCATTTGTGAGCATCGAGTCCTTCTTTTGCATTCTTCATTTGTCTCGCTTTCGAATTTGGTCTTGTTGATAATAATATTCAGTCATGATTTTGGTCAATCTTATCCTGTCGCATTAATGTGCATGCTCATTTGGCATATTTTGACATCGTCAATTCAATTTCATTCATTTGGCATATTTTGACATCGTCAATTTGATTTCATTCTAGACATCGTCAATCCTAATCAATGATAGAATTAGGGTTTTGTCCTCTTGTCAATCTTGTCATTTTGCGATCGATTTGTTATCGATCGTTGTCCTTTTCAATCTTGTCATTTTGCGATCAATTTGTCATCGATCCTTGTCAACTTGTCAATCTTGTCATTTTGCGATCGATTTGTCATCAATCGTTGTCCTTTTCAATTGTGTCAGTTTGGATCAATTAGTCATTGTTCCTCATCAATTGGCACCTGTCAATTTGATCTCTTTGTAAATCTTGGTCAATTTGTCATTGATTTTTGTCAATCAATTTTAATCATTTATCAACATTGGTCCTTTGTCAGTCAGAATCATGATCATAATCAACCCTACATCAATTATCTTTTGTCAAGACCTAATTGTCGTCCTTGCATTTCTAATTCATCTTCTAGGATTTTATGATTTATTCATTTAATCTTGATTGTCATTTTCCCTCTAGGTTAAATAATTTATTTATTTATCCTAAGTCTTCTTGTCACAATTAAATATTTATTTAATTGGCTAATTAATTCCCCCTCTTTTTGTGAATTAATTAGTGAATGAAAAGTTATTAATTAATTCACCTAATTTTCTAATTTCATCAATTTCTAATTTCCTGATTTCCACCTCATTTTCTAATTTGCTAAATTCAATTTCCACCTAATCAATTTCTCTCTAGTCTTTCCCTATTTTTGTGCTTCGGTGGAAGCATGAATTTCTCATGTGTCATACTATTGGCATAGCAAGATGTCATAGGCTTTTAGTCTTCTAACTTTTGCATTGGCAATATGTCATAATTCATGTTATAGAAGGTGTCATAACCTTCTTCCTTCAACTCAATTTTGCCATTTTTGAAATCAATTGCCTCTAATATCAATTTCATGCTAATCTTGTCCTCTCTCCAATATGTCTATAAACTGGATGAGTTTCATCAATCAAGGGATCAATTAATCACATTATCAAACTAATCACATTTTCAAATCCAATCAATTAATCACATTATTGAGCCGATCAATCAATCACACTTCTAGTATCCTTATGTTGTCTTGCCAATCTTGCTTTCATATTATGCTTATGCACTTGTAGGTGAGATCCACAAACAAAGCAATTTGAACGAGAAAGAAGGACAATGGAGAATTATGAAGGAGAGATCTACATTTGGTTTGCTTTAATTTCATTTTGAATATCTTGTCTTCATGTTTTCTATTGAATGTTATTAGGATTTTCTTATCATTGCAATTTAGTTTTCGTGATTGAGCTAGTTTAATTTCAATTTTCTTTGATGATTTCCAAATTCCTATCTACATTAATTGGTGAACCCGACGTGAACTAACCATTTAATGATGTTTTGAGTTCCTTTTGAGCTGATTTGCAGGTGAAAACTCAAGAAACAGGGCAACTCAGGGCTTTCTGGGCACTTCTGCGCCTGTGTAGGAGGGATCTGCGCCTATGTAAGCAATCCTACGCCTGTGTAAGCAATCCTGCACCTGTGTAAGAAATCTTGTGCTTGTGTAAGGCATCTTGCGCCTGTGTAAGCAATCTTGTGCCTGTGTAAGGCATCTTGTGCCTATGTAAGCAATCCTATGCCTGTGTAAGCCCTACGCCTATGTAAGGTATCATGCGCTTGTGTAAGAAAGACATTATGTGCCTGTGTTGAGACATTCTGCACCTATGTAAGGCCAGAAACAGAGGTGAAAATTAGTATTTTTACTTGCAAATTACTTTGTTTTCATTCTATTCTTATATTCTACTTTTTTTTGGTACTGATTCTCTGTGCAACACATTGGCATTATGTGTGACGAAGACAAAAAAAGAATGAAACTACTAACAAATTTTATGCAGGTTCGCTAGTCAAAGACCAAACAAATCAAACTCCTAACTTAGTGATTTTGCAGGTTGCCTTATATTCCAACCAAACTTTGTGTTTGTGATTTTTAATTAGGCACCTAGTATGTTTGCTAAGTAGGATGGAATGAACATGTGTTCACTTTGCTTGTCAAGTTTGACATTGGAGTAGGAGAGTATGCTCTCATCCTTCTTAGGGTGATCAGAAATCTAGACCTTTGATACCAATCTCATGTTTTAGATTGTTTGTTACCTTTAGAGGGCCTGCCTTCCCGACCATTTGCTTTCTTTTGTAAGCAAGTGACAATCATGAGAGGGGAACGACCCAAAGTGAGCACAACTAGAGTACCTTGGCATTCTAACTCAATATAAATAAATACTTGATGGGCAAAAGCTTTGAAGGAAGGGTTATGTGGGAATTTTAGTTACTTGGGAAGTGATGACCCTTGGACTCTTTCTCATATCAGCATCTAAGTAGGGCCTCACGGTCTAAATCGTGCTTGCGTGACTACATTTGTTTGGTATCTTGGTGGGCCTATGTCTTAATCACGCTTGCGTGACACCAAGGAGTAGCACTTAACAGAAATCCCTATTAAACACCTTGTATTTAGAGGCCAAAATCCTTCTAGTTTCTTGAGAAGGAGGAGTTCGGATACTTGGAAGAGATACTAAGTTCGCCATGGGGAGATTTCCATGGGGACTGATGCTTGGCTACCCTAAGAAGTGAGTGCCATGGAGGGGAGCCTGTGGGGTCAAGCATCTATGTATTCTCCTTGAATCTCATAACGAGTCTACCTCTCAAGTACCTACTATCCTTACATACCACAAGAAATGTGTGAATGAGCATGATTGTCTTGAGTCTAAGTTAAAATATCTTGTCTTCTTCACTTGTCAAAAGTTGAGTTGTGTCTCATTTCAAAAACAAGACAAATTGATTCAAAACAAGGTTAAACACAAGAGTATTTCATTCAACAAAGTTCAAAACACCTTCAAACATGGTTGTCAAACATTTTTCAAAATCTTGTCTCAACATTCATGTCACTTAGATTTAGGTCCTCCATTGCCCATACTTAGGGCTTAGAGCATCATTATTGCATTCCACTTGGTCCATTTCATTTAGGTGTCCATTTGTATGTCCTTATTAGGTTCTCATTTAGGTGTCCCCTTGCATGTCATTATTAGGTCCTCACTTAGGTGTCATATTGCATGTCCAACATTAGGTTCATCCTAGGTTTGCATTTTGCAAAGTCATTGTCAAGTACCAAGGTTAGGTTTCACCTAGGTCATACTCCTTTGCATATCAATAAGGGTCGTCCATTTGCATGTGTCCTCTTGCATTAGAGTAATACCACTTCATAATTCAACCTTAGGTTTTGTCTTAGGTTGACATTGTCATACATTTGCATTTGCATCTTTGTCCTCATAACATTAGGTCACATTTGCATACCCTAGGTCTCTTCATTAAGCTCAGGTCATTATCATATCATATTAGGGTCATTTGAATAGTAATTGCCTTCTTGCATTTAGTCTCAAAAATTTGGTTTGTCAAACTTAAAAAATCAAAACTTTGGATGATACCCTAATTTGTTGATTAGGGAGTCTTGACCTTGTCTAAAATTTGTCCTTACATTAATATCATTTTTGTCAAACCTAGCTTAGTATCCAAGCATATAGGTGAGACATTGTCAATTTGTCCTATTTTCATTTGGTCTTTTGTCCTTTAAGGTCTTGACTTCATTTCAATTTCCCAAGGTTGTGTCTTTAGCTTTGCATTTCAAAAGTTTGTCATTCCAAAAATTCAAAAAGTCCAAAAACATTAAGTTGCATTGTCATCCTTTTAGGTTGCATTTGTCAATCCCATTAGTTGCATTGCATAGTGATATGTTTGTTGAAATAAGGTCTCAACCTTCTTACAAAGCCATGTCATCACAATTGAGAAATCAATCATGTCAATCCAATCTCTACATGTCTCAGAACTTGGATCAAACTTATCATAATGATGTAAATGTCCAAATACAAAAACTAGAGGAGAAACTAGCTCAAGAAAAGGAGATATTGGAACAAAGAGTGAAAAACATTGAGAAGAATAGATCACAAATGTCCAAAATGTTTAAAAAATTTCTAGGTCGAAATCCAAAGATTGAGTCAATTGATGTAAGATCTCTTCTTGAATGATCAGACATACCAGCTCTCCTCTCACAAATAGAGATGTTGAAACAATTTCAAGAAAAGAGACAACAACATTATGTGCCTCCACATCAAGAACAAGAAGGTGTTACTATAAATCAAATTTTAAACCATCACAACCAATGGTTCAACAGTTCCAACATTTCCAATAGACACAACCAATTGTCCAACATATACAACCAACAAAACCAATGGTCCAATTTCAACAATATGTCCAACCAACTATACAATGTCAACAAATAGTTCAACCAATGGTGGAATATCAACAAGTTCAATCAACATATCAATGTCAACAACCACAACCAAACATTAAAAAACAAAACTTGCAACATGCACCAAGCCAAATTTTGAACATGTCAAACCAATTTGATCAACATCTAGTTCGAAATCAAAACATGACATCAGACCAGAACCAACTTCTTTCCAAACAAGTTCAAATTCCAGATACAACTATGTCAAAACCTCGAAAGAAAGGTGGCTTTATTGCAAGGTTCTTAAGGAACCCACCAAGTGAGTTCTTTGAGTAACATCAAGATAATACACTTATGTCTAGCAATGCCTCATCCCCCCACAAACAAATTGACTCTCTAGTGGCATCTATCCCTACACCTTTAGAAGTTTCACAAGAACCTTCTATATTGTCCTCATCAAACAATACACCCAAGGATGCAATTATCCAAGGGCTATCCATAATTTATTTCCAAAATAATCCAATTCATGATGCACATTCTTGTCATGTTTCAAAAATACAAGACCCAATGCCACCATGCACTTTAATGCCATTTCCTAGTTTTAGAGGACCCCATTTGAAGTCCCTCTTCCTCATGTTCAAGCATTGATTCCTTCCCAGAATCCATCACAAATGTTCAAAGTGCATTTCCTTCATGCCAAAGCATTAAGTCCTTGTCAAAATCCCCCATGCATATCCAAAGTCCAACCCCATGTCAAGAGGATAATTTAGAGCATGAAGAAATGAGGCCTAAAGAAGATCAAGATCAAGATCCCGAAACCTTATCATCCCATCCAATTATTGACTGGGACCCCATCTTCCCAGACACTCATGATGATTCCCCTATTCTTGTCCATCCTATCCAAAGCCCTATTGACACTCCATTCCCTGAGCAAGATCAAGATATCCCAGTCCATCCAATCCCAAATGATCCCATTCCATTTCATGAAAAAAATGTCTTTTAAAATCCCATTGACATTCCACTTCCTAAGAAAGATCAAGATATCCCTTCCATCCTTTCCGATGATCCCATTAAAAGTCTAGAGCAAAGCAACTTTAAAGAGGATTCCAATGATCTTCCTCCTTGTCAAGATCAAATTATTCCTTTAAATCCTCCACAAGATCCTTTTGTTCCTCCATCTCCTTGTCTTAATGCTCCATATACACTCCAAGATCACATTTCTTTTGATGATCACATTATTTCTCCCATTCCATCTCTTGAAGAGCCTGTCATTGAACCATGTCCACTACACAATCCTAGTCCCCCTCATGATCCTAATCTCTCTCATGATTCTAACATGTCAGTGCAAGATATTCATGAACCCTCGACATGCATAATGGGTTCTTCCACTTTGGTGCAATCCAATCCACTTCAAGATCTCATTATTTCTCTCATATCATATCCACCTCATAATGGACTCGCGTCTTCTTCCCAAAGAAAAGAGTATCCTACAAGTCAAAATATTCATAAAGGCAAAGGAGTAGATCTCCATAAGCAAGAACCCCTCCATATCAATTAAGATCTTAAGGGTCATGTCTACACAACTCACTCTCAAGACATTGGTATCCCTCCATCAAAATCAAAACATACACATTCCCCATCATACTTTCCATCCATCTTAGGTCCTTATATTCCTTCGTCCTCTATGCAAGGTCAGAAAAGGCACACATCCTTAAGTAAATTTAATGAATCCAAAAGAACTCCATTTCATTCATATCCATCCATGCATTCCTTTCCCCCTCCAAGCAATTTGGATGCCAAGTATAAAAGTCATAAGTCTAGAAATCCACATGTATTCAAGGATCAACATGTCCAATATAATCAACATGTCAAAACAAAGAACAATATGATCTATAAAGAAAAAGAAATATCCAAAAGGCCACAAAGGCCCATTGCTCAAAAACAAAATTCAAAATATATGTGGGTTCCTAAATCCCTTGTGCAAGCAATGCACTCCAAGGAACCACAAAAGCATGAAAAATAAAAAACCATGTGGATCCCTAAGCTACTCCTTGAAGCACAAAAGCCTAAAGAAACATCAAAATTGGCATCTAAAATTGCTATTCCTCCATCCAAAACCTCTCAAATCTATTCCTCCATCACCTTCATCATCCATTTTGGGCTCTTATGTCCCAAAATCCCAAGCTATTCCTCCATCCAAATCTCACAATCTGAGATACATCTTTCCTCCATCAGTCCATCACCCCTCAAGGTGTGTGCCAATGTCAATCTTGCCAACATTTCTATCCACTCAAGCATATTTCTTCCAATACCCTATCCATTATCCAATTCATATTTTCCATCCTTCGATCCCTTTGGTCCAATCCTTTGCATAAATCCTTGCCTTAGTTTCATCTCTTTTTCCATGTCCTTGTCCTACCAACGTCTTTGAGCATACTTTTAAAGGTCATGGTCCATTTTTTTCAAGGCTACTATCCAAAAAAAAATAAAATGCTTGAGTCCTTCTTCCATCCCCTATCATGTGTCCATCTTCTATTGAAAAATTCAAAATACAAAAAAAAAAAAAGTGAAAAAAAAAGAAAAAAAAAAAGTAAAGCAAAAATAATTCGTCC
Organism: Cryptomeria japonica; assembly: GCF_030272615.1. Lineage (NCBI taxonomy): Eukaryota > Viridiplantae > Streptophyta > Pinopsida > Cupressales > Cupressaceae > Cryptomeria > Cryptomeria japonica. The sequence continues at coordinate 735,338,866 of NC_081413.1, forward strand.
ACTGGTGAAAACCTAGCAAACAGGCACCTTGGGCAAGTACCGTGATGAAAACCTGGCAAACAAGTGTCATGCGTAATTTATGAACTTCTTTCACACCACACTTGGGGGCAGGTTTCCTCCCTCATATCCTATTTCCCTTCATTATCCTATCATACCATGTCATTACCCTTCATATCCTATTGTCCCTCATGTCCAGTTTCCCTTTCCACCTTTGATCTTGACAAGGCTGACGATCTTCATGAGCATCATCCATCTTTTTTGTAGCTTTTAGTCCATCATATCTTTTTGTATTTATCCATTTGCTTATTACAACCTTTCATCCATATTCCCTGTCTTATTGCAACTTTTTGCCACTATCCTGTAGCCTACCCCGACCTTCAGTCCATGTCCCTGATAGGGAGGTAGTGCAAGGGGAATGCTCAAGTGACTTATATGTTCACTAAGTATAGGACCTTATTGTTTTCAAGGAATTGTTTCTGTAATCAGAGTGCAAAGGTTCATATACCATCTCAAACTTCCTCTTGTTTCACCTCCCTAAGTCAAGACCTCTTGTATGCTGAAAGGCTTCAACCCCATAACCACTCTGGCTTGCTAAAACTATGTTCTTGGGGTCTGTCCCACAAAAGGTGTCAAATTCATGTGAGGAAAAATTGTTTCAATTGGCATTGATGTCTTTTGTGCTTTTCATTCACCATTCGTGTACCCGATTTGACCAAAATTCAATTTTTAGGCCTAAAAAGGCTACAAGCAATTAGCCCTCCTTTTGGGGTTTTGTGCTCACCCTGTTCAAACGATGGACTTCCAAACTGAAAATTTTATATTTTTGGATACCATTTTTGGAGTTCTTTAAGATTCATCAAGTTTGGGGGTCCCTAAGTCCTTCTCCATGACTGTCCCAAAAATGGGCATAAAAGGAGGGTTTTGGAAGGGTTTGTTGTCAAAAACCACATTTCAAGCTTGAGAACCTCAAAATGTTTCAAAGACACCTATTTCTACCTTGCTATTGGCTAACAAGACCATAACCAAAAATTTTTAAACCTCACAAAGTGAAGAACAATATTTTCATGATATGCATACAAAGGAAATGCAACATTTGACAATTTTACACTTTTGCCTTCCACAAGCACTTTTTTTGCAAAATTCCAATTACAACAGCAGCATATGAACATAAAAAACATTAGAGACAAGAAGGAATCCAATTTTACCTGCACAAAAGGCATTAGGCAAGTATAAATGGTAAATAGTTCACTGTCAAGTAAATGGGACTGCACTTTTCCTCTTTTCACTGTTTTTCCATTTTGGACCTGGACTTTGCAATGTTAAAACACATATTTGAAGGTTTGTTTGTGCTCTATAAGAAATGCTCTATCTTATTCATACATGAATTCCTTCATACCTGCAATTTGAAGAGGAGAAAATCCATTTACAAGTTCAACAATATGCAAAAATCAGTCATACTTGACTGTGGCAGCCTGCTGGGCGTTTTTACATTTTTTTTTGCCTAAGGAGATCATTGTTTGATCTTGGATTTTTACATTACCCAAGGGCAGGGATTAATCCTTTCTTATACTTGTTTACAAGCAAACAAAGTATGGACAGAGGTTTTCACACCAATGAATGGTGGAGAGCAAACTAGGAAAGAAAACAACTACCAAACAGTGACTCACTGTTTTGGCTTACAATTCATGAAACTGAAACATATAACCTTCCTCTTCTAGACTTAGGAAGTCTCTTTGATTTCTCACAACACTTAGACAACACATATGTCTGTTCACCAAAAGGATGCAAATGCTATGGGAGAGCAAAGCATCATACTTGTGCAAAGACCCTAGCCAAATGGCTTACTTGCCTAGGGCTCCATGGCCACAAAACACCTTGTACCTAAACTCTTGAAACCAAAACTCATATTTACATAATTTAAAAATTGACCAAATGGTTCTTGAGAAGCCATGAACACTTTAAGACTCCAAGAAACCAAGTTGGTCAAGCATTCTTGCCCAAATTCCTAGATTGGGCAGTGAAACTGTGAAATCAAAACAATTTTGCTACAACTTCAAAAATCAATCAAATTTAATGCCACCAAAGGGAAAAGTTTAGGAAAACATGTTAGAATCAGAAAATACAAGAACAATATGGCCAAGTACAGCAAGTGTACGGACTGCTGTTCACATGGAGCCAAAAACTAGAGAAAACCAAGTAAAAACTAGTGCAAGTTTGCAAAACTTCTCATAACTTCAAATGATCAACCCTTACAAAAGTTAAAATGGGAGTTTAAATACCTCTCCAAGTTGGTTAACCTCCTGTACGGACAGGTACATGTCCAAAGGCACTTAATTTTGACATTTTGATGTCTAAATGACAACTTTTGGTGCCTAGAAAATGCAAGATTGACCTCCAAAACTAACCATCATCTAAAAACACTTCTTATACCTTAAATCCAAACATAAAACATGTATAAAACCTTTCAAAAACAAAAACACACTAAAAACTCACTTTTTACAACATTTTGCCAGGCAACACCAAAACTGGCAATTTTGAGCAAAAGTTGAAAACAGGAAACCAAAACCACACAATGAGTTCAAAACTCATCCAAACAACCTAGAATAACTTCAAAAATCATGCTAAACAACTTTCCAACTTAAAATAACACAAACCAAACCTGAGATGAAAAAGAAGCTGAGAATGAGCTAGGTGCTCCTGCACTAGTCCCTTATCCATTCTTGGTCTTGCTTATCCTATCCATATCTTATCACTATCCATACACTTTTTCTATCCCTTGATCTTGATCTGACATAAGGACATGAAATGCAAAACATGTTTTTCAAAACCTTGACATATCCCTCATGCCATGTCACTTCTTTACATTGTCATATCCAGTCTCTTGTCCCATTGTCTCCATAATAAAAGGCCTTTGTCTTCCCTCTATCCACCATCATTTCAAATAGCCTATTTATTCACCTGTCATATTCCTTTCCTTGCTAGACACTGGGGGCAAAATCCCTAAAAATCAAATAATGTCCTGAAAAAATCCCTAAAAATCAAATAATGTCCTAAAAAAATAATTCAAAAAAAAAAAAATCAAATAAAGTCCTGAAATAATCCAAAAAAATCAAATAAAGTCTTTAATCCCTAAAAAATCAAATAATGTCCTGAAAAAAATGAACAAAATTTTTTCAAAACATCAAAAATCCAAAAACAATTTCTTTGGCATTTTGCATTTTGTCAATAAATGGTCCCTTTTTTGTGGTGTTTGTTGTTTGTGGAATGTTTGTCACAAACTAGGGCAACTATATCATTGGGTGTCTATGATAAGTATGTTCACTTTGTGAGCACCGCACATACCTCGACCCTTGATGTATGCACCCTAGGATGCTTCACTCATTCCTTGTGTGCGATGTGTCTATCTTTTGCAAAAGGGGTTGCGTTTCAGCTCTGGCCTTCAATGCCATGATGCTCTGCATCCGTTTTGCTACATTAAATAATGGTTCTCACCTACTTATGTGCATTTGTGAAAGCAAGTTTTTCTTTATCTCTAACTGTCCTCTGTCTAATTTTTTCTTACTAACATTTCTTCTATCAGTCTTGGCAGTCCATTCGAATCTATCATCTTTTGTCATTCTTATTGATCACTTGGCCTCTTTTCTGGATTTTTCTGGCCAATTCCTCGAGGGGGCATGCATATGTCATTGTTATTGTCTGGGGCATTTTCATTATTGTTCTTTGAAACAACGCTTAAAATCGCATTGTCTCAAAGAGGGGCAAAATGTAGACATCTAAAAATGATCAACGCTTGCAGAGTCATACTTTAACATTTGCGCATTGCCTTATTTTAGGGTTTTTGCATCGCATTAACATTTCTTCTATGTTGTGCACTTGGTCTTTATCATTTGCAAGCATCAAGTCCTTCTTTTGCATTCTTCATTTATCTCGCTTTCGAATTTGGTCTTGTTGATAATAATCTTCAGTCATGATTTTGGTCGATCTTATCCTATCACATCAATGTGCATGCTCATTTGGCATATTTTGACACCTTCAATTTGATTTCATTCATTTGGCATATTTTGACATTGTCAATTCGATTTCATTCTGGACATCGTCAATCCTAATCGATGATAGAATTAGGGTTTTGTCCTCTTGTCAATCTTGTCATTTTGTGATCAACTTGTCATCGATCGTTGTCCTTTTCAATCTTGTCATTTTGTGATCGATTCATCATCGATCCTTGTCAACTTGTCTATCTTGTCATTTTGCAATCAATTTGTCATCGATCGTTGTCCTTTTCAATCGTGTCAATTTGGATCAATTAGTCATTGTTCCTCGTCAATTGGCGCCTGCCAATTTGATCTCTTTGTTAATCTTGGTCAATTTGTCATTGATTCTTGTCAATCAATTTTAATCATTTCTCAATATTGGTCCTTTGTCAGTCAGAATCATGATCATAATCGACCCTACATCAATTATCCTTTGTCAAGACCTAATTGTCGTCCTTGCATTTCTAATTCATCTTCTAGGATTTTATGATGTATTCATTTAATCTTGATTGTCATTTTCCCTCTAGGTTAAATAATTTATTTATTTATCCTAAGTCTTCTTGTCACAATTAAATATTTATTTAATTGGCTAATTAATTCCCCCTCTTTTTGTGAATTAATTAATGAATGAAAAGTTATTAATTAATTCACCTAATTTTCTAATTTCATCAATTTCTAATTTCCTAATTTCCACCTCATTTTCTAATTTGCTAAATTCAATTTCCACCTAATCAATTTCTCTTTAGTCTTTCCCTATTTTTGTGCTTCGGTGGAAGCATGAATTTCTCATGTGTCATACTATTGGCATAGCAAGATGTCATAGGCTTTTAGTCTTCTAACCTTTGCATTGGCAATATTTCATAATTCATGATATAGAAGGTGTCATAACCTTCTTCCTTCAACTCAATTTTGCCATTTTTGAAATCAATTGCCTCTAATATCAATTTCATGCTAATCTTGTCCTCTCTCCAATTTGTCTATAAATTGGATGAGTTTCATCAATCAAGGGATCAATTAATCACATTATCAAACTAATCAAATTTTTGAATCCGATCAATTAATCACATTATCGAGCCGATCAATCAATCACGCTTCTAGTATCCTTATGTTGTCTTGTCAATCTTACTTTTATATTATGCTTATGCACTTGTAGGTGAGATCCACAAACAAAGCAATTTGAAGGAGAAAGAAGGACAATGGAGAATTATGAGGGAGATATCTGCATTTGGTTTGCTTTAATTTCATTTTGAATATCTTGTCTTCATGTTTTCTATTGAATGTTATTAGAATTTTCTTATCATTGCAATTTAGTTTTCATGATTGAGCTAGTTTAATTTCGATTTACTTTGATGATTTCCAAATTCCTATCTACACTACCATTCTTGCAGTCTCCTCAGGGTATTTGGTCCACTACCACCCATGTAAAATCATTACATTTTGTGATGAAGTGTAGTCTTGGTTGGGAAAGTGTTGTTGAGTGTTTTTCCCTTGCTTGTTGTGTTTGCATGTCTGTAACTTGTCTAGGGCTTGGTTCTCCAAGCTCGGGGGTGGCTTCTAGTAAGCCTAGGCTGGGAGGTGAGCACTCCATGGTCAAGTCTTATGATTTAATTGTAGGTTGCTTGGAATGGAAGAAAAAAGTCAAGCTAGGAGTTGTTGTTTTTATTTGGGTTGCAGAAAAAGAATAAGAAAAGGGATGCTATATTTTCAGTTGTAGGAATGTAAATAAAAAGTTGCATGTTGTATTTACCTTAAAAAGAAAATGTATCTATTTTATTCAAAGTCCTCATTTAATAGAAAAGAGAGACTAGTTGGGTATATCACCCATTTGTATTGTTGGCTATATTGTATTTTAAACACACTTTAAAGAAATGCATTAATTTTATTAAGTATTATTTTGTTGCAAAAAAAAAAAGGAAATGTTTATCTTGGATTAAGTTCCCTATAGTTACTGAAATAATATTTGTAGTATGCATGTTAGTTTTGAAAATAAAGATTCATTTTATCTCCTTATGCATATTGGAAAAATGAGAAATGAGTAAAGTAGAAAGCATGTATGTTAGTAAGCTGGAAATAAAACATTTAGTCCTCTTTATGGAAATGCAAATATCGTTTATTAAATTCTGTCATTTTCCCTTTTATTTATTCGTAGAAAATAAATCTAAAAATTAACATGTCTATTTCTAAGAATTATTTCAATGCTTTCTAGTCTAAATATAGTTGTTGTTTAAATTTATTTAATTCTATCATTTACTTATATGCAGAAAATAAATCTAAAGTTAAATAGTCTATCTCTGATTTTAGCAATAAGGTATTGAAAATAAAATTAAAAAATACATTGATTTAAATCTGAATATTTTAATCGATCTATTAAAAAGTTCAAACAAAAATAATATATATTGCATAGTAGAGTTAGCCCTAAATTTAATATGCATCCAATATATATATATATATAAATAAATGTATTTTTACATTTTAAAACCAAATAAAAAAAAAGAGGAAAAGAATCTTTAAATTTTTAAATTTTTATAAAAAATAAAAAAACTATTTGGGGGGAAGCCGAAGGGCCGAACCACTGTGTGGGCACACAGTGGATGGCCAACGACCTCCACTGTGTGGACACACAGTGGTCGGTCCGTGGCTACCACTGTGTGGACACACAGTGGGCAGCACCTGGCACCACCGTCGCTCCCTCCCCTTCTTTGAGTGCTCCATGGCTGCCACCTCCCGTGACCTGCAAAACCAAACACTCCTCCACCCTGCACAATAAGAAAAAGATAAAACCCTAACCCGGTTAGGGTTAGGGTAGCATGAAAGTAATAAGAAAAGATTATAAAATGTAAGGGGCATTTTATAATATATTTTAGCTAGGGTTTCATGGGTATTTTTATAATAATATGAGAATATATATATATAGAGTTAAAAATATAAATGTATAGGTCAAATTGTAGATTAATTATTTTATTAGGTGTTTATATTCTAATTATTTTGGAGTTTAATCTTTTAGGGAATTTTAATGACTCTATAAGTTATTTGGCCATAGGAGATTATTATTTTGGTTCACCTAAATTTAGGCTATTCCAGACTAAATTTTATAGGGCAATTTACATTATGGATTTAATTGACCCTTTAGTCGAATTAGATTAATTACATTTTAATCATTGTTAAAATAAAATATAGGCATTAATAATCTAAGTGCTAGGACTAATTTATTTAGTTCCTAAAAGCAATTAATGGATATTGGAGATTAATACTACCTTTGTCAATTAATTTAGAGATTTTTGGTTAAATTAATTTATTGATTAAAATTGATGAGATAATAACTAACTCTTTTAGTATTCCGCATTTAATTTAAATTATTTTCGCTTACTTGAGTTAGAGGTTAGAGTTAACTCAAAACATAGTTAAGACAAAACTTGTTAGTGCGTTTCATATTTGCAAATTTAATATTATTAGGTTGTTATTTTAAAAAAAAAATTATCTTGTTCGTGCCCAAAAGTTTGGGCATGACATTCATGACAACAAGGAATGAAATTTATCAAAAACAGATTTAAAGTTCTACATAAAAGTTTTCATGGCTAATGTCCATGACTCAAGCAATGAAGTAGCAACCTCACTTTTAGTTTGCATCTGGAATACCATTTCTTCCATGGCATCAATGGTACTCATCTCTTGATTCACCGTGATAGCTTCCAGATTGAGAAAACATTTATGAAGAATCTGCAGTCTTGGCAATAGGAGCAGTTGAAGTTCCTGCAGATCTTTGGTCCGATTGCTGATCTCTAAGACCATTTTGGAAGTTTGAAGCTGGAAATGATGAGCCATTTTCCCATATGTAGTGAATGAATCATATGGAATCTTGAAGTTTCTTATATATGTTTGTAACTCCAATTGGATTTTATCTTTCTGTTTAAGTACATCATCACAAAATAGATGGGGTTGACAGATTTTACCCAATAGTAACTTACCTTCACCTATAGCAACACTGATATCCTTCTATTATTTTAGTAGTTGTGATCTCAGCTCATTCAATTTCTTGACTAAGGCAACATTCAATGCCTTTTCATGATTCTTCTTTGCAGTGGCTTCAGTAAAATTTTCCAAGCATTGTACCTAGTCCTCCACTACGGTACAAAGAAGCTTAAGCTTGGCAATAGAGGAATGGTACTAGGGAGGTTGGTACCGAGAATCAGACTAGTAAGGGTGTCAACCATAGTTTGTATGACATCTTGTTCCTTCTTCCTTCGCAATGCTTCCAGTCTTTCCTATGCAAGTTTGATGCTTTGAAGCAGCTCAGGCTCATCTACAAATTGAATATCAATAGGACTGGTGGTGTTAACCTGTTGGTTTGATCACCGGTTGCCTTAGGAGTCTTAGCTTGTTTGGTCTTCTATGCTTCCTTCTCCTCTTCTTCTTTTTTCTTTTCCTCTTCTTTCTTCTTTTGCTCCTCTTCTTGTTTTTGCTTCTCCATTTCTTCCTTCTTCTTGTCCTCTTCCTGCTTTTTCTTCTCTTCCTCCTTCTTCCTTCCTCTTGTCTTCTTCTTTCCTCTTCTCCTCTTCCTGTTTCCTCTTCTCCTCTTCCTGTTTCCTCTTCTCCTCTTCTTTTCTCTTCTCCTCTTCTTTTTTCTTCTCCTTTTATTTTCTCTTCTCCTCTTCTTTTCTCTTCTCCTCTTCTTTCCTCTTCTCTTCCTCTTTCTTCTTGATTTCTTCCTGCCTATCTTTTCCGCTTTCTCTTTGCCTTGTTTCTCTTTCTCTTCTTTTTCTTTATCCTATTTCTCTTTCTCAGTTATTTATTTATCAGGAGTGACATCCTCAATATCTAATGCATCAACATCAATAGTGTCAATTTACTCTGTCACTCTTTCACCTTCACTGTCAAATACTTCATCCGGTTTTCCTGTGGATAGGTCAGGTTCTTATTCAGCCTTCCTATTGGATTCAAATACTTGGTGTAACCCGACAGCAGCTTTGACATGTATATGTGTGTCTTTTTCCACTTCAGAGGCTCTACCTTCTAGTGGTCTAAGTCTTCTCCTCATGAAGAAGAGGCCTTTGTTCTTATTCATCATTTAAAATAATTCAGAATTTGAAGCATCAGGAAAGTATTGTGCAAAAATTTTCTCCCTGATCTCCTCTTCTCTTTCAATGGCAATGTGCCACTTATTATCTAAAGAAGTATACAAAGAATCTGGTGTAACTGATCTAATCTCTGATGGCAACCGATCATTAACACATAAATATTTAATGATTTCCTGTTCTACTTCTTCTTTCTCACTATTAGTAAAATCATCAAAATATTGTTTTAAATCATCAAGCACTTTTCTCTTAATATTCTTTAGAGTCCTCTGACAATGTGTCAGTGGCTTATAAGAGGAAATATCTATATTTACCAATGCTAAAGTTGTAGGTGCATTACCGGTAGACTTTGCCTTGCTTGGTTTCCTTGTCTTCTTTGTTTGAATTTCTGATTCAGTGTCCTCTGACTCCGGTGAGTTGGTTTTGGTTTTCTGCTTCCTCTCAAATACTTTTGCTGGAATAACCTCAGGCTTCTTCTTAGTAGGTGACCGCTTGGTCACTTTCAGACTGGCAGAGGTAACCAGTGTAGATACTAATGGTACTATTTTGTCCTTTTTCTATTTTGGTTCTTCAACCAGTGTGACCCTCTCCAAGTAGGTTCTGGTTCTCTTTTTCTTTGCATCCAATGGTGAGGCAAGTAGGGTAGAGGCATACCTTATCAGCATGTCATTCACCACTTCATACCCCATAGGTTCAACTTATTCCTTTCTGGGTTCCACCGCTTCCATTATGCATTCATCTATCTTTATTGTGAAGCAGATGTCATCTTCATACTTCTTCACAATATAATCAGATATCCTCATTCTCAGGTTCATTTTCTGCCTGAATTCATCAAAATATTTATTAAGAACCTCAAGAGAGGTGGTTCCCACTATTTGAAGGCTCTCCTTTATCTATCTAGAAACTGGTAGGTCAACAAACCATTGAACATCACCTACTCCAAGGAAATAACCTTGAAAGTAGAAGAATAAGCCGACCAGAAGTTGTCCAAACCTGAACCTAAGAGAATTATCGTATTTGATGGACTTTAGATTCAATAGCAATTGCTTTTGCAAACAGGTACATAGGTCAAATGTAGTGTTTTCCTTGATCATTCTGTAAGTAGCATTTACTATAGTAGCAGGGACAGAGTTCATTCTGCTGGCATAAAATATCCGGTATCCACCAAATCATCTTTGATGGTGTTGACGATCATCACCCGTTGGTCACTCATAGAACCGGTGAGTTTTCACATTTTAGTTTTAGTGACCTTCCGAAGAGATGGTACCTCTCCAATATTATAGAAACCAGTGATGACATAAATTGCTTCTGGTGTAATGTCATGCATCCTCTCAAGATACATTTTGTCACCATGTACTCTGCTCAGGATGATGTAGATGTGTTCTTCTATGAACTCTTCCAGAAAATATACCACATTGTGCAGTTTCTTCTTCTCAAGGATATTAAATTTAGGTTTGATCTTCTTATCATCCCCACAGAACAAACTTAATTGGGAATGAATCACTAGGGATCCTAGGTCTTCTGATTTGCAATCTATCTACCTTGAAATATCTCCCTCTACAATAACTCCGGCGGGTATTTGAGATAGGGTATTGTATTTTACTTTCTTTTGAAGAAATTTAGTTGAATCTACAAGTGCACTAGAACTAGGGTGTGATGCAGAAGCCATGATAAGAAATAAATTTCAAGAAATACCTTCACAATCCAAAATTTAGGGTTCACCAATGTCGTGCACAAAACACCACTTCGGTTGCTAGATTACCGCTTAGTGTTCTTCACTGATAGATTGAAAAAGATCTCTGGATTCCTATGCAAGATTTTTGAATTCACTTTGAATCGCAAGATGAATCTCTCTTTGTCACTCTGCTCTTAACAAATTCTTCACTCAAAAACTGATAAGTGAAAATGACGTCAAAAATCTCTTTTAAACAAACTTTCACCTACCATAATAAATGCTCCATCATTGGGGCACAAACCCTAATTTTTCCTTTTACCACTTCAAGACATATACCAGTTAAGGTCTTCACTGATATAAACCGGGGGTTTCATCGATATGTTCCCCCTAAGCTTTTTTGAAGGTCATTTTGCCAGTTCAGAGACTTCCACACTAAGTGTAGAAACCGATTCATCTTGTGACACTTCTTCTGATTTCTTTTTCCAAGTTTTGTTCATATCCACTTGAACGGCTTCAACATCAATCTTCCCTTCTAGAGTGATCGGTATATCATCTGATAGGTTCTTTCTTAGTCTGCAAATTCTAGTTGTGTGTCCCAGTTTGTTGCAATGATAGCATACCATACCAGGTGTTCTCCATGGTCCATTATTCATACTTTCATTCTTCCTTCTGCATGTTGCAGCAGTGTGACCACTACCATGATAGATCAAACAAGTTTCTCTCCAACTAGTTTCCGCTTGATAACCACTTGACCAATGATCATAGGTGTTGTACCAGTTGGGATTTCGGTTCACAGAGGGTTCCAGGATAACTCCTTGAGTCCTTGGAAGATATCTCCCAGTGTTGTGCAAAACAGACGTGCATTCAAATGCTTTATGCCCAAACTTGTTGCATGCATAACAGTTTCCATTGAATCTATTGGATATAGGCATATTGTTTTAAAAATAAGGAAAATTGTTGTAGGCCTTGCTTCTACACACATTAGCAGTATGTCCTTCTTTGAGACAATTAAAGAAAAGATGTTTAAATTTTTTATTACCTTTATCCTTGGATGTCGGTTGCTTATTTGATGCTTCAACTTTTGTTCTAGAGGTCTCACCTTCCTCATACCCAGAGAAACCAAGTCCAGTGGTATTATTTATTGGTTTTGTTGATTCCAACTTTTGCTCTAGCTTAGCAGTACTCTCATTAAATTTGGCAAGTATCTCCTTTGACTCAGTAAGTTCCTTGGAAATAGCAGCATTGGATTCCATCAAGGTCGCATTCTCATAAATAGCCATGTTTAGTTCACCTTGCATTTCTTTTTTTTCCACTTTACTCTCTTGGAGATGAGTGGTAAGGGTACTGATTTCTTGCTTCATCTTGGAGATCTCATGATCTTTGTCTTTTACCAGATCTTCAGCTTTCCTTCTATTTTCAAGCTCTTGACACATTCTGATAGTCAGTCCTTCCAACTCCCTTCTCAGGTTGGCATTAGATTCATTCAATTTTTTGACTTCTTCAACTAGGGCATCCATGTTAGCTTAATCAAAAGAGCTATTTTTAGTAAGTTCCATGAGTTTCTTAGCATGCTCTCTTCTTTTGGCCAAAGAGGCTTTATACTTTACTTTGAGTTCATCATAAGCTCTCTCAGTTTGAGTGAGACGATGAGTAAGTTCCCTCACATTGTATTCCCCCATATCTCCATCCAAGTGGTTAGACTTATAGAAAGGTTGGCTTTGATACCAATTGATGAATACTAAGAGGGGGGGTGAATTAGTATACCAAAAAATACTGTAACCAGTCTCTTAAATAATTTAGCAGATAACCGGTGCAACAAATTCACTAATAAACTGATTAAGATAAATGCAAACCAAATAGAAAGCAAAGCATTCACCCACAAGAGAACAATCACCATAACACAAGATATTTGACGTGGAAACCCAAATGGGAAAAACCATGGTGAGCAAAAACTCACAAGTAACTATCTGCAGAATAGAAACGAGACCAGTTAAGGTCATACAATGTTCTTTACCAGAACAGATCCTATTAGGAATCTAGATCTCTATTAGGAGATAATGTCATGCCCAAACTTTTGGGCAAAAACACAAACAACAATTTTTTTTTTTTTAACACTTAATTATATGCAACCTATGCTTAATTAACCATGACAACTTAACAAACTGCTCCAACGAAAACCTTAATTGATATTAGAATGGGTGTCTAAAGTGAGCATCGAAATAAAATCTAGCTAGAAGCCTCAGGTTTCGATAAAACTCCTAGATGATAGAAATAGAATGTTACTTACCTAACAATTATAATATCTACTATCATCAAGCGAAATAAATTAATTTTATAAGGACAATAATAAATTCACTCAAATGTCCCTTTTATTCTAGATGCGTTTTAATAATGCTTATTTTGGGTCCACTTCTGCTAATTTGACCTTAACAAAATTTCATAAATCAATACCAATTATTTATCTAATATCAAGTTCCCTCCGTCATTTATATCTTAATTGATTCCTGAATCTATTATTCCAATAATAACATGATTTCCATGTATTAATATTAATTATTAGAGCAACTACATTTGAAGTGCCAAACATTATAATACTAATTAAAATAAATAGTTTTTACTTGGGATAAATAAATTCGCAAAATCAAGTTCATCGACTTATTATAGAAATATATACAAATCCACCTACAAAATCCTCTTTCAAAAAAAATGTAATAACCTTTATTAAATTCTTCCCATTTAATTATAAATATCATTAAGATTAAGATCTCTAAACGTATCTAACAACTTCAATCAAGTTGTAATCTCCCACCCATTAGTATCTAATACCCAACATTCGATTTACCTCTTGATCTAGATTTAATCATTCCACATTAAAACATTTCCCTCAAGATCCTCTTTAATAAGATTCATTGAAAAGTGTATATTAAAAACAATTCCTAAAGTTATTATATATTAATATCCAATGATAGATATTTAAAAATACTCCTTAAACTAAACTTTAATCTCCATACTAATTAAACTTTTCATTAATAAGCTTTTAAAATATATTAACCCAAATATGAAAATAATAATGCTATGAAATAATTCATTGCATTTTCTATTATAACCAAACTAACCTATTAACAAAAAAAAAATAACTTAAATGGATATTTCCATTTTAAATCTTAGAGGAATATTTTTCCCTCTTCTTTCTCATTGTTTTATAATTATATCTTTTTCTTTAAAACCCTAACTGAAGTTGCTTCTTATTACTTAACCCTCATCTCACTCCTTCAATAACTAACCCTAACCCATAACTAGGTTAGGGCTTCTTTTCTTTGTAAGATATTTTTTTTGTTTGTGCAAGTGTGTGTGTGCAGGTGAGATGGTGCAAAGGAGGCCAACGATGGTGAAGGGTGGCCATGACCACAGACCGAAGGCCGAAGGGATCATCACAGGGGAGCCGCAAGGTTCTAACCCCTGGCCGAGTGCACTGTCAATGGGGAGCCGAGTGGTTGGGTGGCAGATTTGCAGGGAGCAGCCCCTATGGTACCCCACAAGGAGTGGTCGCCATTCGATGTGGCTCACCACAGAGGCGGTTGCCGCCCACTATGGGTTACCATAGTGGTGACCACCACCGCTGTGAGTCACCTGCAGTGGCAGGTTTTGCCCTGTCCACTGCGAACGGCCCACAACAAGCGGTGTTCACTCACTGTTGGCGCCTATAGTGGCGGTTTCGCCCCAACCTGCGGGGGTAGGGGTTTCTTGGCCCTCCCCCGTGGGTTAGCCCAGAATAAAATTTATATATATATATATATATATATATATTTATAATATCCTTTTTCCTAATTAATATACAAAATGCATAATATATAAATCTATATATATATATATGTGGATTTATATGTGTGTGTCTGTGTGTGTGTGTGTATATATATATATATATATATATTTGTGGTTGAAATTTAATCAAAAGGAATAAGATTCACATGAGGATATTTTAAATGAAAGAAGTAGTTTTCTTTTTCAATATTTTTTTTTGTTTAAAGCATTTTGAATATTTCTTTTTTTAAAAAGAACACTAACAACAAGCTCTAATGTATTCCTTTCTTTTACTAAGTCTAGATACTAACTTTAGAAATAGGCTATTAACTTTCAAATTTAATTTGTTGCAATAAATAAAATGACAGAATTATTTTTTTAACTACAATAGCATTTAATAAAACTAGAATATCATTTAAAACCATTTTACCAAGTTAAATACAACATAGGTTTCATACTAAAGGCTATGTAACTATATATGCATTTTGGAACTATACTAATATGACTAAGAGATCATTTCCAGCTTAATAACCCACATGCTATGCTATTTTATTTATCTACACTATTTTCATTATGCATAGTAGATAGAATGGAATTTTATTTTCAAATAATAAGAATGCAACAAATATATTATTTCAACAACTATAGGAACTTAATTCATAAATAACATTTTGTTTCTGCAATAACGTTCTATTATGGAAATACATTTCTTTAAAGAGCAATTAGGATACAAAGTAGTCAACAGTACAATGGGTGTGATACCCAACTAGTCTCTCATTTCCATTAAATGAGGACTTGAAATAAAAATGAATACATATCCTTTTTTTTTTTAAATAAATACAATATTTAACTTTCCTTAACTTTTCTGCAATCATATAAAAACCATCTACTAATTTCTTCTTCTTTTCCTTCCCATCTCAAGCATCTTGCAAATAGAATAAATAACTTGACCATGGAGTGCTCACCTCCCAGCCTAGGCTTACTAGAAGCCACCCCCGAGCTTGGAGAACCAAGCACTAGATGGGTCACAAACAAACAACCACAACAAACAAAGGGGCAAACACTCAACATACATTTTCCCAACCCAAGCTACACTTTCACCACAACTTGTGATGATTTTTCCATAGGTGGAAGTGGACCAGATACCATTGGGGAGACTGCAAGCATGGAACAACTCAAGCCACCTCATGGCAATCAAAATACAACAAAATACACCTCCACACCCTTATGCCCCCCAAAGGCATATAAGCCATATCTTCGCCCCTTATGCCCCCCAAAGGCATATAAGCCATATCTTCGCCCCTTATGACCCCCAAATGCATACACAAGGCTATGCAGCAAGGGCCACAAAGAACACCCTTGAGATCACTCTCCATAAGGAGAGCCTCTCACCCAAGGCTGACATACTTCTTCCACTACAAGACCATCCTACTCTCCCAAGAGTAGGAGGCCTTGGACACTCCCAATACAAGAAAACATAGAAAGAAATAAAGGAAGGAAAATTACAAATTTCTTCTACAAGCAAAATACATATACACATTTTTTTTTATACAAGCATTTTTTTAATTTTTTTATTTTTCCCAAACAAACATATACAACATAACTAAATAGAAGTAAAAACCAACCTTATTCTGCCAAAAGGTATGATAGACTTAGTTGGGGATGAGTAGCCCAAATCCACACAAACTCTTCACCAACCCTTCAACAAAAATTCTATCCTACAACTATTCCTTTCAAAAATTGCATAATCTCCAACAATGGAGAGTGGGTGATTACTCACTAAGTCCCTAATCCTTGCCTAAGAAGGCCTCCCTCACTCTTCCCAACCCCTTGGGTAAAGTGAGGGTTCCCATTGGTTGTTCTTCCCAACCTCTTACATGTTGCTAAAACTGGAAAGAGAAAAGGTAAGAGAGGATGGGGAAGAGAGTCTGACACCAAAAGGGAAGGTTGTTTATCCTAGGAGGAACCTTCTAAGTTGAATTTTCGCTCACCTTGGGAAAACCACTTTTTGAGGTGACTAAACAGTCACATGGGAGTAGTCACATGTTTAAAAATACCCCTAACCTAGAGGTATACCCTTTGGACCTTTGGAAATGCCCTAAAACTAACCCTAGGAGTCCATTTGACCCCTTAGAAACCCAACTGAAGTTAACCTACGGGTCAAACCTAAGTTGACCACTCCCAAGACTCCCTACCCAAGGCAAATCTGGGACCACACTCATATGTTTGAATGGCTTTGGTAGAAACAAAACTCCCTCCAAGAGACAAGTCAAAATCAATGACACTAATCAGCACATGTGTCAAGTGACACAATAAAATACAATATAAAAATCACACATGGAATTTGTCTCTTGTAGGATTACACAAATTAATAAAATCAATTTAACACACATGCATCATTTACTTTTACAAATAAAATACAATACAAATGGGGTGTTGTCTCTCCAAATAGACAACCCCTAGCTTAACAAACGTACATAGGTCTAGGTTTGGTTCTCCATAATATTTCCATGGTCACATGGATAATTTTTCTTGCGCATCTCAACTTACACATTAGTAATTTCAAATAACCTCATATAATATTGATCCCAATATAATATCTCATAGATCCCAATTAATCCCCATAAAGTAATTCACTGAATGACATTATGTTGATCCCCATAAATTTCAAGCATTCATAAGACATGCATCACTTTTCTAAATTCATAATAAAATTCTGCAAATTCAAATATAGCTGACATACGTCAGATCAGGGTTTTCCAATCAGTGGATCATTTACGATTTCAAATTCATAACACATCAAAATGTACACCACAAGGTGAAATGATTCTATAACTTGGTTCAATTACTTTTCTCACCAATCTATCTATCTAACATAGCCCATCCTATTGAATTATAGCATTTATTAATAGGGTCAACCATGGTCAACTAAGTTAATCAAAGCTTGATTGGGGAGGGGCTCTATAGATAAGTCTTGTTAAAGACTACCTTGCTAGAGGATTTCAGATCCACAGTTGTGAACCACCTTGTTAGAGGATTTACAAAGGCTTTGTTGGGCCTACTCGGTTACGGGTTTCATACTTGTCGAAGATGTGAGTAATCAACAAGTGAATGATCTAGCTAATAGCATAGTCTGCTTAATTAGATCCTTGATAGCTCATTGTTAATGAATTTCAGCATTACTTTAGTATTCAATATCTCCACACTCTATCTCTTCACACAGACCTAATCTTTTCTTCTCTAATCACACATATCACATATTTCATACATTATCTCATTTGTGAAAACCCTAGACATGATGTCCTTATAAAGGAATCTGGTTTCATGTCAGTCCAATAGGATTAGACTATAAGTTCCTAGGTTCAGTGCATCTGGACACATTTGGTAACATGACACAAAATCACTACCAAAGTGTCGATGGATGATAACTCATCACACATTACAGTAATACCGATTGGTAACTCATCATAGAGTAATACCGGTTAATACAATATACCGATTACTAGTTGTCAAAAATGAAGACTAGTAAATCAATGTTTTGAATACTGCTTGGGTCCTTCATACTGCTTGTGATCCTCAAACCACTTTGGGATCACCACACTTCTTGAGCTCTTCAGTGAATTTGTGACTGATAGACATCTTCTACAAAAAACCGATAGTCTAAAGACTATACATTCAATAATACACAATACCAGTTGGAACAATTACCGGTTGAGCATAACTCATACAACAAGAAAGTGTGTGTCCGTCAATGACAATCAAAAAATCATCAAAATGCCAACACATTTGTGTGCTCAAATTTATTTCCACATACCTAATAATGATATTCAAATAATTTTCATTTCTAATTTACAAAAAGATATCAGGGAAAATCTTCTTTTGTTTGAGTTTACTTCCTTTCCGCAGTTGTGTACAACACTCCACATTATCAACTGGCTATGAGTCAAATGGAGCAATCCACTCCTATGGCTCTGAGTGGTAAGGGGGAGAGTGTTCAACAACCATTTGTGAAGTTCAAACCAACAAAAAGCTTCATCAAGTTCAATGATTCAATCAATAACAACCATGTGAATGCTACAACAAGTGTGCCTTCTATTTCTAATTTTTTCCAAAGAGAAAGACTATTGACTCCTTTGAATGAATCTTTATATAGTATTATGTCTCAGTTGTTGCACAGAAATGTTATCAAACTTCCTCCTATAAAAAAATGATTCTTCCAAACTTGCATCTCCTTATTTTGATAGCAATTCCTTTTGCCAATTTCATCATCAACCTGGTCATGATACTGAGAAATGTTTTGTATTGAAGAATAAGATTGAAGACTTGATTGATAATAATACTATATCTCTAGTAGGTGTGAATGATAAAGGGAACAAATCAGTTTCTCCTAATCAAAATCTTAAGATTTTCACTGATCCCTTGCTATCTCATACCTCTAACATTATTGAGATTGTACCTAATTCTCTCTCTCTTATGAAGAATTCACCTCTATGGCTCTAAACTTGGTTAATATGGTCGAAAAACATTATATGCCTAAGGATCCTTGTATTTCATTTGACCCTAGCAAGAACATTAGAGAACCTAGTGACCCTTTATACATAGTGGTGAAGGTTAAGGATATCCCTTGTCATGGAGCCTTTATTGATCCCTCTTGCAAGGTTAATGTCATAACTAAAGAGTATCTTTTTACTTTACAATTTCATAAACAACTATATGATGCTTCTAATGTGGTTGTGAAGTTATTTGATAGATTCTCTTGTCCTACCATTGGTTCTATCATCCTTCCTGTTGAGGTTCATTCTAAATCCATGGATGTTGACTTTGTTATCATGCCTTCTTTTGAGAAATTCCGTGTGAAGTTGGGCTATCCTTGGCTATCTTCCATTAAGGATATTTCTTCTCCAATCCACAATTGTTTGAAATTTCCTAATGGAGAAATAATAACCATGAACCATAGCTTATTTCTTCCATCCAAAAGAATCCCTAGTGTTCCTATTGATCTCTTTTCGCCTAAACAGTTTCAATCTCTTCCATCAAGGAGCGATGCTAATTTTAAATCTTATAAAAAATGGAAGAATGATATGATCTTATCCTTAAGTCAACCTAGATCACCAACACTTGGCATTCCTATTATTCTTCAAGATGAGGTTCTTCCCCTCTCGCATAGAACTAATCTCCCTCCTAAGGAAGATTGTCCACCTACCCCTATGGATGTGACTTTACCTTCTCTTAAGGAGAACTACAATATTCTTCCTAAGGTTAGACCTATACCTCCTCCTCATGATGGACCTAGTCTCCTTCCTACACCTAATATCCCTCCTTTCTATGGTGCAGTTCCACCTCCTTCCTCTTATCAAGAGAAGAGGTCTACTTCTCCTATTGTTAAAAAAAAAAGACCTCAATTTAAACCTTCAACTATCAAAGAAAGTAACACTCCTACTTTTTCAAGTGTTGTTCCTCCTTCTTAGCCTTCCACTAAGGCCTTATTGTTTGAGCTCTTGAAGCTATCCCTCAAAATACTCAATCTCCTAAAACTCCCATAGTTGACATGATTCCCTTTTCTGCTAAGCAAGATGCTCAACCTACATCTCCAAATCATAAGTTGCACAAAATATGTGATGGTATTACTCCTAATCATGTTCTTGCTCCTCTTTCTCAAAACTTTGATGAAGAAATGGGTGAAAATGTTATTAATAATGGCAATACAACTCCTAATGCTTCTGATAGTGAGTATGAGTATGTTGATGTGGACAAGTGTTTATCAGCTGAGTTTTCACAAACCCTAATCCTAGCTCCTAAAATCAAACAAAGTGACTTACAACATGAGCATAGTCCTTATTTGGCTCTTATGATAGCTCCATCTATTGTGCTTGATGTTGCTCCTCTGGCATGTTGCTCACCTTTTTGAAATAGTGATGAACAAGATTAGGAGGTGGATGTCATGCTAGACTAGCAATATTAGCACTACAGATCTTTCCATCTCTCCTTTCTTTCTCTTTTGTGACCATTCTTGTATGTGTATCCCCATTCTTCTATTGTTCCCTTAATGTTTACTTGGGGATGATGCAAAGCATTGAGATCTTTTATTGGTCTATTTCATGTTGACTCAAAAGACATCCTCTCTTCCCTTTCTTCTAAGGTAGTGTCCTTCTTTGGGGAATGATGATTATTATATGCATATACATACATGATATACATGAGTTATCATACAGCATACTGACCCTAAGGAAAGTGACACTATCTCGTGTTTTGTGTTCATTATCCTTGGGTTTATTCCTTGATTGGGGGCTAAATCCTTGTATAATTACTCCCTCCCTTCTCTTTCTCTTGGGTGTAGCCTAACTTAAAGAAATCGCTCTTGATAAGGTGCATGCGATCGCTCTAATGTGGGGGCATACACTCTGCTCATATTTTCCTTCTTGTGATACTTAGAATTACTTAGTGAACTTTGTTTTTCTTTGTAATCTTTGGTATCCTTGCTTTCATGACTCATAGTGAAGGGAACTTTGATACTTGCAGTCATGGTTCTCCCCTTCTCGATCTTCCCTTTTACTTTGTCAATCAGAGTCGTAAGATCCTAAGTCCACTAGGGGCTTGGCGCATCTTGCCTCCTTGATGTGGTAAAAGGATTTCAATCTTGTTTCCTTGTACTTTACCGATAGTATTGGTGTATGCTTATACTCCCACTAAAGTGAGGGCTAAATGTAGTGTCATAAAATTGTGACTCTAGAAATTTTCAACTACATTAGGGTCCTCACAAATGCAAATTTTAATCCTCTAGCTTGATCAAAAACTGGAGATTGCTCAGCTTGCAGAAACAACTTCTTCCTTGGCCTCTCTATCACCTCATCCACACTCTGCCCTAGAGAAAGGGGTAGGAAAGGGTTATGGTGCCACTATCCCCCCTTGGACAAGGGCGTGACACCCTTTTCCTCCCAGGTAAGGGGTGTGGCACCCCTATCCTTGCCCTATTTTGGGGTAGGACCCTTCCTAGGGTTGCATTGTTGGTTGTGTCTCGGGCGAGAAACTTCCACAATGTTGGCTCATGATGAAATTCAAATCCAATAACATGTATTTAAGGGAAATTCTTCCTCTCATTTGCATAAGTTTGATAAGTTGAACAAGTGGAAATTCGATAATGTGAAGTTGGAGAGATTCAAGTGTGCACAAGTGATCAAGCATTCAAGCATTCTTTTCCAGCATTAAGCATTCTCAAGTCTCCCTTCAAGGCTAGGTGTTGCATTCAAGTCAAGGATTCAACCATTGAAGAGGAGATTGATTTCAACATTCAATTCCACACAAGCATTTCTATAAATATTTCTATTACAACCTCCCTTGAGGTGATTTACAATCCAGTCTTTAATTTACATCTACTTGCAAGTACTTTCTTTCATTACTTGGTTAATTCCAAAACTAGGTTTTGACCTAAAGTCAAACCCCCAATCCCAACCCATTTTCCTCTCTTTTTTGTGTGTAGGTTGTAGGTGCACAACTGTACTTTTGGATTTGGGCTTCATTTGCAGAGATGGAAAAACCCTTTTCGTTTCGTGGATTTTTCAGAGGACCGTGTACATTCCCGCCACGGTCCGTACAACTTTTCTTCAAATTTGCAGAGCGACTTCATCTCAACATTTTACTACTAGATCCAAGTGCATAGCTTCATCCCATATTCTGATCTCAAGTTATAATCAATTATTTGTCACTTTTACACTACATAATTCAATCAATTCCTTTCCAAATAAAACAAGAAAGAGGGGATCAACTTAGCATCCCAATTCATTCAGAAATTAATCTACCATCTTCATGTGGAGAGATTGAATCTAGTGAGTTATCCTCTCCTCTTTCTAATGTAAGATGGTGAAAAGTGCTTAAATGGTTATTGATAGCGAAACTCTCATCTCACTTTGAGGGAAAGGGTAGTTTCCTTCTTGATTTATCATTCACCATTTTCCCACCATTACACCTACAGGAGAGGTTGTCATCTGTTCAAGCTAGGAGGAAGGAACTTCCACAAAATTAGGATAATGAAGAGAAAGATGCCCTTAATGAAAAATGTCAGAAGCTAAGTCAAGAGAATGTTGTCATGAGGAATGAAATGCAAGCCCTAACTATGAGGATGCCAAAAGAGATTGAAGATTGGAAGATGAATCCATAAAACATTGGGAGATCTTTGAAAGATAGATCTGATCAATGCATCCAGTTGGCTCATGAAAATGATGTGTTGAGAATAGAATTAGAGCAATCCCAAAGAAATGAGCAAGAACTTGAAAGACAAATGATAATCCTAAGAGATGATTTGGCTATTGCAAATGAGTACAAGGACAAATTCAAAGTTAGTTCAACACAACTTGATGAACTATTGAAAAGCCAAAGACAAAATGAAGATTCTAGTGGACTTGGGAACAAGGTCAAAGCTCTGGTACTGCAAATGAAGATCAAAACAACTAGAACCAAAGGACACTGGTAAAGTAGCTCAATGCTTACAAATTCAATGGTAGATATTTTGTTTGTAACAAATTTGGTCATATGGCTAGGCAATGTAGAAATAGAGCAAATCAGAACTATAACTCTACTCCTGGTCAATGTTCCAAATGAAATAAGTATGGTCATAAGACAAAAGATTGCAGAATGAATGTAAAATGTCATGCATGTGGAAAATTTGAACATATAGCTAATCAGTATAGGTCAAGCAATTATATCGGTTATGGCAAAGCAATTTAAAAGAACAATGTCACATGTTATGGATGCAACATGATTGGACACATAGCTAAGTTTTGTAGAAGAAAAATTCCACCGGTTAGTAATGATGGATCAAATGATAAAGGGAAAGAGAGGATCAATTAAATCTGACAAGATCATACCAAGAAATGGGTCATGGAGTCATACGATCAATCAGTAGATGGGACTGCTCCGTTTACTCAACCAGAAGAGAAGATTGCTCTTGCACCAGTAGGAAGCCCTTCTAGTAACTGAGGCAGATGCCTTATGAGTAGAAAATTTTTATGAAAATATTGCATAAGCCCCGGGAATGAGATTTGGAAGAAGTTCCAGACATTTGAAAAGGTTTATTCAGCATGGAGATGTCCGACCAAGATCCGATATGTTCCATTAGAAGACATTCATATGAATGATGGATTAGGGTTTCTTGAAGGTTAAAAGGTTGAATCCACTTCATTTTTTATCACCTTGTATTCAGAGCGATTAAGAGTGATACAATTCGATTCTAAGGCGATTCAAAGAAATAAGAAATCTTGTTTAGTGATTCCACTAGCACTCGAAAGAATTCTCTAAGGTTATTCATTGGCAACCATTTCTTAGGTATTTATCACAATCCTCTTTCATCGTGGAAGATGGATCATGCTCTAAACCTACTATCATTTAAAATCCAACTATTATCGAGATTAAGGTGTTGGACACAATGGATCACTGAGAGGGGGGTGAATCAGTGATTTAAACTCTTTTTACTTTAACAGAGAGATACCAGTAAAGTAGAGGACAAGCTGAAAGCTAACTAGTAACTTAAATAATGCAAGTAGAGTGTGTGAGAGGACTGGATAAAATATTAACATCACACATGAACAAGAATACATCACACAACACCAAATATATACGAGGAAAACCCAATGCAAGAAAAACCTCCATGAGAAAAGTTGTTGGAGATCTTCTGCTCCAATCCACCCTCACAATGAAACTCTGATTACAATATTTAGGGAACTAGCCCAAGGAGCACCAACCCTTGATTTATGAGCACCAAATCAAAGGAGAACCAACCCCTGCATAATTTATAGGCTACAACCTAAAGGATCTACAACCCCTACACTAAGCTACAACTTAGTGAAAACAATATGAATCTCATATATACAAATGAAATCACTATTGCAAATGAAGTTTTGCAACCTTACAATATTCTCCTCTGTTGGTTTCTCCCTTACCGGTCTATATTCTCTCCACCCACTCTACAATTTGACTTTGCTGATGATTTTTCTAAATCCCCCCTCACAATATCTTTTCTCCTTCAACTCACACTTGATCACACTTAATCAGGCACAACCTTTATCCATTTGTCACCTTTGTGATCATTGTACACTCTATCGATTGTTCCCTACACCAATTTATATTGCTTCTCCTTATCAGCCAGATCTTCACTCATAAACACTTGAAGTTTTTATCTCTATGACTTTCAAACAACAGATTTTTGCTTGTCTTCACCCTCCAACAACAACAATCACAGTCTCAAGTCATCATATTTAAAATTGAGCTTTCCCACCAAGAAACAATTCAAAATTAGGTGGTTAGGGTTTCCTTCACTTGACAAGATCTACATAAGATCTAATCTAGTATGTCTTGGATCGATCGCCTATACTAGAGGAATGCATTTGTACACATTTTTCATTATCCAATGCATACTTTCTAAAGATAGCAATCTTGTACATGAATTTCTATCTTGAAATATGTCGACTTATAAAGCACTCAACTGTTTCCTTTTCGTGGTCTTCTTGCAATCTGATTTCCTTTGCATTGATCCAGGTGCCAACTAGTCCCTGATCTTTCTCTATTATTATTTCTTCCTCAAGCCGCATCAATTAGTTGCAGTCCTGTGATTTGTGGTTGTTTCATTAATGTTGACTAACTATTTCAACAACCATGTCAATGGAGGCATCACTAACCTCAGCATATTTACCATCTCAACTCCACATGGCATCACAATGGTTAATCACTTGGCTCACCAACACACAGTTGGTTCATACTTGAACATTCAACAAACTTATACCGGTACACTCTTGTTCATGCCTGATTACATACCTCTACCGGTAGCTTGCCTGCAATACCGGTTGACATCAATGACAACTCAATGCCAACAATCTCTCCCTTTGGCATTGATGTCAACATCTTCTTTTCTGGTTTCTCTCCCCCTTTGATAGTAATGGCAAAGGGAACCTTAGTTTGACACCAATAATCTCTCCCTTGACTACATCTATTTAAGATACACTCTGCCCTTATGTCCATGCTTCATGATTCAAGAGTCATGAGATAGTAGCAATGGTTGACTTCCCATGAATCATTCAACCTCCTATTCATTCACATGCTGCTAGATTGTGGGACAACTCCCATTTTTTGTCTCAAATACTCAAATGGTCCCAAAGAAAGTGGCTTGGTAAATATGATAGCAATCTGCTCATCAATTGGAAAATACTCAACTATGACTTCCTTGTTAGCTACCTTCTCACTCAAGAAGTGATACTTGATTGCAATGTGTTTTATTCTTGAGTGCATTACTAGATTCTTGGAGATATTGATTGCACTTGAGTTATCACACTGGATTGGAATAGGTTCCAGTATCTCCACCTGTATGTCTTTCAATGTCTGCTTTTTCCATAAAACCTATGAACAACAAGTAGTAGTTGCAATTTATTATGCCTCAGCAGTAGACAATGACACTGAATCTTTCTTTTTACTATGCCATGATACTAACCAATCTCCTAAATAGAAAGCACCTCCACTTGTACTTTTTTGGTCATCAATGCTTCCCGCCTAATCTGCATCTGTATAAGCCTAGAAAGAGAAGTCTCCTTTCTTTGAATACCATAGACCATAGCTGAGAGTTCCTTGCAGATACCCGAAGATTCTTCTAACTACATTCAGGTGAGACTATTTAGGAGCAACTTGGAATCTTGCTACCATGCAAACAACTTGTACAATATCTGATCTAGATGTTGTTAAATATAACAGACTACCAATCATAGACCTATACAGTGTTTGCTTAACTTCTGGTGACTTATCTAGTTTGGTCAACTTACAACTGGTAATCATGGGAGTACTTACTGGTTTGTAGTCCTCAATTTGAAATTTATTCAGCATGTATTTCACATACTTGGTTTGGGAGATGAAAATTCCTTTCTCCTTCTGTAAGATCTGCAAACCAAGAAAATAGGACAACTCACCCAACATGGACATCACAAACTCTGACTTCATCTAATCTGCAAATTATTTGCACATGATGTCCTTGTCTTCATGAAAGATAATTCATCCACATATACAACTATGATCATGTGATCACCATTTACCTTGACATACAAGTTGTTTTCTGCATTTCCTTTTCATAATCCTTGCCCCTTCAAGTATTTGTCTAACCTGGAATACCATGCTCTGGGAGCCTACTTCAAACCATACAGGGCTTTCTTCAACCGGCACACAAAACTCTGATCTTCATGCAACAAGTATCCCTTCGGTTGTTCCATATACACCTCTTCCTCAAGAATAACATTGAGAAAAGAAAATTTTACATCCATCTGATACACTTTATATCCCTTATAGGTTGAGAAGGCTAAAAGCATTCTTATTGCCTCTAATCTAGCAACCGGTGCAAAGGTTTCTTCAAAATAAATACCTTCCACTTGTGCATATCCCTTACACACTAACCTTTCTTTATGCCAGACTATCTTACCTTCTTCATTCATCTTGTTCTGGTAGACCCATTTGGTACCTATGACATTCTTGTCAGCTGGTCTAGGAACAAGTTCCCAAGTCATTTTTTTCTCAATTTATCTCAATTCTTCATCCATGGCATCTGCGCACTTCTCACTTTTTCTAGCATCATCAAAAGTTTTGGGCTCTACTTCAGTCATCAGACAAAAAATTACCTGCTCACCTTCTCAGTCTAATCTCCTTTTGGTTTGTACACCTTCATTCCTATCTCCTATGATTTGTTCTTTCGGATGATTCTTCTGCACATATCGGTTGGGGATTTTGTTTGGTGTTGTATATGGTGAAAATGGATAACAATAATAACAATATTGAAAGGCTAAATGAATTCAACCACAAAACCCTAGCCTAACAACAACAAAGATCCACCATAACATATGAAGATTACCTAAGACAATGCAAATCAAATGAAATCACAAAGATTATACCATTACATGTCCAATAGGGTTTGGATCTCCATTCTTCCTATCTCCATTGATCTTGCTTGATATATTTGCTCTTAGATTTTATGTGCACAAGAGCTCAACAAAGAACGGAATGTGGTTGCAAGTAGGATTGTAGTGTAGTCAATTGATCAAGTTGTTAGGGTTTGATAATGAAGGAAGCATCTCCTTAAATAGAAGACACTATAAGAAATGGAGGGATAAGATTGAGAGGTATAAAAAGGAGGTCGGCTATGATTAGAGGGTAGGTAGAAGAAATAATAAAATAATGAAAGAGGTAGGTAGTGTAGGAATTAAGAGATAAATGACATGTGTCATGTGTAGAAAAAAGGCTAATGAATTAATTAAATAAATAAAGATTTATTTAATTAATAGAAGAAGTGGGATCGATTAAATAAATAAATATTTATTTAATTTAGGAAAAGGATAATTTAAATAAATAAATGTATTTATTTAAATGAGAAATAAGGCTAGAAGAGGATAAATGAATTAATTAAATAAATAAAGATTTATTTAATTAATAGAAGAATTAGGCTTAGAAAATTAAATAAATAAAATATTTATTTAATTAGACATGACAATTTTGGGTGTCTACATTTTGCCCCTCTTTGAGACAATGCGGCTTGTCACGTTGTTTCAAAGAAGGTAATATGAACTGATACAGAGTTGCCCCAAGATGGGAATGATATGCCCCCTTGAGAGATTGGATGAAAATGTCTGAAAAGATCGCAGACAATCTCTCGATAAGAAAGGCGGGATAGAATAGACTGACTGGATAAAGTGACAGAGTCACGGGATAAAGAAGACTGACCCGAGAAACGAGGGCTAGGGTAGTCTATAAGATAGACCACGGGGGAAAATACATCCTCATTGTCATCTACACCTTCACGAGATCAAAGTGCAGAGCGAGAAAAGAGCAAGAGCAGTCAGCAGCGATGGCTTTCGTGCATAGATTCGACCGTGTTCGCTGATTTCAGAGGCCAGCAGAGGCAGGAGAGCCGGTAAGTACCACCAAACCTCCTTGTACTTTGATGCATTTAATTTTGTCATTAATGCATGCTAGGTAGAGAAATAAATGCATTTAGAAGTAGGGCTAAAAAATGTCAAAAATCGTTGAAATGCGTCTGTGTCGGTGCCAGGCGCGTATGTGTCTGCCAGGCATGTCTGTGTAGGTGCCAGGCACGTCTACGTCTGGAACCACGTTTGCATCGGATTCGGGCGCGTTTATGTCATTGAGGGGCGTCTGCATTGCCAAGTCACGTTTATGCACGGTATAAGCACATTTGTGTTATACAGACGCGTTCATGTTGTACAGGCACATCCGTGTAGTCTGAAGGCGTATTTGTGTCAATCAAGCGCGTTTGTGTTGAAAAATGCAAGTTTTGGTCTTCTAGGTCAAATCGACAGTTCTATGATGAACATACGTTGTCGATTGGATAAGCTGCTGAGAGGATACACTCAAGCAGGTCCTCTAGGGAAGTCTAGGATAGATCAAGGCACTTTGTGATGAACAGTGAGTACCAAGATAGAGTACTTTGTGATGAACAAGGAGTACCCAAAGTATGAGCAGCACTTTGTGATGAACAGGGAGTGCAAATGTGAATAACACTTTGTGATGAACAGTGAGTGTCACACACGTAGTACTTTGTGATGAACAGGGAGTACTACTAGGATAGATAGTAACACTTTGTAATGAAGAGTGAATGTCACTAGGATAAATAGTTATGTGCATTTAGATAACGAGTAGCATTTTGTGATAAACAGTGAATGCCACTATGACTGACATGATTTGATTTGTTTGATTGCAGGAGTACTTGCCGATGCTGGAGTCATGGGAGAGATTCCCGTCGACGCAGAGGTTGCGACCTGAGCTGTTGGTTGGAGATAGAGCTGCCATCAAGGAGATGGGTCTGAGACATGTATTGTATGTGCTTGAGTTTCGGGCAAACATGGGATTGCTGACTGCGCTTGCTGAGAGATGGCATTCTGAGACGTGCACTTTCCATTTGCCAATGGGTGAGATGACAGTCACCCTGGAGGATGTCTACAGGATTCTGTGGATACTGATTGATGGAGATTTGATTCCATATGATCGTGATGAAGATTGGGAGGCATTGAGACAGGTGTTTCAGGATCCCAGATTAGAGATGAGGGCAGGACATGTGGCATGGGACACCATGACAGCCACAGGGTTAGCATTGCCGGCCGTGATCAGAGGAGCGATCAGTGGATTCTTATGTCCAGACAGGGCGACACGGGGATTGGCTGTGGGCTGGGGGGAGCACTGAAAACACTAGTGACGCAGCACACCAAATATTCCTGGGGACCATGTGTGCTGGCCCATTTGTATTATGAGCTTCACCAGTTTGTTTATCATGGATCAGTGGGATTGGGCTGCGGGGTGACACTATTGCAGGTTTGGGCTTACGAGCATCTGTCGATTACCCGACCGATACACTTCAGGGGTAGGGGTCACGAACGCAGCTTTGTACATTTGTATGACATGATCACATCACAGCCACGGATTGGCAGGTTGGAGCATTGGCGGTGGGTGATCGATGACATTGATGTGGTCATATGGAGACCATATCTAGGCTATGAGGATTGGGAGGATGATGCAGTGGAGCTGCCCTACACCTTCCAGAGTAGGTACCTGATTGGGCGGATGCCCTATGTGTTAGAGAGACAGCTGTTGGACAGGGTGTGCAGGCAGTATGGCAGGATCCAGAGGATGCCACGGGGCTTGGGCATGTATGCCTGCACAGTTAGGGATCAGGCACAGTTTGGGCCCTTACTGTCATATGATCAAGCAATCACACAGCTGGTAGAGATGGTGCCCCTACCCTGGGATATGTGGCTGGAGATCGAGGACACCAGGATGGATGCTGAGTATACAGCATATTGGGCAGAGCATCCATTCCCTCGATTGACAGATCTAGGAGAGCTACTGGAGGGAGATGGAGGTGGGGACGATGATGATGATGGTGGAGGTGATGGGGGCAGAGGATGACGGAGGTGGAGGGGAGTAGTTGGGGAGAGGAGGGTTGCACCTCGGAGAGAGGGTGGGGAGGAGAGATAGGCTCAGGTGGTGAGGGGTCGTAGTGGATTGCCCCTATAGGTACCAGCAGCACAGGGTCCCAGAGCACAGGTACAGAGATAGGGACAGGTGCCAGTACAGGAACAATAGCAGGGATGGAGACAGGCACAAGCACAGAGGCATGTACAGAGATAGGTACCCGTACAGGCACCAGTATAGGTACAGGTATAGGGGCAGGCACCCACAAAGGGAGAGCCATAGGCAGAGGCAGAGGGGGGGGACCCAGAAAAGGATGAGCTGATTGAGCTCAGGGAGATCTGCTAGGGATAGACGGATGAGATTCAGGAGCTGGAGAGAGAGAGGGATCAGCTCAGGATAAGGCTCAGGGATACTGAGTGAGAGAGAGATCAGGCGATTCAGCGCTACACAAAGGCTGAGATAGCGCTGAGGGCAGGGAGATAGGCGGCGGAGGACACAGGGGAAAGCTATGCATATGTCCTATGGGCAGGAGAGGAGATTGCCTACTGGCGGGACCTCTATTATGATGTAGTACTAGCAGATCAGCGGGCGAGGAGCTTCCATAGACCATCGCGGATAGCGACAGCTACGGGAGGGAGCCGGAGGGGACAGGCATCAAGTGGTGGGGTTATGGGTCCTCCACCACCACCAGATAGAGGGGACAGGAGGGATGATCCTGGGGCAGGTCCTTCGGGGGCTCAGATTCCGTCGAGGCCAGGCGGCTCCGAGGGAGGGAGTTCATCATAGCCTTAGAGGGCTCCCTATGTATCAGTATTGTACCATTTTTGTATGATGATGTAGACACCTGCGGGTGATTTTGTAGCCATATGATTTTTTGACATCATTGTATCATGACACTTTTGATTATATATATGAGATGATTCATTTTTGCGGCAGCTATATGCATGTGTACCTATGTGATGAGATGTTTCATGATGTATGTTTATGATATGGATGCAAATATGTACATGATGCAATGCAATATTTTTGTTCTTTTATGTTGTATATGTGATGCATGATGCAAATGTGAATGTATGTAATGCAGATGAATATAATAATGTAAATGTAAATTGTGCTAACAGATGTTGTGTGCAGGATGTGATGCAGTTGTGATATCTATATGTATGTGTAAAATGCTTATATGTGGTAATGCAGGTGCAGCTACATGAAATGCAAATGTTTTTGGTGTGTCATTATACTCAGTCATGTGATAGCAGGCTACACGGACTCGAAAAAGATGATGGAAGTCAATCAAGAAAGGGGGATGAAAGAAAGAAGATATGAAAGTGAAAGAGCTTCTTCTGCGTTATCATCATTGAGCTTTATTATGGCAAGTAGGTTATGACAATCGAGGCATATGTTTGACCCAGAAAGTCATTGTACCTGTTTGCATGGAGATAAGACAGTCACAAACAAGGAATGCCCCAGTTCACACTAGACTCACAGTGTCCTCATATCCTTGGACAAGTCATAGCATTACTAAAAGACAATCCACAAACAGCAAATACAAATAGGTGATGATACCCCATCCTCGCCTTTCTAGTCAAAGACATCCTGGAGATAGAATCTCTAGTCAGAGACATCCTGGAAAAGCTAAAAGACATGTCACCAAAAAGATGAAATCAAAAGAAAACCAAGACTCGACACCAACATCCACTGTAGTCCTCAAATTTAGTGTCTCTTGTCACTTGTATAAGTCTTATTTGATTGTGGTCACAATGTTTACTTTCACAAAAAGGATAGATAGCACTGAACCATATGTTGTCTGAGTCTATTGAAAGATTTGATTTTGTTGAAGCTCATTGTTGTTGCTGTCTCATCTGAAATTGACTGAATCCATGAAGCTAATACTTTATTGCAGAGAAGATGAAACTTTATTTGTGGACTGGCGATGCAAATGTTGCTTTATTGCGGATTGTGCGCGAATAGACTGAAGGAAGCTGGAAGAACTGTACTCCTCGAAACATGTGATGTTCTCAGTTCCACACCCATCACTAGATGTAAGAATTGCCTTAGCCACAGATAGGATCTGATTTATTATGGATGGAAAGGGATGAAAAGGGAGGTTTATTATGAATGGCGAACCAATCTTAGGTAGATCAATAACAAGCCATGATAGGAATGTGTAAGTTTATTATGAATGAATTGGTTGTGAGTGTGTGCAAAGTGAAAGGATGAAAGTGAATCCTGAAGGAGGGAGGAGCAATGGTGCTAGTGACCCAGTTTTCACCATGGTACTTGCCCAGGCCACCACCAAAGTGGTTTTCACCGTTGGACGAAATTATTTCTCTTTACTTTTTTCGATTTTTTCAATTTTTTTGTGTCACAAGGTCCTTGTTTGCCAGGTTTTCACCAAGTAACGATTTTTTTTGTTTTTATGATTTTTTTGTATTTTTGAATTAGGATATTCCGAAGAGCTATGTGTAGAACCTACGAAGGTGCATGCTGTTGATAGGATCCTCCAAAGGTTCACCTTCTGTAGTTGAGAGCTGATATGCCCCAGATCCATATGCTGCTGTAACGATGTAAGGACCAAGCCAATTTGGTTCGAACTTTCCCTTCTTCTCTCTGTCTTGTTGATTCTTGGGGTTTTCTCTGAGAACCAAGTCACCTACCTCAAATGTACGAGGCTTGACCTTGTGATTGTAGCTGTGACTCATTCATTGTTGGTAAGCCTTGAGATGATTAAAAGCAGTTTGTCTCCGTTCATCCAGCAGTTCTAGTTCTTGTAAGCGAGAGACCCTGTAATCTTCATTAGTGATGATGTTTTGCAAAGAGACCCGTAAAGAGGGTAACTCAACCTCAATAGGCAAGATGGCTTTAGCGCCATAGATAAGTGAATAGGGTGTAGCTCCTGTAGGTGTGCGGACACTTGTGCGGTAGGCCCAAAGTGCAGGATTGAGTTAGATATGCCAATTATGGCCAGCGTCGTCGACTGTCTTCTTGAGGATTTTAAGGATTGTTTTATTAGACGCCTCAGCTTGGCCATTACCTTGGGGGTAATATGGTGTGGAGAAACGATGGGAAATATGAAAGTGGTCACAGAGTTCACGAACATCCTAATTTTTGAAGGGACGCCCGTTATCAGTAATAATGGAAACAGGAATACCATATTAGCAAATGATATAGTTAAGGATGAAGGTAGCAATCTGTTTTCCAGTGACTTGTGTGAGAGGCATGGCTTCAATCCATTTTGTGAAATAATCTATGGCTATGATAATGAATTTATGACCATTAGAGGAAGGAGGGTGAATCTTGCCTATGAGGTCGAGTCCCCACTGACAAAAGGGCCAAGGAGATGCATGTGGTTGTAGTTCTTGTGTTGGCGCATGTATGAGGTCTCCATGAATTTGACATTGCTTACATTTCTTGACAAACTGATATGAGTCTTTTTCCATATTGGGCCAGTAATATCCAGTCTTGATGAGTTTCTTGGCCAAGGTAGGACCACTAGCATGTGGACCACATATCCCTTCATGCACTTCACATAATGCAATCTGAGCTTCGTCGCTTTCTAGACATCTAAGAAGAGTGCCATCTAGACCTTGCCAGTATAGGATATCAACTAAAATGACATATCGAGAGGATTGGCGAATGAAGGTGCGGCGTTGGTTATTTGATAGATCAGGAGGTAGGGTATTGTCGCAAAGGTATGTGAAGATGGAACCATATAACTAGGATTCAGGACCAACAACACATATCATTTCAGTAGGAGTGATCTCATATGAAGGAAACAACACGTTGTCCACCAAGAACTCATAGCAGGTCTCATTTTGAGGTAGATCAATCAGTGAAGCAATTGTAGCCATGGCATCTGCAGCACAATTCTGCTCTCTTGGTATCTGCTCAAAATCTATCTTTGTGAAATGTTGTTTCAAATCATCCACGATTTGCTTGTAAGGCATTAATTTTTCATCTTTTGTTTGGTAATCATTAGTTGCTTGACGGATGACAAGTTGGGAATCCCCAAAAACATGAAGTTCTTGGATCTTCCACTGAACTACAATTCATAATCTAGTTGTTAGTGCCTCATATTCCGCTATATTGTTAGTGCAAGGAAATGATAAGCGGTATGATTTTGGTATAGAATCTACTTGAGGATTTATAAAGAGAATACCAGCTCCTGCTCCATGCTGTGTGTATGAGCCGTCAAAGTATAGTTGCCATGGCTTTGCCTGTGATATTGTTAAAATGGATTCATCTGGAAATTCTGAATTTAGAGGAACATCATCAATCATGGGGGCATCTGCTAATTGATCCGTGATGGCTTGTCCTTTTATTGCTTTTCTGTCCACATACTCGATGTCAAATTCACTAAGGATTATTACCCATTTGGCCAGCCACCGAGTAAATGTTGCTTTATTGAGAAGGTATTTTAATGGATCAATTCTTGCAACCAACTTAGTCTTATGAGTGAGCATATAATGTCATAATTTATGCGAAGCAAAGACCACGGTGAGACATGCACACTCGATTGGTGTGTAGTTTAGCTCATATCCCACCAATGTGCGACTGATACAGTATACGACCTTTTCCTTGCCCTCAGCAATTTGTTGTGCTAGGAGTGCCCCCAGCACTGTTGGAGTAGCTGATATGTATAGTAGCAAAGGCTGATCTGGAACTGGTGGCATCAAAACTGATGGATTCAAAAGATAATCTTTGAGCGTCTGAAAAGCCTGTTGACAGTTATTATCCCATTTGAATTTGATATTTTTATGTAGTGGGTGCTGGAAAGGATTACACTTATTTGCAAGTTGTGCTATGAATCTTCGTATGGACTGAAGTCTACCTTGTAAGGATCGAAGTTGACTGATATTTCTAGGTGGCGGCATGTCCAAGATAGCCTTGACCTTTGCTGGATCGGCTTCGATTCCTCTTTTGGACACAATGAATCTTAGGAGTTTCCTGGAGGTTACTCCAAAGACACATTTCTTGGGGTTTAATCTTACTTTGTATTTTTCCAACCGATCAAAGATGACCGAAAGTATGTCCAAATGTGTATCTCTATCTATTGATTTACCCAAGAGATCATCAACATAATCTTCCACAGTTATGTGCATGAGATCATGAAAGATAGTGGTCATTGCTCTTTGATATGTAGCACCTGCATTTTTTAGCCCAAAGGGCATGACATTCCAACAGAAAGTTCCCCAAGGACAAGTGAATGATGTTTTGTGTTGATCTTCGGGTGTGATCCTTATTTGATTATAACCAGAAAATCTATCCATTAATGATAACATTTCGTGACCTGTTGTGAGATCAACGATCAAGTCAATATTTGGTAATGGGAAGTCATCTTTTGGACAAGCTTTGTTGATGTCTCTGAAATCTATACATATTCTGATACTGCGATTTGGTTTACTGACAGGTACTAAATTGGAGATCCATTCAGGATAATCAATTGGGCATATGAATCCGACATCCAATAACTTCTCCAGCTCTGCTTTGACTAGTAATGCCACTTGTGTATGCATTTTTCTTAATTTCTGTTTCATTGGCTTTGCCCTCGATTTGACTGTCAAATGATGCATTACCAAGTCCGGATCTAGTCCAGGCATATCAGCGTATGACCATGCAAAGTTGATTTGTCATTCCATGAAGAAACTTATGAACTGTGACCTTTCAGACTCTATCAATGATTTAGCCAGGAATATGTTGTGTGGAACCTCTTCCGTACCAATATTTGTTTTGATAGTCTCCTCTACCAGCATGGATGACTTTTCCTCATACGAGGCTGGGAGAATGTCGAGTCTTCCATCTTCGGGTGCCTCAGAGAGGTTTTCACCCTCAGATACGTCCTTTCTTTTTACTTTTTTGGGATCAGATAGCGCCACAGTGTGGTTTTCGCCATAAGACCCTTGATTTGTTCTTATTTTCACATTTTTGCGACTGGAAGGTCTGACACCCTCACCAAAATATGCCATGTTGTTGAGTTCTATAGTGTATCCTGCTTTATGGTCCCTAGGGGGAAGATCATCTCGTATGCCAAGATAGTCAATAACAGCTTCGTCATTTTGGAATGTGTAAAATTGTGCTAGTCCTTCCTGATCCCAGTCAATGAGTTGGTGGTGGACAAGGGGA
Source organism: Cryptomeria japonica (assembly GCF_030272615.1). NCBI lineage: Eukaryota > Viridiplantae > Streptophyta > Pinopsida > Cupressales > Cupressaceae > Cryptomeria > Cryptomeria japonica. The sequence goes on from NC_081413.1 coordinate 735,375,507, forward strand.
AGGCCTTTAATGTTTTCGGAGTTTGTGGGGTTAAGAGTGAAGATGTGGTTATATTCGGGTATGTCGAGGTAATTATTGAGGTCATCGATGGCACTCTCCTCATCAGTCTCGATCGCAAGCGAATCCAAATTGTCATCACTAGTAGCACATTCTGGGATAGGTGTTTTCATCCTATGTGATTTCGACCTGGAACCTTGAGACGAAGACTGTGCAAAATCCTCATGGTTTGTTTCTTGACCAACTCTGAACTTTTTATAAAATTCCTCTTCTTCTGTGGGTTCATCTGGCTCTCTGAATATCTCGGTGAGCTCATAGTCACTGGAGGATTTGTCTGAACCCCATTCCCATTCGTTGGAGTCTGTGGAATAGCAATCCTCTTGTTGAATTTTGGCAACTTTGATTTGTGATGCCTTTTCTGTCCTTTTAGTGTGGATCTTGGAAGTCAGGAAACCAAGTCCCTTCAAGCGTTCCCTTTTTACAGTCAATTCAGGTTGTAAGGGTTCCATACCGCCTTCTTTTCGTAACCCAAGAGGGCTTTTTCCATCATACCCAAATTTTTGTAGAATGTTGAAGCCTTTGCCATATTTCTCACAGGGTATATTGATTTGATCTTGTGTGTCATCTTCAATGTCTTTGTATAGCATTTTGTATAAACCTTCCTCCTCCAGTTCACCCCATCTTTGAAAGGTAGTAGGATCCCATTTGAATACTATGATGGATATTTGCTTGTTAGGATGTGGCCTTCCATATTCTTTTGGAGAGCTCATGACTTGTCGTAAATACATGGTTTGATTTAAAGTGTATTCTCCCATGCCTTTGTCCTGAAATTTGCCTTTAAGTTCACCTTGTTTTGATGTCGAAGGTTTCAATGACTCAGGGTCAATGTATGCTGAAGAAGGAACAGCTTCACGATTACTGGGAATGATGGTCTCAGTATGTGATCTCAAGTTATTGCAATATATGAACGGATTAGGATCACCGTTAACTGTTACCTCGACTCCATTGTGAGGAAACTTAATGCATTAGTGATATGTTGATGGGACTGCCCTCATTTCATGAATCCAAGGATGTCCTAACAATATATTATAAGTGAAATCCAGATCTAGGACTTGACAAACCACATCCTTTGTAACTGGCCCAATTCTTAGAGGTAAGGTGACCGTGCCCTTGGATGAGCATTCTTCATTGTCATATGCCTTGATGGTGATTTGATTTTTTGAATTCACAGCTTTATCGGAATATCCCAATTGTTTAATGGTGCTCAATGTACAAATGTTTAGACCAGCTCCTCCATCTATCAAGACTCGCTTTATTCTATGTTTGTGTATGAAGGCTTCAATATGTAATGGTGCATTATGTGGCTGACTTACAGAGGTGTCATCGGCTTCTGTGAATGTAAGGGAATGTGGAATGGAAAGGTATCCCACCATGGCTTGAAACTAGTCCACGTTCAGATCAGTAGGAATGGCGGTGTCTCTCAAGATTTTGTCAAGAATAGCTTTATGAGCGGGGGATATGTGTAAGAGCTCAAGGATGGAGATGAGCGCGGGTGTCTTCCCTAACTGTTCTACAAGGTCATACTCAGGTTTGGTTGATGAATAAGTGGTATTTTTAGTGGAGGCACCTGGCAATGTAATTTTACCTCGATGAGTTGTAACATGACATTCAGAGGTAGGTTCGAAAGAAGATCCAACACCTCTTAGGACAATCTTGGGTCTCTGAGGAAGATTCTCAGGGTTTTTGTTCTTGATGGTAATAGTAGAGATACGATTGTCCATCGAGATATGATTGATAGTTGAATCATAGTTGTAAGGTGCTCTAGTATAGTTGGCTTGATCATCTGTGACTTTAGCTTTTCCCTTGTCATGTTTTGGGAATGGTTCCTTAAACATCTCATGTTCTTGATTGGATGAGTGTCCCTCAATCTCAATGTCACCTCTATCAATGAGATCTTGCATAATATTCTTCAGTCGATGACAATTACCTATTTTATGACCCTTGCTTTTATGAAATTTACAATACTCATCATCATTCCACCAATTTGGTTTAACCTTTGGTTCATATGGAGGAAAATCTGGAACTATGATCACTTTGTTTGCCACAAGCTTTTTGAAGACTGATTCAAGTGGTTCTCCCAATGGGGTGTACTTCCTTTGTGATCTAGAAGTTGTTTGAGTATTCACTTGATTGTTTGTAGAACTTGATCCTGAAAAGATGAATTTGGGTTGCACCATGTTGGCATCAACAACACCATCATTGACTGTGTTTTTGTTTTTATTCCAAAATCTTGGCTTATCTTTTCCTTTAAAGTCATCTTTGTTTTCCTTGAATATCTTAATGACTCCTTATTCAATTAGAACCTTTTCAGTTGCTCAGCCTTTTTCAATGACATCCTTGAAGGTGGAAAAACAAGCTTTTCTTAGATCATAACCAATGTCCTTGTTAATGTTTTGGGTGAACATCTCTACCATTTGTTTCTATGGAATTTCACAAGAGAATTTGCTAGCTAGATTTCTCCATCTTTGTAAGAATGATGCAAAAGACTCTCCCTCTTTTTGCTTGGTGTTGCATAAAGTAGTGACTGATATGTCTATCTCTATATTGTAGGAGAAATGTTGAATAAATGCCTCTGCTAAGTCACCCCATGACTTAATACCAGGTGGGAGTTGGGAGAACCATTCCATAGCTTGATCGCCTAGGCTCTGTGGGAATAATCTCATCAAATATGTCTCTTCTAAAGCTACTTCAATGCAAGCTGTGAAAAACTGTCTTATGTGTGCCTTAGGATCCCCTTTTCCTCTATACTTATCAAATTTAGGCATCACAAAGTGTGTAGGAAATGAAGGCATTGGAATACTCTTGTCAAATGGATAAGGACATATGTCTCTCATTGTGTATGTTGGCTTCGATGTATTTATGTCCTCCATTTTCTTTTCTAAGTCCCTGATTTGTTGCTCCAAATTGCTCTTAGGTGGAGATCAACTTCTTGAACCATACCCCATGTTTGAGGCACCAATTTGAGGAGGAGCTTGTTGCATATATGGATGATATTGATCATACACATGTTCATATGGAGGAGGTCTATATTGATGCGGCATATATGGAGCACTTGGTATAGATTCATGTTGAGGAACCCCATATCTATTTTGCGCATGTATACCATATTCTACAGGCATGTCATGTTCCATTGTGTTGCCCCCAAATTTGACATGAGGTTTCCTTGTGTCCAAATTTTGAGCATGCCTTTGAACATCCAATTGTTTTGGTGGTTGATCCTTAGAATTAGTATGTGATTGAGCATATTTGTCTGCATAAGACCTCCATAATGGTCTGCGAAGGTAAGTATCATATGTTTGACCATGTGTATGTGGGACCTCTAGTTTTTGAAGCAAAGTTGATGGTGATTCAGGTACCATATGTCGTCCTCTATTTCCTCTACTATTAGGTCTCCTTTGATCCATGTTGGAGTGAGCTTGTTGCAAAGGTTAGTTTTCCATTATTTGAGACATGTCAAAATCATGAGGTATCTTGGCTCCACTTTGTGCCATCATTTGTAAAAAGTATTGTCTATCCCTCCTCATTATTTCCTCAACCAATCGATTGAAATGGGGATTCATAATGGATTCTTCCACATCTGCTGAATGTATTGATAAGTTGTCCAAATTGTCATTGTGTGTAGCATTGTTGTTTGTAGTGTCTGCGTTCTCCACATTTGGAATGTTTCTATAGACATCCATGTCAGGCAATGTAGTGTGATCAGTATTGAAAAATAAATCGTTGTCATACTCATAAGAACTCATGTTTGTGGACTCTTGAGCCTCTTTAGTTTCTCTCCTAGATTTTTGAAGATGGGTTTCAACCATGAACTAGGTATTGACCAAGATGTGTAAGACTAGATGAAAATGGAAAAAGTATGGAAGACCAAGAGTTGGATGGAATGTAAATGAATCTGAGGTGTACTTGCAAATGTCCAAAGTGTAAGCCCAAGTATGTATGTAGTAGAGTAGGTGTGACTTCCAAAGAGAGGATAGTTTCTCTTGATGAGGTAAGTTGACCTTGACTCTAAGTAAGACCAAATGAGACCCAAAGGTAAGAAACCTTGATGAGGGACCACTTAGCAAAGTGTTGTTGTATGTAGTGTGTTGACAAAGTATGATGAGGACAAGCAAGTGACTTTTTGACCCAAGTTTAGACAAGTATGAATGTAAAATGAGATGTGAAGCAATGATGGACTATGTGAGACCCAAAGACAGGTTGAATGCTAGATGAAACCTGAAGAAACAACCTAGGAAGCTTAGGTATTCCGAAACTGATTTCTTTTGTTTGCTGGACTATGAAATTTTCTTGCAATTTTGAACACAAACGTGCCTGTATACTGCACAGACGCGGTTATCCGACTCAGACGTGTTTCTATTCAACACAGATGCTATTCTGCCCTTCACAGACATGTTTAGATGACTCAGACATGGTTAAAATAGACACAGATGCGTTTCTGTAAAACTTGTGCAATTTTTTCCAATCTGTAAAGTCATTTTGTTGTGACCAAATCTGACTGTTTGACTGTTTTTCGTGACAAGAGGACACAATGTTGATGAGGACTCAATGTTTGCAAGTGTTTAGACTCCAAAATGACTCCAAGAAAAGTGTGTTGTTTGATGTAAAAATGTTTTGCATACACTTGAAGACACAAAAGACACAATGTTTTGTTGTTTGGTCTTTGAATGTTTGAATGTTTAAAATAAGTCAAGCACAATTCTTATGGCTGGCCAAGACAATAGTTGTTAATCCCACATAGGGTTTTACCCCTGAGGCTACGCTATTCAGAGTGGATACTTAGATGCTTGACCTCACTGGCTCCACCCTCGGCACTCACTTCTCGGGTCAGCCAAGCATCAGTCCCCATGAAAACTCCCCGTGGTGAACTTTGTATCTCTACTAAGAACCGTATGTGTGTGGGCCACTACCAGAGGTCTGACCTCCTGCCCCAACAACTAGAAGGATTTGGGCTTCTAAAACAAAAAGGTGCTAGTAAGGGCATCCGCTCGTGTAGCCATACATGCGGCACTTTCAGCTCTGTAAATACAGAAGGCTCCCAGTCGGTAGGGGTTACGCCCTACAAATGATCAAATAAATTTGATCAAATGGGTTTATGGGGAGACATAGTGTCGGTATGAACTAATTAGCACACATTATTCATAGTTTTCACCATGAATACATTTGATTATAGTGGTTCGGAAGAGGTGGGTTTTCCTCGCTACCACTTGGGTCATTCTCTTCTCACTAGTAGTCCTAATGACCACACGGGAAGACAGGCCCTCTAAAGATTAAACAAAAAGAACCTATTGCTCAAGACACAAAAGATAATGATTCAATTTTAGTGCACCAATGGAAGTGTTTGCTAGTCTATGAAAACAAGGCACACAATAAAAATCAAAAACTCTTGCGAAGGACCTGCAACAAAGAGTTGTTAGTAGTTTGGGTTGTTTGAAATAATCACCCCTTCCTGCAAACACACAAGTTAGGTAAATTTTAAAACCCAAAATACTTTGTGAAAATAGGGGCCTTCAACCAAATGATTTAGCTTCCAAGGCAAGCTGCACCAATTGTGTTAGCTAGATCTGAAAATGTTAGTCCAAAAATAAACCAGATCTGAAACCCTAAATGCAAAATCCGAAAACCGAATCAATAAAATTTCCAAAATTTTGAAACAGGCAATACATAGACATGATTACCGCCTATGTAGACACGACTCAGCAACAAAAACGTGGTTCTGTGAGACACAAACATGATTAAAAACCACAGACGCACTTTCTATACTCAGACGCGGTTGAAAACGACACAGACGCGCTTCAGTAACACAGACGCACCTCCCTGGAACCTGCAAAATGAAATATGAACAAAACACAGATGTGGATCCAGATTTCTCAGACGCGCCAGAAAATCAAAAACGCGATCCAAAAGTGCACAGATGTGAAAATACCCAAAATGCTGTCGAAAATGTCCGATCTGCAACTTCAAAAACGCAAAATCTGCAACAAGGAAGTTAAATGCAAAGGGACAAGGGTCCCACCGGGTGTACCAAAATTTATATGGTGAAAATGGATAACAATAATAACAATATTGAAAGGCTAAATGAATTCAACCACAAAACCCTAGCCTAACAACAACAAAGATCCACCATAACATATGAAGATTACCTAAGACAATGCAAATCAAATGAAATCATAAAGATTATACCATTACATGTCCAATAGGGTTTGGATCTCCATTCTTCCTATCTCCATTGATCTTGCTTGATATATTTGCTCTCAGATTTTATGTGCACAAGAGCTCAACAAAGAACGGAATGTGGTTGCAAGTAGGATCGTAGTGTAGTCAATTGATCAAGTTGTTAGGGTTTGATAATGAAGGAAGCATCTCCTTAAATAGAAGACACTATAAGAAATGGAGGGATAAGATTGAGAGGTATAAAAAGGAGGTCGGCTATGATTAGAGGGTAGGTAGAAGAAATAATAAAATAATGAAAGAGGTAGGTACTGTAGGAATTAAGAGATGAATGACATGTGTCATGTGTAGAAAAAAGGCTAATGAATTAATTAAATAAATAAAGATTTATTTAATTAATAGAAGAAGTGGGATCGATTAAATAAATAAATATTTATTTAATTTAGGAAAAGGATAATTTAAATAAATAAATGTATTTATTTAAATGAGAAATAAGGCTAGAAGAGGATAAATGAATTAATTAAATAAATAAAGATTTATTTAATAAATAGAAGAATTAGGCTTAGATAATTAAATAAATAAAATATTTATTTAATTAGACATGACAATTTTGGGTGTCTACAGTTGTATCTTATACAGGTCCATTTTTAGATTGTTCTTCATTTTCCACATCTGACTCATCAATGTAGGGTGCAGGTGCAGATTGTCCTCTGTGTGAGTCTTCATCTATTCTCACATGTACACTCACAACCACTCTTCCCAATCTCTTGTTGTAGCATTTGTAGGCCTTACTGTTGGCTGAGTATCCCAAGAAAATTCCTTCACCACTCTGGGAATCAAAACTTCCCAAACCATCAACATCCTTCTTGATGAAGCACTTACTTATAAACACTCTAAAGTGTTTGAGTGTTGGTTTCCTTTCATTCCATAACTCATAAGGGGTCATTCTACTATTCACCCTTAACTAAACTTGGTTTAAAGTGTAGATAGTAGTATGAACTGCTTCCTTCCAGTATACATCCAGTATGTTGGCCTCATTCAACATTATCTTGACCATCTCCTTCACTATCCTATTTTTCCTTTCTAACACCCCATTTTGCTGAGGTGTCCTTGCAGCTAAATATTGTCTTCGAATTCCATGTTTCTCACAGTAGTCAACAAGTTCATTTGAAGAAAATTCTCCACCTCGGTCAGATCTTAAGCATTTTAACCGATGTCCACTTTCATTTTCCACCATCTTCTTGAAAATTTTGAATCTCTCAAATGCTTGTGACTTGTCATGCAGGAAGGTTATCCAAGTCATTATTGAGTAATCATCTATGAACAACATGAAATACCTTTCTCCAACCAATGCTCTTGTCCTTGTCGGCCCACTTAAGTCTGTATGTGTCAACTCCAAAGGTCTTGAGATGTCATATTCTTTTGTTTTAAAGATGGCCTTTGCTTTCTTACCTTTGACACATCCATCACAAAATGTGCTTGCCGATTTTATGATCTAGGGTATGTTTCTCACATACCGGTTCTTTCTTATCTTAACCAAATTGTCAAAATTCACATGGTCTAGTCTTCGGTGCCATAACCAACTTTCATCAACTTGTCCCATCATGCATTGGGACTTATAGCATTCCTTTAGATTGTAGACATTACCCTTTGTTCTTATTCCTTATGCTACCCCCTGACCAGTACTCTGTTTCCTTATCTGGCAACCAGCAAAGTCAAATGAGAACTTATACCCTTTGTCACACATCTAACTTACACTCAGCAAATTATGCTTCAACCCTTTCATATAGTACACATCATGAGCCTTGAGCTTTCCATCATTATTCAGTGTACCCTAACCTTTGATCTTGATGGAGGAGTTGTCATCGAACTGGACTAAACCACCATTCCAATTATCAAGCTTGATGAACTTTTTCTTATCTCCAGTCATGTGATTTGAGAAACCACTATAAACTACCCATAAATTCCTCCTTTCATCATGTAGAGTAGTCTGCACAATCAGGCTAGACTCTATCTTTTTTTTCTCCTTCTCTACCCAAACTGGTTTCACTTCTTTATTTTCCTCTTCTGTCACTTTGTGTTCCATTTTTGTTTCCAGCTTTTCATCCAGTACAATTCTCTTTTACTTGTCCATTCTTAGCTGACAATAGCTTGCTATGTGACCAAAATTCTGGCACTTATAGCATTTCACATTAGCACTATAAGATGTACTCAATGCATTCTTGTAGGACATTTGCATATTACTCCTACATTCATAACTCTTGTGACCAAACTCATTGCAATTATAACATGTGACATTTGTACTTTGTAATGCAACAAATGAGTTTCTACTCTCAAAACTAGGGTTGACACTCATCTTCCTACAGTCTGCCATTCTATGACCAAACTTATTACAACGGTGATAATAACCATGAAAATTTGGAACATAGCAGTCAGGTTGTCTTTAACCTGCAAATGACTGCCTCACTAGGGGTCTTCCTTTCATGTTTCTCACCCTTGTGAATCCTTCATGATCAATACTTGCATTTCTCCTTGGATCTATATGTCGGTGCATTGAGTGCAATCTCTGGTTCATTGATTGAGCATACATGTTTGTGTGACGATTTCTAGCAGCATCTACATATGTTTTCTTGTCGGTATCGTTGCCTACCATGAATGTCTTCTTCTCTTCACCTTTATTTGAGGAAGTGAATTGTATATCCTTATCAGATGTGTCTTTGTTGTTTGAGCATTGACCTTCTTGAAAACCTAAGCCACTGGTATCCTTGTATTGCTTCTGTTTACTCAGCATCTTGTCCAAGGCTTCAGTGCTTCCTTCAAATTTTCTTCTTACTTTTATTTCTTCTTGACTTTTCTCTAAGTCCTTTCAGAGTTTCACTATTTCTGATTCCAGATTCTGATGTTCCTTTTCCTTTTCACTTAGACTAGTACTGGTGACTTCACACATCCTCTTGGCCTCTTGCAACTAGATTTTTAGATCTACAATAGTTCTCTTGGACTCTTCAAGAGATTGCTCCAGTGATTCTTGTTCTTCAGTTGTATCCCTTTTCACCTTCTTTAATTCTCCTCTTGTTTTCTTTAGCTTATCTAGGGAACTAATGAGTTCTTCTTCAAGGTCTACTTCTCCTTCTTTCTCTTCTTCTTCTACTTCTTTAGGTACCGGTACCTCTTGAGCCATACAATTATTTGCTTTGACTTCATCTCCACTGCAGTAGTCATCTGAGGCACTTTCCTCATCTGTGGTATCATCTTCATGTGTGTAAAGACTGCTCTACTTCTGATAGCTTTTTCGACCATGCCGGTAGACATTTTTCTTCCTATCCTTACCAAATGATCTACTACCATTTGATTGATCATCTTCACTCTTATCACCATAAGGACATTTAGCATCAAAATGTCCAATCTTTCTATAGTTGAAACATTTCAAAGGTAACTTTCCTTTATATTTGTCTGAACCTGTCTTGAGTTTTCTCACAAAGTTTTCAATGATGTCATCAGAGTCTTCACCAGTTGTATCATGAGAGGATTCTTCTTTTCCTTTCCTTGAAGTCTTGAAAGAAAGTTCTTTCTTCACAGCATCAATACCAGCAGTCCTCATCTCATAAGCAGTAAGGGATCCACACAACTCATCCATTGTAAAGACTTTTAGATCTTTTGCTTCTTCTATTGTTGAGACTTTTGTATCATACTTAGGTGTAAGAGATCTAAGTACTTTCTTCACTACCACCTCATCTTTTATTTCTTCTCCAAGCCCTCTAATGGTATTTTTTATTTCATCAACTCTTTGAAGATAGTAAGCTATCTTCTCTTCATCTTTCATCTTCAAACCCCCAAGCTGTGCTCTCAAGGTCTGCAACTTAGCTTCCTTGACCTTAGCATCACCTTTGAATATATTCTGCAACTTATCCCAAGTCTCCTTGGCAAAAGAGTGGTGCATAACTTTGACAAACTCATTATCAGATAACCCACTAAGAATGACATTCTTAGCTTTAGCATTGTTCTCATATTCCCTCTTATCATCTGGATCAGTAGGGGGATTACTAGGGACTATATACCCATTCACAACTGACATCCATACATCAAAACCTGGAGAGGACAAATAGGTTTCCATTCTTCTACTCTAGAAGGCATAGTTGACACCATCAAACATGGGGGATTTTGAGGAGGAAAATTCATTTCTTGCTATTGTAAACACTTGAGAGGATCTACCCAAGCTAGAGAATGCTTTTGACAAAATAGGGTACCAATGCTTTGATACCAATTATTGGACACAATGGATCACTAAGAGGAGGTGAATCAGTGATTTAAACTCTTTTTACTTTAATAGAGAGATATCGGTAAAGTAGAGGACAAGCTGAAAGCTAACTAGTAACTTAAACAATACAAGTAGAGTGTGTGAGAGGACTAGCTAAAACATTAACATCACACATGAACAAGAATACATCACACAACACCAGATATATACAAGGAAAACCCAATGTGGGAAAAACCCCAGTGAGAAAAGTTGCTGGAGATCTTCTGCTCCAATTTAGCCCCACAATGAGACTCTGATTACAATATTTAGGGCACCAACTCAAGGAGCAGCAACCCCTGATTTATAAGCACCAACTCAAAGGAGCACCAACCCCTGTATAATTTATATTCTACAACCTAAAGGAGCTACAACCCCCGCACTAAGCTACAACTTAGTGAAAACAATATGAATCTCATATATACAAATAAAATCACTATTGCAAATGAAGTTTTGCAACCTTACAATATTCTCCTCTGTCGGTTTCTCCTTTACCAATCTTTATTCTCTCCACCCACTCTACAACTTGACTTTGCTGATGATTTTTCTAAATCCCCTCTCACAATATCTTTTCTCCTTCAACTCACACTTGATCACACTTAATCAGGCACAACCTCTGTCAGTTTGTCACCTTTGTGATCAATGCACACTCTACCCATTATTCCCTACACCAGTTTATATTGCTTCTCCTTATCAGTCAGATCTTCACTCATAAACACTTGAAATGTTTATCTCTATAGCTTTCAGACAACAAATTTTTACTTTTCTTCACCCTCCAACAACAACAATCATAGTCTCAAGTCATCATATTTAAACTTGAGCTTTCCCACCAAGAAACAATTCAATCTTAGCTGGTTAGGGTTTTCTTCACCCAACAAGATCTGCATAAGATCTGATCCACTATGTCTTGGATCAATCACTTGTAGTCGAGGAATGCATCTATACACATTTTTCATTATCCAATACATACTTGCTAAAGATAGAAATCTCATACATGAATTTCTATCTTGAAATCTGTCGACTCATAAAGCGCTTAACTATTTCCTTTTCGAGGTCTTCTTGCAATCTAATTTCCTTTGCATTGATCCAATCGCCAACTACTCCATGATCTTCCTTTGTTATTCTATCTTTCTTGAGCCGCATCAGTTAGTTATAATCCCATGATTTGTGGTTGTTTAATTAATATCAACTAGTTGTTTCAACAACCATGTCGATGGAGGCTTCACCGACCTCAGCATGTTTACCACCTCAGCTCCACATGGCATCACAATGATCAATCACTTAGCTCATCTACACTCAGTCGGTTCATACTTGAAAATTCAACAAACTCATACCAGTAAACTCTTGTTCATTTTGGATGATATACCTCTATCGGTATCATGCCTACAATACCGGTTGACATCAATGACAACTCAATACCAACATAAGGATCGTTCTAGGCCAATTTTCAAGCAATATCTGCATATTGCCACCTTGGATGATTTGGTTGGTGCATTTTTGTGTGTTCTGGAAGGAGTGATTTATGTGGAAAACATGAGACCATATATTCATTGCCACATTAAGAATCTAGGTACCGGTGACATCAAGAATATGTACATGAATGAATTGATGGGTGACTCCAGAAAGATCAAGCCCAAATATAAGCACATTGAAGATATAGGGTTTACTGGCACTCTCTGTATCCATGAATTCAAAGATGAGATCATCTGATATGTACTGAGAAGAGTTCATGGAGAGTTCATTTGATTGGATAGGCCTTATAAGATCTCAAAGGAGGCCATTAGGGCCATCACAGGTTTGCCATAGATTGGTCAACGTCCAAAGAAAAAGATTTCAAATGATCAAGTTAACAAACTCACAGGCACAACTTCAGACCGATGATTGATGAGGGTCAGCACCATCACTGATCGAGACATCAGATTTGGAAGCATGATTGTTGGGTATAAGGTAACTCAATCCAACAGTCTCAATTCTGTTTCTATCTCCTGCATATATGTCGCACATAAAATTATGAGGGAAAATGAGAAAATAGATCTCTATGGATGGATGGATGATGAGTTGATCATTAACCTTGGAAAGATTAAAGGAGAGAAAAAGGGGATATTTCGGTATGGGAATCTCATTGTCTACTTAATGCTATTTTTCCTTAATGAAACTCCTAGTTTTGGGAACAGATAGTGGGCATTTGATATCCCGATAGGTAGACAATTGAAGAAATCTATTGCTAGCTTGGGAAGCCTACAAGATGATAAGGTTTGGGGTTATTTCAAGGCATTTTAGAAAGCAATGAAATCCAGAGAGAGGGTTCCTAAACACATTGGTAACAAATACTCAACCGATATCTTCTTTATGGTCAAAAATGATGAAACCTTAATGGAAGTAGTTAAACCCCAGAAGATATGGATAGAGGAGATGGGATATGAGGTTGATGTTGTGATTCTGGATGCTTATGCTAAAATGTTGATTGATGCTCCAATTGATGAGCCTGAAAATTATTTTGGTATTGCAAAGCAAAAGAAGCAAGAAATTCGAATTGAATTCAATCGGAAGAAGAGGGAGAAACAACAAGGTAAGGCCAACAAATTTATTGAAAAAGTATCCCAAGACATCAAGGACTTAATGGAAGTTGTTTCAGCAAAAGGAAGGAAGAGGAAAGAGCCTGAAATCTTCATTGAGCCTATATACACATAAAAATTGGCTATGAGCTATTAAATAAATATTTTATATTTATTTAATGATTCTTCTTCTATTAAATAGTTAATTTGAAAAGATTGATTTATTTAATTCATTTTTGTGTCTTTCTATTAATTAATATTTTATTAATTAATTCATCTATCCTATTCCTCTAAAATAATTAAATATCTAATATTTAATTATCCCCTCCAAACAATTAAATATCTAATATTTAATGGTTATTCTCCTATCCTATAGTCACAAATATTAAATAATTTCTTAAATTATTTAAATCCCTTTTCCAACTCACTCTCTATCTCCACTTCATCTTCCCTTTGCCAAATCATCAAACATGTGGCTAAGGAAATTAATATTTCTTAAATATTAATTCATCATTTATCTTCAACCTCCAAACTTAATGAATATTGTGTACGTACACATATTTCATAACCATCTCCCATATTCTCTCCAACACCCCTACATCTTAGGAAGGACTTGAGTCCACTTATCCTATCATGCCTAAATCTTCTCCAACCATCCCTAGATTCTCTCAGTCAGCAACCTAGTCAAGGTGAGATGAGTTACACTTGTCTTCTCCTTCCCCCTTTCTCTCAACCTTCACCTTTGCTCACAGCCATCCAAATCTATAGACCTGATCATGACCGTTGATCTGAGCCACATCATCTAATCCTCTCAAGGTATATAAAATCAAAAGCTTCAGTTGAGAGAGAGTTAGTCTTCAAATTGATCATATGCATCTGTGAGTTTTAATCTTGAAGAAAATAGCAAATAGCAAATATCATATAGCATTTTAGCATAATCATTTAGCATAATCATGTAGTATTGCATATCATAGTATCAGTTAACTACAAGTTATTAGTCCATTCTTCATATGCCATCTTGGAAGCCATCAGTGCATTGTCTGAGAGCACACCATCTACAACTAGGAACACTAGAGTTAGGACACAATGGGATATAAGCCATGAAGATAATATTAGTATTTTATTTCATATGTACTTCATGTAGTTTCATTGGTTGAATTTGGATTTCTTGTAGTATTTCCATTTGTATTTTGTGAGACTAACTTATTGCAGGTAACATTTTGAGGATGAAATTCAAGTCGACATAGAGCCTATTCCATCACACTCTGGAACTGAAGATGACACTCCTTTAGCATTCAAGAGGGTATTGAGGAAGAAAGGTGAGGAGTCTAAGGAGGAAGTAAGGAAGCAATCGGTAAGAAAGGTCATAATTAAGGTACCAACCAGCAAACCTACAAAGAAAAGAGCTCCAAAGGAAACATCTCTTACACCGTCTACACCATCTAGTACTAGTAGAAGAAAGAAGAATGATGACATAGAGCTTTCTATTGTAACCAGTAATGTATCTATAATACCTCCCAAGACTTGTGTAGAACTAATAGATGAAATCACCAAGGATGGAATTTTGAAAAATATACAATACTATTATGAGAACTTAGATGATGATGAGCATAAAGAAATTGAGGAAGCATTCTTGTTATACCTAGATGTATTTAAGAAGTCTTTATTAGAAATTGAAAAGAAAATACCGACACAACTATATAATAATCTAGATGCTAGGACATTATCTGCTATGGAGGAGGACAAGTGCATAAAAGTTCATGAGTTATTAACTACCTATGGTTCAATTACTCCAAATGAGTTGGATATGACCATTGAAGTTGCAGACAAAACAATTTTTCACAGCAAGCACATGATAATTAGCCTTATGGCAGGCATGGTTAATTAAAAAATCAATGAAACCCACAAGGCATGGGTTCAATTCTTTGTTGACAACCTTGGTTTCTTCTCTTCACCGAAAGCTAAGATTGACACTATTGTGATCTTAGCTGAAAGGAAAGGAAAAGCTATAGTAGGTGCCTCACCCACAATATTGAAAGATACTGAGGAATCAAATGTAGAGCCCCCGATAGAATTAGATGTACAGGAAAAAGAGGGGATACTAGCAAAACTAGATAATGTACTTATACTGACAGATACACAGAATGTACAAGTTATAGATGTTGAGGACAATAGTCCTCCAGATTAAATTTACAGGTTGAGGATATAGTTAATGTGGAACTGACAGTAACAGATACTGCACCAAGTGGCAAAGCCACCAGTGCAAAAGAGGATGTTATTAAAGGTATTAAACCATCAGAGAAAAAGGGAGAGAAATCTGACAGGGAACTGGTAGCCAACACATCTTTGTTGTCAATTGACACCTCTCAGGTAGAGCAGAAGAGCATAACTGAGATGAGTTCTATTGAGCTCATGATGATAGCTACTCAAAAGATGATAAAGGAAGGATCAGTGGACAAGGGAATAATTGATCAGTCAATTCCAATTTTGTACAGATTTGTCTTGGAGTGCTATTTTGACAAAGGAGCAAGCCCATCCGGCAAGCTCAAAATAATTGCTAAGCACATTTCTAAGGATTTTCAATCACTACAGCAAATATCTAACCACCGAGCATTGGAAAGATTCACTCAAGCTAAGAGAGCTACTTTTGATCAACTGACTGAATCGGAGAAAAAAGAGATTACTGACAAATTGAAGTTAATTGATAATTATTTAAGGCAATGTACAAATATATACAGAGTATGTTGTAACACTAGATTACTTACTGCATATATAGATAAAGGCATTAAAGATTCTTAGGATAAAATTGTAGGTATAGTCAATTCTTTTCATGGTTCCAATTCTTTGACTACATCTATAGATGGGCAGATTTTTTTATTAGAAGCTCAAACTTCATCTCTTCAAAGGGAAAGAGACAAAATCATAAGGAGAGCTAAAGGGCTCAAAGGATTTGTGAGTCCCTGATTGGACTCCTTGAGTATACATAAAAAGGAATGCATAGATATGATTGGCAAGCCCACACCGACAGATCTTAAGGAGAAAGGGTCCCATGCTCATATCCTTAATGGACTTCTATCAGTATCTGACATATTTAAATCTGGTTGGGGCACTTATCTAGAGCTTTTGGAGAAATCCTGTTCGAAAATTTTCAACTATATTCAACTCCGGTAAGGTGTTTTGGGACACATTCTTTGTACATAATTTCATTCTTCATCCCAATTTTTGGTGTTTTTTGGCATTGATGTCAAAGGGGGAGGTATAGGTGAAAAATAAATCCTTGACATCAAGAGATAAGGAGTATTTGTATAGATCATGATTACAGATGAATATTCAACTCAGGGGCTGGAGTAGTCTCAAGGTGAATCTGACAAATGGAAACCATTGTCATTTTTCACATGAGTGTTGCAATCAATTCCAAAGGGGGAGATTGTTGGAAATTGACACTCATTTGATTGGTTTCATATGTTGTCATTGATGGCAACATGTTTCAGCTTCATTATTTGGTTTGGTACTTTACAAGCAAACACTTCACCGACACCAACATGTATCTTCACCGGTAGGAAGGACTCTATGGGTATCGGCATTGAAGGCCAACATGATTTATAGATCAGGCATGGATAATAACCAGTAAAAAGGGTACCGATATAGGAGGTCGACATCAGTAGGATATCCGACAATTAGAAATTCATTTTGTTATTTATGTATATATGTAATGAGCCAACATGTATAATCATTTTCTATTATCTATGTAAGCCGACATGAGTCATGAAGGACAGTAAGGGTATATAGGTCGGTTATTAGATCATTTTTTATATATGAGTATGTGATGTTGTTAGTAATGTGAAGATCATGTATATGAGGTCATTTATGTATGAGATCAATATTCGGTAATGATGTTTAGATGATTTTGGATGCGAAGGTTATTCTGGTAAGGGTTTAAGGTTTCAGAACTGGAACAGTCAGAGCTTGAACCGGAACTCAATCAAGCATAGCAGATGGATTAAATAAGTTCATTTTATGTTTTCTTATTCAAAATGATTGTAGTCAATGAAACTCCTTTGTGTTGAGCAGTGTGCTCTAGGCGGTAATCCTTCCTACATGTGTAGGCCCCCATATTATGTAATATCTTTTCATATGGCTAGTGGATTGATATTGTGGGTCCCAAATCCCACCGTGGTTTTTCCTCTTTGAGGTTTTCCACGTATAAAATATTTGTGTTATGGTGTTCATTTGTGTGATTGGTTTATTAATTGCTTTACTTATTTCAATTATATATGTACTAGTTGATGAATGCATGTTATAATAAGGTTAAAATTGAACATTCTGATAGAACACTAATTAACCCCCCCCTCTCAGTGTTCTTGGATTCCAACAGATTTCATGTTATGTCGTTACACTGATGTTGATTGGGTTGGTGATGTTGATGATCGGAAGAGTACCTCTGGTGGTGCATTCTTTTTGGCTAAGAAATTGATTTCATGGGGAAGTGAGAAATAGGATTCAGTTTCCTTATCTGTTGTTGAAGCTAAGTACATTGTTGTTACTAGTAACTGCACTTAGGTAGTTTGGATGAAGCAAATGTTGAAGGATATCAGAGTTATCTATGATGATCCTACTATCATATATTGTGATAATTCCAGTTTTATTAATATGTCAAAGAATCTAGTGCAACATTCAAAGACTAAACATGTATCAATCAAATATCATTTCTTGAGGGAAAAACTTAGTGAAGAGGAAGTAAAGTTGGAGTATTATCTACAAAGGAACAAATTGTTGATATTTTCACTAAACCTTTACTTGTAGATACATTTGTCTATTTAAGAGACAAGTTAGGGGTATCCACCCCTCTTGATGAGAACTATATGCATTGAGTTACATCAATCTGGTGGACTTCATAGTCTTATCTCTTTATCTGGATTGATGAGTAGGTGTTTCTACTCTGCTAGAGTAGTCAGTGTGTTTATGGTGGAGAAAATCATGATTTGCTTATCTAAGGGGGAGAGTATGTTTGGTTTTCTATTTTTCAGAATCTTTGGTATTGTTGTCAAAGGGAGAGAGAAGCATGTAAAAAAAAAATATCTTCTTGATCTTAGGGGGAGTCTGTTAGAGATTTTTTATTTCTTTGCATTTATTGTTTTTCACATTCATATGTTGCCATCAATGCCAAAGGGGGAGATTGTTGGACATTGTTTCTACTAGGATATGTTGTTGTCATTGATGTCAACATATGATTTATTATTTTGGTGTTTGCAAATTGGTTTATGGGGATCAATTGTTTGGCATATGGAGTATTTCTAGTGTTATTACATCTTTTTGTATTGGTTTCAGTTATCCAAAAAGCCTATTTGATCATATCATATGATCTAGTTTGCAAATTTTTTTCTGATTGGTGCTTTACAGAGTTCAGTATTTCCTTTGGTATATTTTTGATAGACTTATAAAGCACTGAGAGGGGAGGGGTGAATGAGTGACAGCAAAAACAATATCACTTTAAACACTGACCAGTCGAGATACTTAACAAGTTTACTAAACACTATGCATGCAATCCAAAATGATATTAAAGCATCCACAATAAGTAAAAGATCCACCATAACACAAGTGTTTATACGTGGAAAACCCAGATGGGAAAAATCACGATGAGATGGGACTCGTTAACTATCTACAGTAATAGGTAACTGATCAGTTAAGGTCTACAAAAGTGCTCTACTAGGAGCGAATCCTGTTAAAGATCCCAAAGCTCTGTTAGGAGCTATACCTTGTTAAAGGTAGTATCCTGTTAGGAGTAACCTCGGTAGAGGATTTCTGAATCCAAACTAATGGATCACCTTGTTAAAGGATTTGTACAATGAATCTTGCTAGAGCTTACCCGGTTAGGGGATTTGACTCTTGTAGTGATTAGAAAACAACAGGTGGTGTGATCTAGAAGTAGCACAACTTTCTTGAATAGATCCTCTTCTTCTCACTTAAAACTATATCACCAACATATTTTGCAATGCCTTCAACAACTTAATACTTCTATCTCACATCATATCATATCTTTCCAATAGTTCATCATAATGTCATTTTATAGACATTAGATTTCATTTTGGCTTAGAAATCATATCATAGTTTCCTAGGTGCAGTGTATCTAGACAATCTAACATAACTCATCACAAATGACCATCAAAATTTGTCGATTAGGAGTAACTCATCACGATCGGTGATAACTCATCACACAATCAATGAATATTGGTTGGAACATTGATACCGGTTAAGATTTAACCACTTTCAACATGTAAAGTGGTTGTCCTCCATTTGCTTCTTTGATGGTCTTTGTTGAATCTCCAAGTTGGTGTCAAGTCATTCTTGCATATACCGGTTGTCTAGATGTACCAGTTTGACACTCTCTAAACCATCATAAACTAAACATCAAATACTAGTTGCAATACATGTAACTTTCAGAAGTAATACCGGTTTGTCTAAGATTACAATGACAATGTGATCAATGTGAGTGTGTACATGTTCCATCAATGACAAAATATGAATTCATTCATTACAATCATCATCAAGCCAATAATCTCCCCCTTTGGCATTGATGGCAACACTTAGAAAATTTTACAACTTTATAACAAAGTGTGCTTACAAAAATTGTACACATATTTCAACTCCCCCTTAACAATACATACAAAATTTTCACAACACACACATATTTGTACTCCCCCTTTGACAACAATGCCAAATTAAAAATTTATATATAGAGAGAGAGAGAGAGAAAACTTTGCATCAAAAGTTTATATACACAAAAACTTAAAAGTCTATATTAAGGAGTGTTCACTTTAATTTTCAATAAAATGTTACTGAAAGTGAGATTCATTTGAGAAAAATCATTTTCTCATGTTTCTAGTAAGTGTTTATTAATCTCTATGGTTGTCATGACTTGTGCAGAAAATTCTTCCATTGCATCAATTGTACTCATCTCTAGAGTAGCCAAAACCGCTTCTGCATTCTTATAAGCTCATTGTAGGATGTTTAATTTGTGTCTTAATAAGTTATTTAACTCCTTCAGGGATTAGAGTCTCTTTGTCTATTCAAAATCATACATATCTAACTGATTTTGCAAATCATCAACTAATTTGCCAAAAGATAAGACTGGATCCTGTAAAGGTATGTAGGCATTACATATCTTTCCCAGTTCCAGTTTTGTCTCTTGTCACCTCTTAACTAAATCTATATAGAAAAATGAAACATTAGATGTATAGGCTAGAATTCTGCCTCCTATCTCAATAGCTTTTCTCAAAAGATCTTTGTTCAGGGATAAAGCAATATTCCCTGTATCAATATCTTTCATTATATGCTCACCTCTTTTCTTCCTGTAGTTTTTCTCAACCATAGTCTGAGTTGCTTCCTCAAGGGCCTTCAGTTGGTCAGAGGCATCAACGACCAACTAGCCAAGATTGCCAATAGGGGTTGACAAATTCCCTATAGCAGTCTCGAGTAGAAGACTGGACAAAATCTCAACAGCAACTTGGATGGTTTCTGCTTCTTTCCTTTGTTCCTTAAGTCTCTTCTTCTAAGCCCTGGATTGCATAACATGTGCAATCTCCATTAGTTTCGATGCACTCATATTTTCTACATCTATAGGCCCTATGATGCCTAATGAGTCATCATCATCATCATTATGCTGCTTGACTAATGCCTTTTCAGGTTCAGCAGATTTCTCCTTCTCATTTTTCTCTTGATCTTTCTCCCTTTCCTATTCAGAGGACTTCTCTTCAACTTTTTCTGTAGGTATCTCCTGAGTAGCCTGTGAAATTGGTGGTTGTATTTTCATTTGTTGATCTTTTACCAGTGGGGGTGAAATATCCACACTTGGTTGAGTTGTTGGTATATTCGCTATTTTAACCTGTGAAATAGTAATAACCAGTGGCAACTTATCTGGTTCAATAATATTCCCAAATAGATCAATAGTATCTTGTAATTCATCAATAAAGATCACCGGTTGGGAAGTAGTGTCATCTTTTTTCTTGATAGGATAGACAATATCAGCTTGCACTATTTCTTCCTCATCCATCTTCAGTCATACTTCAGGCTCTGTTTGCTCATCATTATAAGACTTTGAATTCTTATGCATCCATTGAAAATTTTGAGCTATCTGATGAGTTTCAACTTCAACAAATAGAGCTTTCCCATTTAACAACTTCAATCTTCTTACCTTAGAAATAAATTGTCCTTTGTAATTATCAAGTAAGGCAACTAATTCATCTCTAGATAATTCAGGAAAATACTGAATAAATACATTATCAATAATTTCTTGATCATTGTCAACAACAATTTGCCACTTATTTGCAAGAATAGAGTACAAAGAATCAAAAAGATCATCTTTAAGGTCCTGAGGTAATCAACTATATTGACATAAATAGTTGATTACCTGTTGAACAATTTGTTCCTTCTGGTCTTCATCAAATGAATCAAAACATTTTTTGACATTATCAAATCTATTCCTCCCTAATATTTTCAATGTCTTCTCAAAATCAGTCATAGGCTTGTAAGATAATACATTAATAGGAAAACTTGCCTTTGGCACTTCTTCTATTTGTTTAGCTATTTTACCAGTTGCTTTCATTTTCTTGGGTTCCTCCTCAGTGTCAATATCATCATATTCTACTTAAAGAATCAAGTGCCTGCCTCTCTTCTTTGTAGAATTCACCTCGGGTACCTATTCCTTTTTTACTTGGACACTTCATGTCACTCTTGTATTAGCAGGTACAGAAGGTGTTGAAGGTGCTTTCTCAACCTTCTTATTTCCTTTAACATTACTGGGTTGAGCACTACTGGTTTCAGCCGGTGCAGTTTGCTCTTCGAATGTTCCCAGTATTTTCTTTTTCTTGTCCACTAGAGATGCCAACAAGTTATTAGCATAACTGATCAATGTCATAATTGACTTCATAGAACATGCCTTCCATTTCATCCTCTCTTGGTTTGATAGCTTCCATGAGACAAAAATCAGTGGTGACTGTGAAAATGATGTCCTTAGCAAATTTTTTCACCACATCTTCAAGTAGCCTAACCCTCATACTCATTTTATTTTGAAATTCATTAACGTACCTATTCATTGCAGTAGAGAAAGTGTTCTTAATAGCCTTAATGTTGTTCTTGATCTGGACAGTTACGGGTAGGTCTTTTGACCATTCAATGTCACCAATTCCCGATAGGAAATTCTGAAATTAAAAGAATAAACCAATCAATAACTGATCAAATTTAAACTCATGACTTTTGTCCTTCTTAATTGATTATAGATTCAACATCAATTAACTCCTTATGGCCTCACATAGGTCATAATGTACGTTCTTAGCAATCATTCTATAGGCTGTAAGCACTGATGTAGATGGCACACTGTTCATTCTACTGGAATAGAATATCCTGTATCCTATTACCATAGCAGACATTTTAACCACTAGGTCCTTAATGTTATTAACAGAAAATGAATGCCCATCAAAGGTAGACGAGGTTAAAGTGGTTACAATCTCTATAGAAATTTGCCTCAACTTGGGAACTTCACCGGTTGACCAAAAACCAATCATAGCATGGATAGCTTCCTTGGTTATAGTATGTGACCTTTCTAGATACATATTCTCACCATGAACTCAACTAAGAATGATTCTAACATGTTCCTCTTCAAAATATTCAAGAAAATAAACTACATTGTGAAAACCCTTCTCATAAACCCTAATATACCCAGGTTGGATTTTTCTACTCTTATCACAAAGGGATTTCAATTGAGAGTATATTGACAATGATCCTAAATCTTTGATTTTGCAATCAATATAGCTAGACAAATCACCTTTTACGATAACACCATCAAGAACTTGAGATAAAGCATTATATGACACTATTTGTTTAGATTCCATAGCCTCCATAGGTTCAGATGTGATCATAAGTCTCTCTACTTTCTTAGATGATGAAGCCATTCTGATAAACTTGATTTGAAAAGGGATTTACAAAGAAATACCTTAATTTTCCCATGTTGCCTCGATTTCTGGTTGAATACTCAAATGCACACCAGTTCCACCTTCACTAATCTTCAAATCAGCTTCAATTATGCAATTCTTAGCATACATTTGTCCACAACTAGCTAGCAAATTTCTTTTCGCTCTGCAAGTGCTCAAGAATTCTCTTTCGAATGCATTTAGGGTAAAAATAACATAGTAAAACTCGCTTTTATCATCTTTACCTACTACATTAATTGCTCGACTGTTGGGGTTACAAACCCTAATACACCGCTTAACAGTATATCCAATATTAACAGGTGTAAAACCGGTTGACATACTTTCAAAAAATCAATGAACAAAGATATGAATATTTCTCATAGAATAACTCAAAAATGCAAACTTTCTTTCCACTCATCTTTCAAGGAGTCTGGAAGTAGATTTACCACTTTTCTCCCCTTAGCCCTGTGAAAGGCTCAATTCAGTAGTGTAGGATTCTCCACACTAGGTGAAGGATTAGGTTCTTCTATAGGTATATCATCACTCTTCTTTTTATATATTTAGTTCATCTCTTCTTTGGTTTCCTCAACATTTACCTTATACTTACCTTTCTGATCTATAGAATGATTAACCGGTTTGTTCTTTCTGGTTCTACAGAACTTCGCCATGTGTCCCAGTTTATGATAATGATAGTAGGCCATTCCAGATGAGCTCCAAGGTCTTGCATTTCATCTTCCAGTTCTCCTTCTGCAATTCATAGCCACATGACCATAATTGTTACAAATGGTGCAAATGACATTAGTTAGCTTTTCCATCTCAAATGGACTAAACCGGTTGACATAGGGTTTCTGCTAGTTCATGTTACCCCAGTTGTCATAGGTTCTCCTCCAGTTACCATTAGGTATGTGAATCATGTGAGGTACTGGATTATTTCCTCCATATCTATATTCAACTGATCTATGTCCATACATGTTGCATGTAAAACAATGACCTTCACATCTCTTAGATACATACCTAGTATTTGCATTGTAGCCTGTATTCTCATTGGATCTATTTCTACACACATTTGCAGTATGTCTAGGTTTATGACAGATAAAGAAAACAGGTTTTAAAACTCTCTTACCAGTAGGCTTGTTAGCCTTAGGAGCAGTTTTATCCTTATGAATGTTCTTCTTTGTTCCAAAGACTCTCCTTTTTTAGATGTGTTGAAGCCTAGTCCAGATGTATCACCTTTCATCCTCTGTAATTGGATCTTCTCATCCAGCATAGAAGAAATATGATTGAACTTTTCCAACTTTCCATTAGCCTTAGTGAGTTCTCTAGTAAGATCTTCATTTTTTTTTGGAAGAGTCTCTCTTAGGGATGATGTCATTCCAAGATTTTAGCTGAAAAGCCTCTTTTTCTTCTTTTTCTACATGCCAATGCTCATGTAAGGTTCCATTCTCTTGTTTGATCTTAGCAATCTCAAGATCTATTTCTTTGACAAGGTCTTCAGTTTCCCTCCTAGCTTCCAACTCTTGACTCATGTGGATAGTTAGGGCTTCTAACTCTCTTCTCAGATTTAGCTTTTCACCGTTCAATTTTTCAACTTCTTCAGCTAATGCATCAATGTTAGCTTCATCTAAAGAACTATTATCAGATATCTCTAATAATTGTTCAATCATCTCTCTCCTTTTGACTTGTGAAGCTTTAAATATGACCCTTAGGGTTTCAAGCTCTTCCTTGGCAGCATCAAGCACTCTAGCCATCTCAAAGTAGCTCATATCCCCCATTGTGGCTTTAGGATTTCCTTCCAAGTGATTAAGCCTTAAATAATTTAGGCTCTAATACCAACTGATAGACTTATAAAACATTGAGAGGGGGTAGGTGAATCATGTGACAACAAAAACAAGATCACTTTAAACACTGATCGGTTGAGATACTTAACAAGTTTACTAAACACTATGCATGGAATCCAAAAACATATTAAAGCATCCACAATAAGTAAAACATCCACCATAACACAAGTGTTTATATAGGGAAAACCAAAATGGGAAAAACCACGATAAGATGGGACTCACAAGTTAACTATCTATAGTAATAGGTAACTGACCGGTTAAGCTCTACAAAAGTGCTCTGCTAGGAGCGAATCCTATTAAAGATCCCAAAGCTCTATTAGGAGCTATACCCTGTTAAAGGTAGTACCCTATTAGGAGTAACCACGGTAGAGGATTTCTAAATCCAAACTAATGGATCACCCTATTAAAGGATTTTTACAATGAAGCTTGCTAGAGCTTACCCGATTAGGGGATTTGACTATTGTAGTGATTAAAAAACAACAGGTGGTATGATCTAGAAGTAGCACAACTTGCTTGAATAGATCCTTTTCTTCTCACTTAAAACTACATCACCAACATATTCTGGAATGCCTTCAACAACTTAATACTTCTATCTTGCATCATATCATATATTTCCAGTAGTTTATCATAATGTCATTATATAGACATTAGATTTCATGTCGGCCTAGAAATCATATCACAATTTCCTAGGTACAGTGTATCTAGACAATCTAACATAACTCATCACAAATGACCACCAAAAATTTTTGGTTATGAGTAACTCATCACGACTGATGATAACTCATCACACAATCAATGAATATGGGTTGGAACATCAATACCGGTTAAGAGTTAACCACTTTCAACATGTAAACCGATTTTCCTCCATTTACTTCTTTGATGGTTTCCGCTGAATCTCCAAGTTGGTGTCAAGTCATTCCTGCATATACCGGTTGTCTACATGTACTAGTTTGACACTCTCTAAACCATGATAAACTAAACATCAAATACCAGTTGCAATACAAGTAACTTTTAGAAGTAATACCAGTTTGTCTAAGATTACAATGACAATGTGATCAATGTGTGTGTGTACATGTTCCATCAATGACAACATATTAAGTCATTCATTACAATCATCATTAAGACAACAATTTCGATGTGATCAGATCTTGAGCTAAGATTTTGGGAGATTGTTTGGGATGGTCTTGTGTATCTTCATTTCAGATGGTTTGTGATTTGGTACTCTGCAAGTTATCTTTCTTTGTGACAGTTGTTGTTATTTGAGTACTCTTGAGTTTCAGATGTTGATCGATGAAGATTTTATAAGTGGTGTTGGTGCAGCTATTAGTGTTGATTCTAATGTGATTGTTGGTGTTTCCTAATTGTGTCCTATTTGTCTTGATGATTTGCATTGATTGTTGTGCAAGTTTTTGGTGATTTTGTTGATCCGGTGATGTTCTTCATGGTATACAGTATTCTTGGTGGTGTAGCATGTTGTGGTTGATCTTGGCATGATTTCTGGTGATGTTGCATATTTGGAGATTTGATTTAGGTCCATGTTATATCATGTATATCATTATATTGGTCTGGTGGTCGATCTGTGTATCATGTGATGTAATTTTGTAATTGTGAGTTGAGGGTTTAGCCGACCTCATTGTCAAGGTTGATGAATTGTATAAATAGGTGATATAGTCATGTAATTTAGGTGTCAAGGTTATGTCTACATTATCAGAGATTTGTGTATGTGTGAACAAAGGAATTCATCTTTTAGTGTGGTGTATTGAGTAGAGATTGGTGTTGTAGAGCAGACAAATGTGCTTAACCAAAACTTTCATCAAGCATTTGTAGATGCTATTATTGCAGTTCATTCCTTTCGCATTGTAGTTTGAATCTTGTTGTTAGTCAGTGAGACTTCCCTGAGGGTTGTAGCCTTCTGAGTTATTGTATCTTGAGCTGTAAGATCTAGGCAGTGTGTCTGAATGTTGGTGCATTCCCCATTGTAACTACTTTCACATACTACTATAGAGTATCATCTTATTGTGGGTAGGTTCCCACTGTGGTTTTTCCCTTAACCGAGTTTTCCACATCAAAATTTTGGTGTTGCGTGTTAAGCTATCAATTTTCTTATCTTTGATGTTGTTGTAGTTTATCAAATCTATATTTATGGTTAAGTTTGTATATTTGGTGAAAACTAATTCACCCCCCCTCTTAGTTTTCATTCATTATTTTTGTGAACAGAGGCAACCCAAATCAACTTGTTAGGCATATCTCAACTTGGAATTCTCACTGAATTTAGGGTACAGTGGAAAGACAATCCCCTATATAGGGTCTGAGAACTTTGCACCTTATGACGAATTCATGATCAATCTAGCTATCTTAAAAAAAATGGACCTTTCTACCAAATCCCACACTCTCCACCAAGCCCCTTTTTCAATGATATATTTGGCCTAAATCACATTGTTCAAGAGGATGGAGTCCAAGGTTAAAATCTGAAATTTAATGAACTCTTTTATAGAATTTAAACTATGCAAATACTTGCTCTGCCAAATGTAGCTCCATTCTACCTGGCATTTAAAAAGTCTCCAAAACTACTTAGCCAACAAAGCCAGGTTAAAATCCCTCAACTTTCTCAAACCCAAACTCCCAAACTTCTTAGCCCCATGCATACTCTCCCAAGCCACTGATAGGATCCTTTTCCTCTCTTCAACTCCATACCAAAGAAAATGCTTCTAAATTATTTTCAAATGTAATACATGAAAAATTAGGGTTTCACCATAGAATGTAGTAAAACCACTAATTTTTTCTTAAAGGACCATTACATTGGGCAAAGATGGAATTTTATAGATCTAGGCTTAATAGATCTAGATTCCTTGTTTCCTATGTGGATTTTTCCTTTCCTTATGAATTGAATTGAATTGAATTAATTATAGATGTTGAAAATTAGGGTAAATGTGTGGATATTGACGCAATTATGATAAACATTGAGCTACAATCGTCAAAGGAATCCACAAACTTGGATTTGAGTAGTAGATGAAGATTTGGGTTTGTTCCCAGAAGTTTGGTCTGAATTGTTGGGACCGTGGTGGTTTTTGCCTTAGTCCTCCGACCTTTTTGCCATCCAAAAGGGAACTTGTTCATCTCTATGAATCCTTTTGTTGCTTTGAAACACAACTTTGTACCTATTCCTGCACACAATGAAAAGGGAAGAATTGTTTGGAATAGGGGTTTTCCTCAGGACAAACTTTGAATTTGAAATTAACCATGAAATATAATTGAAATGTAATTGAAGTACTATAATGAAATGCTTTCCTTTTGAGGAAAAGGTTGAAAATATATGAAACACTAATGATATACCTTTTAATGAAGTTTTGTTTGTCTTCACAAGGAATTAGGGTTTCATGTAGATAGTCTTCATAAAATATAGAACATGAATGTCATCTCCAATACTTGAATCTTGACTTCACTTCTGCACCAATTCTTGAAAGAATATTGATTGCTTTCTCACTTGAATTTTCTAGTGTGTAGGATGATCTTGAATTTTTCTAGATTAGGTTTAAAATGAGAGGGGTAGACCTTTATACATGTTAGTCAAAAATTAATTTAAATTTTTGACACAGGCCGACACAGGATCTAGGTTCCTACTCAAACTGAGTGACCATTATGAGGCCCCAAAATGGGCCCTTTTTTAGAGGACCATGGTTTCTAGTGCCCTGGTCTTGGACATCATGGTCCCAGGATTAAGGGGAGGATAATGATAGGTGTGAGAAGAATTAGAGCTTCAATCAGGCCTAAGAGGACAAATTCCAAAGTGAGACCTAGGTGAGGACAAAATTGTAGGTGAGTACAATTTAGGATGCTACATTTAGCCCCCAATTTAGCGGGAGTATGAGACTAAACATACTCACAATAAAGTAAAAATATTTGCATTGAAAAATTTCATCAAGAGATCAAAGAAACAAGACACACCAATCCCCCAAGGGACTTTAGGATCTTACTACTTCAATATCAAGATAAAAGGGACATCATAAGAGAGAGGAAAAGAGAGAGAATTATGACTATTCGCCTAGTAAGATTTGCTTACTATCAATCATGAAAAATTAAAATACCAAATTACTAAGAAAAAATATCAGTTTGAAAATTAACTTGAGTATCGAGAGATGTGATAGTGTGTCCATAAAGTGAAACATTGAGCGGAGTGTATGCCCCCACGTTAAACAGATTACATACACCTTATCGGGAGCAACTACTTTAAGGTAGTGTGCATCCAAAGATAAGTGATGAATAATGATGAACAACAAATACCCTAATTGGTACTGAGAGGGGGGGGGGGGGGTGAATCAGTACATACAGAAACTTCTCAACAGCTTATCAATTTAAAACAATGCTAACTGGGTGTCTTCATCACTGAACTTAACCATGGCAATACCGATTAAACACAGTAAGACTTTAGATAGCTAAACTAGTAAAACTGAATACTTCAAATAACATTCAACACTTGATAACTACTTCACCAATATACTCATGCATGTGTTGTATCAGTAATACCATAACCATTAGCTTTGCATGCATATTCACCTAAATAAAGACTGCTCAATCATCACATGAAAAATGCACAACTCATGACACACAAATTTTTCTCGTAGAAACCCAAATGGGAAAAACCACAGTGGGGTTGAATACCCACAAGCTTGTTTTTGAACTCTTTTGAAGCTCATTCTATTAGGATCCTAGTCTGGTTAAAGAATTTACAATAAGGTTCTGTTAAGAACCGATAATGTTAAAGATCACCCAGTTAAGAGATGGCTATATACCCTGCTAAAGGTTACCTCGCTAGAGGATTTGAAGAACTCAATGATCTTGAGTCACCTAGTTAAAGGATTTTTAATAAGCTTGTTAAAGCTACCTGGTAAAGGGATTTTCCTATTGTTCAAATGGTTAGAAGACAACAGGTAAAGCTGTGATCTGATAACAACACTACATGCTAAGGCAGATCCTTTTTAGCTCCTCTACTCTACAATCACACTCTGCAAATTTCCACTCACTGGTCTGGCAAGTATCTCATCACTCAGATACAAACACAACATTTGCCAACACAAATAATAACAAACATCATCGATCTTATAGACAACAATTAGGTCGGTAGCATAAACCCTAAACCCTAAACATTTTAGGTTTACAATTACAAGCGGTCCAATCCTGACCATTCAAACACTCTGCATAGAATAAAACAATCTCAAATAGATCACAAGTCATTCTACATCATCCATTCTTCACCGCATATGGAAATCAATAACCCATCACGCTCTCTTCACATACTACTAAGAAGAATATTCATTCCTAAGGTAGACATTTAATGCAATTGATCTTCACATGCAAGATCCTCAAGGAAATCCTTCACGTGCACAAAACTAACATGGCATCTCGATCTCATCTTTATCTCTTAGCTAACTCATCACAGAATGTCATCGGTTGTATCTCACAAGCTAGATTGCCAAACCAGAAACTCTAGAGTTGAGACTACCAACTGGTAGTCACACTTAGTGAAACCCTGACACCAGTCCACTTCATCCCTTCATACTAGTTCTCCTACTTGAACATAAATAACAACTTCTTCCAATCTTCATACCTGTTCACCTGCACTTATTGACATCAATGACAACATACATTATCATCATATAGGTTCATCATATGCCAACAGTCTCCCCCTTTGGCATTGATGGAAATACTCAGTGTAGCATTGCAACTATAAACAACATAGATCAGTGCAACTATAACATATATCTTCTCCCATATCATATATCTACATCACTTCAGATATCTTCTCCCTCTTTCACAGTAATGCCAAAGTGGAGGCACAAGCTTCCATTCTCCACTATGTTGCTCCCCTATGGAGTAGCATCTTTCAACACATCAATCCTGAAATATTTTACACTATAGTACCTGACTATGCGGAGCACATATTTTTTAATTTACTTCATGAAGGGGCAGAACCCCTAATTCACCTCTCAAATAGGTAAATGTAGTTTTTGGTAAGGGCTTAGTGAATATGTCTACTAGCTGCTCCTTACTAGAAACATGTTCTAATACAACCTCTTTTTTTTGAACCTTCTCTCTCAAGAAGTGATACTTGATCTCAATGTGCTTAGTTCCAGCATGCAATACTAGATTCTTGGAAATATTTATTGTACTTGTGTTGTCACAAAATATACTCACCGGTTCAGATATAGGTACTTTGAAACCATCCAATACATGTTTCATCCAAATTGATTGAGTGTTGTTCATATATGCTACCACATACTCCGCTTCAGCTGTAGACTAGGAAATACAACTCTGCTTCTTACTCATCCATGAGACTAGTCTTCCACTAAGAAAGAATGCTCCACCGATTGTGCACTTCTGGTCATCCACATTACCTACCCAATCTGCTTCAAAAAATACTTTGAGATTAAAATCACCATTGTATGGATACCACAATCCATAATCAACTATCCCTTTCAGGTATCTAAGAATCCTCTTGACTACTACCACGTGGGATTCTCTTGGACTTTTCTGAAAACAGGCCACAATGCCCACTACATGAGCAATATCTGGTCTGATGTGTACCACATAGTGCAGCTTACTGATCATTGACTGATACTCCTCATTCACCAATGTTGAATCATCTTCCTTAGCCAATTTGCAGCTGGTCACCATCGGTGTACCAACTGGTTTACTCTCCTCCATGCCAAAGGTCTTCAATACCTTGTTGACATACTTGGACTGGGTAATAAAGATACCCTCTTTCATTTGTTGAATCTATAGACCAATGAAGAACTTTATCTCTCCAATCAGAGACATCTCAAACTCTTTATTCATTTCATCTGCAAATGCATGGCTCATTTCATCATCTCCTCCAAAGATTATGTCATCTACAAACACTTCACAGATCAGAATCTGATCACCTTCAAATTTCAGGTAGATGTTGTTTTCCTCACTTGTTCTATGAAATCGTATCTTCACAAGATGAGAGTGTAACCGTTCATACCATGCCCTTGGTGCTTGTTTCAATCCATACAGGGCCTTGTGTAATCTACACATCATGTTACTATCTTTTGATAAGGCAAACCCATCTGGTTGCTCAATATACACTTCCTCTTCTAGGATTTCATTCAAGAATGCAGAATTCACATCCATCTGGTATACCTTGAATCCCTTAAATGCTACAAATGCAAGTACCATTTGAACACCTTCTAGTCTAGCCACTGGGGCAAAGGTTTCTCCATAGTCTTCTCCCTCTTCCTGAGCATATCCCTTGCATACAAGTCTTGCATTGCTCCTTACAACTGTGCCTTCTTCATTCAGGTTATTCCTGAAGACCCATTTGGTACCTATGACATTCTTGTGTTCTGGTCTGGGTACCAAAGACCATGTTGCATTCTTTTCTATCTGGTCTAGCTCCTCTACATATTCTTCTTCACCTACCGTAGCTTCTACCAGTACAGGAACACTGAGGTCTTTGCCTATTTATTTTTAACCGATTCCCAGAAGATTACACCTGGTTCATCTTCCACTTGCTCGCTGCTAGTTTCCTTAGGTTTCTCAGGGGATTCATCAGCCTTGACATTGATACTCTCAACAATTTTTTGAGTCCTATTGTTGTATCACTTGAGAGCTTTTATTTTAGTGGAATATCCTAGAAATATTCCTTCATCACATTTAGCATCAAGTTTGCTCATATGTTCACCTGTCTTGATATAACACTTACTGCCAAATACTTTAAAATAACTCACAGTGGGAGTCTTCCCAGTACAGTTTTCATAAGGGGTTTTATCTTTACCTTGCTTGATGAGTACCCGGTTCATATTATAGACTGCAGTGCTCACTGCTTCTCTCCAAAAAGTGTGAGCAACCTTTCCTTGGATCAACATTGTTCTAGCCGCTTCAACTATAGTCCTGTTATTCCTTTCTGCTATGCCATTTTGTTGTGGTGTCCTTGGGGCAGATAGCTACCTCTTGATACCATTCTCTTCACAGTACTTGTTGAATTCATTAGAAGTGAATTCACCTCCTTGATCAGTTCTTAGGCATTTTATCCTTCAAGACCACTTTCCTTCTCTACCAATGCTCTAAAGGTTTTGAACTTTCCAAATGCCTCAGACTTATCTTTCAAGAATGTGACCCACATCATTCTTGAGCTGTCATCAGTAAGAATCATGAAATACCTATCTCCCTGAATACTTCTAGTTTTCATTGGACCACACAAATCAGTGTGCACAAGATCAAGTAAGTTCTCTGCTGAAAAACACTTACCTTTGAAAGTTGAGGAAGACATCTTCCCAAGTTGGCATTCTCTGCACAAAGAATTCTCCAGTTTGTTCAACAAAGGCAATCCTCTTACTATCTTGATCTTACTGGCTTTTACAATATTGTCAAAGTTTATATGACAGTCTCCTATGCCATATCCAACTATCATCAAACTTCACCATCAAACACTAACTAATCTTGGCATTCCATTGAAATAAGTTACCTCTGGTCTTCTTACCAATGGCAATAAGTTAACCACTCTTTCCAATTATACTGCAAACTCCACCTTTGAACTCTAGAATGAGTCCTTTGTCATTTAGCTAAGCAACACTCAAAAGGTTATGCTTAAGACCTTCTACCCATTAGACATCATCCGCACTGCTCTTTCCATTTAGTGAGATGAATCCTTTACCTTTCACCAAGTATGGTGCATCGTTGCCAAACTGGACAACACCTCCATCATATTCTTCCAGAGATAGAAACTTTCTCTGGTCACCAGTCATGTGGTGAGAACATCCACTATCAATAATCCACTCATTAGAGTTGTCAATGCTAGTGACAAGGGCTTTCTTGTCAGACACTTCTTCCTTTACAGCTACAAACACTATGTCCTCATTCTCTTCATCCTCAGATTATTCATCAGTAACACCTTCATCCACTACAACAAGACATTTTCTCCTACCTCCTCCTAATTTATACTTTCTAAACCTCTATAGATTATCCTTATTGTCATTGTTAGGACAGTTAATAGCTATATGTCCTATCTTATTGTAGGAAAAACATTTTAAAGGAAGCTTACCTTTGTATTTTTCGATGCCTTTTAGAAGTCTCTTGGCAAGAAGAGCTTCAAAATCCATCAAAATATCTTCATCATCCATATCTCTGCATTGCCTAGATTCATAACTGGTACTCACTTATTTTCCTTTTCTGGTTGGTGCAACAGATGCTCTAAAGGCTGATTCAGTCTTCTAAACACTGCCATCATAGCTATTCAACTCATATGTAGTCAACTTTGCAATGATAGAGTCTAAGGATACCTTGGTTTTGTCGATAGACCTTAGCTCCTAAATAGAAACAACTCTGATTGCATAGACTGGTAACAGTGATCTCAAAACTTTACTAACAATGGTGACATCATCAATTGTTCCACCAGTGCTCTTGATATCTCCAGCCATAGTCTTGATCCTTATGCCATATTACTGAATGGTCTCTCCTTCAACCATCCTCATGTCTTCAAATTTTCCTCTAAGGTTCTCTTCCTTAGCTTCCTTGACATGATCATCACCACCATAAATGGTTTCTAGAGTGTCCCATACATCCTTAGGATTGTCCTTATCTTGTACATAAATGAACTCAATATCAGATAGGCTGCTAATATTTTTCTGATCATCGGTTAGAGTGCCAGTGGGGATACCATAGACATTCTCATCATAGCTCCAATGTTGAGCACCCAAACTCTTAATATAACTCTTCATTTTGTCCTTCCATATTTTGAATTTATCTCTATTAAACTTAGGACCTTCCATCTGCATCATTAAAGCAAGATATTTTACCTCAAGCAGTTAAGCTTATATCACCAAGGACCTGGAGTTGGTCTGATACCAATTGATGAATAATGATGAACAAAAAATATCCTAATTAGTACTGAGAGGGGGGGGGGTGAATCAGTACATACAAAACTTCTCAACAACTTATCAAGTTAAAACAATGCTAACCAGTTGTCTTCATCACTGAACTTAACCATGGCAATACGGGTTAAACACACCAATACTTCAGACAGCTAAACCAGTAAAACTGAATACTTCAAATAGCATTCAACACTTGATAACTACTTCACCAATATACTCATGCATGTGTTGTATCAGTAATACCATAACCATTAGCTTTGAATGCATATTCACATAAACAAAGATTGCTCAATCATCACATGAAAAATGCACAACTCATGACACATAGATTTTTCACATGGAAACCCAAATGGGAAAAACCATGGTGGGGATGAATACCCACAAGCTTGTTTTTGAACTCTTTTGAAGCTCACTCTGTTAGGAGCCTAGTCTAGTTAAAGACTTTACAATAAGCTTTTGTTAGGAACTGGTCCTATTAAATATCACCCGATTAAGGGATGGCTATATACCCCGTTAAAGTTTTAAACACTGTTAAAGGTTGCCTCGCTAGAGGATTTGAAGAACTCAATGATATTGAGTCACCTAGTTAGAGGATTTACAATAAGCTTGTTAAAGCTACCTGGTAAAGGGATTTTCCTACTGTTGAAATGGTTAGAAGACAACAAGCAAAGCTCTGATCTGATAATAGCACTACATGCTAAGGTAGATCCTTTTCATCTCTTCTACTTTGCAATCACACTCTGCAGTTTTCCACTCACTGGTCTCGTAAGTATCTCATCACTCGGATACAAACACAACATTTGCCAACACAAACAATAAAAAACATCATCGACCTTATAGACATTAATTAGGTCGGTAGCATAAACCCTAAACCCTAAACATTTTAGGTTTACAATTACAAGCGGTCCAATCTTGACCATTCAAACACTTTGCATAGAATAAAACAACCTCAAATATATCACAAGTTATTCTGCATTGCCCATTCTTCACCACATATGGAAATCAGTAACCCATCAAGCTCTCTTCACGTACCCCTAGAAGAATGTTCATTCTCGAGGTAGACATTTAATGCAATCAATCTTCACATGCAAGATCCTCAAGGAAATCCTTCACATGCACAAAACTGATGTGGCATCTTGATCTCATCCTTATCTCTTAGCTAACTCATCACATGATGTCACCGATTGCATCGCACAAGCTAGATTGCCAAACTGGAAACCCTAGAATTGAGACTACCAACCGGTTGTCACACTTAGTGAAACCCTAACATCGGTCCACTTCATCTCTTCATATTGGTTCTCCTACTTGAACATCAATAACAACTTCTTCCAATCTTCATACTGGTTCACCTGCACTTATTGACATCATTGACAACATACATTATCATCATGCAAGTTCATCATATGCCAAAAATAAGAATGTCACCACAATGGTGTTCCCCCAAAACAGGACAAATCAAAAGATAACGGTCACAAAACATTAAACACATAAGGGATTTAATAACTCTAGAGTCAATATGCTCTTATGATAAATGATGTATATCATGAATATTTGCATTGAATTGACCTCATCCCCCAAAGGTTGTGGAACCACAAATGCAATGGAAGAAGGGAACATGTGTCTTTTGAGTCAACATGGAAGATACCAAAGAGATCTAAATGCTTTGCATCATCCCCAAGTAGACAACATAAAGGACAACATATTTGTCCTCTTTATTACCTTGCACCAATGAAGTGATAAGGGTCATCCAAACAGAATCTAACATAACAAAAAAACACATCATGAGGGAAACACATTATGAAGAAGCAAGAGAGGAGAGAGAATCTATGACACGAATGAAGATAATAAAGAAAATCATCCACCTCCCGATCTTGTTCAACATTGTTTTGGGAAGGTGGACAAGATGCAAGAGGAGAAACTTAAAGAACAATAGATGGAGCTACTATAAGTTCCAAACAAGGACCATTTTCTAATAATGAGTCACTTTGTTTGTCACTAGGAGATAGGATTAATGATTTTTAAAATGTTTAGATAAATCATCATTAACATTAACAAGCTCATACATGTCATTAGAATCATTAGAATGAATATTGCTATCATGAACAACATCACCATCCATTTCTTTATCAATATTTAAAAAAATATCATCTCTAATACAAATAGAACATGAACCATCATCTTTTTTAACCATTTTTAATCTTGGTGATTTAGTTTGAACTTTCTCCCTAGAGTTAAGAGAAGGCTAGACAAATGGGACCAAGTCAACATTTGGTGTCTTTGGGGAGGAAACTCATGGTTGAGAAGCAAGTTTGTGAGCCTTAGTATGATGTCTTCATTGACATTCTCTTACACAACAGTTTCTTTTAGTTTTATCCAAGGGTTCTGAAGGTTTAGGATCAATGGACATAGGCTTATTCTCTTCCTTTAAAGGAGGATACATGGGAGAAGATCTACTAGGTTGAAAAATAGTAGATGTCAGATGCTTTCCTTTGTAAGATGTAGGAGGTGGGATTTAGGATTAATGGAAGGTGTAGGGAGAATACTATGTCCATCATGAGGAGGAGGAATAGGTATAGGATTTTCTTACTACAAAATAAGATCATCTTATTCTTCCACTTTTGATAAGATAGAAAAAGAGAATCACTTTGAGGCTTAAGAGGTTCAAATTGTTTAGGCCAAAAGTAATCAAGGGTGACATCTCCATTCCTCACCATGGGTTGGTACATGCTATGATTATTTATTATGATAGTGCCACTATGAGGGAAGTTTAGACATTTATGAATAGTAAAAGGGATCACTTTAATGGAAGAGAGCCAAGGATGTCCCAACTTCACAAAAAAATGATCTAATGTAAGAATAATAGAAATAATGACATCTAAGAACTTAGTACCAACCTCAAAGGGAAGAGTAATAGAACCAATAGTAGGGCAAGAGAAACCATCATACACCTTTACTACTACATTATTTTTATCATATGTTACTTCATGCAATTGAAAAGTATAAAGATATTCTTCAGTGATCACATTCACCATACACACTAGATCAATGAGTACCCCTTGGGAGAGTTTGTCTTTGATCTCCGTAGTGATATAGAGTGGGCCATCAGGTGCAACAATAGTCTCACTAGGATAAAAGATAATACATAGGTCCTTAGCATGTGTAGGTTTGTCAATAAGATTCACAACATTATTGGACTCAACACCAATGTCATTAGGAGAAAACTCAAGAGGCTCAAACTCAACCACATTAGTAGATTGGGAAGGAAAATGATTAGAAAATATTTGGAGGTTTTTATTAGGAGGATATATGGATTTATTTTATTTTTCATTCACACCAGCTATAAATATGGTATTGTTATCAATAACGTCTTGAATCCTACTCCTTAAAGTATAACATTTCTCAGTATCATGATCGAGTTGACAATGAAATTGGCAAAAGGCTTTGGGATCATGATAGGGTGGAAAGGTTTGGAGGTATCAATTAGCTTAATGGGAGGAAGTTTCAACAAGTTTTTATATATCAATTAAGTCATTATGCTATGCAAATATTCAAAAAGAGGGGTAAATTATTTTCTAAAGTATTTGGATAAAGGTGCCACACTTGATGTCATCGTTGCCACTTGATTATTGATGTTGTATTTGATCTTAATGTATCCCTTGTTCGATTTAAACTTCACAAAATATTGGTGATCACTACTCTCATTCTTATCAACCTGAGCCATTGAAGGAGATGACTCAAATTGACTCACTGGAAGCTGATAATTATGAAGCACTGCACACAACTGCATAAAGGAAGTAAACTTAGAAAAGAGAAGATTATCCCTAATTTATTTTTGTAAATTAGAAATAAAAATTATTTGAACATCATGATCAGAAATAGGATAATAAATTTGAGAATACAAATGTATCTACCAATAAAATCAATCTTTTTGTTAAACACCTTGCTTACAATGAATCAAATTAGTCAAAGTAATTTTAGGACCAATATTTTTGTGAATTTTTTTAATGAAAGAATTACCTAATTGTTGAAATAATGTAATATAAAAAGGAGGCAAAGAACAATACCATTGCAAGGCTTTATCCCTAAAGGTTCGAGTAAAAAATTTAGCCACAAGTCTTTGATCATCAGCAAGTCACTACACAAAGTTTGAAATTTATTTACATGAGTCAAGGGATCACTTTTTTCATTGTAAAGATCTAATTGAGGGACTTCCATGTGTTTAGGAGGGACAACATAGACAATATAATTAAATAATGGAGTTTCTACATCAAATATGGGCACATTAAAGTTTGATTGAGTAATGGAAGCCAACTATTGTTGTAGGGATGAGACAATTTGAGCTAAGTTATTGATGGTTTCTTTGATGGATGGATTGAATTTGGACATATTGGATTGTGATGGAGGAGTAAAATTTTTGTAAGTAGGTTGAGGTTGAGAGTAAGGAGGTGAAACACTATGATATGTGAAACCTTTTTTAATCAAAACTCTTATACACCATGGCATTGGGTGCCCTAGTCCTAGACATTAGGGTCCCAAGATTAAGGGGAAGAAAGTGTAGATAGTGAAAATATTAATTTTGATGATAGGTGTGAACATAATTAAAGCTTCAATCAGGCCTTAGACGATGAATGCCAAATTGAGGCCTAAGTGAGGACAAAATTGTAGGCGAGTACAATTTAGGATGCTGCACCAAAACCTTAGCATATTTAGAAGGAATGTTAAACAAGCTCTGTTAGAATCAATGACAGTCCCAAAGACACTAAGAGGGGGGGGGGGGGGGTGAATCGGTGTCTAACTAGTTAGCAGAAGATTTAACCTTATTAAGAACTTTGCATTCCAAAATAGTGTACCGGTAAATAAGAAATAATATAGTAAACAGGAACAGTAGAGACAACATAGAAAACACACCATAACACAAGATATTTAACGAGGAAACCCAGTGTGGGAAAAACCTCCATGGGATTTGTGACCTACAATATTCACTCACTGGCCAATGAATAAATATTACTTACAATGAGGGGCCTGCACATGCAGGAAGGCTAACAACCTAGAGCTCACTGCTCAATCACAAAATAGAAGTCTCACTGACTTACAAAATGGATTATCAAAATCCAATATAATGTACTTCTTTAGATCAACATCAACTATGCCAGCTTTAGTATCGGTTTAGGCTCAGTCCATTACCAAAACCTTCATTGTCAACTATATCACCTTATACAAAAATATCAACTATCATGTATCATCCTTTCTCCTATACTACATATTCACATATTGAAAATGACCTATAAGATCTCAGTTCATTACCAAAACCTTCGCTGTTTAAGCTCAGTCCATTACCAAAACCTTCGTTGTCAACTATATCACCTTATACAAAAATATCAACTATCATGTATCATCCTTTCTCCTATACTACATATTCACATATTGAAAATGACCTATAAGATCTCATAGATATATATGAGTCTTTTAAAATATGCCATGTCGGCTTTTACAAAAGATAAAACAAT
Organism: Cryptomeria japonica; assembly: GCF_030272615.1. NCBI lineage: Eukaryota > Viridiplantae > Streptophyta > Pinopsida > Cupressales > Cupressaceae > Cryptomeria > Cryptomeria japonica. Next base: position 735,415,778 of record NC_081413.1, read on the forward strand.
AAACAAAATTTTATTCCATGTCATCTTGAGTGTCGATATCCATTATTGCCACTGTCGGTGAAGTGCCTGTTGGTGAATGTAGAAGTCTATTGCTAGTGTTGCTAACTGTCAGTGGGTTGATAGATGATTTCCAGTTGGTTTCCAATTGGTCGCCATCAATGACAACATCAACTATTCTCATAAGAGTGTAGAATGCCAACAATCTCCCCCTTTGGCATTGATGCCAACACTCATGAGAAAAATCCAAAAACTGTTCCAAAAATTGAAGTTCAAAAAGTTTCCAAAAAGATGTGTTCCCTCTAAGCAAATGTGATGAATAATGATGAATAGAAGATACCCTAACTGGTACTGAGAGGGGGGGGTGAATTAGTACAGACAAAAAACTTTCTCAACAACTTATCAAGTTAAAGCAATACCAACCAGTTCCTTCATTACTAAACTTAACCATGGCAATACCAGTTAAACATAGTAAGACTTTAGACAACATAAACTGATAAGTTTGAACACTTCAAATACATTCAATACTTGATAAAAAATTCACCAATAAACATATGCATGTGGTGTAACAGTAATACCATAACCTAATAACTCTACATGCATAGTCACTCAAACAAAGAACCTTTAATCATCACATGAAAAATGCACAACTCATGACACACAAATTTTTCATGTGGAAACCCAAATGGGAAAAACCATGGTGGGGATGAATACCCATAAGCTTATTTTTGAACTCTTTTGAAGCTCGCTTTGTTAGAAGGCTAGTCTGGTTAAAGAATTTACAATAAGGTTTTGCTAGGAACTGATCCTATTAAAGATCACCCAGTTAAGGGATGGCTATATACCCTGTTATAGGTTGAAACCTTGTTAAAGGTTACCTTGCTAGAGGATTTAAAGAACTCAATAAACTTAAGTCACTTGGTTAGAGGATTTACAATAAGCCTATTAAAGCTACCCGGTAAAGGGATTTTCCAACTGTTGAGATGGTTAGAAGACAACAAGTAAAAAATCTGATCTAATAACAACACTACATGCCAAGGCAGATCCTTTTCAGTTCCTCTACTTCTACAATCACACTCTGTAGTTTTCTCTTACTGGTCTACAAAGTATCTCATCACTCGGATAGACACACAACATTTGCCAACAACTTTCAATAACAAACATCATCGACCTTATAGACAACAATTAGGTCGGTAGCATAAACCCTAAACCCTAAGAATCTTAGGTTTATAATACAGGCGGTCCAATCCTAACCATCCAAACACTTTGCATAGAGCAATACAATCTCAAATAGATCACAAGACAATCTACATCATTCATTCTTCACCACATATGGGAATCAGAAACTCATCATGCTTTCTTCTCATACCGCCAAGAAGAATGTTCATTCCCGAGGTAGACTTTTAATGTAGTCGATCTTCTCATGCAAGATCCTTAAGGAAATCCTTCACGTGCACAAATCTGATGTGGCACCTCGATCTCATCCTCATCTCTTAGCTAACTCTTCACAAAATGTCATCAGTTGCATCACACAAGTTGGATTGCCAAACCGGAAACCCTAGAGCTGAGACTACCAACCAGTAGTCACACTTAGTGAAACCCCGACACTGATTCATTGCATTTCTTCATACCAGTTCACCACCTTCTTTCAATCTGCATACTATTTCTCTTACACACATGTCGGTTCATCATATGCCAACAATCTCCCCCTTTGGCATTGATGGCAATACTCAGTGTAGCATTGCAACTGTAGACATCATAGGCTAGTGTATTTGCATTAACAGATATCTTCTCCCCATACATCAAATGTCTTCTCCCCATGCATCAGATATCTTCTCCCCCTTTGACAACAATGCCAAAGTGGAGGCACAAGCTTCCATTCTCTACTATGTTGCTCCCCCTATGGAGTAGCATCCTTCAACACATCAATCCAGAAAGATTTGACACTGTAGTACCTGACTGATGTGGAGCACACAACTTTAGTTGACTTCATGAAGGGGCAGAACCCCTAATTCACCTCTCAAATAGGTAAATGTAGTCTTCGTTAAGGGCTTAGTGAATATATCTGCTAGCTGCTACTTATTGGAAATATGTTGTAGTACAACCTCCTTATTCTGAACTTTCTCTCTCAAGAAGTGATATTTAAGCTCAATGTACTTACCTCTAGCATGCAATACCGGATTCTTGGAAATATTTATTGCACTTGTGTTGTCACAAAATATATTCACCAGTTCAGATACAGGTACTTTGAAACCTTCCAATATATGTTTCATCCAGATTGCTTTAGTGCAGTTCATAAATGCTGCCACATATTCTGCTTTAGCTGTAGATTGAGAAGTACAACTCTGCTTCTTACTTGTTCATGAGACTAGTCTTCCACCAAGAAAGAATGCTCCTATTGTTCTCAAATTCTAATTGCTTTGTTTTCCCTACTCAAATCTTAGATCTCTGTCACTTATGGAGAGAAACAACAGGAAACAGAACAAAAGCCAACATATAACAAGGTTTGAACTAAAACCTTCTACACTTCAAGCTTTCACCTAGCTTAGGTGGGTTTACCTTTTGTGATTACTTTTCATAACTGTGATTGGAGATCTATAGAGAAGACAACTACCAACCCCTGCAAACCCTATCACCTTGAACATAAAAGAAAGGCTTGTAATCATTTTTTATTGATCTCCAAGAAGCTTATAGAGCCCAGCAAAGTATACCAGTGTCTTATCCTGGGCTTTAGAGTCACCTATGACTAAATAAGAATTCTAAATTACAAATCCACATACATTTCATCATTCTGATTTCACTAAACTTACATATGCCTGACATACATAAATTTTTATCTTTATGCTAAACCCAATTATCAGATTCAAGCAAAATTACTTATTACTATCAAAGAAATTCTACGTATATTTAATCTCCCTCCTTGAGAGAGAAACCTAAAACATCTCCATGAATTTTCCTTGCAAATCATTCAATTAAATAACCCTAGATTATCTAACCAAACTAGTAAATCAATCATACATACAAGAAGACAATAGGAATCTAGGATGAGAATGCTTTGATCTATGTATTGATGTCCATCATTGAATCTAAATTAACTTAGAATGATCCTTCAGAACTAGAAAGAAGAAACCCCCAAATATATTTTGCCAGATATTTTTTACAAAATTCTTGTGATCCTTACAAATGAGAAGAAATTGGAAATATGAAGAGCAGGGAGAAAATTAGGTCTGCAACTGAAATTGCCAGATGTCTCCTTTTTCAACTGAATTTCAATTCCTTCCTTTTTCTATGGAAACTTCTCTCAAAAGATCTGATTTTTGTTGAAACAAACTCCATAACTACATTCCTCATCTCGAGAGCTTTCTGAAAACATATAATACTTCATATTTTGGCCAAAAATACAGCCCTGGGTGAATTAATCCTTCAAATGTGCACAATCATTTAAATTTTTGAATTACTCATATAGTTGAAACTATATAATTAACTGATTTTAAATTTGATTTTTGCTCCCTTTTGGCCCTGACGCTTTGCCACGTGGCAGAACCTGATTGGCTAATGGGGTTGATTGGATGCCACCTGGGATGACACCTCATCACTACCATGTCATCCGCTGTCACTACCACTTGGCCACCACATGTACGCCACCTCAATGCCACATCATCGCTACCTAGGTGCCACCTCTGTGCCACATCATCACCACCAAGACGGGACCTACCGGTTGGACATTTGACTATACCTGCCATGTCACCACCACCTAGACTTCACCATTTTGTATTTCTTGTTTCACCATTTCGCAGTCTCTAATGGGTGAGCATCTTCAATCTCCAAAATCGCACTGACCGTCGGATCAACCTGAAATTGCTCGACCTTTACCATGCTGCATTTTCGCCAAACCATTTTGCCATTTCGCAAGGCTTAACTCCTGTGCATCTTCGGCCTGCAAATCAACGTGCTTCATCGGATCATCTCAGACTTGCTCATTGGTTAAGTTGACCCTTCTCTGCAAAATTTGCCTATTTGCCTTGGGAAGCATGCTTATGTGGGGTCCACCTGGTTGCCACTCAGTCACCTCCTCTAGTTGCCTTGGGATCTGCACCCATGAATGTGGGCCCACCTTGGGCACCCAACAACACCATCCGTCAAAAGCCCAAAGGCTTTGACATATTACATTAGTGGAGATTTGCATTTAAATACTAAAGAAGACCTCCGCCCAGCCAATGTGGGATAAAAGACTTTAAACCTGGGACTGCATTCTGAAGGTTTTCTTTGAATTTTAATGGCAATTTTCATTAGTGTTTAATGTGGCCTCCAAATAACCATGCAGGGGATGGCATTACACTTGCTTCATTTTGTATTTGCTTGAAGGTTTCTATGGTGTCTTCAAAATGTCATGCATGGGATAAGGCTGGGAAAGGTTGTAGAGTTTGGGCCTTACACCAGCCAAAAGCCATTTTCCATTTGTATTTTCTATTGGACCAACCTCATATTGCTGATGACTATTTTGCCTCCTCCAACATATGTTCCCCTTCCAGCCCACATGAAGGGAGGATGCTGCTATCTGTTTGCATTTGAAAATCAATGCTACTGCTGCAACCATGTTGCATTTGCTGAGTGCTCTTACTACAGTCTACAAACTCCAATGGGCCAAGCTACAGCAAAGAGGGAGGACGCTGGGTTTTCAACGCTGCCAATGTGCATTTTCTTGAAGGAATTTCAATGGCCTCTTCACAAACCATAACTCCACTCATAGGGAGGAAACAATTTCAAACCTTGGCATTTGCTATAGTTTTTGTTTTAATGTTTAATTTGCTGCTGTTTTTTGCACTTTTCTCAGAACTTTATGCTTTTACAATGCCACGTTGCATTTGTAGAAGTTCATGTACCTCTCTTTTTAGCCAGGCGTGGGAAAAACTTGGCATTATGTATACCCATGGGATTTGCTTGCAAATTTATAAAGCTTCTTCAACGCCTTCTCCAGTTCATCCACCACACTGAGGACTATACTGGAATTACACCAGCCAATTTGGATTTGATTGGAAGTTTAATTAAAACCTTCCCAAACCTAGCACCGCATCAGGGAGGATTTACAAAATGTTACACCTTCTAATTGTATTTCACATTGCCCCATTTCTATTGTTTATTATATATGTAAAAAAAATTGATGGACATATACATGAAGTACCAACATCTGTTCTTGTTGCCTGGTGCAAAAACCAATGAGCCTCGTTGAGCTCTTTTGGTAGCTACCATTTCACCTTCTGGTAACATTACCTTTTTAACACTGTTGTTGAACACTTATCCCAAAATCCACAAATCTCTTCTTTTCAATGATATAAATGCCATTCCTTCAAAGTTAAATCATATAATCATATGATTACAAAATAACAATTTAAACTTTGCCTAAAAAGATGCATGAAGTGGCAAGCCAGGTCGAGCCCCAAAGTGGGTTCGGCTAAAAAAAATTTCATTTTCATGCAACTGACCTCTGGAATATCTTAGGAACCTCAAACATACCTCTGGAATCAATCAACACCATGATCGAATCATAAAATTGAATTTCACAACCTTCAGGTGATTATGCCACATTTTCGCATTTAATCATGAAGACGTAATTTTCAAAGTTGTCAAAACATCTTTTTGGACCTCGTCGTCTATTAGGCATGTACTTTGATATACAAGGATGAACTCTACCAAACGGTTTCTCAAGACGAGTCTCAACTGAAGAGATATTAATTGTCGAAAATGACCAACTGGCTTTGTCGACACTGTGGACCTGATGAAGTCAATGTTCTGGCAACACATGATGCCCTTCTCAAAAATATCAAACGACCTCCGTAGACCCTCAAATTTGAAACACTGGTACCTTGAAGTACATATTAAATCTTTGAAATCTCAGTTTGACCAAAAGTCTGACTGGGTGCAAATGGCACACTCATGAAAAAGACTACTTTAACTGATATTGCACTGAAAGTATGGATAATTGAACCAGACGGCTCAAGGAAACCTTTTGAAAACCGATCAAACGAATTGGCAGAGGCTTGAAATTTGAAACACGGATTGCCTTTTATATCAACAATAGCTCGGAATAAATTTTTTGATATGACATTCACTGGGGCATTTTTACACTTGTGCAAACCTCACAAACTACAAATGGATTGAGCTTTGAAAACTGAGCAAACGGATTCATAAGGACTTGAAATTTTACATGCTGACTCACATTTATGCATACAATTCAATCCCTTTTGAAATTATTCATGATGATCAATAGGGAAAAATATATAAACACCCAAATTAGGCTACTTAATAAAATTTGCATTTGTGCCTAGAATGCACTTTCAGCTCACCCCTCGAAATGGGTACCTAGTAAACTTATCCAAACTGAATTCTAAAAGTTGCACATCACTGCATAGGCCAAATGAAAGGTGTACAACAAGTTTCCAAAGCCTTACCCCCTGAAAATCAACTGGCTCCATTTTACCCTCTCTCTAACTGGGCCATTCAAACTGAGTCATTTGGAAATGCAAAGCAAAAATTCTAATTGGGCCTCAAAAATTTGACTCAAATTTAATGAGTCCCAATAGCTCCATTGGTTGTGCTCTTCCGGTCATCCACATTACCTGCCCAATCAGCATCGGTATATACTTTGAGGTTATAGTCACCATTATAAGGATACTACAATCCATAGTCAATTGTTCCTTTTAGATATCTAAGAATCCTCTTGACAGCTACCAAGTGGGATTCTCTTGGACTTTTCTGAAAATGAGCTACTATGCCTACTGCATGAGCAATATATGGTCTACTATGCACCACATAGTGCAACTTATCGATCATTGACCGGTACTCCTTGTCATTAACCAACGTTGAATCATCTTCCTTAGTCAGTTTATAGCCGGTCACCATCAGTGTACCAACTAGTTTGCTCTCCTCCATGCCAAAGGTCTTCAATACCTCTTTGACATACTTGGACTGGGTAATAAAGATACCATCTTTCATTTGCTGAATCTATAAACCAATGAAGAATTTTATCTCTTCAATCAGAGACATCTCAAACTCTTTCTTCATTTCATTTGCAAAAGCATCACTCATTTTATCATCTCCTCCAAAGATTATGTCATCTACAAATACTTCACAATTCAGAATCTGATCACCTTCAGATTTTAGATAGATGTTTCTATCCTCACTTGTTCTCTGAAATCCAATCTTCACAAGATGAGAGTGTAACCTTTCATACCATGCCCTAGGTGCTTGTTTCAATCCATACAGGGCTTTGTGTGATCTACACACTATGTTACTATCTTCTAATAAGGAAAACTCTTCCGGTTGCTCAATATACACTTCCTCTTCTAGGATTCCATTCAAAAATGCAGACTTCACATCCATCTGATAAACCTTAAATCCCTTAAATGCTGAAAATGCAAGTAGCATTCATACACCTTCTAGTCTAGACATAGGAGCAAAGGCTTCTTCATAGTCTTCTCCCTCCTCCTGAGCATATCCTTTGCATACAAGTCTTGCCTTATTCCTTACAATTGTGCCTTCTTCATTTAGCTTATTCTTGAAGACCCATTTGGTACCTATGACATTTTTGTGTTCTGGTCTGGGTACCAGAGACCATGTTCCATTATTTTCTATTTGGTCTAGCTCCTCTTCCATTGCTTTAATCCAGTCTTCATCTGTAAGTGCTTCTCTAGAAGTCTTGGGTTCTAATCAAAAATCATGCAAGAGTTTTCTTTCACTTTTCTTCTTCTTAGTATCCATGCATCTTTATCTCCTATGATTTGCTTCGGATCATGATGTAGTTTCACATACCTAGGAATGACTCTAGCTTGATATGCTAGCTTTTCTTCTTCTTCTTCACTCACCTCTTCTTCTTCTCCTACTGCAGCTTCTACTGGTACAGGAACACTGAGATCTTTACTTGCTTCTTTCTTAACCAGTTCCCAGAAGGCTATATCTGGTTCATCTTCCACTTCTTCTCTGCAGGTTTCCTCAGGTTCCTCAGAGGATTCATCAACCCTAACATTGATACTCTCAACAATTTTCTGTGTTTTATTGTTGTAGCACTTGAGAGATTTTCTCTCAATGGAATATCCCAGAAATATTCCTTCATCACTTTTAGCATCAATTTTGCTCAAATGCTCACCTCTCTTGATATAGCACTTACTACCAAATACTTTAAAGTAACTCATAGTGGGAGTTTTCCCGGTCTAGTACTCATAAGGGGTTTTAACTCTACCTTTCTTGATGAGTACCTGGTTCATGGTATAGACTGCAGTGCTCACCGCTTCTCTCCAAAAAGTGTGAGCAACCTTTCCTTGGGCATTGTTCTAGCTGCTTCAACTATAGTCCTATTATTCCTTTCTATTATGCCATTTTATTGTGGTGTCCTTGGGGCAGATAACTGCCTCTTGATACCGCTATCTTCACAGTACTTGTTGAATTCATCAGAAGTGAATTGACCTTCTTAATCAGTTCTTAGGCATTTTATCTTTTGACCACTTTCCTTCTCTACAAATGTTCTAAAGGCTTTGAACTTTCCAAACACCTTAGACTTGTCTTTCAAGGATGTGACCCACATCATTCTTGAGCAGTCATCAGTAAGAATCATGAAATACCTATCTCCCTAAATACTTCTAGTTTTCATAGGACCACACAAATCAGTATGCACAAGGTCAAGTAAGTTTTCTACTGAGAAAGGCTTACCTTTGAAAGTTGAGGAAGACATCTTCCCAAGTTGACATTCTCTGCACAAGGAATTCTCTGGTTTGTTCAGCAAAGGCAATCCTCTTACTAACTTGATATTACTAGCCTTTATAATATTATCAAAGTCCATATGACAAAGTCTCCTATGCCCTATCCAACTGTCATCAAACTTAGCCATTAGACACCAACTTATCTTGGCTTTCAACTGAAATAAGTTACCTATGGTTTTCTTACCGGTGGCAATAAGTTCATCGCTCTTTCCAATTATACTGTAGACTCCACCTTTGAACTCTAGAATGAGTCCTTTATCATTTAGCTGAGCAACACTCAATAGGTTATACTTAATACCTTCTAACCAGTAGACATCATCTGCATTACTCTTTCCATTTAGTGAGATGGATCCTTTACCTTTCACCAAACATGGTGCATTGTTGCCAAATCTGACAACACCTCCATCATATTCTTCTAGAGATAGAAACTTTCTCCTATCACCAGTCATGTGGTGAGAACACCCACTATCAATTATCCACTCATTAAAGTTGTCAATGCGAGAGACAAGTGCTTTCTTGTCAGACACTTCTTCCTTCATAGCTACAAATGCTATGTCTTCATTTTCTCCATCCTCTGATTCTTCATCAATAACACCTTCATCCACTGCAACAAGACAATTTCTTCTATTTCCTCCTTTATACTTTCTAAACCTCTCCAGTTTATCCTTATTGTCATTGTTAGGACAATTAATAACTATATGTCCTATCTTATTACAGGAAAAACATTTCAAAGGAAGCTTACCTCTATATTTTTCAGTACCTTTTGGAAGTCTCTTGGAAATGATTCAAACTCCATCAGAATTTCTTCATCATCCATACCTCTGCTTTGCATGGATTCATAACTGGTACTTGCTTCTTTTCCTTTTCTGGTTGGTGAAGCAAATGCTCTAAAAGATGACTCAGTCTTCTGAACACTACCATCATAGCTATTCAACTTATATGCAGTTAACTTCGCAATGATAAAGTCTAAGAATACCTTGGTTTTGTCAATAGACCTTAATTCCTGGATAGCAACAACTCTGATTGCATATATTGGTAACAATGATCTCAAGACTTTACTGATAATGGTGGCATCATCAATCATTCCACCAATGCTCTTGATATCTCCAACAACATTCTTGATTCTTATGCCATATTGTTGAATGGTCTCACCTTCAACCATCCTCATGTCTTCAAATTTTCCTCAAAGGCTCTCTTCCTTAGCTTTCTTTACATGTTCATCACCACCATAAATATTTTCCAATGTGTCTCATACATATTTAGTAATGTCCTTATCTTGTACATCAATGAGCTCGATATCAGACAAACTACTAATAAGAGCTTCCATGACTTGCCCATTTTCTTGAATCTCTCTCTTCTGATGATCGGTTAGAGTGCCAGTGGGAATCACATAGGCATTCTCAACATAGCTCTAGTGTTGAGCACCCAAACTCTTGATATAGATCTTCATCCTCTCCTTCCATATTTTGAATTTATCTCTATTGAACTTAGGACCTTCCCTCTTCATCATTAAGGCAAAATCTTTTACCTCAACCGGTTAAGCTTATATCACCGCAGACCTGGAGTTGCTCTGATACCAATTGATGAATAATGATGAATAGAAGATACCCTAACTGGTATTGAGGAGGGGGGTGAATCTGTACAAACAAAAAAATTTCTCAACAACTTATCAAGATAAATAAATACCAATCGGTTCCTTCATTACCGAACTTAACCATGGCAATACTGGTTAAACACAGTAAGACTTTAGACAACATAAACTAATAAGTATAAACACTTCAAATACTTTAAATACTTGATAACAACTTCACCAATAAACATATGCATGTGGTGTAATAGTAATACCATAACCTAGTTTAACTCTGCATGCATAATCACTGAAACAAAGAACCTTTAATCATCACATGAAAAATGCACAACGCATGACACATAGATTTTTCATGTGGAAACCCAAATGGGAAAAACCATGGTGGGGATGAATACCCACAAGATTTTTTTTGAACTCTTTTGAAGCTCACTCTATTAGGAGCCTAGTCAGGTTAAAGACTTTACAATAAGGTTCTGCTAGGATCCGATCCTGTTAAAGATCACTTGATTAAGGGATGGCTATATACCCTGTTAAAGGTTGAAACCCTCTTAAAGGTTACCTTGCTAGAGGATTTAAAGAACTCAATAAACTTGAGTCACCTAGTTAGAGCATTTACAATAAGCTTGTTAAAGCTACCCAGTAAAGGGATTTTCCAACTGTTGAGATGGTTGGAAGACAACAGGTAAAAACTCTGATCTGATAACTGCACTACATGCCAAGGCAAATCCTTTTTAGTTCCTCTACTTCTGCAATCACACTCTGTAATTTTCTCTTACTGGTTTGGAAAGTATCTCATCACTCCGATAGACACACAACATTTTCCAACAACTTTCAATAACAAACATCATCGACCTTATAGACAACAATTAGGTCGGTAGCATAAACCCTAAACCCTAAGCATCTTAGGTTTACAATACAGGTGGTCCAATCCTGACCATCCAAACACTTTGCATAGAGCAATACAATCTCAAATAGATCACAAGACAATCTGCATTGTTCATTCTTCACCGCATATGGGAATCAGTAACTCATCATGCTTTCTTCTCATACCGCCAAGAAGAATGTTCATTCCCGAGGTAGACTTTTAATGCAGTTGATTTTCTCATGCAAGACCCTTAAGGAAATCCTTCATATGCACAAAGATGATGTGGCACCTCGATCTCATCCTCGTCTCTTAGCTAACTCATCACAAAATGTCATCGGTTGCATCGCACAAGCTGGATTGCCAAACTAGAAACCCTAGAGCTGAGACTACCAACCGATAGTCACGCTTAGTGAAACCTCGACACCGGTTCACTGAATTTCTTCATACCGGTTCACCACCTTCTTTCAATCTGCATACTAGTTCTCTTACACTTATTGACATCAATGACAACATACATTATTATCATATCAACATGTCAGTTCATCATATGCCAAAAAAAATGATCTCCTCTGAATAATCATTTTTCTCTCCACTACTCCCCCTTTGACATCAATGACAAAGGTGGTCAAAAATTGTCAAATGAGTGCCAAAATTTCACCTCAAGGTCTGTAATCGGTGGATCATCAGTATGTACTGGTGCAATATCCAAAGGTGGTGGTAAATGTCAATGGGTTGATAGATGACTGCCAGTTGGTTGCCAAGTGGTTGCCATCAATGACAACATCAACTATTCTCATAAGAATGTAGAATGCCAACAACCTCATCACATACACTGGAAAAATTTGAAGTGGTTCTTTTAGGAGTTGAACTTTACCAACTTGGATTTAAATTTATGAATAAGTTTCAGCCAAAAAGAATTTGGGGCGTTGAGGCAAATAGGCATCAAAATGTAAGTAGAAGGGAGTTCATCAACCCTATAGACCAAGATACTTGCAATTTTTCTCTATCTAGTCTCAGAAGTATTAAAGAAGAAAATAGAGCTCTTATTCAAACTAATCTGTTGACCTGAAGCCACTTCATACGTAGAAAGAAATTTCTTGAGCTTCTTGGCTTCAACAAGAGAAGAGACACCGAGGATGATGGTATCATCTACAAATTGCTAATTTGAATAGATAGATGGGCTAGAAGACACTTTTATCCCCTTGAGAAAACCCCTATTCACCATACTAAGGATATATCTTCCAAGAATATCAACCATGATGATGAAAAGAAGAGGGGATATAGGATCCTCTTTTCTAATGCCTCTAGAATTACTTAAGAACCCTGAAGGAGAACCATTGATAATGACCGAGCTCTTAGAGGTAGAAATGAATTTCTAGATAATGTCCTAAAACTGTTTGTTAAAGATAAAATCTCCAAGAACTTTTATCAGAAAAGACCAATACACCCTATCATAAGACTTCATGAGGTCAAGATTTAGAAAGAAACCTTGCTTCTTATTAACTTCCAAGGAATAGATTTTTTCATGAGCAGTAACAATGGAGTCCAAAATCTACCTACCAAGAACAAACCCATTTTGTTGATTAGTAATAATACAAGGAATGATGAGCTAAAGTTAGGATGCCATCACTTTGACAAAGATCTTATAAAAAGAGTTACACAAACTGATAGGCCTAAAATTCTCAAAGGAGGCAGCCCCAAGAACTCCAGGGATGAGCACATTCAAAGTGGAATTAAATTATTTTAAAATCCTTCTGTTAGTGTAGGTCTTTTATTTTCCTTATGTTAGGGGGGTATTATTTTTCCTACACATATATTATTTTAGCTTGCTTAGGCTAATAGGAGTGGTTTATATGAGGACACATGGTGAAATACCTCAGCTACATGTGTAAATCTCCACCTCATATGGGTATTTGAGTTACACACCCTCTTTTGGCTTGTTGTGCCACCTCTCATAACGACTATTTTGTCATTTCCTAAGTGAGTTATGGGGTAGTTGGGTTACACACCCTCTTTTGGCCTTATGTGCCAACTTTCTCAACTCCTTTCCTATCTTCATGTAAGGAGGTTGTACCACATGTTTTGGCATTTACCAAGAAGGTAAAACCTCCCACTTTTTATGGGGAATAGGAGTTAATGCACCCCTTGGATGTATATGCTTATATTTTTCTATATAATAAGCACTATACTCTCACCTTCACAAGTTCAGTGATAGCTTGGTGAGAGTCTTCTCCAAATTCTCTTCTTTGTATCTATTTCTCTCTCATATTTAAATTATCTTCATTCATCTATTTTGATCTTCGATCATCTGTTGCTTGAGGAGTTTCATGTGATCTACGACCGACATCAGATCTTGGCTCGGTCTTGGCTTCTCACAGAATCTCACATGGTATCAAAGCTTGTTGTCTGGTATAGCTTATTATTTTTTCTAATTTAATTGAGGGATTTGAGACTTTTAGATAGCTAATATTTTCCTTAAAAACTAAATATGCTCTTCTCCTGCATTCTCATGTGACCTGGAGAATCAGAATAGTTTAAAGGAAAATAGCTTCTAGTTAAATCTGGTTTACATGTATGTGTTCTTATAAGATCTAGGTGATTGCAGCTTTGTAGTAATATTGGAAGCTTAATAAGCATTTCAAAAGTGATGTTTACTTCACCAAAATCAAACTTTGGAGGACACAGTAAAAAAAATAGAGTAAAATCTGATAACTCAGTGATGAATAGTGAGTACCAAACCGACACAGAGAGGGGGGGAGGGTGAATCAGTACAGGCACAAAAACTTTTCCTGAACCAGTTTGATTGCAGACTATAAACTACTGGCAATCCCTAACACCGGTCCAAACCAGATTACTACCGGTTAAACATAGTGCAATTGTGAAAGACATGAACCGGTCAATCTTCTTAGCTTTTCATACAACCTACTCCCTCATTTCCACTTTTTCCTTATGCATAAATAGATAATCTATCATCGGAGATATAATAACTTGCTAGATCAACATGATTCACTGCTTGATAGAAAAAAACAAAGCATCACATGAAAAAGTCATCACATATGACACACATATTTTTCATGTGGAAACCCAACTGGGAAAAACCATTGTGGGGATGAATACCCACAAGCTATTTTGAACTCTTTAGAAGTCCGCTCTGTTAGAAGCCTAGTTCAGTTAAAGACTGTTACAATAGGTTCTGTTAGGAACCGATCCTATTAGGGATCACCCGGTTAAGGGATGGCTAGAATACCTGGTTAAGGGTTAAACCCTGTTAGAGGTTACCTTGTTAGAGGATTTTATGAACTCAATGGCTTTGAGTCACCCTGTTAAAGGATTTACAGCAAGCTGGTTAAAGCTACCCTGTTAAGGGATTTTCCAACTATTAGAGTGATTAGAGATCAACAGGTATTACAATGATCTGGTAATAGCACTCAATGCCAATGTAGATCCACTTTAGTTCCTTCCTTCTACACACACACTACGCAGGTATCAATCCTCTCAAATGGTCTAGCAAGAATCATGTATCTCTACACATAGATACACACACAACATTTTCCAACAACCTCAACATGAAACACCACATCGACCTTATAGGAAATAGATAGGTCGGTAGCATAAACCCTAAACCCTAAAGACTTAGGTTGTGAAATTTAGTCAGTTCAATCCTGACCATTGAACACTTTGCATTTGAATACAATGGTCTTGAACAGATCTCAGGACATTCTCCATCATTCATTCTTCACCGCTTCTCAGAGGTGATAACCCATCACGTGTTCTCCACCATTTGTAGAGAATTCGCACATTCCCGAGGTAGATAGGATCAATCTCCTTCATGCAAGATCCTTCACTTGCATGAGGCTGATGTGGCAACATGATCTGATCTCTATTACAATGCTAACTCATCACACATTGCCATCGGTTGAAACACATAGGCTTGAAACACTTCAACCGGAAACCCTGAAGATGAGACTACCAACTGGTAGTTATGCCATATGAACCCTAGATACAAAACATTCCTTATACCAGTTCTCATTCCAACATACCAGTTCTGGTTCACAACATCATACCGGTTCACTTGGACAAGCATACCGCTTCACTTTTTCACATATGTCGGTTCACAACATCAACATATTATCGGTTCTCTTTCAGCATATTAACTAATACATTTGGGGTCAAATTCTGACGGAGGTTTCTGACAGACAAGGAGCATTGTGTGAAAATTTGATTTTTTTTTTTTTAAATCCCCGTGTTCATCGGAATTCCGACGACCTCGGGCATTTTATTAAAAAAAAAAAACACAACACATTTTCATTTTGAAAGAAAACCGAAGCAAGCGATGACCGTCTTGCCTCCCTGCACCCCCCCCCCCCTGCCGGAGCGATCTTTGCACAAGCAAGGTAAGGTTTTTTTTGCAATCAAAGGAACTCTTTGTTTTTCAATGATGGGCAACTAATTTTTTTTTGCAATCAAGGGCAACTGGTTTTTTTTTTCGAATTAATCCATTTTGTGCATATCCTGCAATCTTAAAATTCCATGAAATGACATCTCTTTGAGGTACTCCATCATACAGTTCACATGCCATGTGTATGCTACCCCATTTTGTGATTTTTGTTATTGGAGCATTTGCAACTAATTTCTGACAAAAAACTTCCTTTGATTATGCTTTGATGGATGTCCATACCTTGTTCCAAAGCTCCTATTTTGGCACACGTAGGGAGGATGCTGGCAAACATTTTATTGAGATAAAGATGACTGTCATGAGGATTTGAACTTAAAGCATTGGCACTATCACTTATTGCTATATTAGCTTTTTAAGACACTTTCATAGTGCACTTCACCTGTCCTAATAATGGACTATCATGAGATTCTTAAGAATGGAAATACTCCAAACATTCATGCCCCCTATGTTGTCATTGTGGTTTTCAATCATTGCGACTACATGCTTTTCAAGGACCAAGGAGTGTTCTTTTTTCATTGTTCTACTGTGCTTCTCAAGATACACCAACATAATTTTATTTAATGGCTTTGTTTTGATAGTGATTTCTCCATGGCTTCCACTATCTTTTTCTTGGCACATTCAATGCATTGTCATCTATCACTACTATTTATTGTCCTTTTTACCTTTATTGAGGTTGTTCTCATACATGTCATTCACTTTGTCTATGAGTATATCTCAACCAATTCACTATTGTAAGTAGAAATAAAAGATTAGTCTCATCTCTTTTACTATTTTAGACCTTCATAGTAATCTTTGCAATATATCATTTCCTTCCAATTATATGGAATAATGATTTTCTTTTTATGGAATGTGATGAAGGCTTGAGTGTGTCTTCTTGAACTCACTTATTATCAGCTCCTCTATGATTACCTTAGATCTTTGTGGCTAAGAATTGTTCTTGATGAACTTATGCTCTTTATTGATTTCTTTTACTACCATTATATTATCCTGAAAAAGGCTTGTTCAATGCTCCCTTAGCATGCATGTGCTCTCTTTGTATTGATCTAGGGCTACTCATTAATGTATCTATGGATTTCCCTTATTCACTATGTTGTGATAGTCATTTGCAGATTTGGGACTATCATCTTTCATAATTTGATGTCTTTAAGATGTGGGTACATTGCTTGACAAGAAAAGCTCAAGCATTTGTGAAGTTCAAAGAGTTTAACCCCCTTGTTGAATGGTCTTCCAGTTTTTCTCTAAATGCAAAATGCTCAAGTAAATGAGAAATTCACTCAAAATGGTTTATCCATAACTAAAAGAAAACAACTAACCACTACATATATGCATCAACAAAATAGTGTTGTATAGAGACCTAATCATGCCTTCATGGATATGTAGATCAAGTTCCTACATTTTGGACAAAATCAATTCACATAATAATATATTTGTTGAACACACCCACCACAAAGATTTGGTTATGCAATAATATATTTGTTGTTAACTTTATCATGGAGGATTTGGTTATGCTTGTTACAATCAAGGTTTGACCAAACTAATTCTTAAATATACAAATGAAGAGTGTGGTTGGTTGGTGACCAATTACTCTTTTTAACACCATTTACAAGATCATATCTAAATCAAGTGTCTCAAGAATTAAGCTACTACTAAGAAGATAGTTTGCCTAAAGAAAATGGGTTTCTTGGGTCGCTATTTATTGTAGATAAATTAGTTCCTTCATGAGAATCAATCAATTTGGAATGTCACTAATGCAATTCCTTAGTACTTGTTTGAGTACTATCTCCTCTATTGTTTTCTATCCACTTTTGTGTCCTTCTTAAAACAAATAATAGATTAATGAGAAGGTGGAAAAGGTGGATTCACCTAAGAGGGAGTGGATTTTCCCAATAATATGTTAGATTCTCCCAAGGATGGATGGACTATACACTTGAAAGGTAGATGATTAAGGATGATGACAAGGTGAATTTTCCTTAGAATGATAGGGTTGATTTTCCTAAGAACAAGTAGATTCATGTAAACTAGAGGATACAAATTTGGACAAAATAATGGAAGGAGACTAAAACTAGATAGATTCACCTAAATGGGAGTGTAGTCATCTAAGGATAGGAAAAAATCACCATTTGCATAAGAAATATGGATAAGATAAATGATTTAAGTGAAATAGATTCACCTAAGAGAAAGTAGATTCACATAAGGATAGGTGGATTTTCCTAAAGATGAAGGGATAAGACTTAACAAAAAGAGGACTTAGTATGATGACAAGGAGGATTCATTTAAGGATATGGCATATTCACCTAAGGGATAGTGTATTCTCCCAAGAATATGGAAAAATTATTCATTGGTGGAATGACATACTAGATCAAGGAATGATACAAGGGTAGATTCACCTAAATATAGGGTAAATTAAGCTAAAAGGGTACCCATGAGATTGTGGTATTGAGTACCTATCTATCGATGGTGTATTTGGATACAAGTATGATGAAACCATGCTTGTGTATGATGAAACAAAGTCCAAATCTCTATTATAGGTCCAACATAATCTCTATTATTTGAGACACCATTTTATTAGCATATCCAATTAGGGTAATTTATGGGTTTAATTATGGATCATGTTGTCTATTTCCATGCACTATTGAACTTATTTGGATGTATTGTGATTATTTTAATTTTGAAGTTATAAATAAATTATGCTTGTACCTTAGAAAGGGTAACTCCAATTGATGTTTGGGCAGTTTATTTGAAAACTTATGGTTATTATTGCCCTATGTTATGTAATGGAGTTATTTTTACACTAAGTAATTAACTAGAAAAATGAATTTGTATTGTTGTACAAGTATGATGAAACCATGCTTGTGTGTTTACATGTTTGTGCATTCTATTGAGAACCAGCCTCGCTGTTGAGGAACTCAATAAATGTGGTGTTAAGTAGAAAAATGGAAAACTAAAGAAGCTATGGTGACATATTGTGGCATTAGTAGGGATTATCTCTATTGACCACACCTTTCAAAGATAGTATACCCTAGTTCTCCTCATAGAATGGACCATTCGATGGCTCATAGTGGTATCCTATCCTACATTTATCTTGATGGCATTGCCGATAGTTGGTATGTGGTTCTTGCTACGGGTTTCCTCTTACCCTATTATCTTATTTATATCTTTGTTCCAACATGTGGAGATTGATTTTTGTCATGCTATGATGATTTTCATGTTTGCATGTGTTTTGACATTATGCAAATAGATATGATGTCACACCATACTTATGTTTTGATATAGTGTAGGTGATGGTTACATGTTCTTGATGGTAGCGATTTGGGTTCAAAGACACAATTCCACACACACACACAAATATTTGAAGATGCATTTTATATTATTCCTTCTTAGTGGCGATTAGTGTTGGAAGATTTGCACACATGTAGAGAGGAACTCATGTTAGATACAATAGGTTGTGTTTGATAGCATATGAATGTGCCTCATGATGTATACATATAGCTTTGGTGTGTGACATGCATGCACATTTTTCCATAAGACACATTTCTATGTGGCATGTTCCCTATGCATGTCTTCTTTGCGAGGCACGTTGCTATGTGCAATGTGGCCACAAATTCATGCATGAGGGACTATTATTATACTCATGTTTTTTGGGCATGTAGCCTAGGCATGTCTTCTCCATTAGGTACATGGCCATGCCATGTGGGATTTTTTGTGTTCATTCCACAAATGCACACATGAGGGACTATTATTGGAGTCATGATGAATCTTCACTCTATTTAGCCACAATTTCTAGTCGTATAGTTATGTAATGTGCACTTTTAAGGATTGTGAAGTTTCCTTCAATTATTGATGATCTCTCATATTTGTTGCATGGGCCAACAATTTTATTTTATCTTGTTTGAATTAGTTTAATCACTATTGTGATTTTTCTCTATTGTGTAGTTATTGTGGCTATGTTTGATTTGCTATTGGAATTGAACACATTTATTTGACTTATTATTGGTACTATTTTTTCTTTCTTTCAATATTTATGATCTTTGGTAGTTTAGTGAAACTCTTGCTATTTTTAAATGTTGCCTTCTTTGTTGTGATGTGATTCCTCACCAAGATCGATGTAGATAACCTTGGATGAGTGTATATAAGGAATCAAACATTGGGAAAATTTGAGGATAGGGGTAAGTGTTTGTTGTATGGGTAGCTACGATCCACTTGTACATTCTTAGTGATTATTGATGGCTATGTCTTGGAGGCTAATCCCATTAAACAAACAAGGGGGAAGTCATACATAATCATATGGATCCTCCCTAGTTGTGTGTGGATTCAAGACCATCATTTCATATGGTTCTTGGTTACTTTGTGAGACCATGGCATCCTCTTAGACCAATATGTGAGCCTTGTATTGTTATCCCTGCAATGTGGATGAATAAGTGTATGTTAAAATAAATGCTTTGCATGCCATATAGTTGCATATGAGTTGTTCACATCATCAGATCATGATTTAGAATATGTGAATTCTTTTATCCATGTGAAGGCGAATAATTGATTATGAAAATGTGTTATACATTGAAGCATAATCTATAAGATGTTCTCTTCAAGAAAAAATATTTATGCTTTCATAGTGAAATGTTGACAAAATGGGGTCCTAGTCTAGGAAAGTAAACTACAAACTTATACATTCACCATTTCAAAAAAATTTATTGGGGAATAGTCAATTTGGTTCAATTTAATTCCTCTAGGAGAGACTAGCAATATGATTAATTGTTCCATTTTGATGTGATTGGATATGATTAGATATAATTTCATTGAAGATGCAAGAACTAAGTAAAATTATGCAAAATTGACAAGATTAAGCATAAACAGGCAAATAATAAAGCAAAAATCTAACATAGAGGTACATATTTGGAAATAAGACTCTAAAATGAACCTAATCAGTTACCTATAGGGAAAATGAGGTTAGAGATAATCTACCTTTATGGAAAGTGGTTAAACTCTACCTCTAAGTGGCTCATCTTGAGCATTGTCGGTATATGGGCATTGATGGCATATTATATCTGGTTCTATCATTTTTGTGGGTGCAAAATTAACAAGGCAAAATAGCATTAGTGGGATCATGATCTCATCAAAATGGCTTTGGCTTTGCATTTATGATAGCACATTGATCACACCTTACAAAAGGTTCCAATCTCATACATAGCATCCCAAAGTAAGGTCAATAATGATGTAACTTAATGCTTAAACTGGAGTTTTGGGTAGTCATATACCAATCATTTCCAGGATTGATTCTTAAACTGGAGTTCTAGGTAGTCATATACCCATGGCATAGGGTAGGGGTAACCTGCAAACAATGCTAGTTCTAGATGCTTGTTTGCTTGGTGTATAACTTGTCAAAATTAGATCGATTGGCTAAAGATCTACCATAAAGTTTCCAACTTATCACCAGTGAAACTACAAGAACCAAGGCTTAGAATACTCAAAAATGTCTCTCAGAAAGTCTACAACAGGTAAACTTTTAGTAAGAATTTGCAGACACAATGCTCAGAAATTCACACAATCAGCTACATTAAATGCGTTCTCTATTAAGTTCAATGTTTTAAGATGAAAAAGAAGAGTTAAATGGTTTTGGTTCGATTTGCAATTTTTGTGAACCTTTTGCACTGAAGTTTCCATAGCCTGATTTTTTTGCCTGTGAAGAAAGACCATGTCAGATAATATCAGTGAAGAACAAAATAAGGAGACACTTGCCAGATTATGGTCTAACTTGAAAAGAAAAGGTGATGGGAAATGTTATTATCCCTACAAAATTTGTAAGGGCTTAAAGACTAGAAGACTTCTAATCAAAATAGCTAAGAAACATTGTAGGCAGCATGGTCACATTGAAGGGGGACAATTATCAGTATCTTTCTTGGGTGATATTAGATAGAAGGGTCTCTTGGCTTAGACAAAATCATCCTCTCATTATATTCAAAGTAGATGCGTAGCAAAGCTATATGCATCAATCGTTAAATCATAAACAAACACAAGCTCAAAAATTGTGTTACCAAGTACGCTTGGAACCTAGCCTGTAATTAACTAGTTCATACTAGATATTGTTTGGGTATGGTATTCAATTCTACTAGAATCTACAAAATAAATATTAACCTAGAAATTAATGTGAGTGATAACATTTTTAAAATTGTTAAATATAAATGATAATAAAATCAAAATAGCATAACATAGTTGATTTCATAAGAGAGAAAATGAAAAAGTTCACAATATCTTCACTCGATATCCAAGATTTTTAATCCATGAGGATGAAGATGAGGATGAGATAGAAACCCAAAAGACAAGGAATTGTTTATCCAAGTTTCCAAATTTTTGAGGATAAGGAAAAAAACATAATCCTATGAAAGAAGGAGAATGTGCAAGTCATTATCTCAAGTTAAAAGAAATTACTTAAGTAAACTAAACAAACAAATGCAATATCATACTTACGATAAAACATATCCACTTGGTGAATAAAATGGTACATTGGCACACCCCCTTAAGTGCAATTGAGGTAAGAAGAA
The DNA here is from genome assembly GCF_030272615.1 of Cryptomeria japonica. NCBI lineage: Eukaryota > Viridiplantae > Streptophyta > Pinopsida > Cupressales > Cupressaceae > Cryptomeria > Cryptomeria japonica. Next base: position 735,437,973 of record NC_081413.1, read on the forward strand.
ATGGGTCACAAGGTTAGGTATCCATGTAAAATATGAAATAACCCCAAATTATAAAGAGAGTGTACCCTCTCGAAGTAGAGACTAGAAAATCCATAGGACAAAACTCCATCCCAAGTGACATATGTGAAGGATAATATAGACCCACCCCATCCCCTAAAGTTGGTGCCTCCACAAAGAAGAGAGAAAAGAAATGCAAAATGTTGAATGGTGAATGTTGTAGTAGGTTCATTTGCAACAAATGATGCACCTTCCTTTCACAATATGGAAATCTTGAGTTGTCAAATTGTTGAATTCCCATTCAATTGGAATGTAGAAAGGAATTCAGATATATGGTTTTTGAAGCGACTCATGTGTCTTGATGTTGATGTTAAGTTGTGATTGTTCCATAGAAGATTCAGGGAATACAATCATTGAAGTGTGAGACCTTAATTAATGTGAAATAGAATGTGTCATGTTGCATGATATGGTGGGGATAGAACAAGTGAATTTACAATGGGAGATGATGTAACTCGATGGGCATTGTCATCAATGAGAAGACAAATATTCTCAATTGTTTCATCAATATTTGAAAGGTGAGAGTCCACAAACAGATGTGAAATGTTTAAGTGGGCCTCCCAATGAAGTGGATCTCATAGACACGAAGAATCCTATATAGAGAATCATTGAGAGCCCTTGAAGAAGCAAATTTGAACTTCGATGAAGCAATACATTATGGAGGAATATCTTGCAAGAGGAAATCAAAGTCATTATGGTGTCATCTAGATCTGAAATGTGGTCTACTTTTCAAAAAAGTAAAGATGATTGATAGGAATGTGTCCTAGTGGGGTGAATCTAGAAGACATATAATCCTATTGCAAAGAATCATGGAAAGTTATAGAAGAAGCAACTTTTAATTCTGAAGTAGCAATGTGTATAAGAGATGTTCTCATTTGTAGATGGAGTATCAAGAGGAGGATCACTAGTCCATAGACCATGTCATTGTTGTTAAATACCTACACTTTTGTTCATAGTCACTTGGTGTAGGAATGAATTCAATGAGATAGGGTAGGAGATCCTACATAATGTAATTTTTCACTATCCCTTGTTTCAAGTACAAATGGTTCTCTAAATTTATCTTGACAATAGAATGTCAAAATTTAATACCATAATCCGTGATGAAAACTGCCAAAAATGAAAATTTATCTTAGTTCGCAATTACAAAATGCTTTTGTATAGGCCTCTCGAAGATTAAGTACATCAAATTGAGACTTTACAAATTGAGTGTATGTATAAGCAATCTCCCAAATTGTTCAATGGTCTCCAAACCTTGTCATTTTTTTATTTTTATTTTAACTCAAATATGTATGGTATAGGCATATCATTGGTTGTGTGATTTATTTTTTCCTTAAATGCTTCTACGACCAAAAGAGACAAGTTTTAGATGAAAATGGGGTCTTATGGGCCTTTTTGACACAATGGTAGGTTCTTTAGACCTAAAAATGCCCCAAAAACTAGTCGATTGCCTTAAGTTACAAACAAATCCTTGTTTGTGAGCATGCTTCTTGATCTCCAATTTTGGTGGAATGAAAGATAATATTGAATTTCTCAAGCCTTTTGGATGCTTCGAAACCACCAAAAAAAAGCTACTTTGATCATTGAAATGTTGTAGTGACTTGGATAAAAAAAGAAAACTAAGTCTAAACTTTAGAAGTTAGTTTTTTCTTGTCAAATTGTTTTCAATTTTCAAATCATCCAAGGATGCAAGAGGAGTATATTTTGTTATGACAAGATTAAAAAAAAACTTAGAATCTTTTGAAACTATTGGAACATGGGGACCCCTTCCCCCCCTCTAAAATCCCTATTTTTTTAGGATGCAATACTTAGGGGAAACATCCTCTTGCCGCACCACTTAGGGATGTCCTAGGGACTCCAAGGAGTCTCTTGACCATCTTAAGGATGCCTATGAGTCTCCCATGGCCCCCAATTAGAAACTCCAATTCTAAACAAAAAAGGTGAAATTATTGTGAAAATGTCATCCGTATTAAAGGTTTGGCAATGCCCCCTAACCTTGATGGGGGCTCTACCCCAAACCCCCCACAAGGGGCACTACCCATTAACCCCAAACCTCTACCCACCATTCTTATTGTTAATGCAATCATTTCCATTTTTTTATGTTGACTAGTTTAAACACTTAGTATGCCAAAGTTTCATCTGCAATTCTTATACTTATTCTTAGTTTGTTCCCAAAGTTCCAAAACTCTACCACCATTGTTAATGTTCAAATTTTAATGCAATCATTGACATATTTTTAATGTTTATTGTAAAATTTAAATAGTGTGGCAAAGTTTTATTTATAGTTGTTATACTTATTCTATACAAATCCTTTTATAATTAATTTTTTAAGTTGTATATATATTTGCATCCCACCCTGCCCCCTTCGTCATCCCCCTATCATCCCCAAACTTAAGCCCTTGGTATGTTAAGATATGAAAGCTCACAATAGTTTCATTTGATATGTTAATCAAGGAAAAACCTACAATATATAGCTTCCAAGATTCCAAATCCATGAGGATCATGAAGAGGTAGAAAACCAAAAAAAGAAATTGTTTATCCAAGTTTCCAAATTTGTGACAAGGAAAAAGTAGAATCTCAATCAAAGAAGGAGAATGTGCAACTCATTATCTTATTCTACCTAGGTAAAAATATTACCTAATTAAGCTTTTTAATAGTGGAATATCGCACTTAAGATAAAAATATCCAAGGTAAATAAAATATTACATTGATAGGCTTCTTTGGTTGCTCTAAAAGTGGTGCCTTATGAATTATGTTCTTGGATACTAAAGTTTCCAAATTCTGGGCACTCTTGATAGCTTCTCATAGAGAATGTGATTCGAAGGCTTTAACCAAACCTTTCAATGGTTTCTGTTGATCTGTTTTTTATGCACTATGCAACACAAAATAAAATACTAAGTATTCTATCCTCTCTTGAACAAAATCCTCCCAAGTGCTAAACTACGTGATCAAATGGGATGACTCCAAGATTCCAATAGTCAGGTCTTGACTTTATATTGTAGATAGACTCAATGATTGTGATGTGATATCTGCTGGAGTCACAAGGGGGCCTTACGTTGCTTGGGTCAAGACCTATCCATTCTCATGTTTCATGATTGATTTACACTCCATGATTTAGGTCATCCTTGAGCAACATCTTGACTTAGCCAAATTTTGTTTTTTGTACCCTAATTCTTTAATTTTGACCCCTTACTAGCATTGCCTTAGGTTTTATTGGAATTCTTGCTTCTCTAGCATGGGCACATTTCTAGGGTTCATTCGCACAAATTGCTCTTGATGAGCAAGCTAGTATCATGACCATGACTTAAACAAAATTTTAACTTAGTCAAATTATCTCCTCCAAAATTCTATGAGTTCATTGCCTTCATTCTTCATCATTTGGATGTCTTTTTTCTTTCGAAGGTAATTCTTGACCACCATACCTCAATCTTGACCTATGCTACCCTAAAACCCTAGAACCTAGTCATGTTTACAATTGAGATCTTGGTGACTTGATCACTTAATATAGCTTAATCATGCAAGTCTCATCTAACTCCGACTCCAACACTTAAGAAAATCAACCCTAGCAACCAAGTACTTTGGGAAATATCTTGCAACTTGACAACATGGGTAATGATGGAGGAATGGAAGGTGAGACCTATAGAGGTGAGAGAGAGAGGGTGAGAGGAAGAGATAATGACCTAGAGAGGGTAGAGAAAGAGAAGTAGAGAAGGAGAGAAGAAGAGAGGGATGGAGAAAGAGACCTAGAGAGGGGAGAGAGAAGAGAGATAGTAGAGAGGGATAGAGAAGAGAGATAGAAGAGAGATACCAATGTCAATCTTTTTCTATAAAAAAAAAGTTTCCAAAAAATCGGCCTATCGTCGAAATTCTGACTCCAAAGGGTAAAATTCTGACAAAGGAGCGTCATCGGATGCATAGCATCCTCATCAGAACTCTCCTGGAGGCCATCGATGGCCTCCAGGAGAGTTCTGACGAGGATGTTGTGCATCCGACGACACTCCTTTGTCAGAATTTTACCCTTTGGAGTCTGCATTCTGATGATAGGCCAAGATCGCGACGGTATTCTTTCGGGGTATGAGCATCCATGGCGGCCGTCGAAAAGGTTGGAGGTGATGTCGGAATTGCGATGACCACAAGGATAGTTGGAACTTCTAACACAAAGTTTTTGATGGCTTTTTTTGTTGGTAGTGCAATGAAATTGTGTCAAAATCCCGATGATTTGCCATCAAAATTTTGACCCGAATGTACTAGTGATTGACATCAATGACAACACAATATCATCATGTCAACATATTCTACACATATGCCAACAATATCCCCCTTTGGCATTGATGGAAATATACAAAGATATCTCTCTTTCTGCATCACATCTTCTCCTTAATACTGCAGATATCTTTTCCACTTCACATCTTCTCCCCCTTTGACAACAATGCCGAAGTGGAGGCACAAGCTTCCCTGTTCCACTATGCTGCTCCCTCTGAGGAGTAGCATCCTTCAACACATCAATCCTAAAAAGATATAGAAAAGTAAGATCTGACTGATGTGGAGCACAAACCTTTAGATTACCTCTTGAAGGGGCAACACCCCTAGCTCACCTCTTAGATAGGCAAAAGTAGCCTTCGGTAGAGGCTTGGTGAATATGTCTACTAACTGCTCCTTACTGGAAACATGTTCCAATACCACCTCTTTGTTCTAAACCTTTTCCCTCAAGAAATGATACTTGAGTTCAAAATGCTTGGTTCTAGCATGTAAAACCGGATTCTTGGATATGTTAATTGCACTTGTATTGTCACAAAATATACTTACCGGTTTAGATATAGGAACTTTGAAGCCATTCAATACATGCTTCATCCAAATAGTCTGGGTGCAGTTCATAAAAGCTGCAACATACCCCGCTTTAGTTGTAGATTGAGAGATACAACTCTACTTTTTACTCATCCATGAGACCAGTCTTCCACCGAGAAAGAATGCACCACCGATTGTGCTCTTCCGGTCATCTACATTACTAGCCCAATCAGCATTTGTGAACACTTTCAGGTTGAAACCATTATTGTATGGATACCATAACCCATAGTCAATAGTTCCCTTCAGATATCTAAGAATCTGCTTGATTGCTACCAAGTGGGATTCTCTTGGGCTTTGCTAAAACCGAGCAGTAATACCCACTACATGTGCAATGTCTGATCTGCTATGCACTACATTATGCAACTTACCAATCATTGATCACTATTTCTTCTCATTTACCAATGTTGAGTCATCCTCTTTTGATAGTTTACAACTGGTCACCATTGGTGTACCAACCGGTTTACTATCTTCCATTCCAGAGGTCTTCAACACATCTTTGACATACTTGGATTGAGTAATAAAGATTTCATTTTTTATTTGTTGAATCTGCAGTCCAATGAAGAACTTAATTTCCCCTATGAGTTGTTAGGTCCGGGAGACAACTGAGAGGGGGGGTGAATTAGTTGTCTAATAAATTCAAACCAAAAACCAATTAACCAACTTAATGCTTAATACCGATAAACCAGTTAAGTGTGCTGGTAGATAGTGTTAATAGTAAATTGCTATACTAGTAAGGATTAATGCATGAAACATAAACATAAATTCATCCACAGCACATAACACCAATATTTGTACGTGGAAACCCTGTAAGGGGGAAAACCACGGTGGGAAACCTTACCCACAATCAGATGATACTACTGCAGATAGTAAGTGTACATAAATGGGGTCTGCACATGCACAAAGGCCAACTGGTGCAGGAGCACCTAGGAGGACAAATGAAGACATGAAGATAGAGGACAAGGTTATGACATTAAAATCCATTAATTGGAATGTTTTAAAGCCTATTATGGCCCTTTGTAATGACAAATGTGATGTAATGTGTAAATGTCCTAGAGGACCTAGTAAAGGCCTTAGGACCAAAATGAAATGTAATTGGGAAATGGGGTCTAAATAGGTTGGTTAGATAGTATATTGAATCCTCTTTCCTATACTTTTGTTTGATCAATTTTTATTAACTATGGAGGAAGTTATGAGATTTTTCGTGAAAGTTAGTATTTGCAGATTCAGGATTTCTGAGAACAGTCATAGTGAAATGCGTGGTAAAAACGCATATGGAAGATTAAAGAACTCTAATTATATTCATTGGAAATATATTTGAGTAATATTTCATTTCCTTTTGGTTTGGTTCAATTTCATGATGATTTGTGGAATCTATGACATTTTTAATGAAGACTGGTTTTAAACCCTCTTCAATGGAGTTGCAGGAAAAGAGTTGTGATGGTATAATTATTTATGATTGGTAAAAATAAATAGTTTACATATTCAAAAACTAGATTCATATATTTTTCAGATGGAATTGGTTTGGTATCATTTGAAATTGTTTTGAGAAAGATATATGATGCCCTAGGCAGGGGTTGGAGTTTTAAATCTGGATTATGACAGAGACATGGATCAGAATTTATAGTCTGAAAAATAATTGTTTGGGGAATCAAATGAGATTATCAGACCTTAAGATTTTGTAAGATGATAGATAATGTAGTTATCTACAAACGTTGTATTTTCCAGAAATTTTGGTTTGGAGTTTTGGTTGGTCAAATAATTCAATCTTTAAAGACTGTCTTGAAGACAGCAATGTTGTGGTTTTCTTTATAAGTTGCCTTTGTTCAAAGATATTATTGAATGAATGTTGAAAGGATCATAAAGGATCCTATTGATCATTTGGTTTGTAAGATGCTCTGCATCAAGTGGTATCAGAGCATGAAAGGTCTGGGTAAAGGATTGGAAGGGTAGTTATGGCACCTAAGAGTCAATTGGCTAGGGAACTTGAGGAGTTGAAGGAGATTTTGGAAAGAGAAAGAAGGGAAAGAAGAGAACAAGATGCAGCAAGAGAGCAGGCTGAAGCAAAGAGGGATAGACAATGGAGAAGAGAGAAAGAGGCCATGAAAGCTAGGTTAGAAGGCTATGAGAAAGAAAGAATGGACCATAGGAGGGAAGTTAATGAAGAACACTATGAAGATGAAGGAGAGGAATACCATGAAAGACAAGAACATAGGGAAGTAGAAGATGAGATGGACCCTGAGGAGAGGAAGCTTGTTAGGATTTTGAAGGTAGTACAAAACAATGGAGGGAAAGGACATGTGGAGGTACCTATCTATCAGGGGAAGATGGATAGTGAAGAAGTGTTGGGTTGGCTGGATGCCTTGGAGAACTACTTTGAGTATGAGGAGATGGAGGATGAGAAGAGAGTGAAGTTTGCAAAAACAAAGCTAAGAGGTACTGCTTTAACTTGGTGGACAAGTTTACAAAATGATAGAATGTGTAGGGGATTGACAAGAATCACAAATTGGGCAAGGATGAAGAATCTCATTAAGGAGCAATTCTTACCTTCAGATTATAGCATACATGTGAAGAGGATGAGACAAAATTTGAAACAAAAAGACATGGATGTAATGGCATATACTGAACAATTTCATAAATTGAGTATTAGGGGAGGATATGAGGAAGAAGATGAGAAGGTAGCTAGGTATATCAATGGCTTGAAGTATCATTTGCAGGATGAGATTGGTCTACAAGTACCAAGGACTATTGGTGAATGTTATCAATTGGCCATTAGAGCAGAAGAAAAGGTGAGGAGAAGACAAGAAAGGTCAGGAAGAGGAGGTAATACAAATAGAGGAAGAGGTGGTAGAGGTCAAGGACCAAACAATGATGACAAGGGCAAGGAACTACTTTCAGAATCAAGGGGTGGATACAATCAAAGAGGAGGAAGAGGATTTGGTCAAGGAAGAGGCACATTTAGATGTTACAATTGCAATGAACCAGGACACCCATCATTCAAATGTCCCAAATGGAGTGAGGATAAGAAGGATAGGAGAGTACACTTGACACAAGAAGACACAAAAGGAGAAGAAAAAGAACCTATCCTAGCATTACCAAAGGTAGGAGAATTGTTACTCATGGGGAAAGCACAACCATCACAGCAAGCAAGGATATTCAAGACAAATTGTAAAATCCATGGCAAGGTATGCAAATTGATTGTTGATTCAGGGGCTTGTCACAATTTGGTTGCTTATGATGTAGTCAAAAAGTTGAACTTACAAACCCTTGCACATCCTAATCCATATTTTTCTACATGGGTCAGTGAAGGTCAGAATATGTTGGTAAAGGATCAGGTGGTCATTAATTTCTCCATTGGTGAATATGCTGATAGTGTTTTGTGTGATGTAATGGATATGAGTTGTGGTCACTTAATCTTGGGCAGACCTTGGCAGTTTTCTAGAAGAATTATACATGATGGTTATAAGAATACTTATTTGGTTCATAAGGGTAGGATGAAGTACATATTAAGTCCATTGATCCAAGATGGAAAAGACACCACTATAATGTGTTTTGGGAATGAGTTTTCTGTACAAGAGCAGGGCACAAGGAGGACTGATTTGCAGCGATATAAAGGACAGAGCAGTCCTAATGATGAGGGACTTTGGGATCTGAATTTTGTGCAAATAGGGGCAGTGAAATGTCCTATTTTGGAGCAAAGATATAAGTGTGGTAATGAGAAGTTTCAAGGGCAGCCTTTGAGCCAGTTAAGAGCAGATATACAGTCTGGATGGGAGCAGCAATGTCCTAGAAATAGACACACCAATGCATCTTTTGTTTCTAACAACTTTTGTGATGTGAGTATAGGTTGGAAAAGAAGGACAAAAGTCACTTTTGGGGACTATTTAATCCCTAATCAGAGGAGAACAGCAAAGAGAAACCATACTTATGGTTGGAGCAATTCTTGGGACAAGAATTTTCTTATTGGTGGGGAGTATGGTGCAAGAGCACCTAGGAGGACAAATGAAGACATGAAGATAGAGGACAAGGTTATGACATTAAAATCCATTAATTGGAATGTTTTAAAGCCTATTATGGCCCTTTGTAATGACAAATGTGATGTAATGTGTAAATGTCCTAGAGGACCTAGTAAAGGCCTTAGGACCAAAATGAAATGTAATTGGGAAATGGGGTCTAAATAGGTTGGTTAGATAGTATATTGAATCCTCTTTCCTATACTTTTGGTTTGATCAATTTTTATTAACTATGGAGGAAGTTATGAGATTTTTCGTGAAAGTTAGTATTTGCATATTCAGGATTTCTGAGAACAGTCATAGTGAAATGCGTGGTAAAAATGCATATGGAAGATTCAAGAACTTTGATACCACTGACAACCTAGAGCTCACTGCTCAATCACAAATGGGAGTCACACTGACTACAGTTGGATGGTTAAATCCAATAAGAATGTACTGCACAAAATAGCATCTTCATATGTTGGATTTAGTATCGGTGTAATGCTGATATGCTTCTACAAAAACCTATCTTCACTTTCAAATGATGTCTTCATGTATCCCTCTGCTTAATCTTGCATATACCTTCACACAATACTTTTTCGCATTCCACATTTGATCTTACAAATAAGATCTTACATTTATACCATACCCTAAGACCAATTTTAGTAGGTTGGCTCTACAAGATATTACAATAAAAACATTTTACATATAATATAATATCCGATGCAATAACTGATTAAACATGTTGGCTTAATGCATTTACATCAATAATAAATCATCTCCATAGTGTGCCATGCTGATCTGGAAAAGATAAACCTGCCAGTGTAACCCTAGATAACCCTGGACCTATTTGTTGGTAAAAGCAAATATGTAAATTGTATGATAGGAATTTGGAAATCATCAAAACAATATAAACATAAACATTAGCCTAGCTCAATCACAAAAACTCAATTGCAATGATAAGAAAACCTACAAACATTCAATAGAGATATGGAAATAAAACATTCAATTCAAACGCAAACCATCACAAATGCGGATGTCTCCTCCATGATTCTCCATTGTCCTTCTTTCTCCTTCAAATTGCTTTGTTTTGTGGATCTCACCTTCAAGTGCATAAGAATAATGTGAAAGCAAGATTGACAAGATGGTAGTGCAAGAATACTAGAAGCGTGATTGATTCGGGGATCCTTTGATTGAAGAAATTCATCCAATTTATAGACAAATTAGAGAGATGACAAGATTAGCATGAAGAGATTTGAAAGGAAATTTCAAATCAAGAATGACAAATATGAAAAATTATGACAAATTGACACTTTCTATGCAAAATTGATTGATTGACAAGTTATGACAAAATTGCTATGTCATTCCCATGAAATTAGGGGAAATATAGGAGAAAATAGAAAATTAGATGAATTAGAAATTAGGAAATTAGAAAATTGATGAAAATTAGAAAATTAGGAATTAGGAGAAATTAGTAAATTGGAAAATTAGGTAAATTAATTAATAATTTTTCATTCATTAATTAATTCACAAAGAGGGAGGAATTAGTTAGCCAATTAAATAAATATTTAATTGTGACAAGAAGACTTAGGATAAATAAATAAATTATTTAACCTAGAGGGAAAATGACAAACAAGATTAAATGAATAAATCATAAAACCCTAGAAGATGAATTAGAAATGCAAGGACGACAATTAGGTCTTGACAAAAGATAATTGATGTCGATTCGATCATGATTTTGACTTGATAAAGGACCAACACTGACAAATGATTGAGATTGATAAAGAGATCAAATTGATAGGCACCAATTGACAAGGAACAATAACTAATTGATCCAAATTGACATGATTGAAAAAGGACAACGAATGATGAGAAATCGATCGCAAAATTGACGAGATTGACAAATGACAACGATCGATGAGAAATCGATCGCAAAATGATAAGATTGAAAATGACAACGATCGATGACAAATCAATCACAAAATGACAAGATTGACAAATGACAATGATCGACGATGAATCAACGACAAGATTGAAAATGACAATGATCGATGACAAATTGATTGCAAAATGACAAGATTGACAAATGACAACGATCGATGAGAAATTGATCGCAAAATGACAAGATTGACAAAAGGACAAAACCCTAATTCAAAAGCGATAAAAATGAGGAATGCAGAAGAAAGACTCAATGCTCACAAATGATAAAGACCAAGTGTGCAACATAGAAGAAATGTTAATGTGATGCAAGAACCCTAAAATAAGGCAATGTGCAAATGTTAAAGTATGACTCCACAAGCATTGACCAGTTTTAGACATCTACATTTTGCCCCACTTTGAGACAATCCGATTTTAAGCGTTGTTTCAAAGAACAATAATGAAAATGCCCCAGACAATAACAATGACATATGCATGCCCCCTCGAGGAATTGGCCAAAAAAATCCAGAAAAGAGGCCAATTAGTCGATCAGAATAATAGAAAATGATATGTTCGAATGGATCAAACGGACTGCCAAGACTGACAGAAAAAATGTTAGTAAGAAGAAATTAGATAGAGGACAGTTAGAGATGAAGGAAAACTTTCTTTCACAAATGCACATAAGGAGGTGAGAACCTTTATTTAATGTAGCAAAGCAGATGCAGAGCATCATGGCATTGAAGGCTAGAGCTAGAATGCAACCCCTTTTGCAAAAGATAGACACATCACACACAAGGAATGAGTGAAGCATCCTAGGGTGCATACATCAAGGGTCAAGGTATGTGCAGTGTTCACAAAGTGAACATACTTATCATAGACACCCAATGATATAGTTTCCCCAGTTTGTGACAAACATTCCACAAACAGTAAACACAACAAACAAACAAAAGGGACCATGAACAATCTCGGTTACTCTAAATCACTCAGTGACATCATCAAGCAACATAGGAACATGATCGAAGATAAATCAATAAATGATAAGACACTAATTCCAACAAGACAAACAAACATCTTGATCTTCATTGTCAAAAGTTGAAAGTGTTGATAGGATGATCATCCTGTCTGGTTTCAGGACATGCGGTACCCCGTCTAAGATAGGACACAGTCTAGTTTTGAGCATACCACACCCTGTATAAGACTCATGATAATGTGCCAAGGATGAATGATATTGATGTTGATTGATTGATATGACAATTTTAATCAGTTGAATGTCTAGTTTGATTGAAAAAGTTCATCTATGAATGCATGATTTCAGTAAAGTGCAGTGTTGTGATTGATTGTTGTTGGATGTATGCTCAACAATCTGTCTATGCACAAAGGGATCATTTATGTTTTGTTCATTTTTTCAGGACTTTATTTGACTTTTTTAGAGGTTTTTTTCAGGACATTATTTGATTTTTTGGATTTTTTCAGGGCATTATATGATTTTTAGGGATTTTTTCAGGACATTATTTGATTTTTATGATTTTTTTCAGGACATTATTCAATTTTTTTATGATTTTTTCAGGACATTATTTGATTTTTTTTATGATTTTTAGAGATTTTTTCAGGACATTATTTGATTTTTATGATTTTTTTCAAGACATCATTCAATTTTTTTTATGATTTTTTTCAGAACATTATTTGATTTTTAGGGATTTTTTCAGGACATTTTTCAATTTGAAAGTTCCAGTAATTGATCATGACAAGGGGCACGCACCCAATGCACATCTGAAAGACATATATAGAGACCAAGACCAAAACATATGCACAAGGGCAGGAAACTGAAGTATGCAAGACAATGATGTTGATCAACCACAGGCCTGGAACAGAACATTGGGTCAGGACAAGGATAGGCACGATAAACCTGCAAAGAGAAAGCATAGCTAGAGGTCATGATAGATGACGGAGCAATGCTCTTTTTACACATGGTGCCTATTTGCTAGGTTTTCACCATGGTACTTGCCCAAAGCGCCTGTTTGCCAGGTTTTCACTAGAGGGCGAATTTTTCTTTACTTTTGTTTGTCTTTTTCTTTTTTTCTTTGTTCACTTTTTTTGTATTTTTGAGCTTTTTGATTTTTTTGTATTTTTTTCAGGATCATATTTGAAGAACTGCTAATCAAAAATTATGCCCAGTACTTGTGAAGGTGCATACTATTGACTAGATCTGACAAAGGTTCACCTTCTGGGGTGGCAAGATGATATGCCCCTGAGCCATAGGCTGCAGTAACTGTGAAAGGCCCAACCCAATTAGGTTCAAACTTGCCTTTGATGATGTTAGTAGATTGTGCATTCTTGGGGTTTGCCTTTAAAACCAAATCTCCCACTTTGAAGTGTCACCCTTTGACCTTCTTATTATAAGAGTGACGGAGACGGTTTTGATATGCTTGCAAATGTGTCAGGGTTGTCTGATGTTTCTCATCTAACATCTCAAGCTGATGCAACTGAGAGACTCTGTGCATCTCATCATCAATCAGATGTTGCAAGGAAACATGCAAAGAAGGAATCTCCACTTCCAAGGGTAAAATGGCTTCCGCACCATACACCAAGGAATAAGGTGTTGTGCCAATAGGTGTGCAGATAGAAGTACGATAAACCCATAGTGTTGGATTCAACTGTACATGCTAATCTCGACCAGCGTCATTGACAACCTTTTTTAGGATCTTGATAATGGTTTTATTTGATGCTTCAGCTTGACCATTACCCTATGGATAGTATGGACTGGAGAAATGGTGTTGGATGTGAAACTTTTCATAGAGTTCCTTGACATCTTTATTCTTGAATGGATGGCCATTATCTGTGACTATGGCAAGGGGAACCCCATATCTGCATATGATATAATTCAGTAGGAATTATGAAATTTGTACACCAGTGATATAGTTCATGGGGATAGCCTCGATCCATTTTGTAAAATACTCTATGGTTGTAATGATAAACTTGTGTCCATTTGCAGATGTCGGGTGAGTCTTGCCAATAAGATCCAATCCCCATTGAGAAAAAGGCCACGGAGATATGATAGAATGAAGCTCTTGGGCTGGCGCATGAATGTAATTTCCATGGATTTGGCATTTGTAGCACTTCTTGACAAAATCATGAACATCCTTTTCCAGAGTGGGCCAATAATACCCAGCACGAACCAACTTTTTGGATAAGCTCAGACCATTGAAATGGCCTCCACATATACCATTGTGAACCTCACATAAAGCCGTTTGTGCTTCATCAAAATCCAAACACTTGAGGAGGGTATGGTCAAAGGAATGACGGTAAAGGGTGTCGGCAATGATGACATATTTGGCTATCTATAGGATGAAGGCTCAGCGTTGGTTAGCGGAAAGGTTAGGTGGTAAGGTTTGGGATTTCAAATATTGATAGATGTCATTGTACCATGGGGATTTAAGACCAACAAGAACACACATCACATCTGCTATTGGAATTTCAAAAGAAGGGACAAGCAACTATTCGACTAAAAATTCACATTTGTCCATATTGTGGGGCATATTTAACATGGAAGCAATCGTAGCCATCGCATCTGCCGACTTGTTTTGAATTCTTGGAACTTGATTGAAATGGATAGCCGTGAATTTTGTCTTGAAGAAATCTACCATATGCTTGTAGGGAATAAGCTTTTCATCTTTTTTTTCGTAGTCATCATTCACTTGACGGATGACTAAATGAGAATCTCCATAGACTTGTAAATGTGCGATGTTCTAGTGGACCGCTACTCAGAGTCCTGTGACCAGAGCTTCATATTCTGCAATTTTATTGGTACAATGGAAAGTTATCCTATAGGATTTGGGAATAGCATCACCTTGAGGGGTGACAAACAATATACCTGCTTCGGACCTGAATTTGGTATGGGATCCATCAAAATATAACTTCCATTCATTAGAAGATGTGAGAGAAAAGACTGATTCATCTAGAAAATCAGTCAACATGGGATGATCATCATAAATAGGAGCCTCGACAAGTTGATCTGCTATGATTTGTCCTTTTATTGCCTTTCGCTCCATGTACTCAATATCAAACTCACTAAGAATAATAACCCACTTTGCTAGAAGACCTGTCAAAGCTGCCCTACTAAGCAAGTATTTCAAGGGATCAATTTTTCCAACTAGAAATGTTTGATTATTTAACATATAGTGTCAAAGCTTTTGTGTTGCAAAGACTACTGCTAAACATGCCCGTTCAATAGTTGAATAATTTAGCTCATAGCCCACTAGTGTCCGACTGATATAATAAATAGCCTGCACTTTGCCTTTCTCATCCTATTGGACCAAGAGAACTCCTAGTGTCATTTTAGTTGCAGAAATATACAATATAAATGGCTTCCCTTCTATAGGAGGCATTAGAATAGGTGGCGTCAGCAGATAATCCTTGAGAGCTTGAAATGCTGATTGACATTGCTCAATCCATTTAAAAGTGACACCTTTATGCAATAAATGCTAGAAGGGATGACATTTGTCTGCTAATTGAGCTATAAATCGATGGATTGACTATAGCTTTCCTTGCAGACTTCTTAGTTGACGGAGATTGGAAGGAGGAGGCATATCCATTATTGCTTTAACCTTGGTAGGGTCGACTTCGATGCCTCTGTGAGAAACAATGTAACCTAATAATTTGCCGGTTGTGACACCAAAGACACACTTCTTTGGATTGATTCTGAGCTTGTAGGTCTCCATTCAGTCAAAGATTGCGCCCAGGATGGCTAGATGGCTATCTCTTGTGATGGATTTGCATAATAAGTCATCAACATAGTCCTCCATCAAAGTATGCATGAAATCATGGAAAATTGTCGTCATAGCTCTTTGATATGTTGTGCCAGCATTTTTAAGACCAAAGGGCATCACATTCCAATAGTAGGTACCTCAAGCACATGTGAATGTTGTCTTATGTTGATCTTCAGGAGCAATGTGAATTTGGTTATAGCCGGAGAAACCATCCATCAATGAGAGCATCTCATATCCAGCATTCATGTCAACTATGATGTCTATATTTGGTAGTGGAAAGTCATCTTTAGGGCATGCTTTATTGAGACCCCTAAAATCCGTACAGATTCTGATGCCCCTAGTTACTTTGCTAACTGGCACCAAATTTGAAATCTAGTCTGCATAATCAATGGGTCTGATAAAGCCCACGTCTAGTAATTTTTTTAATTCTATCTTGACCAAGAGAGCCACCTAGGGATGCATCTTTCTGAGTTTCTGTTTGATGGGCTTGGCATTTGATTTTAATGGCAAGTGATGAAGGACTAATTCTGGATCAAGGCCAGGCATATCTGCATAGGACCATGCAAAACTGATCTTCTTCTCAAGAAAAAAATTTACAAAATCTATCTTTTCCTGTTTTGATAGAGAAGTAGCAAAATGAATGACCTTAGGGTTGTCAGGTGTACCCAAATTTATCTCTTCGGTCATTTCCACAAGCAATGTTGATTTATCCTGACTTGATAGGGGTATGTCCAATCTTCCACCTTTGGGTGCCTCAGAGAGGTTTTCACCCACAGGTACATCTTTTATTTTTACTTTTTCATGATTAGAGAGTGCCTTATGGTTTTCACTCAAAGACTCATTCTTTTGATTTTTTACTTTTTCTTTTCTTTTTTCATTTTGATGACTGGAAGATGGAGTTGACTCCCCAAAATATGTTGTGGAATCTAGATCAATAGCAAATCCTACCTTATGATCACCTTGTGGTATGCCTTCTCAGAGTCCCAAAAATTTTGCAATTGCTTCATCATTTTGAAAACAATCCAATGTGAGTGGTTCTTGTTGGTTATGTTGGATAAGCTATGGATAGACAAGGGGCATGTCATCATCGATTTTAAGGAGAGAGAGGGCCAAGATGGTAAAGATGTAAATGTTTGTGGTATCACTGTCTGAACTGCTCGCATCTGATTCAGAGCTTGGGTCCCAGAATGACTCTATCCAAGCATTAGGACATGTTTTAGGAGGGGGAGTTATTTCATGTTTGTCTTCCATGGGCAAATCATCAGGGTCAAGGAAAACATTGTCAAGGGCATAGGAGCTAGAAGAAAAAGAACTCCACTCCCATTCATTGGAATCAGTTTTGGGTCGGGTATCCTTAGGTGTCGTTTCATCATCAGAGTCACACTCCTTTCTACACGTGGTCACTTTGGTAGACGAGGGTCCAATTCGCAATGGTACAAAACCTAACCCTAAAGTTGGAGGTCGCATCTTGGGTATAATAGGTTCTAGCCTTCCTTTCTTGTCAAGGCCTAAGCCACTGCAACCGTCATATCCTTTCTTCTGCAGCATAGTAAATCCTTTGCCATACTGCTCCACCGACAACCTAACAAGTGGGGTCTTAGTTGGATCCTTATAAAGCCAATCTATGACATTGGTAAATTCCCAATGAGGAATGTTTGAGCCATTGAATACTCTCCGCATCCTTGGTCCTGTATCTTCAATTTTCCTTTGACATCTTCTAACAATTCATTAGGATCCACATAACTATGTGAGTGGGCCTCTCTATTAACTGGGACTTGCTACTGTGGGGAATCCTTTAGAGTAGCACACAGTTGAAATGGATTAGAATCTCTTGGAATTTTTATCTCAGTTCCATTATAAGGATATTTTAAACATTGATGATAAGTGGATGGAACTGCTATTATTGCGTGGATCCACAGGCGGCCAAGAATCATATTGTAAGGGAGATCAAGGTCTAGGACCTGCAGGAGAGTTTTTTCTATCACTAGACTGACTCTAATAGGCAATGAAATTATCCCTTTAGATGGGCGCTTAGCATCATCATATGCTTTGATTGTTATTCTTCTAGAAGAATCAATGTCATTTTTTGTATAACCAAGACCAAATGACCACTCTCAAGGTACAAATATTAAGACCTGCTCCGCCATCTATCAAGACTCGTCGGATTTTGCAATTATGGACAAAGACTTCAAGATGTAAAGGATCATTATGTGGGAGCTTATCAGGAGAAATATCATTATCAAAAAAGGCAACATTTTGGAAAATAGCTAGATGTCCAATTCGGGCTTGAAACTGGTCAACATCAATGTCTGTCGGGATAGTGGACTCAATTAAAGCTTTATCTAGGACTGCGCGATGCATAGGGGACATTTTCAACAACTCAAGAATTGATATTTGTGTAGGTGTCTTTCCCAAATGATCTAGGAGATTATACTAACTCACAGGAGTTGATTTGGGAGGAACTGCAGGAGCTCCTTTCAGGACTATTTTAGATCGACGAGTGGTGACTGCGCAAGAAGGATCTTGTCCCTTTATTCTTATGGTGGAAACATACTCATCTGACACTTGAAAATAATTGATGACATTGTTATAACCAATATTTGCATAATTTGTTGTTTGGGTAGAGTTGGAAGAAGATGCTTTACCCTTGTCATGATCAAGCAAAGGAGTTTTGAAAATTGTATGATCAGTGTTAGAGGTTGTGTTGGGCGGGTCTACCTCAATTACTCCTTGATCTAACAAGTCTTGAATCATATGTTTCAGTTGAAAACATGATGTAGTTTTATGTCCTTTTGATCGATGGTATTCACAATATGCATTATCATTCCACCAATGCAGCTTTACCAATGGTTCTGCCTTGATATCTGGTAACTTGATAAACTTTGCTTGTATTAATTGTTTCATTACTGACTCAATAGGCTCTCCCAATGGCGTAAACTATCGAGAAGGACCATCCCTTGATCGGAAAGGTTTTCATTGTTGGTTTTGTTGCTGACCTTGTTGTTGATTATATTGTTGAGTGTATTGTTGAGTATGTTGTTGGTATTGCGGCTATTGAGTAACATTGCTTGCTGGTGTTTGATTTTGTTCCATAGTTGACATATTAGGAGCACTCAATTTCTTTATTGTGAATGGGGGTTGATTTGCATTCATCGCTCTTGCGTCAACAACTCCATCATTAGTGACATTCTTATTTTTGTACCAAAATCTATTTCTGTCCCCTGAATTGTTTGTGTTGTCACTATCTTTGTTGAGCTTAATGATTCCCTTAGCTACAAGAGCAGTTTCAATGTTCATCCCTTTCTTAATGAGTTTCTCAATGGTACTGGGACTTTTCAATTTGAGTTCATACATCATTTCTGGGACCAAATTTTGAATAAATAAATTTACTTGTTGTTCTTCAGGTATATCTAGGGAAGAACGACTATACAAGCTTCACCATCGTTGCAAGAACGTCGCTAATGGTTCGCCTTGCTTTTGCTTGGTGTTGCATAAATCTGACATGGTCACGTCACTGTCAATGTTGAATGCGAAGTGAGATATAAAATTTTGATCCAATTCTGACCAAGTCTTTATATTCCCTGGCAGATGTGAATACCAATCCATGGCTTGTCCTGTGAGACTTCGTGCAAATAAGTGCATTAAATATATTTCCTCGTAACTCACTTCAATACATGCCGCGAAAAATGCTCGAATGTGATCTTTTGGATTGCCATTCCCTTTATATTTCTCAAAATTAGGTGCCTCAAAATGCTTAGGGAAGGGAGGCATGTACAAGCTCTTGTCAAATGGATTAGGACATAAATCTTGATCTGTGTACAACTTCTTTGTTCCTTTGGTTTCGAATGCATCGACTTGTCATTGCAACTTCTCAAGTTGTTGCATAATTGTGTCAGATTTTGGAGGTCCATCATTAATCCTGGTGGGTACTCTTTGTCGATACATCGTGTTTCCGATTGGTTGTTGATGCTCTGAAATTGCCGTTTTTGGTGTCTTCGGCATATAATGTTCTTGGTACACCTCTTGCTAATGTGGTTGTGCCATGCCTTGATATTGACCTTGTTGTTGTGCTTCTTGTGGTGGAATCATCGTTTGTAGCCTAGGTTGATATTGCAATTGAGGGTGTTGTTGTTATTGCACAGACGTCAATTGCGGTTGTGAAGTATGATAACTTGTTTGTCTTGGCACATATTGAGGTGCATGTTGTTGTTGATGTTGACGAATCAGAATTTGCTGACTTTGTGCCAATTGTTGTTGTCTTGATGTAAATCCCATCATTTGTAAAAAACTTTGTTTGGGAGGTTTTTGTTGTTTCTCCTTAAGATGGGGTATGGCACTTGCATTGACTTGTTGTGTTGTTTGTCCAATCCATTGTGGTGGTTGCAAGTTTGCATTAACTGGTAATGGTGCAGAGGGCGCTGCAACTTGTTGTCGAATGCGATATTGTTGTTGTTGTGCATTGTTTGTTTGCACATTCGATTGTACCTTTTGTGTATTACTCAATTGTTGCAACATTTGTTTTTGGTGCAAACCACTATCTGTAGCTCTTTGTGTCGCCATTATCGAAGGATCTGTCACAATAGTTTGCATAACAGGTACTTGAGTATTTGGCAAATATATTGAACTTAATGGGACATAGGAACTTTGTTGCATTGTGGAATTATTTTGGACATTGGTGAGATCAGGCATTCCAGTCATAAAGCTTTCTTGCATCTTAGATTTTGATCCAATTTTATGCATGCGAGGAACCACTTCTTGTTGAGGGACAGTTGTCAATATTAGTGTGGCCCTCATTTGATCTTGTGTTACAAGTGTTGTATTAAATAATGGATTATTTATTGTTTCAAATGGTGACTTTTGAGGAATAGTCACTATCAATGCTTTTGAAGCATGTTTACTCATCAAGGTATGTTGAGTTTCTTGTTGCACATCTTCTTCATTTGGATGTGGAGAGAAACTTAACAACTCACCGCCTTGTTGTTTTTGCACATTGATTTGCTCACTTGAGGAGGTCACATTACTCATCATGTCAAGATATTTTTGTAGGAACATCTTAAAGACCTTGTTCAAGAATTTATCCATCTTTTTCGTCAACTTTGGATCTTTAAGGAACATATCAACATCATCAGAAGCATCAAAATCTGATGAAGAATTTGGTAAAATATTTGGATTAATTTCTTGTTGAACGCCTTGATCTGAACCAAATCCTTGTGAAAGAGTTTGTTCCTCATATAATGTTTGAGTTTGAATGTCATGTTGCAGGTTCAGTTGATTCCAATCAAAATGTGCATTTCCCCTTGGTGTTGGTGGAACACTCCCATGTCCTGGCTTCATGGGTACAAACACTAGTTCATATAATGGAGGTGGTCCAAGTTGAACCATTCCATATGGTGGTAATGATGTGGTTGACTAACCTTCAATTTGTACTGTTTTACTAGTTTGAAACTGTGAGTTTGATATGTTGTCAATGGGTTGATACGTTGGTTCGCCCATCTTCTTAGATTTTGACCTTGTTTCAACAGGCATGTCGCTATGCAAATGCAATATTTTGGGAATTTTTCAAGGATAGTATATGATATGCAACTAAATGCAAACTAAATAGATGAGAATGCAATCTATGGCAAGAATGCAACCTATGTTTTTTATTGTTTTTCAAGATTTGGACAAACTTTTTGGAATGCAAACCTAAAGATGAGACCCTTAGGAAATTGAAATGATGTCTAGACCTCAAAGGACAAAAGGACCAAGTGACAAAAGGACAAAATGACAATATCTCCCGTATATGCTTGGATACTAAGCTAGGTTTGACGAAATGACATTGATGACAAAAGACAAAAGTTTGATAAGGTCTAGACTTCTTAACAATGACTTAGGGTTTATTCAAATATTTGGATTACTCAAGTATGACAAAACCTAGTTTTGACACTATATGCAAAGGGACAATTACTATGCAAATGAACCTCATATGATATGATGATGACCTAAGCTTAATGAAGAGACCTAGGGTATGCAAATGCAAATGTATGACAATGTCAACCTAAGGCAAAACATAAGGTTGAATTATGAAATGGTATTACTCTAATGCAAGAGGACACATGCAAATGGATGACCCTTATTGATATGCAAAGGGAGTATGACCTAGGTGAAACCTAACCTTGGTATTTGACAATGAATTTGCAAAATGCAAACCTATGATGAACCTAAATCTAAGTGACATGAATGTTGAGACAAGATTTTGAAAAATGTTTGACAACCATGTTTGAAGGTGTTTTGAACTTTGTTGAATGAAATACTCTTGTGTTTAACCTTGTTTTGAATCAATTTGTCTTGTTTTTGAAATGAGACACAACTCAACTTTTGACAAGTAAAGAAGACAAGATATTTTAACTTAGACTCAAGACAATCATGCTCATTCACACATTTCTTATGGTAGGTAAGGATAGTAGGTACTTGAGAGGTAGACTCGTTATGAGATTCAAGGAGAATACATAGATGCTTGACCCCATGGGCTCCCCTCCACGGCACTCACTTCTCAGGGCAACCAAGCATCAGTCCCCATGGAAATCTCCCCATGGAAAACTTAGTATCTCTTCCAAGTATCCGAACTCCTCCTTCTCAAGCAACTAGAAGGATTTTTGGCCTCTAAATACAAGGTGTTTAATAAGGATTTTTGTTAAGTGTTACTCCTTGGTGTCATGCAAGCGTGATTGAGACATAAGCCCACCAAGATACCAAACAAATGTAGTCGCGCAAGCATGATTTAGACTGTGAGGCCCTACTTAGATGCTGATATGAGAAAGAGTCCAAGGGTCATCACTTCCCAAGTAACTACGATTCCCATGTAACCCTTCCTTCAAAGCTTTCACCCATCAATTATTTATTTATAGTGACATAGAATGCTAAGGTACTCTAGATGTGCTCACTTTGGGTCATTCCCTTCTCAGGATTGTCACTTGCTTGCAAAAGAAAGAAAATGGTCAGGAAGGCAGGCCCTCTAAAGGTAACAAACAATCCAAAACATGAGAATGGTATCAAAGATCTAGATTTATGATCACCCTAAGAAGGATGAGAGCATACTCTCCTACTCCAATGTCAAACTCGACTATCAAAGTAAACACATGTTCATTCCTTCCTACTTAGCAAACACACTAGGTCCCTAATTATGAATCACAAACACAAAGTTTGGTTGGAATATAAGGCAACCTGCAAAATCACTACATTAGAAGTTTGATTTGTTTGGTCTTTGACTAGCGAACCTGCATAAGATTTGTTAGTAGTTTCATTTTTATCTTCGCCATGCGAAATGCCAAGGTGCTGCATAGAGAATCAGTACCAAAGAAAACCAGAATACCAAAACATAATGCAAAACAAAGTAATTTGCAAGTAAAAACACTAATTTTTACCTCTGTTTCTAGCCTTACACAGGCACAGAATGTCTTGACACAGGCGCATAATGCATTGACACAGGTGCAGATCCCTTTGACATAGGCGCATAATGCATTGACACAGGCGCAGATCCCTTTGACACAAGCGTAGAATGCATTGACACAGGCATAGATCCCTTTGACATAGGCACAAAATGCATTGACACAGGCACAGAAGTGTCCAGAAAGCCCTGAATTGCCTTGTTTCTTGGGTTTTTCACCTGCAAATCAGCTCAAAAGCACTCAAAACATAGTTAAGGGGTTAAGTTCATGTCGGGTTCACCTATTAATGTATGATAGGAATTTGGAAATCATCAAAGCAATATAAACATAAGCATTAGCCTAGCTCAATCACAAAAACTCAATTGCAATGATAAGAAAACCTACAAACATTCAATAGACATATGGAAATAAAACATTCAATTCAAACGCAAACCATCACAAATGCGGATGTCTCCTCCATGATTCTCCATTGTCCTTCTTTCTCCTTCAAATTGCTTTGTTTTGTGGATCTCACCTTCAAGTGCATAAGAATAATGTGAAAGCAAGATTGACAAGATGGTAGCGCAAGAATACTAGAAGCGTGATTGATTCGGGGATCCTTTGATTGAAGAAATTCATCCAATTTATAGACAAATTGGAGAGATGACAAGATTAGCATGAAGAGATTTGAAAGGAAATTTCAAATCAAGAATGAAAAATATGACAAATTATGACAAATTGACACTTTCTATGCAAAATTGATTGATTGACAAGTTATGACAAAATTGTTATGTCATTCCCATGAAATTAGGGGAAATATAGGAGAAAATAGAAAATTAGATGAATTAGAAATTAGGAAATTAGAAAATTGATGAAAATTAGAAAATTAGGAATTAGGAGAAATTAGTAAATTGGAAAATTAGGTAAATTAATTAATAATTTTTCATTCATTAATTAATTCACAAAGAGGGAGGAATTAGTTAGCCAATTAGATAAATAATTAATTGTGACAAGAAGACTTAGGATAAATAAATAAATTATTTAACCTAGAGGGAAAATGACAAACAAGATTAAATGAATAAATCATAAAACCCTAGAAGATGAATTAGAAATGCAAGGACGACAATTAGGTCTTGACAAAAGATAATTGATGTCGATTCGATCATGATTTTGACTTGATAAAGGACCAACACTGACAAATGATTGAGATTGATAAAGAGATCAAATTGATAGGCACCAATTGACAAGGAACAATAACTAATTGATCCAAATTGACATGATTGAAAAAGGACAACGAATGATGAGAAATCGATCGCAAAATTGACGAGATTGACAAATGACAACGATCGATGAGAAATCGATCGCAAAATGATAAGATTGAAAATGACAACGATCGATGACAAATCAATCACAAAATGACAAGATTGACAAATGACAACGATCGATGATGAATCAATGACAAGATTGAAAATGACAAAAATCGATGACAAATCGATCACAAAATGACAAGATTGACAAATGACAATGATCAATGGGAAATCGATCGCAAAACGACAAGATTGACAAAAGGACAAAACCCTAATTCGAAAGCGATAAAAATGAGGAATGCAAAAGAAAAACTCGATGCTCACAAATGATAAAGACCAAGTGCACAACATAGAAGAAATGTTAATGCGATGCAAGAACCCTAAAATAAGGCAATGCACAAATGTTAAAGTATGACTCCACAAGCGTTGACCATTTTTAGATGTCTACATTTTGCCCCTCTTTGAGATAATGCGATTTGAAGCAATACCCTAAGACCAATTTTAGTAGGTCGGCTCTACAAGATATTACAATAAAAACATTTTACATACAATATAATATCTGATGCAATAACCGATTAAACATGTTGGCTTAATGCATTTACATCAATAATAAATCATCTCCATAGTGTGCCATGCTGATCTGGAAAAGATAAACCTGTCGGTGTAACCCTAGATAACCCTGGACCTATTTGTCGGTAAAAGCAAATATGTAAATATGAATATACCAATAATCAATCCTTCAAAACAAAGTGTCCACACGATGTCTTCGACATTACCAAGTGTCTTCCATTTTATTCCAGGTACCGGTGAACATTATATCCTGCCAATGAATGTTGCTGGATCTCCAAAGTGCTTGTTTTCAGTAGGTGTTGACATCAATGACAAAACCATACCAAAATACCAACATGAGTGACATATCAAACTCCTTTTTCATCTCATCTACAAAATCATGACTCATCTTGTCATCTCCACCCAAGATTATGTCATCAACAAATGCTTCGCAGATTAGAATCTAATCTCCTTCTGATTTCAAGTAGATATTGCTATCTTCACTTGTTCTTTCAAATCCAATCTTCATAAGATGAGAATGCAAGCATTCATACCATGTCTTGGTGCCTGCTTCAGTCCATATAAGGCTTTATGTAGCCTACACACCATGTCACTATCTTCTGATAGGGCAAACCCATCTGGTTGCTCTATATACACTTCCTCTTCAAGTATTCCATTTAAAAATGCAGATTTTACATCCATTTGGTATACCTTGAATCCTTTAAAAGTTGTATATGCAAGAAGCATACAAACTCCTTCCAATCTTGCTACTGGAGAAAAGGTTTCACCATAGTCTTCTCCTTCTTCTTGGGCATATCCTTTACATACTAGTCTGTCTTTGTTCTTTACCACTATGCCATCCTCATTTAGCTTATTTCTGAAAACCCATTTGGTTCCAATGACATTTTTATGCTCCGGTCTGGGTACCAAAGACCATGTACCATTCTTTTCTATCTATTCAAGTTCCTCGTCCATTGCCTTGATCCAGTCATCATCTTTATGTGCCTCTTTGAATGATTTAGGCTCAAATTTAGAGATCATACATGAGCTTTGTCTGACCTTTCTTCTTGTAAGAATTCTTGCATCTTTGTCTCCTATGATCTTCTTTGGATCATGGTTGAGTTTGACATACCTAGGTATGTTCTTAATAGCTTCCTCTTGCTTTTCTTCATCCTCCTCATCTTCATTAGCATCTACCAATGTAGGAGCACAATTGCTGGTATTGGGCTGATTTGCAACTGGTTCCCAGAAGGTTACTACCGGTTCATCTCCTACATGCTCTGTGTTAGTTTCCTTTGATTTCTCAGAGTTTTCATCAACCCTAACATTGATGCTTTCAACAATTCTCTAAGTCCTATTGTTGAAACATTTGAGAGCTTTGCTCTTAGTGGAATACCCTAGGAATATTCCTTCATCACATTTAGCATCAAACTTGCTCTGATGTTCACTCCTCTTGATATAGAATTTACTACCAAACACATTGAAGTATCTTACCACTCGTGTCTTATCGGTCCAGTACTCATAAGGAGTCTTATCCTTTCCTTTCTTGATGAGCACCCAATTCATTGTGTAGACTCCAGTGCTCATCACTTCTCTCCAAAAGATGTGAGTGACCTTTCCTTGGATCAGCATAGTTCTAGCTTCTTCAACCACAGTCCGATTGTTTCTCTCTACTAGGCCATTCTGTTGTGGGGTCCGAGGGGCAGATAGTTGCCTCTTGATGCCATTCTCTTCACAATATTTGTTGAACTCACAAAAAATGAATTCCCCTCCTTGGTCAGTTCTAAGGCATTTGATTCTTCTAACACTTTCCTTTTCTACCAGTGTTCTGAAAGCTTTGAACTTTCCAAAGGCTTCAAACTTGTCCTCCAAGAATGTACCCACATCATTCTTGAGCAATCATCTGTAAGAATCATAAAATACCTATCTCCCTGCACACTCTTCATTTTCATAGGACCACATAAATCAATATGCACAAGATCAAGTAAGTTGTCAGCAGTGAAAGATTTACCTTTGAAGGTTGAGGAAGACATTTTCCCTAGTTGACATTCTCTACACAAAGGATTTTCTGATTTGCTTAGCATCAACAGTCCTCTAACTACCTTGATCTTACTGGCCTTTACTATGTTATCAAAGTTTACATGGTAGAGTCTCCTATGCCATATCCAGCTATCATCAAACTTAGGCATAAGACATGTACTTATATTTGCATTTAGCTTAAATAAGTTACCTTTGGTCTACATACTGGTGGCCATCAGTTCACCATTCTTTCCTTTGATTTTGTAGACTCCATTTCTAAATTCCAGAGTGAGTCCACTATCATTCAGCTAGGCAACACTCAATAGATTGTGTCTGAGACCTTCCACCCAATACACATTGTTAGCATTGTTCTTTCCATTTAGAGAGATGGACCCTCTGCCTTTGACCATACATGGTGCATCATTACCAAAATGAACCACCCCACCATCATACTCTTCCAGATATATAAACTTGCTCTGGTCACCAGTCTTATGGTGAGAACAACCACTATCGATAATCCACTCATTGGAATTATCAAAGTGGGAGACAAGAGCCTTTTTGTCTGACACATCCTTTTTGATTGCAACAAACACAATATCTTCATTTTCTTCATCTTTTGATTCCTCATCTGTGACACCTTCATCAACTGCCACAAAAAAGTTTCTCTGGTTTCCTCCTTTGAATTTCTTGAACCTTTCTCGTTTGTGCTTGCTATCACCATTAGGATAGTTTACAGCGATGTGTCCTATCCGGTTATAAGAGAAGCATTTCAAAGGAAGCTTACCTTTGTATTTGTCGGTTCCCTTAGGAAGTCTCTTGGCAAGAAGAGCTTCAAATTCCATCAGAATCTCCTCATCATCCATTTATCTGCTCTGTCTTGGTTCACCGCTGGTGCTTGCTTCTTTTCTTTTTCTGGATGGTGCAGCAAATGCTCTAAAAGTTGATTTGATCTTTTGAACACTGTCATCAAAATAATTTAGCTCATAGGTTGTCAAATTTTCAATGATGGAGTCTAAGGATACTTTAGTTTTGTCTATTGATCTCAACTCCTGAATAGCAGCAACCCTTATTGCATAGACTGGTAATAAGGATCTCAAAACTTTGCTAACAATAGTGGAATCTTCCATTTTACCACCTAAACTCTTGATATCTCCAACAACAGTTTTGATTCTTATTCCATATTGTTGAATGGTCTCACCTTCAACCATCCTCATGTCTTCAAAATTCCCTCTAAGGCTTTCTTCCTTAGATTGTTTTACATGCTCATCACCACCATAGATATTCTCAAGAGTATCCCATACTTCTTTGGGATTTTCTTTATCCTAGACATCAATAAACTCAATGTCAGATAAACTACTGATTAGGGCTTCCATGACTTGAATCTCTCTCTTTTGGTCATCAGTGAGAGTACTGGTAGGGATAACATAAACATTCTCAACATAGCTCTAATGTTGAGAACCCATGCTTCTGATGTATATCTTCATTCTGTCCTTCCATTTTTTAAAGTTATCTCTGTTGAACTTTGGACCTTCCCTCTTCATCATTACAATAGGATCTTTCCCTCAAGCGGTTAAGCTTACAACACAGAGGACCTGGATGATGCTCTGATACCAATTGATAACTTAGTGATGAATAGTGAGTACCAAACCAGTACTGAGAGAGGGGGGGGGGTGAATCAGTACAGGCACAAAAACTTTTCCTAAACCGGTTTGATTGCAGACTGTAAACTACTAGCAATCCCTAACACCGGTTCACTTGGACAAGTATACCGCTTCACTTTTTCACATATGTCGATTCACAACATTAGCATATTACCAATTCTCATTCATCATATTGACATCAATGACAACACAATATTATCATGTCAACATATTCTGCACATATACCAACAAAATCTTTTTACTGGAGCTGTTTTCATTTTGACTTTAGTGTTCTAACTTTTGTTCATTTTAAAGAAAAACAATTTCTGGGTTTTCTTCCTAGCATTGAAAAACTTTTGGGTTTTTTATGGTGTTCCCAAAAATTTAATATGTTTTGCATAAATCAACCTTTAATAGGGTCTAAGCCATTTTTCTAATACGCAAATTCGGTAACCTTTCTTAAAAGTTGCACAACGTTTGCCTCAGGTGTCGAATTTTTGCAAACAAATACTTGACAAAAAGCTAGAAATGAGCACTCTCCATTATTGTAGATCTAATTGAAAAAAAAATCTTTTTTCTATCAAATATTAAAGGTTGTATCAACTGTTTCTTTTTCTCTTCAGTTGGTCATATCTTTCTCCTCACAGCTCTGTTTTTCAAAAACTAATAGTTGTTGGAAAAGTATTGAGATAAATTAAGTAGCTATAAGGCTAATTTGTTTCAGATCTTGTCTCAAATTATTTGTATTGAAAATTTCTATTTTTCAGCCATTGGTGCCTTAAAAGAATTGTAATCTGATAAAAAGCCTTGTAATTGCACTAATCATAAAGTGTCAACCTCGTAATATTTTGGGGGGGGGTGATTTCTGAGACTAGTGAAAAGGGGGGGTGTTTCTTGTGTCTTGTTTCTTGCACTTTTCCTGATTCTTTGCAATATTATTTTCTGCTATCATGGATGCATCTATAGTTCCACTTTTAACACCATGTAATTACTTTGAATGGAAATCTTAGATGATAATATATCTGAAAAGACATGGATATCATCGTGTTACTATGGGACATGAAACTGGAACTCAAAATGTTGCAGAAAAGATTAAATGGTTTAATAAATGTGATGAAACTTTTAGTAATCTATGTATGTCAGTCTCTCCTGACCTTATTTTTCACATTGAATCTACCACTACACCAAATGTAGTGTGGACCACTTTGGAAAACCTCTTTCGTAAGCAGGATGAGCTAAGAGGTCATCAGTTAGAGAATGAACTCATAGGGTTGAATCCAACCAATTTTGATACTATACAAGACTTCTTCACTAAACTTAAGTCTATAAGAATGTAGTTGGAACGGTGTGGAACTAAGAAAGATGATAAGAAACTAATCTTGAGTATTCTTTCTAAGCTTGGTCCTAACTATTCAGTGTTTGTTTCTGTAGGATTTTGCCAAGATCAAGGGCACAATGAAAAGCATAAAAAGAGACAATAGAATGACAAGAACAAACTGTATTCTCATCAATATGCAAATGATCAACTGGATTAACCAATACAATGAATATAGGCCTGCTTATATAGGCAAGGCCATATGGATGTATGATCACACAAATATGACATGTGGCTCAATGAGAAACAAGGGTAGGTAAGAAATACTAGGGGTAGGTAGGAGAAATAATATAATATTCCACAAGAGGTGGATGACCCATTGAATGTGGAGTGTAATAGCAAGATAAGACCACAAAAGGTGGAATTTCTCCTACAAGCACTATCCTTATGTGCACACTTCCCTAAGTGTCTCAAATCCAAACTACGAAGAGATGCATTATCCTAAGTTAACTTAAGTAAGTGTAATAATATCCAAAATGAATATTTATTTACACCAACACCCCCCCTTAAGTGCAACTTAGGGGAATGAAGACTCAAGTCAACAATGCAAGATGGGTCCCGGCTTCTAGGCCATGATAGGTACCCATGTACAATATGCAAATGCAAGCAAAACTATGCAATGCAATTTCTCACAAATGGATAAAGAGAGAAAACCTAGTGGGAAAAAACTCCCCCCCAAAAGAGATGAATGTACAAAAGACTCTCAAAGAGAAAAAAGTCCCCCCCATAAGAGAGGAAGGAGAAGTTAGCTGACCCCCCCTAATGGCACATCCCGCACCCCCAAGAGAGCTCACAACTACTGGAACTTACTCTCGGTGAAAGGTTTGGTGAATATGTCAGCAACTTGCTCTGCTGTAAGACAATACTGCAAATCAATGACCTGCTCCTGGATGAGCTCTTGGATATAGTGCATATGGATCTCGATGTGTTTGGTCCGCTGGTGCTGGACTGGGTTCTTCAAGATTGCAATAGCACTCTGATTGTCGCAATGTAGAACTGTCGGCCATGGAGTGGTGAATCCAAACTCTGTGAGAATCTGCTGGAGCCAAATGGTCTTAGTCGTAGCATTAACAACACCTTGATACTTAGCCTTAGTCAAAGAGAGAGAAATAGCATGTTGCTTCTTGCTCTGCCAACAAATGGGGCCCGAACCAAGGTGAAAATTGTAACCAGAAGTAGACTTACGATCAACTAGATCGCTAGCCCAATCGGAGTCTGTGTAACCAACCAAGCGAAGTCCTGTGCCTACTGCATAGTGAATCCCATAGTGATGTGTACCCTGGATGTAATGAAGGATGCGTTTGGCAGCTTTCCAATGAAGCTCATGTGGTTCCTGCATGAAGTGGGAAACCATGCCAACTGCAAATGAAATATCAGGGCGTGTATGAGTCAAGTAGATGAGACTACCCACAAGTTGATGATACAAAGTGGTATCAATTGGTGGAGAAGAACACTGAGCCTCAAGCTTGACTCCTGAAAGAAAGGGAGTCGAGGCAGGCTTACAATCAGCCATATGAAAGCATGCAAGTAGATCAAGAGCATACTTGGGCTGCGATAGTGTAATCCCAGAAGGTGGCTGTGAAATCTCTATCCCAAGAAAGTAGTGCAAAAGACCCAAGTCAGTCATAGCAAATCTGTCATGCAAAGTAGATTTGACCCTGCTAATGATGGATGCGGTACTCCCTGTAATGATCAAGTCATCAACATAGAGCACAAGTATCAAGTGAGAGTCATCCTATCGCAAAATGTAGACATTCAGATCGAAATGAAACCTGGTGAACCCTGCAAAGAGAAGAAAGGAATCCATCTTGGTGTACCAAGCCCTGGGGGCCTGCTTAAAGCCATAGAGAGATTTCCTTAGTCTGCAAACCAAGGAAGTATCTTGGATGAAACCCTATGGCTGCTCCATATAAATCTCCTCATCAAGATCACCATGAAGAAAAGCACTCTTCACATCCATCTGATGTACAGCCCAACCATGAGCTACAACAATAGCAAGTGTCAAACGAATGGAGTTCATCTTGGCTATGGGTGCAAAGGTCTCAGTATAGTCAACACCTACAACCTGAGAGAAACCTTTCACAACAAGTCAAGCCTTATACTTATCCACACTACCATCCGCTGCAAACTTGGTCTGATAGATCCACTTACATTGAACCATCTTTCTCCCCTTAGGAAGATGGACTAAATCCCATGTGTTGTTCCTCATCAAGGAACTATACTCTTCCTCCATAGCTTGATCCCACTCAGGAACCCTTGATGCTTCCCTAAATGTCTGTGGATCAGAAGCGGTAGCAATGAATGCATGTGGAAGATCCTGATGTTGTGATCGAGTTCTCCGTGTATCTGAAGGATCCCCAACAAGAGAACCCGCAGACTCAAGTGTCTGTCAAGCCCAACAAGGTCTAGGTGGAGGTGGAGAACAAGGCTCCTCAACTGCAAGTGGACCCTACGGAGGTGTAACCCCGCAAGTCAGAGTTGAGGGAGTCTCATCATCTGAATCACTAACATCACTATCCATAATGGAGGAAGGTGGAGGAGGTAGAGAGGCTAAGCTAGGAGATCTTTCCTCAAAGTGAACACTCCTCTCAATGAATACCTCATGTGTCTCTGGATCCATCAATCTGTATGCCTTAACACCCTCAGGATATCCAAAAAGTATGTAAGGCCAACTCTGAGGTTCTAATGCCTTGCATTTATATGGAGGTATGCGAGCCCATGCTAGACACCCAAAGACTCTGAAATGTCTCACAATCAGTTTCCTACCAGCCCAAGCTTCAAAAAGAGTAAAACCTTGCAAAGCTTTGTGAGGAACCCGATTCTGGATGTGTGTGGCACAACTGATAGCCTCTGCCCAAAAGGCGGGATCAAGAGAACATTCATGTATCATAGAGCTAGCCATTTCTTTGAGAGTTCTATTCTTGCATTCTGCAACCCCGTTCTATTGTGGAGTGTATGCTACAGAATGCTGAAGATCAATCCCCTCAAATGTACAAAAATCCTCAAGTCTTTTGTTCACATATTCCCTTCCATTATCTGTGCGAAGAATCTTAACCACTTTCCCTAATTGATTCTCCACATGAGTCTTGAATTTTTGAAATCTATCAAATACTTCACTCTTATGAATGAGAAAGTAGACCCAAGTGAAGCGGGAGTAATCATCAATGAAGGTGAGAACATAGCGGGCCTTGCTAAATGAAGGTGTTGGAAATGGACCTGCTACATCGCTGTGAACAAGTTGAAGAACTTCCAAAGCTCTCCAAGTTTTCCCTTTATCAAACTTCTCTTCAGGATGCTTGCCCATGGAACAACCTGAACATACACCCTCTGAAAAACTAATTCGAGGTAGACATGTGACCATGTCTTTAGTGCTTAGCTGTTGAAGATAGTGGTAGTTGAGGTGACCAAACCGCTCATGCCATAGCTTACTTTCTAAATTTGAATGAGTAAGAAAGGCCCTAGAAGATGAACTTGGCACAAAGTGGGAGAATGAATAAAGCCTTGAGTTGTCATTGACTTGTCCCACTACTACCAAGGCATCATCATCAAGTTCCTTTACCACAACTGAATCTGGTGTAAACTCAACCTTTTTCCCATTCCCATAGTGAGTGATTTGGTAGATGGAGAGAAGGTTGGTAGACAAGTTAGGAACATAGAGAACATTCTCAAATGTTCCATCATCCATGTCAACTGAACCTTTCCCTTCAACCTCTACTTGTGTATCATCACCTATGTAAATGTGAGGTACCTTAGATGGCTCCAATGAAGAAAACTGCTCCTTTGTAGAACCCATGTGATATGAGGCACCCGAGTCAAGTATCTATTGTTGTGAAGAACCTATTGTAGCCACAAATGCTTGCCCTTTTCCCTTAGACTATGAGGAAGAGGAAGGAGATGAATCCTTCTTTGTGTAGGCAGATGGCAAGTTGATGTTGTTTTTCTTGAGAAGATTAGTTAACTCATCAACTTGCTTTGCGTGGCATCGATGCTCATCATGACCATACTTCTTGCAATATGCACAAGTTGGTTTATCCTTCTTAGGTGGTGTCCCCTTCTTGGAAGAGAATGAAAAATCACCTTGTGATGGAGAGGATGATTGTCCTTTTTCCTGGTGTGGCTTAGACTTGGATTGCTTCTTCTTCTTCTTGGAATCTTTGCCTTGACTTCCTTGATTCCCTTGATTGGCCACCAAAGCCTTGGACTTTGAAGACTTGAGAAACCCCATGTTCAACAACTTAGATTGTTCCAATATTAACATTTCTGTGAAAGCATCAAATGAAGGCATAACATAAGAACTCCCCACTGTTAAATGATGAGTTTGGAAGCTAGACACAAATGCCGCATATTCTGGTGCAAGCTTGTCCAACAAGTTGAATATCAACTGAGCATCCTTTTTTTCAATTCCACAATCCTTAAGCTTTGCTCTTAGCTCATTTGCTTTGGTGACATAATCTTGGATTGTATCAAAACTCTTGGGATCCAAGTTGGTGAGCTCATTGTCAATCTGATAGCCTCTGATTTCATCAACTTGACCATACAATTTCTAAAACATATCCCAAGCCTCTTTGATTGTTTTACACTTCTCAATGTGAAAAATGAGGTCTTCTGATACATACTTGCTCAAGGTTCCAAGAGCCATGCAATTCTTTGTGAGCCATTCTAATTGAGCATTTGGATCAGCCTTAGGATCAGGTGGTGTTGTAATTGTTCCATCTATGTAATGTGTGAGACCCTTTTCCATTAATTTACTCCATACTTTAATTTTCCATGATGCATAATTATGTGGAGTTAAAGGTGGAAATTTATTAGGACTCATTGCAACAAAAATGGAAAGAGCACAAAGAGAGGCACAATCACACAAGATACCCCCCCAAATTCACTCAATCAAAGAACCCCCCCCAAAAGTGATGATTTGGCACTTTATAATTAGTGCGTATACAATGGGCCACTTGCAAAAAATGGCAAAGTGGACTTCTGATTACAATTTTACAACTGCCTCAATAAGGCCAAAAGAGACTCAAACTGATAATGCAAGAGATCTAACTAAGATCCAAGCAATTTATAACTACCTAATAGCCCAAATAAGACCAATATCTGAAAGTATAGTTTCCACTCAAAATCTCTGAAATCTGATCATAGATTATGAAAGTAGACAAAAAAATATGCACTTTCAAAAAAAATGGCACCTGAAAAGGAGGTTGTATAAGCTCAAATGAGGCCTTTGAAGTTGCAGAATTGAGGATTGGACAGGTACAGCTGAGAGAATCCAAAAATCCTGAAAAACCTATGCACCAAAATCAGAAAATAACCATACCACTGTGAAGATCATGAAATTTTAGCCCATTTCAAAAAACATTGCACCAAAAAAGGAGCAAAAATGAGCAAGATATGGCCTTTCAAAGTTGGACTGCAAAACTGAAAAGCTCAATGGAGAGGGGTCAAAAAAATTTCAAAAACCTGTTGATGTGGCACTGACGTCAGTACTTTACTATGGTAAATTTGATGCCTGTCTACCCGTCACAAAAATGTCAACCCCCTGCGTGGTGTCCGTACTGTACAGATATGCTGATTGGGTGCGATGACATGGCGTACGGCTGGACTACGTGGTGTGGGTGACGTGGTGTATGGACAGACTGCATGGCATGGGTGATGTGGCATATGAAGGTCTATGCGTGTGCCATGTGGCGGGGTCCCAGCAACTGACTAAGCTCCGCATGGCGATCATCGGTGACGGGGCGCTGCCGGAGGTTCTTGTTGGCAACGGAGTCTGGGTCCCGGCCGGTGGGAGGAAGTTAGGGCGGGAGCTGAGGTCGTGGCCGGCGGGAGCTCTGGACGGCCGGTAGCAGTGGTGGCAAGGAACCTGGGTGCTGGCGGGAGGTGCACAACGGGTCACAGCGGTGCAGATCACGACAGCGGCGGTGGGTACAGGTATGCAGTGGCGGCGGCTTCGACAACAAGTACGCCTACGACCTGCAACACACACAGGTACGGGGGGGTCTGCGGACCCCCAAACACAGCAAAAAAAAAAAAAATTATTGATTTTTTTTTAATTTTTTTTTATTGCTTTTGATTTTTCGATTTTTTTTTTTTTGAAAAATAATTTTTTGAAAATTTTTTTTGAAATCCATATGATAATAGCCAAAATGGGGAAAAAAAAAATTCTCACCAAAATAGGTCGACTTTATAGTCGAAATTTATGGAAACGGCCTCCCAGATTCAACAGTGATGTCCAAATCGTTGTATGACACCCCAAAAAAATGAAGATCCCCAAATCCAAAAATAGAAGCCTTCCACGATGTCTCCAAAAACCAATCAATGAAGCCCCAATAGCTTTGATACCATGTAGGATTTTGCCAAGATCAAGGGCACAATGAAAAGCATAAAAAGAGACAATAGAATGACAAGAACAAACTGTATTCTCATCAATATGCAAATTATCAACTGGATTAACCAATACAATGAATATAGGCCTGCTTATATAGGCAAGGCCATATGGATGTATGAGCACACAAATATGACATGTGGCTCAATGAAAAACAAGGGTAGGTAAGAAATACTAGGGGTAGGTAGGAGAAATAATATAATATTCCACAAGAGGTGGATGACCCACCGAATGTGGAGTGTAACAACAAAATAAGACCACAAAAGGTGGAATTTCTCCGACAAGCACTATCCCTATGTGCACACTTCCCTAAGTGTCTCAAATCCAAACTATGAAGAGATGCATTATCCTAAGTTAAGTAAGTGTAATAATATCCAAAATGAATATTTATTTACACCAACAGTTTCTACATTCTATGCTACAAAATGTGCCCTAGGTACCACATTCAAAATGCCTTCTCTAGATGAATTTGTTGCAGAACTCACTAGGGAGAAAGACAAATTGGTTCAAATGGATAAAATAAAACCCTCTAAGTCACATGCCTTAGCTATAAATCAAGGCACAAAAGAACAAAAAGGGTCTAGTAAGCAAGATAAGAAACAAAAGAACCAAGGAGAGAAGAAAAAAGATCAAAAATCTGCTACTTCAAAAGTAGATAATCAGACCTCTTCATCAAAAGGTGAATAGCCTAAGAAGGAGAAGGTCAAGTGTTATTATTGTAAGAGGCCTGGTCATGATGAACATAAGTGTTTAAAGAAACAAATTGATCACCTTTAAAATCTTCTTGAAAAGAATAATATCAAGGTACCTGATTCAGTCAAACAAAGTTCATCAAAAGGATCTTTTAAGGACACAGATAAGAGTAAAGGGAAAGGAAAGGGTAAGGCCATAGTTTTTGTTGCTTCACAACCCAATTCTTGGATAATTGACTCAGGTGCTTCACACCACATGGCTTCTTCAGAAGATGATTTCACCTCTTTAGAGCCATGTTCTATACCTTCCATACTAATGGGTGATGACACTCTTGTTGAAGTACATGGGAGAGGGTTTGTTGATGTGGGAGAAGGAACATTTAAGGATGTCCTTTGTGTTCCATCTTTATCAACTAATCTCCTATATGTTTATCATATCACTCACACTAGTTCTAGCAAGCGAGTTGAGATGACACCAGATACAGTGGTAATCAGTGAAATGCATAATGGGTCAACTATTGTTGTGGGAAAAGCATATCATCAATCCAGATTATATCAGTTTTCTCACTTTGTTCCTGACTCTCCTTCAATAGTTTTACTCACTCATGCAAATGAGATTAGTTGTTTGTGGCATCAACGATTTGGCCACTTGAACTATCGTTACTTGCAACAACTCAGTCAACGGGACATGGTTTCATGGTTGCCTTCTATTCAATTTTCTAATGGAGTTTGTCAAGGATGTATTCTTGGTAAACATCCCGAGGAGAAGTATGATAAAGGAAAAGCATGGAGAGATACTGTAGCATCGTAAAATTTTGACACTTGCAATTTCGATTGCATTTGGGTCTTCACGATGGCGGCGCAACGTTGAACCTGAATGGAGACCCCAAAACCTGTTTACGACATCAAAAACTACATCTTTCTGCACCATGGCCTGATCCTCCTTGCACCTTGCTATCCTAGGAGGTGGGACCATGGCACCCAACGCCTTGGTCCTTCAGGACCATGGCACCCAGTGCCCTAGTCCCTCAGGACCATGGTGCCCAACACCCTGGTCCCTGGCCCTATTTTGGGCCCGGTCTCTTGTTGGGCATCGGGTCTTCAAGTTTGTAATTTGGAAAATAATGTTCCTAGGTCGGCCTAAGGTCGGAAAAATCAGTCTCCTAACCCTAATTGACAAGTATATAAACTACATTTCCCCTCACAAAAAAAGAGAGAAAAAACATAGGTGTGCAAGAGGCAGAAGCAATAAGCAAACATTCAAACATTCAAACATTCAAGCATTCAAGCATTCCTTCAAGCAATTGAGCATTCTAGGTCTCCATTCAAGGCTAGGTGTTGCATTCAAGACAAGGATTCAACCATTGAAGAGGAGATCACCTACAACATACAACATCATTACACCTTCGCATGTTGCAGGTACGCGGTTGTAATTGAAGATCTAGAATCCTTGTGCAGAGACGAACAGATCCCCCTTCATTTTGTGGATTTTTCGGAGGACCGTGTGCACTCCAGGTGCCATCGTCCCATCAACTTTCACTCAAACTTACATGATAGCATCATCTCAACATTTTACTACTAATTTCAAGTCCGTAGCTTCATTCCATGTCTCTATCTCCGTCTACAAGCGAATCTTTCTTTCTTTCACATACACTCCTAGTTCAATCCTTCTATCTACATTCTTTACAAAAGAGGGTATCCTTGCTATCTCAACCCTTGAAACTCATTTAGAATTCAATCTTGCATTGTGTGGGATTGGATCTTGTGAGTTTCAACCCCTCTTTTGAATGTAAAGTCTCTCCTAAGTGAAAACCGTCAATCATAGTGACCTCCTTTCTCTCTCCTTGGAGTGGGGGAACACCTAGGGTTCGATTTTTCACTTTACATTTTGGTGAACCTGACGTGAACATCCTAATTCTGATTATTCATGGTTAGATCTGAAAAATTTGCTTCCTTAATTACATTTTCATGTTTGATCTTTTGCAAATTTTAGAGGTTAATTGCATAAAAACCCTAAATTTTCTTTTTAGTAATTGAGCTTGTGAAATGTTTAATTGTTAATGCTTGTTTCAAATCTACCCTTCTATTGCAAATTATCAATTCATATTTGTGCTTTAATTCTAAAAATTAAGTGGTTAAGTGTCAAAACCCTAATTTTTAAAACCCTCTTGATTCAACCTTTGACCGATGATTTCATTGATCAGAACACCTCCAAATCGGCTGTAACTTTGGATTCCGCAACAAAATCATAATATCTCTCATCCCTAAAAATTTTGAAAAAAGTTGCGAGGACCGTGTGCACCCCAAGCGCCATTGTCCCCGACATTTTTTTTGAAATTTCGGGAGCTAGATCTTACTGTATTTTTCTGCTAGAATCTAGAATCTTGGCTGATTTCATCAATTCTAACACTTTCAAAATTAAAGTCAAAGTTGGTCTAGTGATTGCTTGGATTAAGGCTTCTAATCATTCAAAAATTGTTGAAATTGAAATTTTGTGTTAAAATTATGTTTCTTACTATCCTAAATCTAAAAAGTGTGTTGGCATTCATTCAAAGTTTCAGTGCTTTATTCAAATTTTTGCAATTTGTGACTTTTGAAATTAAGTATTTAATTGCAACAACTTTGATTTCCGCTTTCAAAATTGAATTTTGCATGAAATTGAGTCAACCTTTAAATTTCAAATCTTGCATTGCTTTTAGTATTCCCTCTAAAATCATAAAATTCAAAATTTTAGTTTCCCTCTTTTTCAAAATTCAAATTTTGCATTTTGCAACAATCTTGGTAGGATTCAATTTTGAGATTGCAACTTTAATTTGGCCTATCTACAGATTGTAAAATCACTCAATTTTTTCAGATTAGCTTTAAAATCATCATAACTTTCATCCCTGAAAATTTTGAAAAAAGTTGCAAGGACCGTGTGCACTCCGTTCGCGACGGTCCCCGACATTTTTTTTGAAATTTCGGGAGATTGTCATGATTGCATTTAATAGCTTAAATCTAGGAGATTGGCTGATTTTATTGAAATTTTCTACCTCTAAATTCAAAAATAAATTCAAAATTCAAGATTTCAATTTTCAAGATAACAATTAAAATTAAGAGCTACCCCCCTTGGCCCTAATTTTTCAATTGTGCCTACCTTTGTTGAAAGTTGTGTTTCCCTCTTCTTTCACAAAGTTCAAATTGGATAATCATTATCTCATTGTTCAATTTTGCCAACTTTATTTTCAAAATTCAAAATCTTCTCTCTCTCTCTAGTGCATGAGTTTTACAACAATAAGCCCTACTTACACTATTCCCATTAGACGAAGCCTTAGAATTAAGTCTTACCAATGTTTAATTACCGAGGAGATGGAACCTAATTTGAATGGCCTTTTTAACGAGGACACAGGTAATTCCTCTAATCCTCTTAATGATGAAGAAGCTCTCCATGAGGTTTCTATAGAACAACTTTCAAAATTGGATAACCAATTTGATGATTTTCAGCAATGGATGTCTCAAGAATACCCCGATAGTCAAGCCCTTTCATTAATTGAGGGTCTAAAATGTATGGTTCAAAGTGATAAGAATGGAATTGATATTTTGCATAGTATTGCACACATCGTGGATTCAAATGTGATGCCTATGAAGAGTTGTGCCGAAACTTTAGGTTATACACAACCTCCTACTCAATTCAATCATTCTATCCCTTTGACAACTTCTATTGCTAGTATACCTACTTTTACATCAAACATAATGACTACTTCAATACAAAACACTCCACCTATGATCACCAGTCATGGGGGCAATCCTTCCTCTTCAATCAACCCTCTTCCTTCATTCAATCTGACTTCTTCATTCATTCCTTCAATGAGTGTCCCTATTACATCTCCACAAATGAACATGACGCAAGGGGGCAATTCATTCAACCATTCCATTCCTCCTTGTAGTGCTCATTTTTTCCAATCATCTCCTATGCCTAACTATCATAGTGTCCCGCCACCTTACTCTCAATCAATACCTTCTTTCAATAACATAATACCTCCATCACAATCTAACACGTCTAATATGAACTCTTCGACTGAAGCAACCATTAACAATCTTGCACAAACTGTCTCTTCTTTACAGCAACAAATTGCTTCTATGAATCAATATAAGTTTAGTGTGCCCACATTTGATGTTGCGAGCCCACTTTCTCTTGAAATTGTTCGAGCTATCCCCCCTAAGCATGTTTAAATCCCACAGTTGGAGCTTTATAATGGTAAAGGTGATCCTCTAACACATGTTAAGACCTTTCAAACAATATGTACCGATTTTGCTCATGACCAAAGGTTGCTTACAAAATTGTTTACTAGAACATTAAGAGATAAGGCTCTACAATGGTATTGCTCGTTGCCTTCCTATTCTATTACTTCTTTCCAACAACTTGCAAATGCTTTTATTCAACAATTTCAAAACAATATAAGTCCTAAAGTTACTTTGATTGATTTAATGCATTGTAAACAAGGTGTTAAAGAAAAAGTGACTGATTTCATTGGTAGATATAAGCATTTGTGTGCTCAAATTTCTTTTCCAGTACCTGACAATGATATTCAAAGAATCTTTATTTCTAATTTACAAAAAGATATTAGAGAAAAACTTTTGTTTTCTGAGTTTACTTCTTTCCAACAGTTGTGTGCAAATCTTCACAATTAGTAACTGACTGTGAGTCAAATGGAACAAGAAAATCCTATGGCTCCGAGTGATAAGGGTGATAGTAGTCAACAACCATTTGGGAAGTTTAAACCGAATAGAGAGTTCGTTAAGTTCAATGAAAACACCATCAACAACAATGTGAATGTAGCATCAGGTGTGCCTCCTATTTCTAAGTTTTTCAAGAAAGAAAGAAAGTTTACTCCTTTGAATGAATCATTGCATAGTATTATGAAAGTTATTGGAACAAAATGTGCTTACTCTCCTTCCTATAAAGCAAATAGATCCTGCAAAGATTA
The DNA here is from genome assembly GCF_030272615.1 of Cryptomeria japonica. Taxonomy (NCBI): domain Eukaryota; kingdom Viridiplantae; phylum Streptophyta; class Pinopsida; order Cupressales; family Cupressaceae; genus Cryptomeria; species Cryptomeria japonica. Next base: position 735,479,878 of record NC_081413.1, read on the forward strand.
ATTCACCCTATTTTGATAACAAATCTTTTTGTCAATTTCATCGTCAACTTGGGCATGATACTGAAAAATGTTTTGCTTTAAAGGGTAAAATTCAAGATTTGATTGATAATAATACTATCTCTATTTCAGGTGTGAATGATAAAGGAAACACATCTGTAGCTCTTCCTAACCAAAATCTTAAGATTTTTACTGATCCATTACCTTCTCATACCTCTAATGTGATTGAGACTAATGATTCCTCTTTCTCACCTGATGGTCTTGTGTCTATGACTCCGAATGTGATTAACTTTGTAGAGCAGCAGAAAATCCCTAAAGAACCTTCCATCACATTTGATTCCAGTGAACTATCAGGGCACCTGATGGTCCTTTATATATAGTTGCAAAAGTCAAGAATACACCTTGTCGTGGAGTGCTTATTGATCCTTCTTGCATGGTTAATGTCATTACTGAAGAATTTCTTTTTACTTTGCAATTGAATCAAGTGATCTATGACAAAACAAATGTGGTTGTGAAATTATTTGATGCATTTTCTTCTCCTGCAATTGGTTCTATTGCATTACCTATTGAGGTCCATAACAAATCCCTTGATGTGAGCTTTTCTATTATTCCATCATCCGAACAATTTTGTGTGAACCTAGGCTATCCTTGGCTATCTTCCATGAAAGCTATTGCTTCTCCTATTCACAAGTGTTTGAAATTTCCCCATAATGGTGAAGTTGTTACTGTCAATCATAGTCTCTTTAAACCAGCTGAAAGAACTTCTAGCATTCCTATTGATTATTTTTGGTCTAAACAATTCCAATCTCTTCCACCGCGAAGTGATCATCTTTTCAAATCTTATCAAAAGTGGAAAAAAGATATGATCCTATCTCTAAGTGAACCTCAAACACCCAAACTTGATATTCCTATCGTTCTTGAGAAGAAGTTCTTCCTTTGAAAGATAAAACTAATGTCTTTCCTCAAGAAGATTCCCAACTCATTCCTATGGATGTGACTATGTCTATGTCTAATAAACTTTCTAAAAGTAGACCTATACCTCCTCGTCATGATGGACTTGGTCTCCTTCCTAAACCAAATATTCCTCCTTTATATGGAGCAGTTCCTCCTCCTTCCTCTTATAAAGAGAAGAGACCTTCCTCTTCTCCTATTATCCAACCTAAGAGACCACAACCTAAACACCCAAGTGATAAGGATGAGAACATTTCTCCTCCTCAATCTTCTCAACTTCCTACTAAGACTAGACGAAATCATTCTGCGCGTGAATGCCGACAAAAGCGTCATCTTAGAGCTCGTGCAACTGCTTCTCAAACTTTGCAATACCCAAAAACACCTTCAGCTAGTATTATTCCATTTTCTCCTCAGCCGAAAATTGAGCCAAAATCTCCTAAGCATAAGATGCATGATGGTTTTGATCCTGTGCGAGTTAAAAATCCTATTTTTATAAATCTTGATGATGATATAGATGAAAATGTTATTCATGATGAAAATGTTACTTCTCTTGCTTTTGATAGTGAATATGAATATGTTGATATTGATAACCATTTATCTAACGAAATTTCTAAAGCACTTATCTTAGCTCCTAGACAAGAACAACGTGGCTTGGAACATGAACATAGCCCTTGTTTGGATCTTGTGATAGCTCCATCTGCTGTGTTGGATGTTCCTCCTCTAGCATGTTTCCTGCCTTCCCAAAATATTGATCAACAAGATCGGGGGGTGGATGATGTGCTAGACTAGTTCATTAGCATAGCAGACTTTCTCCTCCTCTCTTGATATCTTTTGTTACTTCTTCTATGTGTTATTCTCATTCTTCTATTTGTTGTCCTTAGTGTTGTCTACTTGAGGACGATGCAAAGCATTGATATCTCTTTTGGTCTCTCTCATGTTGACTCAAAAGACACATGTGTTCCCTTCTTCTAGGTGACCTTCCTTGATTGGGGAATGAAGAACAATTATGCATACATACATATGATATACATGAATTATCATACAACATACTGACTCCAAGGAAAGCGAAGTCACCTCGTGGTTTGTGTTTTGTGTCTATTATCCTTGGGTTTATCTCACACTTGGGGGCTAAATCTTTGTGATAACATGCTCCTTTCCCTTCTCATTTCTTATGTGTATCACTACCTTAAAGCAATCACCCCTGATGAGGCATGTGCGATCGCTTTAACGTAGGGGGCATACACTCCATCCATATCTCTTTAGGATACTTAAAAATTTCTTGGCGAACTTAGCTTTGCCTTGAAAATTTTTGATATTTTTCTTGCATGACTCATAGTGAGGGAACCGTACTACTGTCAGTCATGGTTCTCCCTCGTGATCTTCCCTTTTACTTTGTTAATCGAAGTCATAAGATCCTTAGTCCACTGGGGGCTTGGTGTATCTTGCCTCCTTGACGTGGTGAAAGTCTTTCAATGTTGTTTCCTTGTACTTTACCAGAAGTATGGGCATACGCTTATACTCCCGCTAAAGTGGGGGCTAAATGTAGCGTCATAAAATTGTGACACTTGCAATTTCGACTACATTTGGGTCTTCACAATGGTGGTGCAACGTTGAACCTGAATGGAGACCCCGAAACCTGTTTACGACGTCAAAAACTACATCTTTCTGCACCATGGCCTAATCCTCCTTGCACCTTGTTGTCTCAGGAGGTGGGACCATGGTGCCCAGTGCCCTGGTCCCTGGCCCTATTTTGGGCCCGGTCTCTTGTTGGGCATCGGGTCTTCAAGTTTGCAATTTGGAAAATAATGTTCCTAGGTCGGCCTAAGGTCAAAAAAATCAATCTCCTAACCCTAATTGACAAGTATATAAACTACAATTCCCCTTAGGAAAAAAGAGAGAAAAAACATAGGTGTGCAAGAGGTGGAAGCAATAGGCAAACATTCAAACATTCAAACATTCAAGCATTCAAGCATTCCTTCAAGCAATTCAGCATTCTAGGTCTCCATTCAAGGCTAGGTGTTGCATTCAAGACAAGGATTCAACCATTGAAGAGGAGATCACCTACAACATACAACATACAACATCATTACACCTTCGCATGTTGCAGGTATGTGGCTATAATTGAAGATCTGGAATCCTTGTGCAAAGACGAACAGATCCCCCTTCGTTTTGCGGATTTTTCGGAGGACCGTGTGCACTCCGGGCGCCATCGTCCCATCAACTTTCACTCAAACTTATAGGATAGCATCATCTTGACATTTTACTACTAATTTCAGGTCCATAGCTTCATCCCATGTCTCTATCTCCATCTATATGCGAATCTTTCTTACTTTCACATACACTCCTAGTTCAATCCTTCTATCTACATTCTTTACAAAAGAGGGTATCCTTGTTGTCTCAACCCATTTAGAATTCAATCTTGCATTGTGTGGGATTGGATCTTGTGAGTTTCAACCCCTCTTTTGAATGTAAAGTCTCTCCTAAGTGAAAACCGTCAATCCTAGTGACCTCCTTTCTCTCTCCTTGGAGTGGGGGAACACCTAGGGTTTGATTTTCCGCTTTACAGATACACAACTATTGGAGTTGGTACATAGTGACTTGGCAGGACCATTTCCACAACCATCTTTCAGCAAGGCTAGATATATCTTAACATTTATTGATGACTTTTCCAGATTTACATGGGTTTACTTTCTCAAACAAAAGTCTAAGGTATTTGAGAATTTTCTATATTTAAAAGCTTTTGCAGAGAAACAATCTGGGAAGTTCATCAAGATTCTGCATACAGATAATGGGGGTGAATATGTTAATAATCAGTTTGAACAATTTTGTGCTTCAGAAGATATCAACATGCAGCACACAGTTCCACAGAGTCCTCAGTAGAATGTGTCGCAGAATGCAAGAATAGGTCTTTGAAGGAGATGGAAAATTGTATGATTCACTCCAAGTCTTTGGCACCTTAGTATTGGGCAGAGGCCATCAATTATGCATGTTACATCCAAAACTGAGTTCCTCATAAAGCTGTGAAGGGAGTAACTCCTTTTCAAGCTTGGACTGGTCAGAAACCTATAGTTAAGCATTTCAGAGTGTTTGGTTCTCTTGCATGGGCCCACATTACAGCAGAGAAACACAAGGCTATGGATCCACAGAGAAAGCCTTGCATATTTGTTGGGTATCTAGATGATGTCAAAGGGTATAGACTTCTCCATCCCTCTACACATGAGTTGTTCATTGAGAGGAGTGTTTGTTTTGAGGAGAGTTCTTCTATTTCTTCTCATAACACTTCTACATCCACTATCACATTGGAGACATTGCATGATGATGACAATTCTTCTAAGGATCTTAATCCTCCTAATCCTGATGAGGATTCTTCTTCCTCCACTTCAAAAGGTGATAGTGATGGTGAGGATTCACATTCTTCTCATAGTCATCATTCAGAGGTTGATGATTCTCCCTCGGACTCTCCAACTTCAGTGCCTCTTTGGGCTCGACAAACTTTTGAGTCAGTAGGAGATTGGCTTGGTGATCCATTAGATACTAGAAGAACTAGGTAACAATTTCAGCAAGCTCCACATCTCTTCATTGCTTTAGCTTCTAATCCACAGTCTTTTCAATAAGCTTTAGGTGTTCCCGAATGGGATGCTGCAATGCAAGAAGAGTTTAATTCCTTGGAAAGGAATCACACATGGGATTTAGTTCCTCTTCCTAAGGGAAGGAAACTTGTTCGATTCAAGTGGATCTATCAAACAAAATTTGTAGTAGATGGGTCATTTGATAAGTATAAGGCTCACTTGGTAGCAAAAGGCTTTTCCCAAGTTCCAGGGGTTGATTACTTTGAGACTTTTGCTCTAGTTGCTAAAATGAATTCCATCCAGTTTGTCCTTGCTATCACTATAACCCATCATTGGGAAGCTCATCAGATGGATGTGAAGAGTGCATTTCTTCATGGTGACCTTCAGGGGGAAATCTACATGGACCAGCCACAAGGGTTTGTTCAGGATCCTTCACTTGTGTGTCAAATTTGAAAGTCTCTCTATGACCTCAAACAAGCTCCTCGATATTGGTATGCCAAGATGGACTCCTTCCTTCTGACAGTTGGTTTTACTCGATGCCATTCTGATCCAAACATCTACATTCTGTAGTAGGATGATACTCTCACATCTCTAGTTCTCTATGTTGATGACTTGTTGATCACGTGGAGTCACTCATCCACCATCAAGGTAGTGAAAACTGCTCTATATGATAGATTTCTGATGTCAGACTTGGGTCTTCTACATTACTTCTTGGCAATTGAGATCACTCATTCTTCTTCAGGCATCTTCCTAGGAAAACCAAAGTATGCACTTGATATGCTCTCCGGATTTCGCATGGATGATTGTAAGCCTGCACCTACTCCTTTTTTGTGTGGGGTCAAACTTGAGGCTAAGTGCTCTTCACCCTTGGTTGATAGCACTTTATATCAACAACTTGTTGGGAGCCTCATCTACTTGACTCATACGAGACCTGACATTTCATATGCGGTGGGAATGGTCTCTAGATTCATGTAGGAGACACATGAGTTGCATTGGAAGGCAGCTAAGTAGATTCTCCACTACATTTAGGGTACTCACAATTATGGAATTCAGTATGCAGCAAGCATGGATATTGACTTGGTGGGATACACAGATTTAGATTGGGTGGGTGATTCTCGGGATCGTAAGTCCACTTCAGGGCATTGCTTCTCACCTGATTCTGGTCCAATTTTTTGGTCGAGTAAGAGGTAGTCTGCAATTGATCTTTCATCAACAGAGGCTGAGTATCAAGGGACAATTAATGCCACCACTGAGGCTATTTGGCTTCAGAAATTCTCACTAAGTTTGGTATTCTAATTAGGAAGCCTACTATCATCTTTTGTGATAATCAAAGTGCTATATAGATCTCAAGAAATCCAGTTCATCACCAGAGGATGAAACACATTGAGATACATACGCACTACATTTGGGAGCTCATTCAAGAAGCCATCATTGATCTTAAGTATTGTTTTACAACGGAGCAGACTGTGGACATCTTCACCAAACCCTTCACCGAAAGCAAGTTCCTTCATTTGCAATATTTTCTTGGGATACGACAGGTGTCTACTTCAAGAGGGACTTCTTAGTCTTTCTTTCATTCTCTCCTTATTTAGGGGGGGGAGCTATTCCTCTTATGGGGGGCTTCTTTTTGGGGGGGGCTATCTATGTACATGGGTACCTAACATGGCCGCATTTATCGGGACCCATATTTTCACCCACCTAAGCTACGCTTAAGGGGGGGTGTTAGTGTAGGTTTTTTATTTTCCTTATGTTAGGGGGTATTCATTTTTCCTACACATATATTATTTAAGCTTGCTTAGGTTAATAGGAGTGGTTTACATGAGGACACATGGCGAAATACTTTAGCTACATGTGTAACTCTCCACCTCATATGGGTAGTTGAGTTACACACCCTCTTTTGGCTTGTTGTGCCACCTCTCATAACCACTATTTTCTCATTTCCTAAGTGGTTTATGGGGTAGTTGGGTTACACACCCTCTTTTAGCCTTATGTGCCAACTTTCTCAACTCCTTTCCTGTCTTCATGTAAGGAGGTTATGCCACATGTTTTGGCATTTACCAAGAAGGTAAAACCTCCCTCTTCTTATGGGGAATAGGAGTTAATGCACCCCTTGGATGTATATGCTTATATTCTTCTATATAATAAGCACTATACTCTCACCTTAACAAGTTTAGTGATAGCTCGGTGAGAGTCTTCTCCAAATTCTCTTCTTTGTCTCTATTTCTCTCTCATATAAAAATTATCTTCATTCAGCTATTTTGATCTTTGATCATCCATTTCTTGAGGAGTTGCATGTGATCTATGACTGACATCAGATCTTGGCTTGGTTCTCACTTCTCATAGAATCTCACACCTTCTGGACCCAAAAATTCCTTAACAACATCCTCAATATCAAGCCCAAAAATATCCCAAAAGGTCTGGAAAAAAAACATCGGAAACCCATTTGGCTCTAGGGATTTATCCCTTTAAAAGAAAAACTACCTTCCTAATCTCCTCTAGAGAATGAATCACCACCAGAAATTTGTTAGTTCTCTCATTGATAATATTAGGGATCACCTCAAGAAAATCTACTGACAATTAGCATCTAATTGTCCTTCTACGGATATGAGGTTAGAAAAAAAAGTGCACTACTTCCTACATGATATCCTCATCCTTATCAAGTTTATTCCCATTCATCATAATATGATAAATCTTATTAGATGCCCTATGTTTAAGCATGGTCATATGAAAATACCAGGTGTTCCTATCACCAGAAGACAACCAAATGGCTCTATCTCTCTGTTTCCAAAATTCTTTCTCCTTGGATATAATATGATGCAACTGAATAAGAATTGAATTTTTTTGGGCCAAGGTTGCCTCCAAACAACCATTTTTTTGAATTCTCTACTAAATAGGCTTAATCTCAAGCTACAAAGAAGACTTGGAAGAGAAAAATTACCAAAAGAATCTCTTTTCCATCTCCTAACTTGAAATTTAATAAACCCTAGCTTCTTGAGAACCTGAAATATTGCACTCTCTCTCTCACATCCACACTCCACCATTCCCTTATCTTTGGTTGAAGTCTGAGTTGCTGGCATATAGAGTAGGGAATTATGTTTCCTAAAGCTCTTGGATCTACCAAATAGTTATGTAAATTCTTCCCACATATCTTCAAACTCAGTGAAAATGGTGGATTTTCTATTGCATCACTACTAATGTTGGTGTTGACTTCATTAAAATCTACCATCTTAACCTCATTCCTCCTGTTTCACCCATAGTATGGGGCCCAATTCCTACCTCTACACTCAAAGTTATCCCTAAATTCATCGGAGAAGATTCCAAGATACCGAGGGAACACCTACAAGATGTGGCTGAAGTTTGAACAATTCATAATGTTACAGAGAAAAATGTAAGAGATTTAGACTGGTATAGATCTCTTGCTCCTAATTCTATAGCTGATTGGGATCAACTTGGTGATTACTTCTTCAAGAGATTTTTGGATAAGGTGGATAGATCATATAATGGGGAAGTGATCCATTCCCAATTATAGATGATACAAAAAGAGAGAACATGTAATGCAAAAATTATTTCAAGGAAACCAGGGCCCTATCTAGGTTAACTTGAATGAGATCCTCTCCCATCTATTTATTAATCCAAGTATAAGAGGCTCCAGCAAGATCCAAGTCATGAAGAGTGTGATTATGAATAAAATCCATCAGATCAGAGTGATTATCTAACTGTATTTTAGATCCTCCATTCTTATCCTCTTCCTTCAAAGGCATATTGAAATCACCAATGACATTCTCGTTCTCTTTAGATGCTATTGTCTAAAATCCACCAAAGCCTTCAAAAAACTTCTCCTAGAAACTTTATTATTGGGTGCATAAATAGTAGAGATAATCTAGGAGAATCCATCTCTAATATGAGTAAATTTGGTAGCCACATGATTAGCATCCTCCCAAATAGCATCTCCAAAGATATACTTTTGATTCCAAAAAGAGGCAATACCTCTAGATGCCCCATCCACACTATTACAGTGAATAAAATTCTCCTTAAAGAACTTCATTTTTATTACATTCTCTTTTTGCTTCTTAGTCTCTTGAACCAACAAAATATTAGGTTTACTCTAGTGATATTGCACAAAAGATCATGTTTGTGAGGGTTATTTAACCCTCTGATAGTCCAAGGAATGAACTTAATTTTTTACAAGGTGTGCTACTAATACACATCTTAAGAATGGTTTTATGCACTGCATCAACTATGCCTTGTAAAATCTCCTATTCCCTACACCATTTTCTTGGCTTCCTTCTAGCACTCCTATCGGCTCCACAATCAAATTTCATTCTATTTTTAGGGGAGACACCCATTACAACATGTTTCCTACTTTTCTTCCTCTTTACCACTTTAAAGGTAGGGGATGTTGGCAACAACAATGATCTACAAACTTAACCACAAATACAAATCTAATAAACTGCAGTAACAACAAAGATAGCACAACACACAATACCAAGATTTTGACGTGGAAAATCCAGTCAAGGTAAAAACCATAGTGGGAACCTACCCACAATAAGATGATATTCTACAATAGTATGTGAAAAGACTTACAATGGGGAATGCACCAGCATTTAGGCACACTGCCTCAATCTCTCAACTCAAGATACAATAACCCAAAAGGCTACAACCATCAGGGAAGTCTCACTAACTTACAACAAGATTCAGACTACAATCCGGAAGCAATGAACTACAATAATAGCATCTACTAATGCTTGATGATAGTTTCAGTTAAGCACATTTGTCTTCTCTACACTAATCTCTACTCAATACACCATACCAAAATATGAATTTGCTTAAGCACCAAATATACCATTCTCTGATAATATAGACACAACCTCGATACCTAAATTACATGACTATACCACCTATTTATACAGTTCATCAACCTTGACAACAAGGTCGACCAAACCCTCAACTCAAAATTACATCACATGATGCAAAGATCAACCATTGAATCAATATGATGGTATACATGATATAACATAGACCTAAATCAAATTCTCAAGCATGCAACACCACCAGATATCACGCCAAGGTCAACCACAACACACTACTCCACCAAAAATACCACATAATACAAAGAATATCACTAGTTCAGCAAAATTATAGAAAACTTGCACAATGATCAATACAGACCATCAAAACAAATAGGACACAATTAGAAAACATCAGCAAGCACATTAGAATCATCTATAACAGCTGCACCAACACCACTTATCAAAGCTTCATCGATCAACATTTGAAACTCAATAACATTCAAACAACAACAACTATCATGAAGAAAGATAACTTGTGGAGCACCAAATCACAAACCATCTGAAATGAAGATACAGAAGACCATCCCAAACAATCTCCCAAAAAATCAGTGCAAGATCTGATCATGCTAGATTATACTAGAGGAAATATTGAACTCTACAAAGCACTAATCAGAAAACCAAACTTCAAACTGGATCATGTAATATGATCAATTAAGCTTTTGAATCACTGAAACCAATACATAAAGATATAATGATACTAGAAATACTCCATACACTGAACCATGATACCAATAAACAAATATGCAACCATCAGAGCAATAAATCATAGGAATATGTTGACATCAATGACAACAACATATCCAGTAGGAGAAATGTCCAATAATCTCCCTCTTTGGCATTGATGGTAGCATATGGATGTGAAAACAATCAATGCAAAGAAAGAAAAAATCTCCAATAGAATCCCCCTAAGATTAAGCAGGTAAAATAGTTTTTCACATGCTTCTCTCCCCCTTTGACAATAATGACTGAAACCAATATAAAAAGATATAATGATACTAGAAATACTCCATACATTGAACCATGATCCCAATAAACAAATCTTCAACCACCAGAACAATAAATCACGGGAGTATATTGACATCAATGGCAACAACATATCCTAACAATGACAATATCAAAAAATCTCCCCCTTTGGCATTGATGACAACATATGGATGTGAAAAATAATCAATGCAGAGAAAGAAAAGATCTCCAACAAACTCCCCCTAAGATTAAGCAGGTAAAACAATTTTTCACATGCTTCTCTCCCCCTTTGATAGCAATGAAAAATATTATCAAAATAGAAAGCCAAACTTACTCTCCCCCTTAAACACACTGACTACTCCAGCAAACTAGAAGTTGTTGAACACAAGATGCCACTGAGAGGGGGGGGTGAATCAATGATTTCCAAACTTAACCCTTTTCTATTCTAAGTGTGTATACCGGTTAACTGACCTAACATATGTTGGGATCTAAGAACACTGAGAGGGGGGGTTTAATTAGTGTTCTACCAGAATGAACAATTTTTAACTTTATAAACATATAGCAAGAAGAAAATAAACCATCCACATAAATGAATACCATAACATATAGAATTTATATGTGGAAAACCTCAATGAGGAAAAACCACGGTGGGATTTGTGACCCACAAAATTGTTGGAAAATGCACACTCCAATGAGAAATTGTAGGTGATAGAAGGTTTTGTCAGTGATGGAAATCTTACAATCATATGATACCGGCAGGCATCGGCACCAATAGACTCTACACTGTCATACGTTCACTAGCACCGAAAAGATTGATTACCGGCGCCCTGGCCGACAGGATTTTATTTATTGTAAAATGTAATTAATTGTAATATCTTGTTGAAAGACGACAAGGCATATTATAATAGGGCTCATATTTAAGTATGAGATCTTAGAGAACATTTGTATGTAGGATATATGATGGATATTATGTGTGAATATTAAGGCAAAGTTTGGAATAAGGTTTTGGAAGTTGCAGAGCTTAAACCAGTTTTGGATCTGGCATAGAAGATGCCCTTTTGTAGTAGTACATGACATTGAATTTTCATAATCCACTTTTGTAAGTCAATGAGACTTCTCTTTTTGTATCTAAGCAGTGAACTTTAGGCAATTGGCCTTCCTGCATGTGTAGGCCCCTATTGTAATAGTAACATTCTCTTATTGGCCAGTAAGCAAATATTGTGGGTCACAAATCCCACTGAGGTTTTTCCCACATCGGGTTTCCTCGATAAAAATATTTGTTATGTGTCTTTCATTTTGTGGTTGTTGTTCTTATTTACTGCATTAATTTTGGTTTACTGATACATAGTTTTGGAATGCTTTTCATTTAATAAGTTAAGAAAATCAATTCACTGGTTAGATACTGATTCACCCCCCCCCCTCTCAGTATCTTTGGGGATCCTAACAAATATCAATTCATTGGCCATATGAAAAGATATTACATATAATGAGGGCCTACACATGTAGGAAGACACACTACCTAGAGCATACTACTCATCACTAAAGAGCCTCACTAACTACAAGCTTCTGCCAAAGTAAAATACTGAAAATGAACTCAAAAATACATTTGCTATGCCAAATAGAGTTCTCATTCTAGCTCTTCTTTGTACCAGTTCATAAACCCTGAACACTACTACTAGTATCTCTTTTCCTCCAAGAATAATTTCCAAGCTATCTACAAATCATTGTCTGATATAACATTCACATACAAAATGATCTTCATACATATACTTCACATTATAGAGTTCTTCTATATTCCCCTATGTTGCATCCTATATCATATTCAAAATGACCTAGCAGACTGACCTATATACTCATTACAAACAATATGCCTTATGTCAGCTTACAATACATTACAAAAAGATATTCAATGTCGGCCTCAACAATAATTACAAAATGATTTTCTAAATAAATCTTCCTTGATGTTGTCTTCCTTGAAGTATTGATGTCGGTGCTAGTGTTGGTGTAGCCCTGAATGCTTCCAATACCGGTATCTATTGGTATATGCCTCTTGGTGCTGGTTTGTGACTTCCATCAGATCTTGTTGCCATCAATGACAATAAAATGAATCTAATGAGTGTCAATTGCCAACAATCTCCCCCTTTGGCATTGATGGCAACACTCATGTGAAAAATGGATTCTTTGTCAGTGTGCTCCCCTTGAGAAATATACTCCATCTGATAACATATTCCCTAATATTTTTCACATATATACATACTCCCCCTTTGAAATTAATGCCAAAGACCGGTCAAAGAATTGAAAGAATGAAAGAATATTATTAGTGTCACTAAAGCTTAGTCATCTTCAGGATTTCTAGGTATGCTTTTGTAGCAACTGAAAGTATGTATCCCAGCCTGATTTGAAAGTATCACATATAGATGCAAGTCCACTTAGTAAGTGGGCAAGTTTTTCCTTCTCCTGGATATCTATCAGTGTGAGTTTTGCTAACATATCCATGCATTCTTTCTTGTGAACACCCAATGAATCAAGTCTGGGGCTTACCAATCCTCTTAGATTTCTTGCCCTCATGATTTTATCTTTCTCCTTCTCAAAAGCAAAAACTTGGTTCTCCAAGGACAAAATTTGTCCATCAATAGATGTAGTTAGTGCAATTAATCCATCAAAAGTGTTAGCAATATTAGCCATTTTGTCATATAACTCCTTTTATCTGTTATCTACATTAGCTATAAGACTCCCTATATTACAACATACTCTGTAAATATTGGTACATTGTTTTAAACAAATCTCAATGGGAATAAGTTTATCTTCTATTTTCTTCTTCACTATTTTTATGAGCTGATCAAAAACTGCTCTTTTTGCTGCAGAGAAATTGTCCAAGGCCTGTCGGCCTGCAATCTTCCTCAAAGATTGAAAATTATTTGATATGTGCTCTGTTAAAGTCTTGAGCTTACTGGAAGGGCTTGCTCCATCCTCAAACTAATAGTCGGGCATTATTCTATGTAGTGCAGAGACCGATTGATCAATTAACCCTTTATCTACATTCCCTTCCTTCAGCAATTTTTGAGTGGCCATCATCATTAATTCTGTTGGACTCAACTTAGAGACTAATTTCTTCTCAACCTAAGAAGTGTCAATCGCCAAAACTCTTGTCGGGGAATCAATTTTACCTGCTGGTATGGACTCAGTTGATTTTACCTTGTCCATCTCAACCTCTTTTGCATTGGTGGCTTCACCACATGGTGCAATATCGATTATTGCCAGTGGAGTATCATCCACAGTGTTTCCATTGCCTTGTACATTCCCTTTCTCTAAATTGTTCTATGCCGGTACATAATGTACACTCTCTTTAACTGTCGGTTGTACTTGTGCCAAAATTGGAGTTGAACTTCCCAAAATACCCTTCCCTTTTGATTTGTCAGGAGTGGTGGAAGATGTTGCCCTTGCAAATTCTTCTTGAGATGTGAGAACGTCAGGGTTTTTCGAAAAGAATTTGGTCTATCCCTTACTTGTCTCATTTACCACCTCATTTACTCTCCCCATCATAAGGCTTATCTATCATTTTTTACTGCTAAAAATTGTCCTATTTGCAATGTCTATACATATTTTCATTTCTTCATTATTTATAGTATCACACAATCCCAAAAGTGTAGCTTCCTTGATTTCCCTATCCATCTTGATAGCATTAATTCTTCTAGCTTCAAGTTTATTATACAAGGATAAAGGTATTTCCTTCAAAATTTCAACTAAGGCTTTCTTATAGATGTCTATATACAATAAAATAGCCTCTTCTAATTCATTTTTCTCATTCTCTTCTAAATCCTCATAATACTCTGATATATCTTTAATATTCCATCTTTTGTAACTTCATCAATAAGTTTAACACAGGTCATTATTGTCTTACCAATTCTAGTATCATCGCCCTTCTACTTTTTGTTTGTGGTTACCGATGTGACTGGTTTCCTCTTCTACATAGGCTTCCTTACTGGTGGCGGCGGTGTAATGGGTTGAGCTACCTTTTTGACAAGTCTCCTCCTAGGTTTTGCATTTTGTTTCTCTACCGGTGGTTTTACCACATTCTTCCTTTTCACACTTCTGAAAGCCAGAGCTTCATGATCCTTAGAGTCAGATTCAAAAGTGACTGAGGAAATGTGAACTTGTGGCTTCTTCACTTATGTAGTACCAACCTCTACCAGTTTGGCTGTGTGTTTAGATTTAGAGCCAAGTTGAGTGTCTATCTTGTGGATCACATCTTGCACATATGTAGACATCTTCTCTATTTTCTTCTCTCTTCTGTTAAAACTTGTTTTTACTTCAAGAGCCTTCTCTCCTGCTATACCGAAATTATCTGTTTTATTTTCTAATGGGGCATCTAACAACTTCTTTGCATAGAATTCAAAAATATTGTCACCTACCTCATATCCAAGCTCAGTTATCTAGATTTGCCTAGGTTTAATTACTTCCATGATAGTTTCATCAGTTTTCACCATGAAACATATATCAATGGAATACTTCTCCATAATGTTCTTTGAAATTATCTCCCTTTGCCTCATGTTTTCCTGAACTGTCTTAAAATATCCCCAAAGTTTCTCATCTCTATCGGTACCAAGACCGATGATAGCTTCTTTAATTTGCATACCTACCGGTATGTCATGAGCCTAATGCTTCTTTCCTAAACTGGGTAGCTCATTCAAGAAGTAAAGCTTTAAAAAAAAAATCAAGTTTCCATATCTGAAGGTGCCTTTCTTGGTTCCTTTGATCTTACTAAGGTTTAGCATCAACTCACTCCTCATCCTTTAACATAAATTATACTTCACATTATTCCTTAGTATCTGATATGCAACATGAATGCATGAACTTGCAACAAAATTCAATCGATTGGATTAAGTTACCTTGTATCCTATGATCATGCTTGAAAACTTTATATATGTGTCAGTGATTGTGCTTATCCTCATTGATCTATTTTTGATTAATGAAAAAGAAGGTTTTGAAGGGACCCCGAAACCCTATACAAGCAAGATTAAAATAGCATAGCCACGAGAAATAGAGAGAAACAAAACAAAAGGAAAAAACTAGCAGAAAACTGAGAAAAGCCTACAAAAGCCCCAAAAAGCCAGCAGGTCGTCTAGGAATCAGATTTTATCCAGGGCTTTAGCTAGGGTGCTGCTAATTTCTTGCAGCTCTTTGATGTTATCTTTGAGGTTGGGAGCGTCCTTGGTCGCAGCAGCCACAACTTTCTTGATATTGGCCCTAGTTCTCTTAGCAGTTCCGCCCGTCGGGGTAGCATTACCAGCACTTCCAGTCTAGATGGTCTCCTCCTCCAGGTCAAGGTCCACAACCAGTTTAGGAGTATGGTCAAAGACCTTGGCAATGTCTTCCAGGTTTTTGGTGACAGCAAAGAGGATACTTGGGATAATTCTCATCAGATTTTTCATCGCTTCTTTTCCCTCTTCCAATGATTTTACCTTATTCTCCATTTCCTGCTTCTAGTTAGCATGCTATCTGTTTTCATCCTTACTCTTTTTATCTGAATTTATCCCATGCTTCTCTAGGTTTTTTAGGGTTTCGTAAGTCCTTCTGTCAAAATTCATTATGGCCTCTAAGAACTTCTTGAGATTATCCAGGATAAGCCCCTCACCAGCGTTATCCTTAGCCTTGCTATCCCCTTCCTTAGCCAGGTTCTTCTCGGAGCATTTGTTTGTTTCCTTCTGAGAATTTACTTCGATTTCCTCATTATCCTTGGGTGTCGTCTCCTCCATCAGATGGCTATTGTCCTTACCAGGGTGATCACTTGGAATAGGGCTATCTTGACTAGGCTCGAAATCTCCACTTTCTTCCTCATTGCCCAGTTCCTCTTCCTTCCAGTTGTCTTCTCCGTTAGAGTCATCTATCTCCATACCACTACTTTCCTTGACAATGTCCTCAGTTTCCATCCCAGAGGATCTTTTCCTTTTCTTGCTGGATGATGCCTTCTCCTTGCTAGTGTCTCCCTCTTCCATCCTCCTTTTACCAGGGGAGGTGGAAAGCCACTTATTTTCCTATAGAGCGAGGTTTTTGTGATGCTCATAGATGAGCAACAAGAGCCTATAGTGGAGAATCGGGCTGGAAGGGTTCATCATGTGCTTGTTTAGGGACATAGAGAGGGATCAAAAAAGGTAGTAGGGCAAAGACACTTTTTTGTCATGTCTGAAATGGTTCAAGAGAAAGAAGTGGTAAGTGTGGGCCCTGGAGTAGCGGCCTTCAACCGTAATATACTCCATGATTGCATTCAGGACCCAGCCCCACAACTTCTTAATGTTTGCAGCATCATAGTAGCCCCCAATAGTCTTGCCGATTTTGGCCCATTCTTTCTCTTTACGTGGGAACAGGGTAACAGCATTGTTGGAGACCTTGAGGTCTCGAAAGAAGTTAAGCCTAGAGTGGGGCATACTAGTTACAGTAGAAATAAGCCCAGCATCCAACTTAAATTTAACTCTGTAAAGTTTAAAAGAGCCATTACACCAGTTTTTAGAAATCTTGGAAACAACGAGGTTGACCCTACCTTTGTCATAGTCCTCAAGCTTTTCCATGAAGCTGGTGAGATGGCCCTTCTCCATCTTTGCCCAGACTTTAGGCATTCCTTTCTAGGTCGACGTGTTCTCAGGTTCTTCGCATCTTAGATCTCCTCCCATTTTTGGATGCAGGATGTCGACTCTATTTCTCTGCAAATTTAGAATTTCTTTCCCTTTGTAACTCAAATTATCGCCCTGAGTAACCAACAAAGCATGTGGAAATTTTTTGGAAATAGTGGGAGATCTGCCATAGTGCCAGGCAATGATGGCCTTTCCAGTGAGGTGCGAGTGGTGCTTTTTACTTGTCATGATTTAATTGTCCTTCTCTCCTCGTATAACGGTCTTTTCTGAGGATCTCTTTAATGTTTAAATTGAGATCATCCTCGTGCCAAATCATTTGAACGTCAAAATTAACTCTTGCATTTGCTAAATAGTTAGCAACAGTGTTTTTCTCTCTGTAGGCATGTCGTATAATAATTTCTTTGAAACTGGTGATAATCTCTCTAGCTTTCATGATGATATTCTCAATGGACCAAGAAGGCTCTGATTCCCCCTTTAAGCACTTAATAATATTAAGTGAATCCCCCTCAAGCCAAATTTTATCATAATTGAGATTTTTGGCTATAATTAAAGTATGCAAGGCAGCGGAGGCTTAAGCAAAATGGCTAGTTTGATTTCCCAGAGGACCAGCCACCGCCTTAAGGCAACTTCTAGCAAAATTCCTGATTATGCCCCCATATCCAGCTTTACCCAGATTTCCTTTAGAAGTCCCATTGAAGTTGGCCTTAATCCATCCCTGTGGAGGGAAACACCAGACAAGACCTTCTCTACCTTTCTCCTTACCAGTAGTGGTGGTGGAAAGGTTCCATCTGTCTTTGAAATCCTCTTTAGCAGCAATTCCCTGATCAGTGTCATAGAGGCATTCAAAAATACTCCTATAGATTTTGTCAGCAACCACTTCAGGAATAGCCCTTTTATCTCTAAAAATCCTGTTGTTTCACTCTTTCCAAATATTCCAGATGACAATTGGCAGAGTAAGTCTCTAGATCTCCACAATTTTAGGATTAGAGTTAGGACAATGCCATTGAAGCCAAGTGTCACTGAGAGAATTCGGGAAGACCCAGCTTAGGTTCCACCTGGTCAGGATGATTTTCCATATTTCATGGCTAAAAGAGCATTGATTGAGAATATGGCAAGTTGTCTCTTCTTCCTTGCAACAAAGAGAACACATGTTAGGAAAAATGATGCCTCTTTTATGAAGATTATCTAGGGTTAATATTTTATTTTGGATGAAAATCCAAAAGAAGATGTTGATTTTGGGAACTAAATTCTTGTTCCAGACTTTAGCCCAGATGGGGGTGGCTTCCTCTGGGACATTATGAATAGCTACAACAGAGGAAACAAAGTATTTCCCATCCATAGTTTTCTCCCATATTAGAATGTCATCTTTGTTGTCTCTAGGGATTTTAGCAGAAAGAGCAATCTGAAGGAACTTGAGATCCGAGCTCTGCTGGCTAAAGTCAATCCAGTCCCTATTATTCTAGTAATCTCTAACCATTTCACCATGCCTACATTTGAATTTGTCTTTCCAATCTTTGATGATAAGGATATCCTCCAGAGGTTTATCCAGGATCCATCTATCTTCCCAAAATTTAATTTTCCTCCCATCCCCAAGTTTCTAGGTTCTGCCAGTAGTAGCCCAGCCTTTAGCAGATTGCACTGCATTCCAAATGGCAGATCCATCAACAGAGAAAGAACTGTCAAAGAATTCTTCCTCAGAAGGTTGCATATAGAGGTATTTGTTTTTCCAAATAGAGTTCCATTCTCTTTCCTCCCCTTTGAGTCTCTAGATTTGTTTGGCTAATAAAGCTTTATTCATGGAGCTAATACTCTTTAAGCCTAGCCCACCTAAGGCCTTAGGGGTACAAATGTTATTCCAGGATATAAGGGGGATTCTGTTTTTAGCTTCCACTCCTGACCAAAGGAACTTTTTTTAGATTCTTTCAATAGCTTCTACAAACTTTTTTTGGATCCTCATTGATCTGTTATCAGGTGTAGAACCGGTGAGTTTCTGGACCTTTGTGTTGGAATTTTTCTTGCCAGGTTCTTGTTTGACCCTAGGTAAGCCGGTGACAGCTTGAATAGCTTCCTTCATGATCATGTAGGGTCTATCTATCCAAATGAATTCATTGTGAACCCTTCTTAGAATGTATCTGATAACTTCATCCTTAAATTATGGTAAATACAGAATACCGGTTAACCCTAGATCCTTAATTGCTTTTAATTTTGGTTTGATGTTTCCGAAGTCTCCCAGTATTATTGATTGATACATGCTTTTGATGTCTTCTGTGCCTAGATCCTCAAGAGTGCAGTGAATGTATGCCCTCACATCTTCAACATACATTATGCCATCAAGAACCCTAGAAAATGCTCCCACAGAATCTTCCTTTTTAGCAATTTTGGGAACCTCTTTAAAGACGGGCCTTAACCTATCCTTGACTTCGATGATTGTGGGATTTTCAATAAAAGTAGGAGCTAAAGATCCAAATGCCATTTCGAAAAGTACCTAAAAGAATGTCGATCAGAGATTGAGTGCCTTAGATAACTGCTTGAAATGCTTTGCTCATTCTTAATTCGCCTTTACTTCGCTCTGATTTCTTGAATGCTTGGTGAGTGAAAATGAATTCACTTACCCTCTTTTATCAGCAAATAAAACCTTAATTTTTTGTAATTAATGCTTCACCAACAACCCTACAGATGTCAGTTTCACAGTTATGTGTCAGGGTAACCTTCATCAATGATGAACATAACTCTCCAGATCTCCTTAGAACTCTTCTAGGGTAATATGCAAGATTTAACAGTGACTTTTCCAAACCTAAGGCTTATGCCTCAGTTACCAATGGAATTTCTTGTCGATGGAGGAATACCCTGTTCTACCAGTGGAATTGTCAGTATAGATCCATCTCCACTTGGTTCTTCATATTTTCTAACCCATCTCTTGGTGTGGTCTTGTTGTATTTCATCTACCTTTTTCTTTCCTTTCTCATTATCTTTATCATTATTAGTCGGTTGAGTCTTGCTTTTGCAATACTTAGCAATGTGACCTATTTTATTGCATGCATAGCATGTAACATTGTTCTTCTAAATTTCTTTGAAATATCTAGTATTATTTCTTGACCTACAATGATTAGCAAAATGTCCAAACTTTTCACATGCATAACATTTAACATTCATTCTGCAATCTTTTGATTTATGGCCATATTTCTTGCAGTTTGTGTATTGACCGGGAACATAATTGTGTTGGTATTATAAATGTGTTGCGTTAGTTTTATCATTTATGTCAACACTTATCCTTCTAGAGATCTTTGGCTATGTTGAACCGACACATTGTGTTCACTGACAAGTTCAGTGACTTATGCACAGTCACCGGTATATTGTCCACCGGAAGCTTATATTATTCACCGGCACTGATGATGACTTGTTATCATTTAGAGATCACTTGATTTTGGTTAATGGTCTAATCGGGTTGACATATTTGCTGTTATCAGAAGATTGGTCAAGGTTCTGGACCGGTATGCATTTTCTATTCCAGATCAGCACAACATGTTATGGAGATGATTTATTGACTGGATATTGTTGTAAATGTATTGAGTCGACATGATGCATTGCATCTAGACTTATATGTAATTGATCTTATTTTAATATTCTTAGTAAGCCAACCTACACATTTGGCCTTAGGTTTTGTATATATGTAAGATCTCATTTGAGATGAGATAGAAGAGGATATGTTATGTAAGGTTATGGTATGGTAATGTAAAATGGTATGTGAGAATATTCAAGATCATTTGAGCAGACCATAAGAGAAGGTTCAAGGAAGGTTTGAACATGTTTGTCAGAGCTTAACCGGTACTGAATCCAGCATTGGAGATGATATCTTGAGCAGTACATTATTCTAGGATTTAACCATCCTACTGTAGTCATTATGACTCCCATTTGAGTAGTGTGCTCTAGGCGATTGGCCTTTCTGCATGTGCAGACCCCCTTTGTACCAGATTGATTTCATGGTTAAGCAAGAAGCAGAGTTGTACATCATTATCAACAGCAGAATCAAAATATATTGCAGCAGCAACTAATTATACTCAGGTATTATGGATTAAGCAAATGCTGAAGGATATAAAGGTAAAATGCAAAGAACCTATAATCATTTATTGTGATAATTCAACAGTAATTGATATATCAAAGAATCTAGTATTTCACTCTAATACTAAACATGTTTCTATCAAATATAACTTTCTGAAAGAGAATGTTGAAGCAAAAGAAGTGAGATTGGTTTATGTGAATATTTCTTGCAGTTTGTGTATTGACCGGGAACATAATTGTGTTGGTATTATGGATGTGTTGCATTGGTTTTATCATTTATGTTAACACTTATCCTTCTGGAGATCTTTGGCTATGTTGAACCAACACATTGTGTTCACCGGCAAGTTCAGTGACCTATGTACAATCACCAGTATATTGTCCATCGACAGGTTATATTGTTCACGGGCACTGATGATGACTTGTTATCATCTGGAGATCACTTGATTACGTCAAAGATATGGTTTGGATACTTGGTTTTGGTATTTTGGTTAATGGTCTAATCGGGTTGACACATTTACTGTTACCGACAAATTGGTCAAGGTTATGGATCAGTATGCATTTTCTATTCTAGATCAGCATGACACGTTATGGAGATGATTTATTGATTGGATATTGTTGTAAATGTATTGAGCCGACATGATGCATCACATCTAGACTTATATGTAATTGATCTTATTGTAATATTCTTAGTAAGACAACCTACACATTTGGTCTTAGGTTTTGTATATATGTAAGATCTCATTTGAGATGAGATAGAAGAGGATATGATATGTAACGTTATGGTATGGTAATGTAACATGTTATGTGTGAATATTGAATATCATTTGAGAAGACCATAAGAGAAGGTTCAAGGAAGGTTTGAAGGTGTTTGTCAAAGCTTAACCGGTACTGAATCCAGCATTGGAGATGCTATCTTGAGCAGTACATTATTCTAGGATTTAATCATCCTACTGTAGTCATTGCAACTCCCATTTGAGCAGTGTGCTCTAGGCGGTTGTCCTTTCTGCATGTGCAGACCCCATTTGTAGTAGATTGATTTCATGGTTAAGCAAGAAGCAGAGTTGTACATCATTATCAATAGCAGAATCAGAATATGTTGCAGCAGCAACTAATTATACTCAGGTATTATGGATTAAGAAAATGTTGAAGGACATAAAGGTAAAATGCAAAGAACCTATAATCATTTATTGTGATAATTCAACAGTAATTGATATATCAAAGAATCTGGTATTTCACTCTACGACTAAACATGTTTCTCTCAAATATAACTTTCTAAAAGAGAATGTTGAAGCAAAAGAAGTGAGATTGGTTTATGTGAATACTAAAGAGCAGATTGCAGATATCTTTATTAAGCCTTTTCCTAAGGAGACTTTTGAATATCTTAGAGAGCAGCTTGGGGTAATACCCTCACCGGTAGAGACTTAGACAGTTGAAGTTTGGCATCAAATCGGTAGAAACTAATAGAGAAATCTTTTTTCTGGATTTGATGGAGGAGAGCTACTTCTTAGGGGGAGTGGTTGGTCATATTAGTTGGTTATATGTTATGGTATTTATTTTCTTTGGCATTTGATGTCAAAGGGGGAGAGAGATCTATGGAAAAACATTATTCCTAGGGGGAGAGATTATTCTTTGGAGACATTATTCATTGGGGGAGAGATATATACTCTCTGCATTTTCATTTTCATTTTTGATATTGATCTATTTTGGAAATTGTTGGTTTTTTATTTTTGGCATTCTATTTTGGCACTTAGATGTTTTTCCATCTAGTGTTGTCATCAATGCCAAAGGGGGAGATTTTTGGTATTATGGATGTGTTGCATTAGTTTTGTCATTAATGTCAACACTTATCCTTCTGGAGATCTTTGGTTATGTTGAACCAGCACATTGTGTTCACCAGCAAGTTCAGTGACTTATGCACAGTCACCGGTATATTGTCTACAGACAAGTTATATTGTTCATCAGCACCGATGATGACTTGTTATCATCTGGAGATCACTTGATTATGTCAAATACATGGTTTGGATACTTGGTTTTGGTATTTTGGTTAATGTTCTAAGCAGGTTGACATATTTTTTTGTTACCAGCAGATTGGTCAAGGTTATGGACCAATATGAATTTTTTATTCCAAATCAAAATGACACGTTATGGAGATGATTTATTGATTGGATATTGTTGTAAATGCATTAAGCCGACATGATACATCACATCTAGACTTATATGTAATTGATCTTATTGTAATATTATTAGTAAGTCAACCTACACATTTGGTCTTAGGTTTTGTATATATGTAAGATGTCGTTTGAGATGAGATAGAAGAGGATATGATATGTAAGGTTATGGTATGGTAATGTAACATGGTATGTGAGAATATTGAAGATCATTTGAGAAGACCATAAGAGAAGGTTCAAGGAAGGTTTGAAGGTGTTTGTCAGAGCTTAACCGATACTAAATCCAGCATTGGAGATGCTATCTTGAGCAGTACATTATTCTAGGATTTAACCATCCTACTGTAGTCATTGTGATTCCCATTTGAGTAGTGTGCTCTAGGCGGTTGTCCTTTCTACATGTGCAGACCCCATTTGTATATACATATTATCTGTAATAGTATCATCTGATTGTGGGTAAGGTTTCCCACCGTGGTTTTTCCCTTACAGGATTTCCATATCAAAATCTGTGTTATGTGTTGTGGATGTTGTTTCTCTTTTTGTTTCATGCATTAAGTTTCACCGGTATTGATATTAATTATTAATCTACTAACCAACATTAAGTTTGGTTTACCGATATTAAGTATTAAGTTGAAGTTATATTTGGGTTGAAATTAATTGACAACCGATTCGCCCCCCCTCTTAGTTGTCTTCCGGGTCCTAACAAATTGTAGTTTTGATTTGCCTTATTTCTATATTGTTTAGCTATATGCCCAAATTTATTGCAAACAAAACATCTACCATTGAATTTTTAAGCATTAGATTGTCTTACCGGTTTCCTTTGTTTTGATGAGTTTTGCATACCAGTTGTCTGATCTTCATTAGTAGTACCGAAGCTTTCACCTTGTACAAATCCAAGTCCTCTAGAATCATCAATCTATCTTTGTCTTTTCAATAAGTCATCCAACTATGCAGCATTGATCCTAAACTTTTCTTTATACACACTTGCAGTAGTCAGATCATCTCTCAAAGTAGTTATTTGCCTTTCAAGTTCTTGTTCATTTCTACTCCGGGAGTGTACCAAATCAGTTCTCAATATATTGTTCTCATGAGTCAATCTACCACATTCATCAAATTTATTCTTCAGAGATATAGCAAGATTATCTTCCTTCTTCTTCCTATCCTCAATATCTTTTGATAACCTCATGGTCAGATCTTGCATTTCATTTTTCATGATCATGTTTTCTTGACTTAGTTTCTAACATTGTTCCTTAAGAGCATTCTTCTCCTCATCATTCGGTTGTTGTAGAAGTTCTTGATGAATAATGATGAACCACTAAGGTCCTAACCGGTACTGAGAGAGGGTGGTCAATCAATACACACAAAAACTTGCTCCTATACTTAGACAAACCAAAACACAAATAACCGGTTGTCTTCACCACTGTACTTAACCATAGCAATACCGATTAAACAAAAATACTTCAGACAACATTCAACAGATCTCAAATCTTGATAGCTACTTCAATAGTTTAATCATGCATGAGTTGTACCAATAAAAACCACAACCACTAGATAATGTATGCATATCTAACTTAATCAAAAACCACTCAATCATCACATGAAAAACTCACAACCCATAACACATAGATTTTTCACATGGAAACTCAAATGGGAAAAACCACGGTGGGGATGAGTACCCACAATCTTGTTTGTGAACTCTTTTGAAGTTCGCTCTATTAGGAGCCTAGTCTGGTTAAAGACTTTACAATAAGGTCTTGTTAGGAATCGATCCAGTTAAGGATCACCCGGTTAAGGGATGGCTATATACCCTGTTAAAGGTTGAAACCCTGTTAAGATTTACCTCACTAGAGGATTTAAATAGCTCAATGAACTTGAGCCACCTAGTTAGAGGATTTACAACAAAGCCTATTAAAGCTACCCAATCAAGGGATTTTACCTTCTGTTGAAATGGTTAGAAGACAATAGGTAAAACTCCGATCTGATAACAACACTCCTTGATAAGGCAGATCCTTTATAGTAACTCTCTTCTGCAATCACACTCTGTAGATTCTTCACTTTGGTTTGGCAAGTATCAAATCTCCAACATGCAGACACAAACACAATGTTTGCCAACCACTACAATAACAAAACTCATCAACCTTATAGACAACAATTAGGTCGGTAGCATAAACCCTAAACCCTAAACATTTTAGGTTTACAATTATAAGTGGTCCAATCCTGACCGTCAGATACATTACATAAAATGAAACGATCTAAAATAGATCTCAAGTCATCCTGCATCATCCAATCTTCACCATATTTGGAAAACAGTAACCTATCACGTGCTTTTCACATACCGCTAAGAAAAACACACATTCTTGAGGTAGACATTCAATGCATTCGATCTTCATGCACAAGATCCTCAAAGAAATCCTTGACGTGCACACAAATGATGTGGCATCTTGATCCTTATCCTTCTTCTTAACTAACTCATCACAAAACATCATGGGTTGCACTGCACAAGCCAAACCGGAAACCCTAGAGCTAAATAGAGACTACCAACTAGTAGTCACACTTAGTGAACCCCGACACCAATCCACTCATCCAGTTGACCATAGCCACTTCTGATCTTCATACTAGTGCATACTGGTTCACCTGCTTGAGCACTTATTGACATCAATGACAACATACATTATCACCACTTCATCGCATGCCAACAATCTCCCCCTTTGGCATTGATGGCAATACTCAGTGTATCATTGCTCAGTATCGACACCATGCTCAATAACATATACCAGTTCAACTTGAAAGATCACCACCACCACCTGGACTAGTCAGTGTGCACTTTTCTCAGTTACTCCTCACACTTGCATATTATCCTTCAAACATGTATCTACTCCTGCATATATCTTCACCATCAGATATCTTCTCCCCCTTTGACAGCAATGCCAAAGTGGAGGCACAGGCTTCCAAGCTCCACTATGTTGCTCCCCCTAAGGAGTAGCATCCTTCAACACATCAATCTTGTAAGATCTGACATGATAATACCCGACTGATGTGGAGCACAAAACTTTAGTTTACTTAAGGGGTAGAACCCCTAATTCACCTCTCAAATAGGTAAATGTAGTCTTCGGTAAGGGGTTAGTGAATATGTCTGCTAGTTGCTCCTTACTAGAAACATGTTCTAATACAACCTCTTTATTCTAAACCTTTTCTCTCAAGAAATGATACTTGAGCTCAATATGCTTTGTCCTAGCATGCAATACCAAATTTTTGGAAATATTCATTCCACTAGTATTATCACAGAAAATACTCACCAGTTCAGATACAGACACTTTGAAGCCATCCAGTACTTCCTTCATCCAGATTGCTTGAGTGCACTTCATAAATGCTGCCACATACTCTACTTCAGCTGTAGACTGGGAAATACAACTCTCCTTCTTGCTCGTCCATGAGACTACTTGTCCACCAACGAAGAATGCTCCACCGGTTGCACTCTTCCGGTCATCCACATTACTTTCCCAATCTGCATCGGTAAACACTTTGAGATCAAAGCCGCCATTGTATGGATACCAAAATCCATAATCAAATGTCCCTTTCTTATATCTAAGAATCCTCTTTATCGCTACCAAGTGGGATTCTCTTGGACTCTTCTAAAAATGGGCCACTATGCCCACTGCATGAGCAATATCCGGTTTGCTGTGCACCACATAGTGCAACTTACCGATCATTGACCGGTACTCCTTCTCATACACCAACGTTGTATCATCTTCCTTTGTTAATTTGTAGCCGATCACCATCGGTGTTCCAACCGGTTTTCTCTCCTTCATGCCAAACGTCTTCAATACCTTTTTGATATACTTGGACTGGGTAATGAATATACCCTCTTTCATCTGCTAAATCTATAGACCAATGAAAAAATTTATCTCTCCAATTAGAGACATCTCAAACTCCTTTTTCATCACATCTACAAATGCATGACTCATTTCATCATCTCCACCAAAGATTATATCATCTACAAATACTTCAAATATCAGAATCTGATCACCTTCAGATTTTAGGTAGATATTGTTGTCCTCACTTGTTCTCTGAAATCCTATCTTCACAAGATGAGAGTGCAACTATTCGTACCATGTCCTTGGTTCCTTTTTCAATCCATATAGGGCCTTGTGTAATCTACACACCATGTCACTATCTTCTGACAAAGCAAACACATCTGGTTGCTCAATATACACTTCTTCCTCTAGGATTCCATTCAAGAAGGAATACTTCACATCCATCTGGTATACCTTAAATCCCTTGAATGCTACAAATGCAAGTAGCATTCGAAAACCTTCCAGTCTAGCCACTGGGGCAAAGGTTTCTCCATAGTCTTCTCCTTCTTCCTGAGCATATCCCTTGCATACAAGTCTTGCCTTGTTCCTTACCATTGTGCCTTCTTCATTCATGTTATTCTTGAAGACCCATTTGGTACCTATGACATTCTTGTGTTCGGGTCTGGGTACTAAGGACCATGTTGCATTCTTCTCTATCTGGTCCAACTCCTCTTCCATTGCCTTTATCCAGTCTTCATCGGTAAGTGCCTCTCTAGCGGTCTTAGGCTCAAATTCTAAAATCATGCAAGAATTTTCTTTCACCTTTCTCCTTGTAAGTATTCCTACATCTTTGTCTCCTATGACTTTCTTTGGATCATGATGCAGTCTTACGTACCTAGGAATGACTGTAGCTAGTTTAGTTTGCTTTTCCTCTTCTTTTTCCACTTCATCTTCTTCTTCACCTACTGAAGCTTCAACTGGTACAGAAACACTGAGGTCTTTGCAGTGTTTGTCACTTGTTTCTTTCTTAACTGGTTCCCAAAAGGCTAAACCCAGTTCATCTTCTATTTCATTGTTGTCGGTTTCCTCAGGCTTCTCAGGGGATTCATTAACTCTAACATTGATACTCTCAATAATATTTTGAGTCCTCCTATTGTATCACTTGAGAGATTTTTTTTTAGTGGAATATCCTAGAAATATTCCTTCATCACACTTAGCATCAAACTTACTCAGGTGCTCACCTCTCCTAATATAGCATTTACTCCCAAACACTTTGAAATAACTCACATTGGGAGTTCTCTTGTTCTAGTACTCATAGGGGGTTTTGTCTTTACCTTTCTTAATGAGTATCTGTTTCATGGTATAGACTGCATTTCTCACTGCTTCTCTCCAAAATGTGTGAGCTACATTTCCTTGGATCAACATAGTTCTAGCTGCTTCAACCACAATCTTGTTGTTTCTTTCTATTGTGGTGTCCTCGGGGCAGACAATTGCATAAGTGAATTCACCTCCCAGTACTTATTGAATTCATCATAAGTGAATTCACCTCCCTGGTTTGTTCTTAGGCATTTTATCCTTTTGTCGCTCTCCTTATCTGCCAATGATCTAAAGGCTTTGAACTTTCCAAATGCCTTAGACTTGTCTTTCAAGAATGTGACCCACATCATTCTTGAGCAATCATCAGTAAGAGTTATGAAGTATTGATCTCCCTGAATACTTCTAGTTTTCATCGGACCACACAAATCGATGTGCACTAGATCAAGTAAGTTCTCTACTGAAAAGGACTTACCTTTGAATGTTGAGGAAGACATCTTCCCAAGTTGGCATTCTCTGCACAAGGCATTCTCTGATTTGTTCAGCAAAGGCAATCCTATTACCACCTTGATCTTACTAGCCTTTACAATATTGTCAAAGTTTAGATGACAAAGTCTCATATGCCATATCCAACTATCATCAAATTTCACAATTAGGCACTGACTAATCTTGGCATTTAGCTGAAACAGGATTCCTTTGGTCAACTTACCAATGTCAATAAGTTCACCACTCTTTTTGATTATTCTGCAGATTCCACCTCTGAACTCCAGAATGAGTCCTTTGTCATTCAGTTGAGCATCACTCAAAAGGTTGTGCTTAAGGCCTTCCACCTAGTAGACATCATCCACACTTCTCTTTCCATTTAGTGAGATGGATCCTTTTCCTTTCACCATGCAAGGTGCATCGTTACCAAACTGGACAACACCACCATCATATTCTTCAAGAGATAGAAACTTTCTTTGGTCACCAGTCATGTGGTGAGAACACCTGCTATCAATGATCCACTCATTGGAGTTGTCAATATGTGAGACAAGGGCTTTTTGGTCAGACAACTCTTCCTAGATAGCCATAAACACTATGTCCTCATTCTCTTCATCCTCTGATTCCTCATCGGTAACACCTTCATCCACTGCAACAAGACAATTTCTTCTACCTACTCCTTTATACTTCCTAAACCTCTCCAGTTTATCCTTATTGTCATTTTTAGGACAGTTAACAGCTATATGTCCTATCTTATTGCAGGAAAAACACTTTAGAGGAAGCTTACCTCTGTATTTTCCAATGCCTTTTGGAAGTCTCTTGGCAAGAAGAGCTTCAAAGTCCATCAGAATTTCCTCATCATCCATATCTCTGCTTGGCCTGGATTCATAACTGGTACTAACCTCTTTTCCTTTTCTAGTTGGTACGAAGGAAGCAGACACTCTAAAGGCTGACTCAATCTTTTGAACACTACCATCATAGCTATTCAATTCATATGCAGTCAACTTTGCAATAATAGAGTCTAAAGATACCTTGGTTTTGTCGATAGACCTTAGCTCCTGAATAGTGGCAACCCTAATTGCATAGACTAGTAAAAGTGATCTCAAAACTTTACTGACAACAGTGGCATCATCAATTGTTTCACAAGTGCTCTTGATCTCTCCAACCATTGTCTTTATTCTTATGCCATACTGCTAAATGGT
Source organism: Cryptomeria japonica (assembly GCF_030272615.1). Classification (NCBI taxonomy): domain Eukaryota; kingdom Viridiplantae; phylum Streptophyta; class Pinopsida; order Cupressales; family Cupressaceae; genus Cryptomeria; species Cryptomeria japonica. Next base: position 735,509,851 of record NC_081413.1, read on the forward strand.
CTCTCCTTCAACCATCCTCATATCTTCAAACTTTCCTCTAAGGCTTTCTTCCTTAGTCTGCTTGACATGTTCATCACTGCCATAAATAGATTCCATTTTGTCCCACGCATCTTTTGGATTGTCCTTATCTTGTACATCAATGAACTCTACATCAGACAAGTTGCTAATAAGGGCTTCCATGACTTGCCCATTTTCTTGTATCTCTCTTTTATGATCATCAGTTAGAATGCCAAAGGGGATTACATAGGCATTCTCCACATAGTTCCAGTGTTGTGTACCCAAACTCTTGATGTATATCTTCATTATGTCCTTCCATATTTTAAAGTTATCCCTATTGAACTTAGGACCTTCCCTCTTCATCATGAAAGAAAGATATTTTGCCTCAAGTGGTTAAGCTTATATCACCGAGGACATGGATGTGCTCTGATACCAATTGATGAATAATGATGAACCACTAAGGTCCTAACTAGTACTGAGAGGGGGGGTGAATCAGTACACACAAAAACTTTCTCCTATACTTAGACAAACCAAAACACAGATAACCGGTTGTCTTCACCATTGTACTTAACCATAGCAATATCGGTTAAAAATAAATACTTAAGACAACATTCAACAGATCTCAAATATTGATAGCTACTTCAACAGTTTAATCATGCATGAGTTGTACCAATAAAAACAACAACCATTAGATAATGCATGCATATCTAACTTAATCAAAAACCACTCAATCATCACATGAAAAACTCACAACCCATAACACAGATTTTTCACGTGGAAATCCAAATGGGAAAAACCATGGTGGGGATGAATACCCACAAGCTTGTTTGTGAACTCTTTTGAAGTCCACTCTATTAGGAGCCTAGTTCGGTTAAAGACTTTACAATAAGTGTTGGCATTTCAATAGAAGGAGATTGTTGATATTTAGTAAGGATATTGAGAAGGTTGTTGAAGATTATTTGATATAACTGAGAAAGGATGATAACTATCTTTATAACATTATTTTGTCATTGATGTCAAGAAATTGATTTCCTGATTCAGTATGATGTTGCCATATCTTAAGAAGTATGTTTTGAAGAGAATTAAGATGTCGGTAAAAGACACAGAAAGAATGTGATGAATAAGGGGAGAAATAAGATATTTAATGGGCAACTATTACCGAGTTAGACAATGATGAGATCATGATGTTTAGATTGTTTTGATATCCTACATATGTTGTTGATTGTAAGGTTAATACTATACTATGTCACCAAGAAAAGAACCTAGTCGGTAAACCCTAAGGAACCTAGTTGGTAAACCCTAAGGTTATCGATATTGGTTAATGAAGGTGGAATGTCTACCGAGTAAAGTTTAGTATTTACCAAGTTGCAACCGAGTTATGACAGATCGCATTGGATGGATAAAAGCATTATTTAATGAAGGACAATGATTAGCTAGAGATGTATAAATGATTGATATGTTGCGCATGAAGTTTGTTAAGGATCTATGGTAAAGGAAAATCGACAGGAAGATCTATAGCTCAGATTGAACCGCAATAACCTTGTGCAAGTTCCAAGAAAGGACTACAAGTCCCTAGGCAAGGTAAAACATTTTCAGATCAAAGGATACATTGAACCTAGTCAAGTTTGAAGATCTGATGGCTAAGATTGATCATGGGAAATGTGATCAAGGAGATTAAGCGGTTAGAAATTGTTTATAAATAAGGAATTGTTGATAAACAATGTATGCGGGCAAGTGTAAGCACAGGGATGCTACATACTAATTACCAAGCATAGAAGCTTGAAGACCTATTTGAATAATAGAGTAGAGAGCCTAGCAGAGGGACAAGATAAGTCCTATGACTAGATTGTTTTGAGAAAATAAGAATCTACTTTAGCATTTTAGATGTGAAGTTGCAGATATATTTTTATTATTGTTATTTTGTAAGTGACAGAAAATCTCTTAATCGAGTGGACTTAACAGTCTTATTTGTAAACCCTCTAGCAAGGTAACATTCTAAATGAGTGTTTGAAATCCTTTGACAAGATCACTTCTAACAAAGTGAATATCCTAACAGATTTGAGGGAAATCCCTTAACCGGGTCACATCTAGCAATATGTTTGTAATCTTTAACAAGATTTTCTTTTAACCGAGCATACTCTAGAAGAGTATATTTCTTAGTGGGTCCGAAATCCCACAGTTGTTTTTCCCTATTTGGGTTTCCACATTAAATCTAGTGTTATATGTGTTATGATGATTATGATTTTATAAGTTAGCATGTTTAACAATTTTTTGTTATATTGCTGAAGTAACAGTTACCAAGGTTGAATATGTTGATTTTATGGAAGATTATGTTTGTATGATTCACCCCCCCCCCCCCTCTCATCTTGTTAGCTATTGGCATCTGTACTTTAAATTTAGTATCAAAACTTACAATTGGTATTAGAGATTTGGACTCTAGAAGAAAATTTTAAAGGTACTTGAGGCAAAGATCCGAAGATGTATAAAAGGGATGCACCAAAGCTGAACAAGCCAAGTTTCTCCACATGGTAGAAAAGGATGAAGCTGCATTTATTAAGAATTGGAGAATATGCTACATATTTTCTAGAGAATGATTACATACCACCAAGAACCAACACAATGACCTTGGAAGAGATAAAGGCGAAGCAAGAACATATTCAAGCTATGATTGAAATAACATCAGTATTGACCGACTCAGAGTTTAATAATCTAGAAGGCTGCAATGATGCAAAAGCAATGTGGACTAAGCTCATATTAGTGCATGGTGGTGATTAACATGTTCAAATAGAAAAAGTAGATAGTCCAAGAGGACAACTTGAATCCATGAGAATGAATGAAGGTGAGAACATAACCCAATATAGTACAAGGCTAAAGGAGATTGTCAATCAAATTAAAGGAGTAGGATGAACTATTGAAGAAAATGATGTAACAAGTAAGTTTTTGAGAACACTTCTACCAGCTTATGCTATTTGAGTCTCTGCAATTAATGAATTCAGGTATGTACCTAACATACCATTTTCTTTGGATGCTACTATTGGTAAGCTACATGCATTTGAGTTAAGTAATTTTGATAACAGTGGGTCTTCCGTAAATAAAGTAGAATCTGCATTTAGTTCTTTTCATATTGGTGAATTTGATGATTACAATGATAGAATGAGTAAGTACTCTGAAGGGAATCATAGTGGAGCAAGGGAAAGATTTCATAGGAACATGGAAGAAGTACACAAACTATATGAGGAAATCAAGAAGCAAGAAGAGTTTGAAACATTACTAGTTAGAAGGTTACTGAGAGGCAAAGGTAAGTATAAAGGAAAGCTACCTTTAAAATGTTTCAATTGTGATAAAATAGGACATATGGCTTCTAACTTCCTTGACAAAGAATCTAGTGAAAAGAGAGAATACTAAGATAACAGACAGAAAGACAACCAATACATAGGACACTGAGACTTCAGAAGGAGAGATAGGAAGACATGTCTAGTAGCTGATGAGGAATCCAACGATGATAAATCTGATGAAACTGATACAGAGGAAGTTGTTTATATGGCTATTAAAGATGGATCTAATGAAGAAAGGTATGAAGAAAAATCCCTAATATCTCACATAAATAATAATGATTCTTGGATCATAGACAGTGGATGCTCACATCACATGACAGGTGATAAACACAAGTTTGTTAAATTAGAAGACTATGATGGAGGCTATGTAAGATTTGGTAATGATGCACCATGTCCAATGAAAGGTAAAGGATCTATAACACTTCTTGACAATGCTAAATGTGATGATGTATACTAGGTTGAAGTTTTGAAATACAATTTGTTGAGTGTAGCACAGCTAAAAAATACAGGATACTGAATAGAATTTTAGAAAGGAATTGTCAAAGTTCATGACAAGCATGGAAAGTTAGCTGCTACCGGGACACAAACAAAAGGTAATACATTTCATCTTAACTCAACGTGGAACAAGTGTCTTTATGCTAAGATAGATGATACTTGGTTATGGCATAAAAGGTTTTGTCATGTAAATTTTGATAATCTGATCAAAATAAGTAAGAAGCACCGAGTAAGAGGTCTACCGAGTCTGGAAAAACTTGAGAATGCTATGTGCTGAGGATGCCAGATGGGTAAGATGACAAGATCAAGCTTTACAAGTAAGTCCTACACTTCTAAGGGAATTATAGAGCTAGTACACACTGATCTTTGTGGTCCCATGAAAGTTCAAAGTTATTATGGTGATAAGTATTTCTTATTATTTGTGGATGATTACTCAAGGATGATGTTAGTTATGTTTTTAAAAGAAAAATCAGAAGCTTTTCAAATGTTTAAATGGTACAAGGCAAGAGTTGAAAATGAAACAGGAAGACAGCTGAAATGTCTTAGATCTGATAGAGGAGGAGAATTCACTTCTGATGAATTTAACTTATTCTACAATGATCATGGTATAAAAAGGAAAGTATCTGCACCGAGAACACCATAGCAAAATGGGATAGTTGAGAGTAGAAACAGATCAATTGTAGATTGTGTCAGAACCCTAATGATAGAAAAGAGGGTACCTCGAACATTTTGGAGAGAAGTAATCAGCACTGCAATTTACTCCCTGAACTGAGTTCAACTGAAGAAAGGAACTATGAAGACACCTTATGAGATCTGGTATGACAAGGAACCTAATGTAAGTTATTTTAAAATATTTGGAAGTAGATGCTATGTTCACAAAGATGACAGAAATGGAAAGTTTGATCAGAAAAGTGAGGAAGGAACATTTCTTAGTTATTCTTCTAGAAGTAAAGCATTTAAATGTCTGATCAAATCATCTAACAAAATAGTAGAAAGTGCAAATGTGAAAATTGATGAATTTGTAGAAAGAAATGATGGAGGAAATTCCAAAGAACCAAAAAATTATGAAGAATTTGTTTATGTTCAACCAAGAAGTCCTACCGAGAAAGCTGCTGAAGAAAATGAAGATAATGTCCAATTACCGAGTGATGAAGAAGATCATGCACAACCTACCGAGCCTATGTTATCCAAGTATGTCAGAAGACATCATGCATTAAGTCAGGTTATAGGAGATAAGGATGATCCAATGATGACGAGGAATAAACTGAGACAGAACACATGTCTAATATCTCAATTTGAACCGAGAATAGTAAAAGAGGCATTTAACAGTGAAGATTGGGTAAATGCTATGTCAGAAGAGATTGATCAAATCAAGAAGAATGACACATGGACACTAATCCCAAGACTGAAGGACAAAAATGTAATTGATACTAAGTGGATTTTCAAAAACAAGCTAAATAAAAAAGGCGAGGTCATTCGAAACAAAGAAACTATTTTGCAAAGGTTATGCTCAAGAAGAAGGAATAGATTATGGTGAGACTTTTGCACCTATGGCTAGACTTGAGGGAGTAAGAACATTGTTGGCATATGCTACTTTCAAAAATTTCAAGGTATATCAAATGGATGTTAAATTTGCATTTTTGACTGGTATACTAGAAGAAGAAGTTTACATTGAACAACCTAAAGGATTTGTTGAAGACAGGAGTAAAGATCAGGTATGTAAACTAAACAAAGCTTTATATGGTCTGAAACAAGCACCTAGAGCATGGTATGAGAGACTGCACTCTTACTTAATCAAGATTGGTTTTATACGGACAAGTGAAAACAACAATATGTACATGAAGAATGATGAGGACAATGGAATACTGATCTCAGCCATATTTGTTGATGACATTATATTTTGTGGAAATGACTCTCTATGCAAAAACTTTGGAAATGAAATGTGCAAAGAATTTGAGATGTCACTAATCGGTGAGATAGAGTATTTTATAGGTTTACAGATACTGCAAATGAAAGATGAGATTTTCATTACTCAATCCAAGTACATAAAGGAAATCTTGAAGAAATTTGGAATGGAGGATTCTATTCTATAAGTACTCCTATGACTACCAACTATAAACTATCAAAGAATGATGAATCTGCATCTGTTGATGAGACACTTTACCGATCTATGATTGGGAAGTTGCAATATGTTGTGCATAGTAGACTGGATATAGCACATGCAGTAGGTATTGTTGTAATATTTTCTGTAGATCCCAAGGAAACCCATATGACAACAATCAAGAAAATTTTCAGATACCTGAGAGGCACTGAAGATTATGGCTTAGTATATGAAAATAAGAATGATTTTGATTTAAAAGTTTATATTGATGCTGATTGGGCAGGCAACATAGATGACAGGAAAAGCACAAGTGGTGGAGCTTTCTTTTTAGGAGAAAGACTAGTGGGTTGGCTTAGCAAGAAACAAGGATGTATCTCACAGTCAACAACAGAAGTTGAATATGTTGCTGCAGCATTGAATTGTACCAATATAGCATGGATCAAACAACTATTGGAAGGTATAAATGAGAAAGTTATCAAGCCAATAACTATATTCTGTGATAATACTAGTGCCATTAACATTTCAAAGGATCCAGTAATGCACTCTAAGACAAAGCATATATCTATAAAGTATCATTATCTTAGAGAAGAAGTTCAAGAGAAGAAAGTTGTGCTGGAATATATTAGTTCAAAGGAGCAATTAGCAAACATCTTCACAAAGCCATTGCCAAGGGACACTTTTGAGTATCTTAGAAGCAAGTTAGGGGTCCTACCCCTATCTTCTACTCACTGACAGAGTTCGATGAAAGCATCAATTCGATGAATCTACAGAATATTATGTGTGGATTGATGCTGAATTACGCACTTTAGAAGGTTTTCTAAAGGTATGTAGGAAATAGTGAATAGAGACAAGTTGCTCTGATCGAGACTGAGATGATACATAGCAAGGCAAATCACTTCACAGGGGAAGAAATCATGATTTAGTTCTTTTACTTTTTGGCATTGTTGTCAAAGGGGGAGAAGAATAAATGGTTGACTGAATGGTAAAATCCTAAATGATGAAAATAACAGAAGACTAATGACAGGAGGAGAAGATTACTGCAAAATGGAGAAGACTAAATGCAAGACAACAACTCAGAAGCCTAATGAAAAAGGGAGAAGACTTCAGAAGATTTTAACAGCTCAAGGATAATAGGAGAAGTCTAACAACAATCTGAATCCGAATCAATTTGAATATCTTGTTGGTATTACCATTTAAAAGTTGGTTTTGCCATCAATGCCAAAGGGGGAGATTGTTGGCATTTCAATAGAAGGAGATTGTTGATATTCAGTAAGGATATTGAGCAGGTTGTTGAAGATTATTTGATATAACTAAAAAAGGATGATAACTATCTTTATAACATTATTTTGTCATTGATGTCAAGAAATTGATTTCTTGATTCAGTGTGATGTTTCCATATCTTAAGAAGTATGTTTTGAAGAGAATTAAGATGTCGGTAAAAGACACAGAAAGAATGTGATGAATAAGGGGAGAAATAAGATATTCAATGGGAAACTATTACCGAGTTAGACAATGATGAGATCATGATGTTTAGATTGTTTTGATATCCTACATATGTTGTTGATTGTAAGGTTAATACTATACTATGTTACCTAGCAAAGAACCTAGTTGGTAAACCCTAAGGTTATCAATATCGATTAATGAAGGCGGAATATCTACCGAGTAAAGTTTAGTATTTACTGACTTGCAACCGAGTTATGACAGATCCCATTGGATGGATAAAAGCATTATTTAATGAAGGACAATGATTAGCTGGAGATGTATAAATGATTGGTATGCCATGCATGAAGTTTGTTAAGGATCTATGGTAAAGGAAAATCGGCAAGAAGATCTACAACTCAGATTGAACCCCAATAACCTTGTGCAAGTTCCAAGAAAGGATTACAAGTCCCTAGGCAAGGTAAAACATTTTCAAATAGAAGGATACATTGAACCTAGTCAAGTTTGAAGATCTGATGGCTAAGATTGATCATGGGAAATGTGATCAAGGAGATTAAGCGGTTCGTAATTGTTTATAAATAAGGATTTTTTGATAAACAATGTATGTGGGCAAGTGTAAGCACAGGGATGCTACATAGTGATTACCGAGCATAGAAGCTTGAAGACCTATTTGAATAACAGAGTAGAGAGCCCAACAGAGGGATAAGATAAGTCCTATGTCTATATTGTTTTGAGCAAATAAGAATCTGCTTTAGCATTTTAGATGTGAAGTTGCAAATATATTTTTATTACTGTTATTTTGTAAGTGACAGGAAATCTCTTAACCGAGTGGACTTAACAGTCTTATTTGTAAACCCTCTAGCAAGGTAACATTCTAAATGAGTTTTTGAAATCCTTTGACAAGGTCACTTCTAACAAAGTGAAGATCCTAACAGATCTAAGGGAAATCCCTTAACCGAGTCACATCTAGCAATGTGTTTATAATCTTTAATAGGATTTGCTTTTAACTGAACATACTCTAGAAGAGTATATTTCTTAGTGGGTCTGAAATCCCACAGTGGTTTTTCCCTATTTGGGTTTCCACGTTAAATCTGGTGTTATATGTGTTATGATAATTATGTGTTTATAAGTTAGCATGTTTAGCAGTTTTTTTTATATTGCTGAAGTATCAATTACCGAGGTTGAATCTATTGATTTTATGGAAGATTAAGTTTGTATGATTCACCCCCCCCCTCTCATCTTGTTAGCTATTGGCATCTGTACTTTACATTTAGTATCAGAACTTACAATAAGGTCTTGTTAGGAACCAATCCGGTTAAGGATCACCCGATTAAGGGATGGCTATATACCCTGTTAAAGGTTAAAACCCTGTTAAGATTTACCTCGCTAGAGGATTTAAATAACTCAATGAACTTGAGCCACCTGGTTAGAGGATTTACAACAAATCCTGTTAAAGCTACCCGATCAAGGGATTTAGCTTCTATTGAAATGGTTTTAAGACAACAGGTAAAACTTCGATCTGATAACAACACTCCTTGATAAGGTAGATCCTTTATAGTTCCTCTCTTCTGCAATCACACTCTGCAGATTCCTCACTCTAGTTTGGCAACTATCAAATCTCCAACATGCAGACACAAACACAACTTTTGCCAACCACAACAATAACAAAACTCATCGACCCTATAGACAACAATTAGGTCGATAGCATAAACCCTAAACCCTAAACATTTTAGGTTTACAATTACAAGTGGTCCAATCCTGACCATCAAATACATTACATAGAATGAAATGATCTAAAATAGATCTCAAGTCATCCTGCATCATCCAATCTTGACTGCATCTAGAAAATAGTAACCCATCACGCAGTTTTCACATACCACTAAGAAAAATGCACATTCTCGAGGTAGACATTTAATGCATTTGATCTTCACATGCAAGATCCTCAAATAAATCCTTCACGTGCATAGCTGATGTGGAATCTTGATCCTTATCCTTGTTCTTAACTAACTCATCACAAAAATCATCAGTTGCACCACACAAGCCAAACCGGAAACCCTAGAGCTGAACAGAGACTACCAACCGGTATTCACACTTAGTGAATCGTGAAACCAGTCCACTCATCCAATTGACCATAACCGCTTCCGATATTCATACCAGTGCATACCGATTCACCTACTTGAGCACTTATTGACATCAATGACAACATACATTATCACCACTTCATCATATGCCAATTGTTCTTTCCTCTTGGCTTGAGCAGATGATAACCTTTCTTGTAGGATAAGAATGAATTCATTTGCAAAATTCAATTCTTCCTGGAATTTTAGGTTCTTCATCCTTTCAGCATCATAATCCTCAAGAGCCATCTCAAGTTTCTTTTCCATAGCCATGTTCAAAGATTCTGGTTTCAGGATCTTCCTCAAGCTATTAAACTTCCTCCGAGGTACTAGGCTCTGATACCAATTGTTGGGATCTAAGAACACTGAGAGGGGGGGGTGAATCAGTGTTATACCAGAATGAATAGTTTTTAACTTTCTAGACCATGCATATATACTAGTAAACAAATAAACATATAGCAAGAATCAAATAAACCATAACACATGGAATTTATACATGGAAAACCTCAATGAGGAAAAACCATGGTGAGATTTGTGACCCACAATATTAGTTCATTGGCCATATGAAAAGATATTACATATAATGGGGGCCTACACATGTAGGAAGGCACACTTCCTAGAGCATACTGCTCATCAATAAAGAGTCTCACTCACTACAAGCTTCTACCAAAGTAAAATACTGAAAATGAACTCAAAAATGCATCTCCTGTGCCAAATAGAGTTCTGGTTCTAGCTCTGTTCTGTACTAGTTCATAAACCCTAAACACTACTATCGGTATCTCTTCTCCTCCAAGAATTCTTTCCAATCTATCTACAGATCATTGCATGATATAACATTCACATACAAAATGATCTTCATACATATACTTTGCATTATATAGTTCTGCTATATTCTCCTATGTCGTATCCTATATCATATTCAAAATGACCTAGTAGACTGGCCTATATACGCATTACAAACAATATGCCTTATGTTGGCTTACAATACATTACAAAAAGATATTCAATTTCAGCCTTGACAATAATTACAAAATGATTTTCTAAATAAATCTTCCTTGATGTCGGCTTCCTTGAAGTATTGATTCTGATGTCGGTGTCGATGTAGCCCTGAATGCTTCCAATGCCAATATCTAGCGATATATGCCTCCTAGTGTCGGTTTGTGACTTCCATCAGATCTTGTTGTCATCAGTGACAACAAAATGAATCTAATGAGTGTCAATTGCCAACAACATAAAGCAGACATACCAGTTAGATAGGAGGATAGCATAAATGCAACCACACATAAAAGGGACATCACATAACACCAGATGTACGAGAAAAACCCAATATGGGAAAAACCTCAGTGAGAAGTGTTGTTGGAGTCTACTGCTCCAATCCAACCTCACAATGGAAACCTCAGTTACAGCATTTAGGGCACCAACCCAAGGAGTATCGTTCCTCCTTTAGGGAACCAACCCTTGCACTAAGCTCCAACTCAATGATCTATAATAAACATATATCAAATACAAAAGTAATATCTTTGTTTTAAAAGAACTTTGTAACTCTTATGCAAATCTCTCCACCGGTTCTCCTCTCTTCAATCCTCTGTCAGTTCTTTGCTCACCTTCTCATTGCTGCAACCTTATCTCTTGCTACAACTCACTCTCAACTTCAACCTTACCAATTCAGCCTCTTCTTCTTCTCTGTTGGTTATACTCTCTGCTCACTACTCTTTGATCACATTACTGCTAGCCACCACCGGTATTCTTCTCTCAATTAGTTGTCTGCTATCTGATTCCTGTCAGTTCTCAACTTACCGGATCTTCACCTCAATCTTTTGTGACTCTTCTTTGCCAGTTTAGTCACCGCTGGTATACTCCTCTATCAGATTTAATGGCAGACTACCGGTTGCCTCACTCTTTTCAGTTGTTCTCTTTAGACCAAATCTCTTTCACACACTTAGTCTCTTCTTTGATTTTCATTGAGCACTTGATTGATTTTCTCTCTCATGTAGCAACCACAACTACATCTTTCACTCACACTCTTATAGCCAATTTTTCCTGCCTAAATGTGAGTTTGAATATTGGCATGCTAGGAAATCCGCCATGCACTGAATCTGCATGCTATCTGATCTCTAATCATTGTGACATATCATATCCAATTAGATATCATGTCCTTGATTGATAATAAACACTCCATCAATGAGCATCGCCATTCTATTTACCTTGTGAATCACATCTTCTCTCTTTAGCCATCTATAGCATGATTTTTGGCCTTTTGTGCGATCAATCACATGCATGATGTTGTTTCCTTCACCCTCTTCAGTCTGCCAAATTAGTCTATGTTGGATCTCTATTGTTTCCTTGATCTCGAGTTTCAATCCTCTACCATCCTTCCTCAATCTTTGTAGTCATCATTTAATGTTGGACCAACATGTTGCCATTTGCATGAAGATTGCATTGATGAACTATTATGTTGCCATTGATGTCAATTATAATCGGTAATGATGTTGTTATGATTTTGTTTTGCAACCAGTAGGTGAGATAGTGAAGTAAACTAGTATTACTTGAGAAGAAGTGAGATCAACCGGTAACCCTACCTATTGATGTGCCAAACCCTAACTGATGGAGCTTGGTGACTCGGTTGTATTGGTCTATGATCAAATGGTCAGCGATAATGATTATGCCACATATGCACATTGTATGTGAAGAGTTTCAAATGGTTTTTGGCTTGTAGAGATAGCGGTTTTATCTTGGGAATGAGAGAGTACATGGCATGAAGTAGAAACCATGTGATGAGTTACATGGATTGATGAAGTAGTGATCAAGGAGCGATCGAGGTTGTCTTGAATCATGTGCAATGATTTCAATGTAATCTAACGGTCATACTTGGACTGATTTGTTTGTAATCTCTATGAGATCTTAGTTTTTTGATGTGTTACCAACCTATTGTTTTTCTTATAAGGTCAATGAGTTGTTTTGTTGCAATGTTGGCAATTTTGACTAAGTGTAAGTATGATTGGTTGCCAAACCAGGTGCATTTGCAGTATGTGTGAAGGAAGATAGGAGTATGAAAAGGATATGATCCAGCAGAGTAGTGCTATTCACCAGACCAACAAGCCTTTGTTGTTCTCTAACAATTACAATAGTCAAATCCCTTAATAGTGTAAGCTCTAACAAGATTAGTGCTATCCAAATCCTCTAACCAAGTGATCCATTAGCTTGGATTTCAAATCCTCTACCGAGGTTACTCCTAATAGGTTATTGCTTCTAATAGGGCATTATAGTCAATCCCTTATCTGGGTGGTCCCTAACAGGATCTGTTCTTAACAGGACTTTTTGTAAAGCTTTAACAAGCTTGGCTCCTAATAGGGAAAACTTCATAAGAGTTTAGAATACTTGTGGGTATTCATCCCCACCGTGGTTTTTCCCATTTGGGTTTCCATGTCAAAATCATTGTGTCAAGTGGTGAATATTTTTGTGGTTATGTTTGCTATGGTTAATTTGTTTAACTGCTAAATCCACTTAGATATGATATGATGACCGACAGTAATCTGAAATGTGCTTTTACTATTGTTAGTAAAGTATTTAAATGTTTTTGTTAAAAGGTTTTGAGATTTTTAGAGTTGTTAATCTGTTATGACAGTCAACCGGTATACTTGACAATTATATTGCAATTTGTAGTTTAGTGTTTGAACCAGTCAATTTTATGTTTGACTAGAGAGGTTGTTTTTGAGTTTGGTGAAAGTTTAGTCAGTTTTCTATCTACCGATTCACCCCCACCTCTCATTAGTTATATGGATCCTTATTGATTCATCATACCATCAATTGGTATCAGAGCATTTCAAGTCCTCTAGTGTCTAATCTTAACAGCTTGAGGTAAAGATATTGAAAAACATGATGAAGAAAGAAGGTACAAAGTTTAATAGGGAAAACTACAGAATATGGAGTGATAGGATGAAAACATATATCAAGAGTCTAGGAAGTCAATACTAGGAACATGTTGTTACTCAATATGTTGCACCTAGTGGGACTATGTCTAGTAATCAAAAGAAAGAGAAACAAGAAAATAATCAAGCATTGGAGGCCATTATCAGTTCTTTGTCTGATTCAGAGTATATTGATGTGCACGGTCTAGAGACTACTTATGATGTGTGGAAGAAACTTGAGGAAATCTATAGTTGTGATGCGCATGTGAAGATTTCTAAAGAAGAGATTCTGAGAGGTAAATTTGATGACATGCAGATGGCTAAAAGTGAGAATATTCAACAATATGGTCAGGGGATCAAGGAGATAGTTGGTGAGATCAAGAGTGCTGGTGGTAAAGTGGAAGATGCCATAGTGGTCAATAAAGTGTTGAGAACCTTTCTACTGGTCTACGCTATCTGAGTTGTAGCCATTTAGGAGCTAAAGTCTATTGATAAAAGTAAGGTAACACTTGACTCCATCATTGGTAAACTTATAGCATTTGAATTAAATGGTTATGATGGTAGTGCTCAAAAATCTGAATCTACATTTAGAGCTTCAGTTTCTAACCCACCTATGAGGAAAAGCAGTGATGTTAGTCATAGTTATGAGTCTAGATCTAGAAGAGAAGTTGATGATGAAGACATTTTGATTGAGCTTGAAGTATTGTTGGCCAAGCGGTTGCCCAGAGGTACCGGTAAGTACAAATGAGAAGGAAAAAGAGATTGTCTCATTGAAGTTGATGGTGGTATCACTAATGAGGAATATGAGGGAGATGTTAATGAAGATATTGTCTTTGCTACCATTAAAGAGGAGACATCTTATCAAAGGCATTAGTTTCTCACATGGATAGTTCTAATGATTGGATCATAGATAGTGGTTGTTCACACCACATAACCGGTGACCGAAGTAAATTTTTTACTTTGAAGGAATTTGATGGAGGAGTTGTAAGGTTTGGAAATGACTCACCCTGCATGGTAAAAGGAAAGGAAACCATTTCTCTTAGTGGAAAGAGAAATGCAGATGATGCCTACTGGGTTGAAGGATTAAAGTACAATCTTTTGAGTGTAGCTCAACTCAATGACAGAGGTTATCCATTGGAATTTAAGAATGGAATGTACAAAATCTATGGGGGCAAAGGTGAACTAATTGCAACCGACAAGCAAAAAAAAGGTAACCTATTTCACTTGAATCCTAAAGTCAACAACTGTTTAATTGCTAAAGTAGATGATAGTTGGCTTTGGCATCAGAGACAAGCAACCAAACACCAGACCAGTTTAAGCTCTACCGATTATCACTCAACATGCTCACATACATAGGCATCTCACCTTATACCGGTGAAGTCACTTATAGTCTCAAAAATTACTTGTCTTTCACCATACTAGTACATTCTTCTTCATACCGAATGACATACCTCTACCAGTAGCATGCCTACAATACCAATTGACATCAATGACAATTCAATGCCAACAATCTCCCCCTTTGGCATTGATGTCAACATCTTCTTTTCTAGTTATCTCCTCCTTTGATAGCAATGGCAAAGGGAACCTTAGTTTGACACCAATAATCTCTCCCTTGATTGCATCTGGTTAAGGCACACTCTCCCCCTGTATCCATGCTTCATGATTCAAGAGTCATAAGATAGTAGCAATGGTTGACTCCCCCTGAGTCATGCAATCTCCTATGCATTTTGGTCTTGCTAGATGGTGGGACAACTCCCATCTTTTGTGTCAAATACTCAAATGGGCCCAAAGGAAGTGGCTTGGTAAATATGTTAGCTATCTACTCATCAATGGGAACATACTCTACTATGACCTCCTTGTCTGCTACCTTCTCCCTCAAGAAGTGATACTTGATTGCAATGTGTTTTCTTCTTGAGTGTATTACTGGATTCTTAGAGATGTTGATTGCACTTGAGTTATCACACCGAATTGGAATGGGTTCCGGTATCTCCACTTGTATGTCTTTCAATGTCTGCTTCATCCATAAAACCTATGAACAACATGTAGCAACTGCAATATATTCTGCCTCAACAATAGATAATGACATTGAACCTTGCTTCTTACTATGCCATGATACTAACTCGTCTCCTAAGTAGAAAGCATCTCCACTTGTACTTTTTTGATCATCTATACTTCCTGCCAAATCTGCATCAGTATAAGCTTGCAAAGAAAAGTCTCCTTTCTTTGGATACCACAAGCCATAACTAATAGTTCCTTGCACATACCTGAATATTCTCATGACTGCATTCAAGTGAGATTGTTTAGGAGCATATTGGAGTCTTGCTACTAGGAAAATAGCTTGTACAATATCCAGTCTAGATATTGTTAAATACAATAGACTACTGATCATAGACCTATACAATGTTTGCTCAACTTCTGGTGATTCATCTAGTTTGCTCAGCTTACATCTGGTAACCATGGGAGTACTTATCGATTTGTTGTCCTCCATTTGAAATTTCTTTAGCATGTCTTTTGCATACTTGGTCTGGGAGATGAAAATTCCTTTCTCCTTCTGTGAGATCTGCAAACCAAGGAAATAGGACAACTCACCCAACATGGACATCTCAAACTCTGTCTTCATCTGATCTGCAAAATCTTTGCACATGATGTCCTTGTCTCCACTAAAGATAATATCATCCACATATACAACAACTATAATCATGTGGTCTCCATTTACCTTGACATACAAGTTGTCTGCATTCCCTTTCCATAATCCTTTCTACTTCAAGTATTTGTCTAACCGGGAATACCATGCTCAGGGAGCCTACCTTAAACCATATAGGGCTTTCTTCAACTAGCATACAAAGCTCTCATTTTCATGAAACAAGTACCCACCCGGTTTTTCCATACACACCTCTTCTTCAAGATTGCCATTGAGAAAAGCATATTTCACATCAATCTAATATACTTTATATCCCTTGTAGGCTGAGAAAGCTAAAAACATTCTTATTGCCTCTAACCTAGCAAATGGTGCAAAGGTTTCTTCAAAATCAATACCTTCCACTTGAGCATATCCTTTGCAAACTAACCTTGCTTTATGCAAGACTATCTTACATTCTTCATTCATCTTTCTCTAGTAGACCCATTTGGTACCTATGACATTCTTGTCTGTCAGTCTAGGAACAATTTCCCAAGTCTAATCTTTCTCAATTTGTCTCAATTCTTCATCCATGGCATCTACCAACTTTTCACTTTTGCTAGCATCATCAAAAGTTTTGGGCTCTACTTCAGTCATGAGATAGAAATTTACCTACTCACCTTCCCGGGCTAATCTCCTTCTGGTCTGCACACCTTCATTCCTATCTCCTATGATCGGTTCTTCCAAATGATTCTTCTACACATACCAGTTGGGGATCTTTTTTTGGTGTATCTTCTACCAATTCATTGTTAATTGTTCTTCATTTTCAACATTTGAATCATCAATGTATGGTGCCAATGCAGATTTTCCTCTATGTGAGTCTTCATCTATTCTCACATTTACATTCTCAACCACCCTTCTCAACCTCTTGTTGTAGCATTTGTAGGCTTTACTATTGGTTGAGTATCCCAAGAAGGTTCCTTCATCAATTCAGGAATAAAAACTTCCTAATCCATCAACATCTCTCTTGATGAAGCACTTACTTCCAAACACTCTGAAGTGCTTGAGTGATGGTTTCCTTTCATTCCATAACTCATAAGGAGTCATTCTACTATTCATTCTTAACTGTACCCGGTTTAAAGTGTAGATAGCAGTATGAACTACTTCCTCCTAGTATATATCTGATATGTTGGCCTCATTCAACATAGTCCTATCCATCTCCTTCGCTATCCTATTTTTTCTCTCTACCACCCCATTTTGCTGAGGTGTCCTTGCAGCTGAATATTATCTTTGAATTCCATGTTTCTCACAGTAGTCAACAATTTTATTAGAAGAAAATCCTCCACCCTGGTCAGATCTTAAGCATTTTAATCATTGTCCACTTTCATTTTCCACCATCTTCCTAAAAAAATTTGAATCTCCCAAATACTTGTGATTTGTCATGCAGGAAGGTTACCCAAGTCATTCTTGAGTAATCATCTATGAACAACATGAAATACCTTTCTCCAACCAATGCTCTTGTTCTTGTTAGCCCACATAAGTCGGTATGTATCAACTGCAAATGTCTTGAGGTGTTATATTCTTTTGTTTTTAATATGACCTTTGCTTGCTTACATTTGACACATTCATCACAGAATGTGCTTTCCGGTTTTATGATCTAAGATATGTTTCTCACATACCGGTTCTTCCTTATCTTAACCAGATTGTCAAAATTCACATGGCCCAGTCTTTGGTACCACAACCAGCTTTCATCAACCTATCCCATCATACATTGGGACTCATAGCATTCCTTTAAATTGTAGACATTACCATCTATTCTCTTTCCTTCTGCTACCACCTGACTGGTGCTTTGCTTCCTTATCTAGCAACTAATAGAGTCAAATGAGAACTTGTACCCTTTGTCACACATTTGAATTACACTCAGTAGGTTATGCTTCAAACCTTCCACATAGTACACATCATGAGCCTTGAGCTTTCCATCAATATTCAGTGTACCCCAACCTTTGATCTTGATGGAGGAGTTGTCACCAAAATGGATTGAACCACCATTCCAATCATCAAGCTTGATGAACTTTTTTTTATCTCCAGTCATATGATTTGAGCAACCACTATCAACTACCCATAAATTCCTTCTTTCAGCATGTAGAGAAATCTGTACAATCAGGATAGACTCTGTCTTGTTTTTCTCCTTCTCTACCCAAACTAGTTTCTCTTCTTTTTGTAGACACCTAAAAATGGTCAACGCTTGTGGAGTCATACTTTAACATTTGCGCATTGCCTCATTTTAGGTTTTTGTGTTGCATTAACATTTCTTCCATTTTGCACACTTGGTTTTTATCATTTGCAAATGTCGAGTCATTCTTCTGCATTCTTCAATCATCTCACCTTCGAATTTGGTCTTGTCGATAACAATCTTCAGTCATGCTTTTGGTCAATCCTATCCTGTCGCATCAATGTGCATGCTCATTTTGGACATCGTCAATCCTAATTAGGGTTTTGTCCTCTTTTCAAATTTGTCATCTTCGGATTGATTTTGTCATCGATCGTGGTCATTTTCAATCTTGTCGTTTTGCAATCTATTTTGTCATCGATCCTTATCCTCTTGTCAATTTTGTCATCTTGTGATCAATTTATCATTAATCATTGTCGTCCTCTCAATCATGTCAATTCGGATCAATTAGTCATTGTTCCTCGTCAATTGGCGCATTTTTCAATCAAATCATTTATCACATTGGTCATTTATCAATTCAAAATCATGATCAAATCGAATCGACATTAATTATCTTTTGTCAAGACCTAATTGTCATTCTTGCATGGCTAATTCATCTTCTAAGGTTTTATGATTTATTCATTTAACCTAATTTGTCATTTCTTCCTCTAGGTTAAATAATTTATTTATTTATCCTAAGTCTTCTCGTCGCAATTAAATATTTATTTAGTTGGCTAATTATTCCTCTTTTTGTGAATTAATTAATAAATGACAAATTATTAATTAATTTACCTAATTTTCATCATTTCTAATTTCCTAATTTTTCATCATTTCTAATTCCTAATTTCCACCTATTTTCTAATTGTCAAATTTAATTTCCACCTAATTAAATTGTCTCTAGTTTCTCCCTATTTTTGTGCTTCGGTGGAAGCATGAATTTCTCATGCGTCATACTCTTGGCATAGCAAGATGTCATAAGGTTCTAGTTCTCTAACCTTTGCATTGGCAATATGTCATAATTCATGACATAGAAGGTGTCATAACCTTCTTCTTTTCACTCAATTGTGCCATTTTTGAAATCAATTGCTTCTAATGTCCATTTCATGCTAATTTGATCTTTTCTCCAATTTGTCTATAAATTGGATGATTTTTCTTCAATCAAGACTAATCACATTATTGAAGAATCAGATTATTGAATTTCTAATCATTTTGTCAAATCAATCACGCTTCGAGTACTCTTGCGCCAATATCTTGTCTACTTGCTTTCATCTCATGTGTATGCACTTGAAGGTGAGATCCACAAACAAAGGCTATTTGAAGAAGAAAGAAGGACAATGGAGTTGCATGAAGGAAGCATTCAGATCTACCTTTGGTTTGCTTAGTTTTTAGTTTTGAATGTTTTGCTTTTCATGTCTTTATTGAGTGTGTTTAGGATAGATCATTTCTTTTGAGCTTTTGTGATTGAGCTAGATTAGTTTTGATATGCTTTGATGATTTCCACATTTCCTACATACACTTTCTTTTCCTCTTCTATCACTTTGTGTTTCGGTTTTGTTTCCAACTTCTCATTCGGTACAATTCTCTTTCGCTTGTCAATTCCTAGCTAACAATACCTTGCTATGTGACCAAAATTTTGACACTTATAGCATTTTACATTAGCACTATAAGATGTACTCAATGCATTCTTGTAGGACATTTTCATATTATTCCTACATTCATAACTCTTGTGACCAAATTCATTGCAATTATAACATATGACATTTGTACTTTGTAATGCAACAAATGAGTTTCTACTCTCAAAAATAGGGTTGGCATTCATTTTCCTACAAACTACCATTCTATGACCGAACTTATTACACCGGTGACAATAGCCATGAAAATTTGGAACATACTGGTTAGGTTGTCTTGAATCTGCAAATGACTACCTCATTAGGGGTCTTCCTTTCATGTTGCTAACCCTTGTGAATCCTTCATTATCAATGCTTCCATTTCTCCTTGGATCTACATGTCGGTGCATTGAGTGTGGTCTCAGATCATTGATTGAGTATACCGGTTTGTGTGGCGGTTTCTAGTAGCATCTGCATATGTCTTCTTGTCGGTATCCTTGCCTACCATGAATTTCTTCTTCTCTTCACTCTTATTTGAAGAAGTGAATTGTATCTCCTTATTAGATGTGTCTTTGTTATTTGAACTTTGACCTTCTTGAAAACCTAAGCCACCGGTATCTTTGGATTGCTTCTATTTTCTCAGCTTCTTGTCCAAGGCTTCAGTGTTGCCTTCAAATTTGCTTCTCACTTTTATTTCTTCCTGACTTTTCTCTAAGTCCTTTTGGAGTTTTACTATTTCTACTTCCAAATTTTGATGTTCCTTTTCCTTCTCACTCAGACCAGTACTAGTGACTTCACACATCCTCTTGGCCTCTTCCAACTGAAGTTTTAGATCTGTGATTGTTCTCTTGGACTCTTCAAGCGATTGCTCCAACAATTCTTATTTTTCAGCTGCAACCCTTTTTACCTTCTTTAAGTCTCTTCTTATTTTTTTTAGCTCATCTAAGGCACTAATGAGTTCTGCTTCAAGGTATACTTCTCCTTCTTGATCTTCCTCTTCTGCTTCTTTAGGTACCAATACCTCTTGAGCCATAAAAAGGTTTTCTCTGACATCATCTCCACTACAGTAGTCATGTGAGGCACTTTCCTCATCTGTGGTATCATCTTCATGTGTGTAAAGACTAGTCTGCTTCCGATAGCCTTTCTACCATGTCGGTAGATATTTTTCTTCCTATCTTTACTATATGATTTGCTGCCTCTTAATTGATCGTATTCATTCTTATCACCATAAGGACATTTAGCAACAAAATGCCCAATCTTTCCACAGTTGAAACATTTCAAAGGCAACTTGCCTTTATATTTGTGTGAACCTGTCTGGAGTCTTCTGACAAAGTTTTCCATGAAGTCATCAGAGTCTCCATCGGTTGCGTCATGAGAAGATTATTCTTTTCCTTTTATTGATGTCTTGAATGCAACTTCTTTCTTCACAACATCAGTATCGACAGTCCTCATTTCATAAGCGGTTAGGGAGCCATACAACCCATCCATTGTAAATACTTTCAGATCTTTTGCTTCTTCTATAGCTGAGACCTTTGTATCATACTTGGATGTAAGAGATCTAAGTACTTTCTCTACTACCACCTCATCTTTTACTTCTTCTCCAAGCCCTCTAATGGTATTTGTTGTTTCATCAACTCTTTGGAGATAGTCAACTATCTTCTCTTCATCTTTCATCTTCAAACCCTCAAGTTGTGCTCTCAATGTCTACAACTTGGCTTCCTAGACTTTAGCATAGCCTTCAAATATCTTCTACAACTTGTCCCAAGTTTCCTTGGTAGAAGAGCAGTGCATGACTTTAACAAACTCATTATCAGACAACCCACTAAGAATGGCATTCTTAGCTTTATCATTGTTCTCATATTCCCTCTTAGCATCTGGATCAGTAGGGGGATTATTAGGAATTGTATATCCATTTACAACCGACATCCATACATCACAACCTAGAGAGGACAAATAGGTTTCCATTCTTCTACTCCAAAAGGCATAGTTGACACCATCAAACATAGGATATTTTGAGGAGGCGGATTCATTTCTTGCCATTATGAACACAAGACGAGATCTACCCAATATAGAGAATGCTTTTGACAAAACAAGGTACCTACACTCTGATACCAATTGTTGGACACAATGGATCACTAAGAGTGGGGGGGTGAATCAGTGATTTAAACTCTTTTCCTTCAACAAGGAGATATCGGTTATATATAAAAAAACTAAGAGATAACTGATAGCTATAATAGTGATAACAAGGTGTGTGAAAGGATTTGCTAAAACATTAATATACTACATGCACAAAGATGCAACACACAACACCAAATATATACGAGGAAAACCCAAAGTGGGAAAACCTCGGTGAGAATAGCTGTTGGAGATCTTCTGCTCCAATCTAGCCTCACAATAAAACTTTGAGTATAATATTTAGGGCACAAAACCAAGGAGAACCAACCCTCTGATTTATGATCACCAACTCAAAGGAGCACCAACCCCTGCACAATTTATAGGCTATAACCTAAAGGAGCTACAACCCCTACACTAAGCTGCAACTTAGTGAAAACTGTATAAAACTTAGATATACAAATGAAATCACTGTTGCAAATGAAGCCTTGCAACCTTACAATATTCTCCTTTGTAGGTTTTAGCCTTACCAATCTGTATACTCTCCACTCACTCTGCAACTTGACTTTGTTGATCACTTGTCTCAGTCCCCTCTCACAATGTCTTTTTCACCTTCAACTCACACTTGATCACTCTTAATCAAGCACAACTTTTGTCGGTTTGTCACCTCTATGTTCAAAGCACACTCCACCAGTTGTTCCTTACATCGGTTTACTCTACTTCTCCTTATCATTCAAATCTTTGCTCATAAACACTAGAAGTGTTTATCTCTTCGGCTCTCAGACAATTATTTTATGCTTATCTTCAGTCTGCAGCAGCAACAAATCATAGTCTCAAGTCATCATTTTTAAACTTGAGCTTTCCTACCAAGAATCAATTCAAACTTGGGGTGGTTAGGGTTTCCTTTACCCGACACAATCTGCATGAGATCTAATCCAGTCTATCTTGGATTGATCACCTATACTCGAGGAATGCATCTGTACATGTTTCCCATTATCCAATGCATACTTGCTAAAGATAGCAATCTCGTACATGATTTTCTACCTTGAAATCTGTCAACTCATAAAAAGCTCAGTTGTTTCCTTCTCGAGGTCTTCTTGCAATCTGATTCCTTTGCTTTGATCCAAGCACCAAATACTCCCTGATCTTTCTCTATCATTCTTTCTTCCTCAAGCTGCATTATTCAGTTACAATCCCATGATTTTTTGGTTTTTTCATTAATGTCGACTAACTATTTCAACAACCATGTCGATGGAGGCTTCACTGACCTTTGCATGTTTTCCACCTCAGCTCCATATGACATCATAACAGTCATACACTTAGCTCACTGATACACAGATGGTTTATTCTTGAACATTCAACTAACTCATACAGGTGCAAGCCTTTACTAGTAATACCTTCTTCTCCTACTTAATTGGTAGTGCACACTACACCAGTAGCACATCTTCACCTTTGGTGATTTGTGATTACTTTAACATTCTGCATCTTCATCATAAATAGGCAACCAAACACCAGACCAGTTTAAGTTTTACCGGTTATCACTCAACATGCTCACATACATAGGCATCTCACCTTATATCAGTGAAGTCACTTATAGTATCAACAATTACTTGTCTTTCACCATACCGGTACATTCTTCTTCATATCGAATGACATACCTCTACTAGTAGCCTGCCTACAATACCGGTTGACATCAATGACAATTCATGCCAACAACACATTCTAGAAGGATTCAAGCTGAAGATTACAGAACTAGTAAATATTTTATGTGACAACACCAGTGCAATAAATATTTCAAATAACCTGGTGTTGCATGCTAGAAACAAGTATATTGAGTTGAAATATCATTTCTTAAGGGAGAAAGTCCAAAGTAAAGATGTATTATTGGAGCATGTATCTACCAAGGAGAAGCTAGCAGATATCTTTACTAAACCTATACCTAAGAGTAATTTTTAGTATCTTAGAGGTCAACTAGGGGTTGTGCTCCTACATGAGGTCAATTGAGCTGATATTGAATACATCAGTCCCAGAGCTAATTGAAGAATCTTGTAGCAGGATTGGTGTAGAGTGGATTTATTCCATAGGGGGAGCATGAAGTTGCAGATTGTTGATGCAAAATAGTGAAGTATGTATGACATTGCATGTTTTATTTTCACTTTGGCATTGTTGTCAAAGGGGGAGAAGAACTATATGATTATGGGGAGAAGAACTGTATGATTGATAGAGAAAAGATCTATATCTAGTTACCAGTTGAAGACATAAAGACTAAGTTGAAGGAGAGTACATGGTAAAATGTAAACCAGGATTCCTATACACAATCATCACAATCAAGGGTATTGATATTTGTATTTCCATCAATTCCAAAGGGGGAGATTGTTGGTATTTGCATGAAGATTGCATTGATGAACTATTATGTTGTCATTGATGTCAATTATAACCAGTGATGATGTTGTTTTGCAACCATTAGGTGAGCTAGTGGAGGAAACTGGTATTACTTGGAAGCAGTGAGATCAACCAGTAACCCTACCTGTTGATGTGCCAAACCCTAACCGATGGAGCTTGGTGAATTGGTTGTATTGGTTTATGATCAAATGGTGAGCGGTAATGATTATGCCACATATGCACATTGTATGTGAAGAGTTTCAAATGGTTTTTGGCACATAAAGATAATTGTTTTATCTTGGGAATGAGTGAGTACATTACATGAAGTAGAAACCGTGTCATGAGTTACAGGGATCGATGAAGCGGTCATCAAGGAGAGATCGAGGTTGTCTTGAATCATGTATAATGATTGCTATGTAATCTAATGGTCATCCTTGAACTGATTTGTTTGTAATCTCTATGAGATCTTAGGTTTGTGATGTGTTAGCGACTTATTGTTTTTCTTATAAGGTCGATGAGTTGTTTTGTTATAATGTTGGCGATTTTGGTTAAGTGTAAGTGTGATTGGTTGCTGAACTAGAAGGTGTATCTGTAGTATGTATGAAGGTAGATAGGAGCATGAAAAGGATCTGATCAAGAAGAGTAGTTCTATTCACCAGATCAGCAAACCCCTGTTGTTCTCTAACAATTACAACAGTCAAATCCCTTAATAGGGTAAGCTCTAACAAGCTTAGTGCTATCCAAATCCTCTAACCAGGTGATCCATTAGCTTGGATTTCAAATACTCTATCGAGGTTACTCCTAATAGGGTATTGCTTCTAATAGGTTATTGCTTCTAATAGGGCATTATAGTCAATCCTTAACTAGGTGGTCCCTAATAGGATCTATTCTTAAAAGGACCTTTTGTAAAGCATTAATAGGCTTGGCTCCTAATAGGGCAAACTTCAAAAGAGTTCAGAATACTTGTGGGTATTCATCCCCACTGTGGTTTTTCCCATTTGGGTTTCCACATCAAAATCATTGTGTCAAGTGGTGAATGTTTTTTTGGTTATGTTTCCTATGGTTAATTTTCTTAATGACTAAATCCACTTGGATATGATATGATGATTGGCAATAATCTGAAATGTTCTTTTACTATTGTTAGTAAAGTATTTGAATGTTTTTGCTAAAAGGTTTTGAGAGTTTCAAAGTTATCATTCTTTTATTTTGTTATGACAGTCAACTGGTATACTTGACAGTGATATTGCAATTTGTAGTTCAGTGTTTGAACCAGTCAGTTCTGATTTTGACTAGAGAGGTTGTTTTTGTGTTTGGTGAAAGTTTAGTCAGTTTTCTATCTACTGATTCACCACCCTTTTAGTAGTTGTCTGGATCCTTATTGATTCATCATACCATCACAACCGTCAACGACCTCACTAACACACCACACCGACTTGTGCATGCATGTCACTTCACCTTCACATGGCACCTTTGTTGACATCCACCTTGGCTCACTATGCTGGTATGACTCGATTGTTAAAGTAATCAGGTCTTTACTTGATTAATTAAAGAATACTTGTTTAATTCTTTAAGTTTCCTATTATCTCTTTTTACACTTAAGCTAACATTAGGTGCATAATAATTATTTTTTTTATTAATTATTATGTGCAAGCCTAGGTTTTCCCTTTTAGGGTTTCTTGACCTATTAGAGGTTAATTTTCTTTTCTTTGTATGATTATCACAATACACATTTTGGTGAATATTGAGCTCTCATCTTTTTGAGCATATTTTCTGTGTTTTTGTTTTTTCAGTTATTTGCTTCCTTGCTTCTCCTTGTAACAGATTATTTAGCTTGCAAAAGACCTTTACGCTCCTGTGGGGTTGTATTTCTCAACTCTCACATGGTATCAGAGCTTCAGATCTGCAGCTATTTGTTCTTGTTTTGAGATTTTTTTGCATTGGAAGTAGATCTAGGGTTTCGGGAATTTTTTTTGTACCTAGGGATAGGCCTTTTTCTAAGCACTTTGGGCCTAAACAGACCTCACCATCATGCTCAAAAGGCCCAAAAACCCCTATAGTCATATAAAACTTGCCTATTTTTTACTCATGAACATCTGAGGGTAATTTTTCTCCAATACTAGGCCGTATAGCCCTGGCATGTAAATCAAGAAAAAAATTCAAAAAAAAATATTTTTTGCCTTTTTACGGCATGTAGGCCGATTCTCTAATTTTCTTTTTTTAAAAAATAAAATTAAAAATTAAAAAAAATCAAAAAGGCAATCACAAAAAAAGGGTTTCCAAAAATTTTTGGAGTTGCATTTTTTCACAGGGTTTCGTACCTAAAAGTCTAGTCGCCGTACGACAGACCGAACTATCAGTCCAGCCCCCGCCGGCCCTCCCGCCACCCATCGGCCCCCTGTCGGCCCTGTCAGCCCCCACCAGCACTCCGGCCACCTGTCAACACTGCCGTCACCGCCTCTACTGCCAATGCTTCCCTGCCTCCGCTGCTCCACCTTGGAGTGCCACTGGAATGCCACCGGAGCGCCGCTCGTGCACCACCAGAGTGCCACTCCTACACCACCACCACTTGGCTTCTCCATTGGACCACCACCCTCTTGCCTTTTTGAGGGGAGATTCGTGCTTTGGCCATATCTTGAGCATCCAGAGTCAGTTTTTGGAAAATGAATAGGCACTAGAAAGATGGTTTTGAGCTGGACCTCGTGGTGTTGGATTTTTTTCTTAATCTTCTATTTGATTGTACTTTTTTCCAGTCAAAGTCAAGACTCTTTTCTGCACTTTCAGGGTCGTAGAATGGGCAAACGGACTCCGTTTTTTGAAAACGAATAAGCGTTGGAAAGTTCTCAGCATGCTCTATTCAAATATGTGATCTTTTTTCTCAGAATTTTCATCAAGTACATGAGATATTAGTTTGAATTTTTTTTTCTTATGCACTACTTCCTTCTCATCAGTATGTACTAGGGTTTGGGTTTATCTATTGTGAGGGGGTGTTTTTTTCTCACTTTCTATCATTTATATCAGAAATAAAGAACACCAAAACTCTCAAAACAAACAAACCCTTATGTATCTTCTATCTATTCTGAAAGATCACATAATAAAATAAACCAATAAGTAGGTGCAAGTGCCGAGTTTTGTTATCATGGCAGATCCTTCAATTGAGTTGTTGACTTCACACAACTATCACACCTGGAAGCCCCGCATCACAAGGCTTCTCTGGGCATGAGGGTTGTATTCTTGTTTGGATGAGGTTCAGTCTCTATTGCAGCATCCTTATGAGCTTCTTCAGCACAGAAACAAGATGGATGAGGTCATGGGTTTTCTCTCTTTGCATGTCTTCAATAGTCTTTTGTTTCACCTTGATGAGTTGCTCACTCCTTGGTCTATGTGGTTGAAGTTTGAGTCTCTCTTCGGCAGTGTTAATGAGATTCGGGCAGTACAGATTGAGGTAGAGTTGGTTTCCTTGTCACTTGATTCCTTTCTCATAATTGAGGATTTTTTGAACAAGTTCAAGACTACCAGATCTGCTCTTCAGGGATGTGGCAAGATCAAGACAGACACAGAGTGCATTCACTTGATTCTTTCAAAGCTTCAGGGTCATTTTTAGTTTTTTGCCTCTACTTTCTACTCCACCATGGATGGCTTGGGTGCTCGTTTCACCATGCCTACCTTTGATGTCTTTTGTGAGAATTTGTCTCATGAGCAATCTCATCTTTCTCAGCTGGATATGCTTTTAGGATCCAAGAACAAATAATTGGTTGCTCAGTCTTCTAAGGAGAAACAAAAGTAGAAACTGAAGCCAAAGAAGCCTTCTACAGGTAGTGAGCATCCCTCCAAGCCTACTCCTAAGTCTAATTCTAAACCACCATTTCCTCTAAAACATGGGAAATCTTCACAATCTAGTGAGTCTTCCTCCAAGACTAAGAAGAAATCAAGAGACACTTGCAGTTTTTGTGGCAAGAAAGGACATCCAGTTTCTAGGTGTTGGAAACGCTTAGAAGCTTTAGAGGATGCCATGCAGTAGCATCACATCTCTTCACCTCAAGCTTCTTCTCATTCCATGAGGAAAGGTCATGCTCTCACTGCTCGAGCTTTGACCTATGGGTCCACATGGATACTAGATTATGGTGCTTCTCACCATATGACTCACACTCAGTAGTTGGTTACTTCTCTTGCCTCTTGTGGTACTTCACAGATTGCAGTGGGTGACTCAGTTTAGCTTTCAGCCTTGGGTTCAGGTTCTATCTCTTTGGATGGGGGTACTCTGCAGGATGTTCTGGTTGTCCCTGACATCTCGACAAACCTCCTGTCCATTTATCAGATTTGTCATTCTAGCTCTGGTAAGATAGTTGAGTTCTCACCACATGATGTGGTTATTCAGGACCTCCATGACTCTAATTTGGTTGTGGCTAATGGGAGTGTTGATATTGCATCTCGTCTGTACATATTTGATAGATTTGAGCCCTCTACGGGTGCAGGTTCATCTCTTATAGAACATGCAGATTCAATGAGTAAGCTTTGGCATGAGCACTTGGGCCATGTCAATTATAGATATCTTCAATAGATGAGTACATAGGCACTTGTCCTTGGGCTCCCACAAATTTCCTACGCTGATGGTGTTTGTCATAGTTGTGTGCTTGGCAAGCATCACAGAGATCCCTTTCTGAAGGGAAGAGCCCCTCGTGCTTTGGCACCCTTGGAGTTGATACATAGTGATCTCATGTCATTTCCCACTCCTTCTTTTTCTGGGGCCAAGTATGTACTCACTTTCATTGATGACTTCTCCAGACGCACATGGGTGTACTTTCTTAAGTACAAGTCTGATGTCTTTGATTCATTTCGAATTTCAAGACATTTGTAGAGAAGCAGTCAAGTTGTTCTATTCAGTGGATACATACAGATAATGGGGGGGAGTATGTGAATCAGGCTTTCAGATTTTTTTGCACTGAGCATGGTTTGCAACATTAGTTTACTGTTCCCTACACCCCTCAATAGAATGGTGTCGCCGAATGCAAGAACAAAACTTTATGAGAGATGGCAAATTGTATGATTAAGTCTAGGTCCATGAATTCATCTTTTTGGGCTGAGGCATTAAATTGTGCCAACTATATTCATAATCAGATGCCTCACAAGGCTATTCGACATATGACTCCTGAGGAGGCTTGGTCTCATGACAACCCTGATGTTTTTTTTTCTGAGTATTTGGCAGTGAGGCATGGGCTTTTATCCCTGATTCTCAGAGGAAAGCCACGGAGCAGAAGAGCCAACCCCTCATTTTTTTTGGCTATTGTGAGGATGTTAAGTTGTATAGGTTGTTTGATCTTGATTCCAGAGAGGTCCTGTTTCAACGAGATGTTTAGTTTGATGAACGCCTTCCCACAATGGATACCACAACTCCAATGTCTACTCCTCTGCCTACTCCTTCCACTGCATCTCTTCAGGATTATTTTGAGGATGTTTCTGATGATGGTGTTTATGATCCACCATCCCCACCTCCACCTGCTCCACCTCAGATGCCCAAGTAGGCTCGTTTTACTATTGGGGCGGTAGGTTCTATGGCCGGTGATCCTTCAGATACTCATCGCACCCATTCTCACACTGTGGATTCTAGTCTTTTGATTCATGTCATTTCAGATGATCCTTAGAAGTTTTTAGAGGCTACAGGACACCCTGAGTGGGATTGTGCTATGGAGGAGGAGTATTCTTCTTTGATGAGGAATCATACTTGGGATCTCTATCCTCTTCCTAAGGGCAGAAATATGGTTAGGTGTCGTTGGTTGTATCGCACTAAGTATGTTGTTGATGGTTCCATTGATAAGTACAAAGCATGTCTTGTTGTGAAGGGTTTCTCACAAGTTGAGGTTATTGATTACTCTGAGACCTTTTCCCCTGATGCCAAGATGATCTCTATTCGCTTTGTACTCTCTCTTGCAGCTTCTCGGGGATGGCCTATTTTTCAAATGGATGTGAAGAGTGCCTTCTTGCATGGGGACCTACAGGAGGAAATCTACATGGAGCAACCTTAGGGATTTGTGTAGGATAGTTCTTTGGTTTGCAAACTTAGGCATTCATTGTATGGTCTCAAATAGGCCCCTCGGGCTTGGTATGAGAAGATGGATTCTTTCTTGCTCTCCACTGGTTTCACTTGCAGTCATTCTAATCACATAGTGTATATTTAGCTTCTTGAGGGTGAGATCCTAATTCTTGTGCTCTATGTTGATGTTCTCCTCATCACAATTAGCTCATCCTCTATGATTCAACATATTCAGCGAGCCTTGATGGACTAGTTTGAGATGACAGACCTTGGTTTTCTGCACTATTTCCTTGGTCTTCAGGTGATTCAGTCTTCTGATGGGATCAACATTTACCAATAGAAGTATTCTCTTGACATGCTTCAGTGCTTTGGTATGCTTGATTCCAAGCCTTCTCCCACTCCTTTTTAGTCAGGAGTTGTTTTGATTCCTACTTGTCCCACTCCTTCAGTAGATTCTACACTTTATAGGCAGTTGGTTGGCAGTTTGTTGTACCTGACTCACACCCATCCTGATCTTTCCTTTGTGGTTGGCCTTGTCTCTTGATTCTCCCATGATACTCATGAGAGTCATTGGCAAGCTACCAAACATATCTTGCGGTACATTCAGGGCTCTAGTTCTCATGGCATTCACTACATATTAGGGAAACCTCACATTATTGGCTACACTGACTCAGATTGGGCTGGTGATGTCACTGATCAGAAGTCTACTTCTGGCTTTGTTTTCTATCTTGGCTCTAGTCCTATCACATGGTCTTGCAAGAAGAAGACTGCTCATGCATTATCATCTACAGAGGTTGAGTAATGAGCTGTTGTGCTCACCAATCAAGAGATCTTATGGATTCGACAATTGATGATTGAGTTTGGTTTTCCTTCTGATAGTCCCACTGTTCTTTGGTGGGACAATTAGAGTGCTATATATATTTCTTGCAACCCAATAGAGAATCAATGGACAAAGCACATTGAGCTTCACATGCATTTCATCTGCCAATTGATTCAGGATGGTTCTCTCATTCTGGAGTACATTCCCACTATCGAGTAGGTTGCAGACATCTTCACGAAACCTTTTGCATCATCGTGCTATCTTCAGTTGTGCTCTATGCTTGGGGTGAAGGA
This sequence comes from Cryptomeria japonica, assembly GCF_030272615.1. NCBI lineage: Eukaryota > Viridiplantae > Streptophyta > Pinopsida > Cupressales > Cupressaceae > Cryptomeria > Cryptomeria japonica. The sequence continues at coordinate 735,541,312 of NC_081413.1, forward strand.
AGGTGTCCTTGGGGGTCTTTATGAGGCCTTCCTTCCTTCTTCTTTTACCATGTTCTTTTATCTCTTTTTGGAGAGGAGTTTTTTCCCACGGGGTTTTCTCCTTTTTTCTCCATTTCATAAAGATTTCAGTGTATTTGGGTACCTAATCAGGCCTTGTTGTCGGGACCCATCTTTCCTACTTTCAGTTGTTGTTATAGGTTTTAGCTTCTCCCTAAGTCTAGCTTAAGGGGGTGTGTTAGAGTAATCGGGTCTTTACTTGATTAATTAAACAATATTTGTTTAATTCTTTAAGTTCCCTATTATCTCTTCTTACACTTAAGCTAACATTGGGTGCATAATAATTAATTCTTTTATTAATTATTATGTGCAAGCCTAGGTTTTCCCTTTTAAGGTTTCTTGACCTATTAGAGGTTAATTTTATTTTCTTTGTATGATTATCACAATACACATTTTGGTGAATATTGAGCTCTCATCTTTTTCAGCATATTTTCTGTATTTTTGTTTTTTCAGTTATTTGCTTCCTTGCTTCTCCTTGTAATAGATTATTCAGCTTGCAAAAGATCTTTAGGCTCCTATGGGGTTGTATTTCTCAACTCTCACATTGGTCACCAACCAATAGCATACAATTGGGTTCATCTACTAGTTCACAAACCTTGTTGGTTATACCCTAGGTGGTTTGCCTTCAACCTTGCACTTTGCTTCACTTGCAATGGAGCACCTAAACTGGTTAGCACTCTTGCCAACCTACCTCATTCACATCTTCATCAAATGAGATCCTTCCACGTCTGCACTTTTTCATCTTATTGGTCTACATCTATATCAGTAGTATCTTCTGCATGTATACTGGTAAGATACCATGCACACCGGTGGTACCAAACTTCATCTACATTCCAGCAACATCCTCTGTCTGCAACTGCTCAACCTTGCTTCTTCATCAATAGACCAATTTTGTTATTAACATGTTTGTCAAAGTGACAACCATATCCTTCAATCTCTGTACCGACAACTCATCATGTCTACCTGGCTGATTAGGTGCTTATCCCTGATCTCATGCACCTAAGGAAACTTAGTATTTCACCAGTTGATCCGGTATGAGCCTTCCAACACCTACCTTTAACTCTTTTATCTTATCTCAGAGAACTATAATGCATTCCATGAATAATAGGAGATAACCTCCACTTACCGGTGGGACGGGATCCTTGTCATCTGCATCTTGTATTGCACCAATATGGCTTCCTTATATGAGTAGGCATATCCTCAAATAGGCACATATGATCTAGTTGGGCACACTCACTGTCAGTCATCTCTTCATATTGTGAATGCATCTTTATCCGGTGGGAGTCCTGTTGTTTCACATCCACAAAGCATACTGGTTGCCTGCACATACTTGCCCTCCAATGTTGATGTGATTTTTGTAACATTCTGCCTCTTCATCATAATCAATATCCCAACATCATGCTCTCTTGCTGATTGGCAATAATGTACTACGAACATGTCACTTACCGGTCTGCGGTCCTTATGTCTTCAACACAAGTCAACACTAATGTGTGTACCGATGACTTGAATGGCCATTATGCTAGTTGACCTTCTCTTCCTTATCGGTGACTTGTTATGCTAGTTGGCATCAATGGCACCATTTCCTATATTCATAATTGACAAAACTACTCATCAATCTTCCATACTGGTTGCCATCCTATACCAGTTGACATCAATGAAAACACAATGCCAATAGAAGCACCAACTCATCAATCCAGACAAAAAGATAAGACTGTGAATTCCACTGGATTGATGCAACTCAATGCATCTAGTTCCCATCAATAGGTATGGATACCCCTAACTTGTCTCTAAAATAGACAAATGTATCCACAGGCAAAGGCTTAGTGAAAATATCAGCAATTTATTCCCTTGTAGACACATATTCCAACTTTACTTCCTCTTCACTGACATTTTCTTTTAAGAAATGATATTCGATTAATACATGTTTAGTATTTGAATGTTGCACCAAATTCTTTGACATATTAATAGCATTGGAATTATCACAATATATGATAGTAGGTTTATCATAACTAACTCTAATATCCTTCAACATTTGCTTCATCCAAACTACTTGAGTGCAGTTACTAGTAGCATCAATGTACTCAGCTTCAGCAGTAGATAAGGAAACTGAATCTTGTTTCTTACTAGCCCATCAAACCAATTTCTTACCCAAAAATAATGCACCATTGGAGGTACTCTTTCGGTCATCAACATCACCAGCCCAATTAGCACCAGTGTAAGCACATAATTTTATGAAATCATCAGTCCTCGAATACCACAAACCATAATCCATAGTCCTTTCAAGTATCTCAATATCCTCTTTACAACAATGACATGAGTCTTTGTCAGATCAGCTTGATATCTAGCAGCCATGCACACATCATGCATAATGTTCAATCTAGTATGAGTCAAGTATAGCAGTCCACCAACCATAGATCTATATAAATTTTTATTAGCTTTCAGAGATTCATCCTTTTGAGATAATTTGTAGCCAATCACCATAGGAGTTCCAACTGGTTTTGAGTCTTCTAATCCAAACTTATTTAGTAATTCCTTCACATATTTAGCTTGAGATATAAAAAAACCTTTTCCAGTTTGTGAAATCTACAAACCTAAGAAAAATTTCATCTCTCCTATCATAGACATCTCAAATTCTTTCTACATATCACCAGAAAACTTCACACGCAAGTTATCATCTCCTCCAAAAATAATGTCATCAACAAAAACTTCAACAATAAAGATGTTATTATTCTCAATCTTGAAATACATATTACTATCAGCAGTACCTTTATTAAATCCTAATTTCAACAAGTACTTATCCAATCTAGCATACCAGGCTCTAGGGGCTTGTTTCAATCCATAAAGAGATTTCTTCAGTTTGCATACCATGTCTCCATCATCTGATAATGAAAATCCATCAGGTTGCTCAATATAAACTTCTTTGTTAAGATCACCATTCAAAAAGGTTGACTTGAAATCCATCAGATACACCCTGAAATCCTTATAAGCAACTGTGTCGACTTGAATTTTATCATCAGAATACTACTTGCAACATATTAGTTTCACAAAATACAAAGGAAATGCTATAGGAAATCCAAACTCAACCAATGAAACTACATTAAATTGATATAAAATAAAAACACTATTTTATCTTCATAATTAAGTCTCATTGTGTCCTAATTCCATTGTTCCTGGTTGCATATGATGTGCTCTCGGACAAGCACTGATAGCTTCCAAGATGGCATATGAAGAATGGACTAATAACTGATAGTTAACTGATACTATCATATGCAATGCTAAATGATTATGCTATTTGCTTCAAGATTAAAACTCACAGATGGACAAGTTTTCACAAATGGTTAACTTGAAGACTAACTTGAAGACTAACTCTTTCTCAACTCAAACTCCCACTTTTATAGACTTTGAGAGGATAAGATTATGTGTCATGAATCAACGGTCAATCTACAAATTTGGATGGCTCTGAGCAAAGGTGAAGGTTGAGAGAAATGGGGAAGGAGAAGACAAAAGTGATTCATCTGACCTTGACTGGGTTGTTGACTGATTTAGGCATGAGAGGACAAGTGGACTCAAGTCCTTCCTAAGATGTAGGGATGTTGGAGAGAATATAGAAGAAGGTTAGGAAATATGTGTACATACACAATATTTCATTTATTTTGGAAGTTGAAGATAAGTGGCTAATAAATGTTTTATTTATTTTAATTTTGTTGAATTAATTTAGCCACATGATGGATGAGTTCGCAAAGGAAAGATGAAGCAGAGATGGAAGGTGAGTTGGAAAAGGGGTTTAAATAATTTAAGAAATTATTTAATATTTGAGACTATAGGATAGAATAATAACCATTAAATATTAGATATTTAATTGATTGGAGGAATAATTAAATATTAGATATTTAATTAATTGATTAGAAGAAAAGGATAAATTAATTAATTAATAAAATGTTTCGATTAAATTAATTAATAGAAAGACACCAAATGAATTAAATAAATTAATCTTTTCAAATTAACTATTTAATAGAAGAATAAATATTAAATAAATATAAAATATTTATTTAATCGCTCATAGCCATTTTTATGTGTATACAACAACATATGCAAGCAACAATCTAACAACTTCAAGTCTAGCTACCAGAGCAAAAGTTTCCTCATAATCAATCCCTTCCTTCTGTGAATATCCTTTGCATACCAATCTTTCTTTATTTCTGAAAACTTCATCGGCTTCATTCAATTTGTTCTTGAATACCCACTTAGTACCAATCAAATTCTTATCTTTAGGTCTAGGCACAAGTTCCCATGTGTTGTTCTTTTCAATCTGATTCAATTATTCTTCCATGGCCCTTATCCAATTTTCATCTTTGCAAGCCTCAACAACATCTTTAGGTTCAATTTTGGAAATCAAACATACCTATTCAGCAGCTAGCCTTCTTCATCATCACACCTTTATTTTTATCACCAATAATATGATTTTGAGAATGATTCAATCTTACATACCTCAGAGTCTTTTGATTATTTTGATTTTCAGGTTCCTGCATCTCTCCATCGGCAACAACAATATTTGGGTTAGTTGTCTCTACTGTATCATTCTGCTTCAATTCTTCAATTTGAATAGGTGTTAGAACAACATGTTGACCATCATCATATCCACATGCTCTGATTTCTTTTCCATAGTTCTCATCAACTTTCACATTTGCACTTTCCACTATCTTTCTCAGTCTCTAATTGTAGCATCGGTAGAATTTTCTCTTTGTTGAATATCCCAAGAAAATTCCTTCATCACTTCTTGCATCAAACTTTCCTATATCCTCATATCTCTTGATATAACACTTGCTTCCAAATATTCTAAAATATCTCATAGTAGGAACATGACCAAACCATAGCTCATAAGGAGTCTTACTGGTATCACCTTTTATATGCACTCGGTTGGATGTTTAAACAGTAGTGCTAACAACTTCTCTCCAATAGATCTTCGAAACATTCCCTTCAATCAACATAGTCCTTGCAGCATCTAAGATAGTTATGTTCTTCCTTTCAACAACTCCATTCTGTTGTGGGGTTCTAGGAGAAGATATTTGTCTTCTAATCCCATGCTTCTCATAGAATGAATCAAACTCATCGAAACAAAATTCTCCTATGTCAGATCTTAGACATTTCACCTTTAGTCATGTCTCAATATCAATCTTTCTTTGAATATCTTTAATTTGTCCAATTCTTTTGATTTTTCCTTCAAGAAGACAACCCACATCATTCTGAAATAATTATCTATTAGTAATATGAAATATATGTCACCCTACACAATTCTAATATTTGTAGGTCCACATAGATCAGTATGCGCAAGATCTAGCAATCCATTAGATGTATATTGCTTATTCTTGAAACAAATTCCTATTTGCTTACCCATTTGACATTCCTTACATACTAGATTAACAATCTTAACAACTTTAGGTAGATCTCTAATAGCTTGTATATAACTGATCTTAATCATTGAATCAAAATTAACATGACACATTCTCCTATGCCGCTACCAGCTTTCATCAATCTGAGCAATCAACCAACATTCAAATGAAATATATTACCTTCATTCTTAGTTCCATATGCAATCTCTATGCTAGAGGCATTTAGGATCTTCCATTTTCCATTCTTGAATTGTAAATGATAACCTTTGTCAACCATTTGTCCAACACTTAAAAGATTATGCTTCAAACCTTCAACATACAAGACATTATAAGTTTTACGCTTACCATCAAAGGAAATAGAACATCTACCATGGATCGCATGGGCTTTGTCATCTCCAAATCTTATTGTTCCACCATCATACCTCTCCATACTCATGTAGCGTCGTAAAATTGTGACACTTGCAATTTCAACTGCATTTGGGTCTTCACGATGGCGGTGCAACGTTGAACCTGAAGGGAGACCCCGAAACCTGTTTACGACATCAAAAACTGCATCTTCCTGCACCTTGGCCTGATCCTCCTTGCACCCTGCTATCCTGGGAGGTGAGACCATGGCGCCCAGCGCCCTGGTCCCTGGCCCTATTTTGGGCCCGGTCTCTTGTTGGGCATCGGGTCTTCAAGTTTGCAATTTGGAAAATAATGTTCCTAGGTCGGCCTAAGGTTGGAAAAATCAATCTCCTAACCCTAATTGACAAGTATATAAACTACATTTCCCCTCACGAAAAGAAGAGAAAAAACATATGTGTGCAAGAGGCGGAAGCGATAGGCAAACATTCAAACATTCAAGCATTCAAGCATTCCTTCAAGCAATTGAGCATTCTAGGTCTCCATTCAAGGCTAGGTGTTGCATTCAAGACAAGGATTCAACCATTGAAGAGGAGATCACCTACAACATACAACATACAACATCATTACACCTTCACATGTAAGAATACAAACATTCTTACAACAAGGTATCAGTACTTGATTACATTACAAACATTTACATTTACAGCATTCTCATTTCTTGGTTAATTCCAAAACTGGGGTTTGACCTGAAGGCAAACCCCTAATCCCTAACCCCCCAATCATCATCTCTTTTCTATGTGTAGGTTGCAGGTACGCGGCTATAATTGAAGATCTGGAATCCTTGTGCAGAGATGAACAGATCCCCCTTCGTTTCGCAAATTTTTCGGAGGACCATGTGCACTCCGGGCGCCATCGTCCCATCAACTTTCGCTCAAAATTATAGGACAGCATCGTCTCAACATTTTATTGCTAATTTCAGGTCCATAGCTTCATCCCATGTCCCTATCTCCGTCTACAAGTGAATCTTTCTTACTTTCACATACACTCCTAGTTCAATCCTTCTATCTACATTCTTTACAAAAGATGGTATCCTTGTTGTCTCAACCCTTGAAACTCATTTAGAATTCAATCTTGCATTGTGTGGGATTGGATCTTGTGAGTTTCAACCCCTCTTTTGAATGTAAAGTCTCTCCTAAGTGAAAACCATCAATCCTAGTGACCTTTCTCTCTCCTTGCAGTGGGGGAACACCTAGGGTTCGATTTTCTGCTTTACAACTCACAAATTTGATTTTATCACCGGTCATATGATGTGAACAATTGATTTCAATCACCCATTCATATTTCTCTTCAACTTTAGTAGCTAAAGTTTTCTCCTCAATAGTGCAGCTTGTGGAATCAACAAGTATCAGTTCATCTTCTTTGATAGCAATAAACACAACTTCATCTCCTTCTGATTCTTCATCTATAACACCTTCATCAGTAGCATAATAATAGTTCTTTTGATGCTTATACTTTTGGTTAGACTTGTAAGGCTTATCATACTTTTCATGCTTCTCATATCTATCATTCTTATCGTGCTTATCATATTTTTCATGCCTATCATATTTAGACATTCTCTCTGGGCATCTAGAAGCAAAATATCCTATCTTATTGCAAGAGAAACATTTCAGAGGCAATTTTCCATCATACTTACTGGCTCCCTTAGGTAATCTTTGGGCAATCAATGCTTCAAGCTCATCCAATTCTCATTCTTTCTCGTCCATCTCTCTTCTCTCTCTTTCATAACTAGATATTTTGCATTCATAAGGATCATACTTTTGCTTCTTGGATGAAGATGCTCTAAATGTTGTCTCAGAATTTCCATGTGATTCACCAAATTCGTTCAATTTAAATGCAACAATCTTTTCAACCAACATATCTCTTATCACAGTAGTTACACTCTGGATCTCATCAATAGCAGCTACCTTATGTTTGTAAGCAGGAAGCAGTGATCTCAACACCTTAGAAACAATTTCATCTTCTTCAAGGGTTCCGCCCGCACATCTGATACCTAGGACAAGTTCATTCACCTTAGCCATAAAGGTGGTTATGTTCTCATCTTCAGCATCTCATACTTCCCTTTCAAACTCTGCAACTTAGCAACTTTTACTTGTTTATCTCCTTCATACAGGGTCTCAATCTTCTCCCAAATCTCATGTGCAGTATGAAGTCCCATTACATTAGTCATTTATGAATCAGTCAGAGTGCTCAGCAATGCTTCCTTAGCTCTAATTCTATTTTCAACATCCTTGATCTCAGTGGCATCCTTTGTAATCTTCCAATAATCCTCTCCAAGACATCTCAAGTGTACCTCCATCCGGTTCTTCCATATAGCATAATTAATTCCATCAAATCTCAAACTCTCCTTAAAGATAACACCTCCAGTTGCCATCCAAGCTCTCCTCAAGCGATTAAGCTTCTTCCGGAGGATCTCGCTCTAATACCAATTGTTGGCAATAATAATGAAAGAAAAATGAGAGGGGGATGAATCATTTTTCACTGGATCTACAAATTTGACTATAAATACAAATCTAATAAACTGCAATAACAACAAAGATAGCACAACACACAACACCAATATTTTGACATGGAATACCCAGTTAAGAGAAAAAACACAATGGGAACCTACCCACAATAAGATGATACTCTGCAGTAGTATGTGAAAATAATTAGAATGGGGAATGCACTAGCATTCAAGCACATTTCCTAGAGCTCACATCTTGAGATACAATAACCTGGAAGGCTGCTACCCTCAGGGAAGTCTCACTGACTTACAACAAGATTCAAACTACAATCCAGAAGGAATGAACTGCAATAATAGCATCTTCTAATGCCTAATGATAGTTTCGGTTAAGCACATTTGTCTGCTCTACACCAATCTCTGCTCAATACACCACACTGAAAGATGAATTCACTTAAGAACCACATATACCATTATCTGATAATGCATACACAACCTCAATACCTAAATTACATGACTATACCACCTATTTATACAAATCATCAACCTTGACAACAAGCTCGACCAAACCCTCGACTCACAATTACAAAATTACATCACATGATACAAAGATCGACCATCGGACCAGTATAATGATATATATGATATAACATGGACCTAAATTGAATTCTCAAATACACAACACCATCGGAAATCATGCCCAGGTCAACCGCAACATGCTACTCCACCAAGAATACCGCATAACATGAAGAATATCACCGGTTCAGCAAAATTACCAAAAACTCACACAATGATCAATGCAAACCATAAAAAAATATAGGACACAATTAGAAAACATTAGCAGGCAAGTTAGAATCATATGTAATAATTGCACCAACACCACTTATCCAATCTTCATCGATCATCTGAAACTCAAGAACATTCAAACAATAATAACTATCATGAAGAAAGATAACTTGCAGAGCACCAAATAACGAACCATCTGAAATGAAGATACACAAGATCATCCCAAACAATCTCCCAAAAACTCAGCACAAGATCTTATCACACTGGAGGAAATACTGAACTCTACAAAGCACTGATTAGAAAGCCAAACTGCAAACCGGGTCATATGATATGATCAATTAAGCTTCTAGAGCACTAAAACCAATATAGAAAGATATAATGATACTAGAAACACTCCATACACCGAACCATGATCCCAATAAAAAAATTTGCAACCACTAGAGCAATAAATCACAGGAATATGTTGATATCAATGGAAGCAATGTCCAACAGGGGATTCATCATCCAAATCATTTTGCTCCTGACTAAAATTATCCTTTCCAATATCCACTTCAATCTTCTTTATATCATTTAAAGAAGGAGAGTCTCTATCTTCCTTTCATATAATAAATGACCATTTTGAAAAGCCACCACAAGTAGTAGGAGATTCATGATCCTTATTATCACAGAGCTCCATAGGACTTCTTCCAAATCATTCTTCGATATTCATAGTAGGTATACTCATTTTAGATAGAATACCCTTCCTAGTATCGGCATTAGATTCCATCCCATCTCTAGCCAAACCCTTAAGAAGTTGATCATTCACAATAGTGACAACCACATCTTGCATAGGAGAGTTCATCTCAGGATCAGGACACTCACCTGTGATAACACCAACCTCATTAATCGCCTGAACATAGATATCCCTTTTCCCAACCAATGTTTCCTCCTTGCTCATAACTTTCATGTTTACTTGAAGTTTAATACCCTCATCCATCACTTGGACTTGAATACCCCTATTCTCAATAGGTAAAAAATCCCCTCTAATCCCTTGTGCATTCCCTTGAGGGTCCATACCATCAAAGTTATTTCCTTTCTCTATAACTTCTTCCATTGATTTATGCTTCTTCTTCCACACTTTTTTTGTTTTATGTAGAACTTTAGAAGGAAATTTCTTGGCCCAATGTCCAAATTTCTTACAAAGGAAGCAGACAAAGGGAAAGGACTCAAACTCAATAAATTGAACCCCAGTCCCTAGCTTAGATAAAAAATCAATAGAGGACAATAGATCAACTGACTAGCTAATCCCCACATAGATTCTAGCAACCACCAAATGCTTCCTCACAACTCTCATGGGGTCAATAGATAGAAGTTCACCAAAAGAACCCACAATGCCCCTACAAATACCCCATTCCAAAATTTCATAATCAATCTAAGAAGACAAACACACACAGTAATGGCATTGAACAAATCCTCAGATAGATCCAAATTAGGTTTCTATTTCTTAAGAGACAGAGAGGCTTTACCAATCACCCAAGGACCCCCACAGAGAATAGTTGGCATGTCCTCTTCACAAGAAAAGGTAAACACAAAAAAACCTTTCGATATAGTCGACACATCAACCTGACCTTCAACCTTCCATTTTCTCTGGATAAAGGATTTAACAACCTCAATATTAGGCCTTGAGCCCATAAACTTGCTCACTAGAGAAAACACCATAAGAGAAATATTTAGGTCTATAACAGAATCTAGGATAGAAATAGAAAACTTTCCAATACCCAAAATCAAGATATTCACCACCAAAGTGCAAGCAGACTTAGAGGGTTTGAACCCAAATAGTGCTACCCATGGTTTAAGACTAGAGGGGCACGCCTTCTTAAAACATGGAATCCCCTGCTTCTAAGGGTTTCTCCCTAGGTCCAATTCTTCCAATAGTATGATGTTAGTTGTCCCATCCCCCTCATCCTCAACTTCCGCATCCACCCTCCCCACACATGGATTCCCTAGGGCCTCATCCTGTCCACCTACAACTATGGAGAACAAACCCAAATTGACCATTCTCAAACCTCCCACTCCTACTCATGTTCTCACCTGCTCCTCCATTTGAATTCTAACAAGACCAATTGTAATAGGTAATATTGTTTTAATGTTAAATTCAAGATTGTTGGGGATTTCAATCCCAATGAGGCTAGAAATGAGGATAATAAAACTTAAACCAAGGAAGATAAGACTCGAGAAAATTTTCCAAAAAATAATTATATACACATAAAAATGGCTATGAGCAATTAAATAAATATTTTATATTTATTTAATAATTATTCTTCTATTAAATAGTTAATTTGAAAAGATTAATTTATTTAATTCATTTCATGTCCTATTAATTAATTTAATTGAAACATTTTATTAATTAATTCGTTATATCATTTTCTTCTAATCAGTTAATTAAATATCTAATATTTAAGTATTCCTCTATCTACTATCCTATAGTCTCATTTATTAAATAATTTCTTAATTATTTAATCCTTTTTCCAACTCACCTTTCATTCTCCACTTCACTTCTTCTTTGCCAACTCATCCATCATGTGGCTAAATTAATTCAACAAAATTAAATTAAATTAAATCATTTATTAGCCACTTATCTCCAACTTCCAAATAAATAAAATATTGTGTACATACACATTTCCTAACCTTCTTCTATATTCTCTACAACATCCCTATATCCTAGGAGGACTTGAGTTCACGTGTCCTCTCATTCCTATATCTTCTCCAACTATCCTATATCCTCTCAAGTCTTCAACTTAGTCAAGGTGAGATGAGTGACACTTATCTTCTCCTTCCCCTTTCTCTCAACCTTCAACTTCTTTCTCATATCCATCCAATTTGCAAGATTCAGTCATGACCGTTGATCTCTACCACCTAAGCTCATGCACTCAAAAATCTAGAAAAAAAGGTCTCCTAAGCCATTTTGAAACTAATAGGCTAATAGCTAATCATATAGTCATTCTAGGAGTCTTTATCTTGCATCTGTGAGTTTGAGTTTGAAGTAATTAGCAATTTTAGAATTCTTATCATATCTTAATATCATGTTAGTTTAAATCATTTGCATATGCAGATTATAGTATCAGTTAACTATTAGTCCATTCTTCATATGCCATCTTGGAAGCTACTCATGCTTGTCTAAGAGAAAATCATCTGCAACCAGGAACACTGGAGTTAGGATACAATGAGGTGTAAATCATGGAAGGTCTAATCTTGTTTATTTCATTTACTTCATGTTACTTCATTGGTTGAAGTTAAGTTTCTTGTAGCTTTCCTTTTTATATTTTATGATGGACTAACAAGTTTCAGGACATTTCTTTGGAGTTCAACTTTAACCTCAACAATAATAGTGACCATGCAACCTGTGGTCATGGCCCCACTCTCGAGGAAGGTGGTGATACTTTGATGTTATATAAAATAGCACATATTCATGATGAGGGCACAAAAACTAATACTCAGATGACAGATAAGCTATAGTTGTCTTTGGAAAATCCTCTTTTTGATGGGTAAATTGAGGTAATTCATGGTAAGGGTTCAATTGCTCTCATGGCTACCCCAAAATATCTTACAAGACAAAATCCTAATTTTCCATAGGGCTCTAAGAATTCCCAACATTTATCCCTAAACTCGATATAGGCAAAAGATAAAAAAAAATAAGACAAATTATGAATGCCCCTATTCCTAGGAGGTTGAAAGAAGCCCTAGCCATCAACTCTAACCTCAAATCGAGCGATGAAGCATTTGGCAAAGAAATTGTAATGTCAAGTTTTAATCTATGGTTTTTGTCCCAACTGTAGAGAATTCTTCTCAATTACAGAAAAGTACTTCTAATAAAGAACACAATAAGAAAAGAAAATACAATGATAGACCACTACTTTTGATTCTAGGTCAGAAAAGAATGCAACAAAAAGAGGTAAGAAGCATAAGATACCAAAGTTCTTTGATAGGTTGTATAAAAATTAAAAAAATAATCCCCCCTAACCCCTAATGAACTTCAACATATGTAGCAAGAATATTTGGGGTTTTGAGTCAGTTGATAGAAAGTATGTGGCTAGAGCCTTTTGCAAAAATAGGCCCAACCTGGATTCTTTATGCCTGCAAGAGATCAAAGTGGAGGGATTTCAAGCAGAAAATGTCGTGAACTTCATTTCAAAAAAAAAAAAAAAAATTAATCATTTTTTATCATGATAAGGGTATAGGGGGAATTGCTATTCTAATCACCCAAAATGGATCAAAAATATTGGTCTATGGGGAACCTCTTTGTATAACAAGCTAGTGTGGATATCTTTGTTATTTGGCTCAGAAAAATTGGAGTTGTGCTCTCTATCCTCAAATCAATATAGAGAAATATCTAACATGTGGAACCAGATAGCTAAAAATCTACCAAAAATCCCTTGGATTTACATTGGGGATTTTAATATGATTGAGAACAAAGAAAATAAAAATGCGGCAAGGATTCCCTCTAGAAAGGGCATAAGAAGTTCTTTTAGGGAAAACAGAAAAGAAATTTGAATTTGTTTAATCATTTAGAGAAAGGTAAGGCATCCTCTCGCTCCATTTGGTATACATGGTGTAATAATTAATCTCTTAACAAAAGGATTTATTGTAGACTTGATAGATTCTATGGAAACATGAACTACTTTTCCTTCAAAGGTCCCTAGGGTGAGTATCTTGTCTTAGTTGTTCCTACTTCTATGTCTAATCATTCTCCCATGAAACCTTTGTCAGCATTGGTTTGTCCTTCACTCCCTTTGAGCCCTCTAGAGGTACTCATTCAAACTAAACTCAACGTTGTTGAATGATCAAGATTGTCTAGATGGTATTAAAACTACTTATGTTCTTTCAAAATCCCTAAACAAAAATAAGAACCCTTTTCACATTTGGGACTCTTTTGCGAATGTTTGGAGGAACCTCTTTCAAGTAGTTGGCAAAAAAAAAGTACTTGATAAGAACAAATTCAATAACCTATTTATTCAAAAGCTATTGTTACTAGAAGGTAAATTGCAAGATAGCAATCTTGATAAACAAATTGAGGCTAGGTTCATTGGAACCAAGTCTCTTCTTATAAAATTACATAATTGCAAATTCCAAGGTTAAAAGGGTAGAGCCAAGATGAATTAGTTGCAAAATAGAGATAGAGGATTCAAGTACTTCTTTAATTTGATCAAATATAAGCAAGATAAAGAGGTAATTGGACCAATTATGGATAATGGAGAAACTGTTAGGCCCAATATGGAAAGCTAATGTACTGAGAGGGGAGGGGTGAATCAGTACTTCAAAACTTTTCTTCAACAATAACTTTACTGTTATGCATAAACTGAATAGTGCAGTAACATAATATAAAGCTAAAACAAATAGATAACAATCGTACATGATTCACTCCATAACACATATATTTTGGTTACGCAGAAACTCTTGGTTAGAGAGAAAAACTGTGGTGGGGATGGCACTCACAACTTCACTACTGCAATAATAAAGGTTGCTCGGTTAGAGCTACATGTTTAGCTATTTTTGATAGCTTACCCTGTTAGGAGTATCAAGATTTGTTAGATCTACCTTGCTAAAGGATTTTACAACACTTAAATTAAATGTTGCACCTGGTTAAAGGCTTTACAATTTATAGACTTGATTAGAGTCTTTTACCTTGTTAAAGGTTTCTCTTACAACTTCAAAATATTACAATAAAATCATTACAAATATCTGCAACTTTACATCTGGAATGTTATAGCAGATTCTATGTGCTTAGAATAAGATTACCTTGCTTATAGCATACCTCGATAACCCATATAGTAACTCAGTAAACCCTTATGTTTACTCTGTTCTTTGATTGTTCTCTGAAATCCTTCTCGGTGACCTCTGTGTCTCTGTAACAGTCATAACACTTAGTGCTTTCACATGTCTTGCTTTGTATATTTCTAAATCTTCCTTTCTGTCATGCTACATGTATGTTTTTTATCTTAATCCATGTTGTATAAATAAATCTCTTATGTTGGTGATCCATTCATTGCTTAGATCTTACAAACATGTTTTATCAAATGAATAACCATGCAAAATATTTCATTGGTTAGATGACCTCAAAATCATACACAATCTTTAAGTACAATTTCCAATGTGATAATGGTTAGATGTTCCTCGATCTTGTAGCACGTTTTCATATGTATGTCCAGGTTCAATGAATCTGGTAACACGTTTCACTTGGTGTATAACAACTCGGTGTGTCATCTTTGTTGCTCGGTAGACATGGAATGATACTCGGTAGACAGCTCGGTGTATATTGCACTCTGAGACTACTTTCTTCTATAACCGACTAGACTGTGCATATCGACTGAATACCTCGGTAGAGATAACTGACTAGAGTATATAGAATAAATTTGAACATAAAACTAATGGCAACTTGATAAGTAGTAACAATCTCCCCTTTTGACATTAGTTGAGATGTTTGACAAAAACT
Organism: Cryptomeria japonica; assembly: GCF_030272615.1. Taxonomy (NCBI): domain Eukaryota; kingdom Viridiplantae; phylum Streptophyta; class Pinopsida; order Cupressales; family Cupressaceae; genus Cryptomeria; species Cryptomeria japonica. The sequence goes on from NC_081413.1 coordinate 735,556,862, forward strand.
ACTTTCAAAGTTATAACTCAATAATCTATATACTTGCAAAATCTGACTATACTGACAATATATACAATAGTCAATGAAATAGTAAATCTAGATATACTCCCCTTATCGATATACTGTACAAAACTCTGATTTTGCATGCTCGGTGATCAATGTTCTGTGTGCTGCACTTGTTCTTTTGCTTACTGTTTGTTCACTGCTCTTGGATACTCTGCTTGCTCTGCTCAATATACTCCCCCTGTATACTATACTCCTTTTGTCTGATATTATACTTTGATGCTTTGAATACTATATCACTCCTCTAATACTATATCACTCCCCCTTTTTGACAAACATCAAGACTTAGTTACCATTTGGTGGAGGCAACTGGTCAAAAATGGATTTGTACTTGGTCCATGCTTCGGTGAGAGCGACAGAGAGGGCATCCTTTACACTGTCCATTAAAGAATTTTGTGTGTGAATATCAGCCAATAATGATATTAAGCCATCTAGAGTGCTTCCCTCTTGTGTAGTAGATAAGGAGGTGGCTCGGTTGATTTGTTCTTGGATGGATGAAAGATGAGGAAGGAATAATGTCTGAAGTGTCATTATGTCCATCCTGATCTTGTGTTCTTCATTTCTTAGGTCCAATTGTTGAGCTATGAGCTGTTGTAACTTTATATAAAAATTCTGAACTGAATTGGGCTCTGTGGTCAACTTATTTAAGAGATCGGCGATCTCTTTCTCAATTGCTTTTGTTTTATTTTTTATGTCTTTAATGAATAAAGAAAATGAACAGTTTCTAAAATAAATAAAGAATGTGCTTGAGTTGAGGAGTCAACTCAGCAATAAATTTGACAAGTTTAACTTTGCCAATAGCTATAGCTTTCTATACCTCTTCTATCATTTTTGCAGTGAGCTCCTTGTCTTTTAGCTTGCTCAAATATTTCGATGCATCTACTCCATATGTCTCTATCTTTTTTAGGAGTTCATCCAGTTGAATGTGGATGGCTACATCTGTTGACACTGTAGCTTCAGGTAGCATATCTATTAAGAGTTCTTTCCCCTTTTGAAGTACTTTATTTTTCTTTTGAATTTCCATTTGCTTCTCTTGTTCAGCCTTTGCTTTGCATAGTTCACCGAAATCAATGAGTGCTTGCCCCTTTAATTTTGATATGTCTACATTGGGCAAAACTATTGGTTTTGACAAATCAACTTTAAAACTATTTTTTTTCATCTTCTTTTCTTTACCTTTCACCGATGGAACTAAGACAATGGCTTGTGAGGCTTGATGACCCTCGGTGGGTTGCTCGGTAGAGGCAACACTTTGGTCAGTTTCTTTAGCCTCTGTAGTGTCCTTTGGTGTCTCGGTACTCGGTGTCTTAGTTACAACATTTTCAGTGCTAGAAGGTGCTTGAGACGTCTGTTCTTGAGTAGTACCTTCTCCTACTGTAGACTTGTGACCTTTGGTGCCTTGTTCTGTATCCTGAGGGGTTTTGATTGAGATAGGTTGATTAACTGATGGATAAGGCTGAACTTGTTCCAAGACTGATTCACTGGATACAAGTTTTGCATATGCATTTCCTTCTATCATTTCCTGTTCTGGTCCCTCTGTATCCATGATATCTTCATCTATTTGAATGGTGTCAGTAGGGTCTTGCTCGGTAACATCAGGATCTTGCTCGGTGACATCAACAATTTCAACTGTAGCCTGCTCACCAACATCCTTGATTTTAAAGATTTCCTGCCACTTTGCTTTTGTCTCATTTTCCACTTCAATATACAGCCCATTCATCAGTTTTAAGGCTCTTTGTTTGACGAGAAACTTTGAGTTGTAGGTTGTCAGATGTTCTTTTATTTCAGCCACTGACATGTCAGGAAAGAGATGTACCAGACTTCTTTCTCTGATCTATTTCTCCGTGTCCATTGCATACTTCCACCTATTATCAATATGTAAATATAGTTCATTTGGAAGTCACTTAGATAGTTCCAATGGAGCTAACCGGAATTTTAGAAGTGTGCAGATGACAGCTTCTTCAATTTGTCTCTTTTCATCATTATTTCTAGTTTCATACTTAACATATCTAAATCCTCCAAATCCACCATATTCTTTCAGATTAGCACAAAAGTTTTCAACACTATGTACATTTACCTTCTTGCTCTTGACAATCTGAAATTTTCTTACATCCTCAGATTCAATGTCACTGGACTCTTTTGCCAAAATGAGTCTCCGAGTAGATTTCTTGTAGGTCTTTGTTACCTTGGGAACAATAACACTCTTTGTTTTCTTACTCAATGAAGCTGCAGATGCTCTAGTGTTAGGTCACTTTACTGGAGGAGTCGGTGAGGCCTTTGATGAATCCAATTTCTTTCTTTTCAACACTTTACCCTTAGGCAATTCAGTGCTCAGTGTTATAGTTGCCTCTTGGGCTTCAGATTATTCTTCGGTAATGGTTATAGTGCCTTTGACAGGTGTGGAGGAAGAATCTTCTCTAAATTTCTCTGATAATGCCTTTATCATCTTTGTTGCCTTTCTTGTAGCTTTGGGTACTACAATGCTCATCTTTACTTTTTCCTTAACTTCTTCATAGGTTCCATACCTAAGCTCGGTAGCATGCCTCGGTAATGTGAGAAATGCATCAATTTGTTGTTGTGTGATGTCAAAATAAATCTCGTAACCCATAGGTGACAAAGATTGAGTTCTCAGTTCCACAGCATTCACATAATAGTAATCAGTGTTTACTTCAAAACATATGTCATTTTTGTATTTCTCCACTAGCTGGGGTGGAATTCTATACCTATTATGCATTTTCTCTTGAAACTTACTGAAGTAATCATCCATAATATCATTGAAATTATCTCCTAGCTTCTTAATGAAGTCATTAATTTGATGGGTGATTGGTCGGTGTAGTTCCCAAACAACTTTACCGACTGATGGAAAGAATTTTTCAAAATAGAAAAACATGCATACAAGTAGTGATCCAAACTTTAGTGTATTAGCCAAGTTGTTCTTCTTCGGCTTCCTGATGGTGTTCAGATTCTCAAACAGGTTTTTCAGGAACACCTCACATAGATCAATTTTCATTCCCTTTTTCACAATTTTGTATGCTAGGTCTACTGCTGCATAGGGTACACTGTTTTCCCTTACTGATTAGAAGAAACAGTAACCTATTACTCTAATGGAAAATTTTAGTTCTTCATCTGTGACATTGTTCAATTTCAATCCTCTACAATCAGATTCCACTCCAGTTAAACTGATCAATTCCTTCTATGATATCATCTTTTGGGCTCGGGCATGATCATAAATGGGGTAACCGGTAATTAGATGAATGATTTTCTTGGTAATCTTAAATGGTTGCTCTTCTAGCCACATGAAATCATCGTGAACTTTTCTCAGAACAAACTTGACCCACTGGGGTTTGAACACACGGGGATAGGTTAGGGCTTTAGTTAATCCCTTGATCTTAATGTGCTCATACTTTCTATTTAATTTACCATCTGTGCACAATTCATCATAGGTGTCTTTGATTTCAACATGACCGAGTTCTTCAACATGACATTTGGTGAAGAATCTCACATCCTTGACTAATAACACTCTATCCGAGATGAGTGAGAATGCGGTTTTGTCATCTGATTCAGATGCAACTTTGGAAGTTAAAGAGTATTTTAGTGAGGTCTTTTCTACATTCTTAACAACGATGGGATCTTGGATCTTAGATGCCATTGTAGATTTCAAATAAAAGCTAACAAAGGATCCTTAGGGTTTCAGGGTTTTCAAACGGCAGACGCTTTATACTTAGCAGATAATAGCAACTTGATAAGATCGGTAAACCAGCTTAACAATGTGTTTAGATTGATGTAAATACCTTGAATTTGCTTTGTAGGAGGTTTGATCGCCTTAGATTTGCTTTGATCTTCTCTCTCGAAAACTTGGTAAGTAAAAATGACCGTGAAAATGCTTTAAGTACATAATATACCTTATCGGGCTCCGTGCGGGTTAGGTCAAAAAAACATTAAATGCACTCTGTTGCACTTAACTTTCTTTCCTTTTTCTGCTTTAACCGAGTAACCAAACTTCCTTCATTCACCGACTTGACAAGTTTCCTGTATAGTGCTCCAAAAGACTTTGATAGAATTTCAAACTTACTAGTACATCTTAATTATGCTGATTTTGAATTAAGTACATAATAAAATAGGAACTGTTAAGATTTAACCTTGAGAGAATGCAGTCCCTTCATACCCTTACCGATTAATTTGGAATAGGTGCACCTAACTCGGTAGGTAAGGTGCATTCTTCATTTGACAGAATTTCCTTCTTTTTCCAAATCATCTTTAATTTGTCTTTTATTTCTTCAGTGTCTTTTCTAGGTTGATCTCTGCAATCTCCAGCCAAGTGTCCAACTTTGTGACAATGAAAACATGCCATACCAGGATTTCTCAATGATCTTCGATTGTTCATTCCAAACCTTATAAAGCAATTGGCACTTATATGTCCATATCTTCCACAACATTCACACCATATCCATGTATTGTAATCCCATGGTACTGCAGAATATTGTCGGTAAGGATTTGTGTGAGCTCGGTAACCTCTAGCATTAGCTCGGTGTGCAGACCACATATAGTTCTTTTGCTTAAGACAACACTTCTTGGTACTGTGTCCATATCTATTGCAGTTTTTACAAAACTCTTTGAAAATTGCCTTTTGATAATTGTTAACAGACTTTGTCCTACATTGATTAGATGTGTGACCATATTTATTGCAATTGTAACAATAACCTTTGGACTTAGTGACATTCGGTTGCTTACCTTTTCTAATTTGGCACATGTTGGCAGTGTGACCTTGATTTCCATAGTAGTTGCAAATAGGCTTCTTTCTTTTGATGTTCTTCTTGTTTCTAGCTTGCTTTGATGATTCTCCTCTCTTGGTAGTATGAATTCCCTTCTCGGTAGAGTCTTTTCCTTTGTAACTGAGTTCTGCATCTTTGTTGGGTCTTCTTGTATTCAGTTTCTCATCCAACATATTTGGTGTTTCATAACTCTTCTTTAGTGTTTCTTTGGATTTCTTCTTTGTTTCAAGTTCATTGGTTAACCTTGATACTTCAAGTTTCAATGCTTGATTCTCATCATTTTTCAGATTTGCTTCATGATGTGCATAACCTAGTTGATCTGACAGGTTTTGTTGAATTCCAGTCATCCTTGTGATTTCATCATTCTTATTAGATACTAAGACTTCAAGTTGTTGTTTCTCTCTTTCTAGAGCTCTTACTTTATCCTCGGCTATCCTCAATGCATCAAGATTTTCAGTCATCTGTGTGCTGAAATGTTCATGTTCTCTTTTCATTGCTTTTAGTTGATCAGCCAGTGCTTTGTTCTTTTCTTTCAATACTCCAATCATTTCTTCAGTCTCTTCAGATATGCTATTCTCAGATGATGTCTCAATTTGTTCCACTAACTCTTGAGAGTCCTGCAAATCATCAGATAATCTTCTTCTTACTTTCAGAGATTTTTGCATTTGTCTTTGCATGTCTGCAATCACTTGATTAGCATGATCCAGCTCTTCTTGCAAATACGCAATCCTCCGAGATTGTTTATAGCCTTCCATTGATAAGATCTTTCTCTTTAGGCAGTTAAACCCTTTTCCAAGATTGAAGCTCCGATAGCAATTGTTAGGCCCAATATGGAAAGCTAATGTACTGAGAGGGGAGGGGTGAATCAGTACTTCACAACTTTTCTTCAACAATAACTTTACTGTTATGCATAAACCGAATAATGCAGTAACATAATATAAAGCTAAAACAAATAGATAACAATCATACATGATTCACTCCATAACACATATATTTTGGTTACATAGAAACTCTTGGTTAGAGAGAAAAACTGTGGTGGGGATGGCACCCACAACTTCACTACTGCAATAATAAAGGTTGCTCGGTTAGAGCTACATGTTTAGCTATTTCTGATAGCTTACCCTCTTAGGAGTATCAAGATCTGTTAGATCTACCTTGCTAAAGGATCTTACAACACTTAAACTAAATGTTGCACCTGGTTAAAGGCTTTACAATTTATAGACTTGATTAGAGTCTTTTACCCTGTTAAAGGTTTCTCTTACAACTTCAAAATATTACAATAAAATCATTACAAATATCTACGACTTTACATCTGGAATGTTATAGTAGATTCTATGTGCTCAGAATAAGATTACCTTGCTTATAGCATACCTTGGTAACCCATATAGTAACTCGGTAAACCCTTCTATTTACTCTATTCTTTGACTGTTCTCTGAAATCCTTCTCGGTGACCTCTGTGCCTCTGTAACAGTCATAACACTTAGTGCTTTCACATGTCTTGTTTTGTATATTTCTAAATCTTCCTTTCTGTCATGCTACATGTATGTTTTTTATCTTAATCCATGTTGTATAAATAGATCTGTTATGTCGGTGATCCATTCATTACTTCGATCTTACAAACATGTTTTATCGAATGAATAACCATGCAAAATATTTCATTGGTTAGATGACCTCAAAATCATACACAATCTTTAAGTGCAATTTCCAATGTGATAACGGTTAGATGTTCCTTGATCTTGTAACACATTTTCATATGTATGTCCAGGTTCAATGAATCTGGTAACACATTTCACTCGATGTGTCATCTTTGTTGCTCAGTAGACATGGAATGATACTTGGTAGACAGCTCGATGTATACTGCGCTCTGAGACTACTTTCTTCTATAACCGACTAGACTGTGCATACCGACTGAATATCTCAGTAGAGATAACCGACTAGAGTATATAGAATAACTTTGAACATAAAACTAATGGCAACTTGATAAGTAGTAACAGAAACCTTTAATGATCTCATGTTCTTGAAAAGGCATATCATTCCTTTTTTCAGAACTTGTTTACTTGTGATCATAACAAGAAAAATGTGGAGGATAGATAATTTTTTCTAAAATGGTTCCAAAAATAGTAAGTGATAAAGATGCTATGATCCTTGATATGGATATTTTTGTCCAAGAAATTGAGAATACTATCAGATCTCTAGCCAATGGGAAATCTCCTAAAGTAGGTGGTCTCACTACTAAATTCTATAAAGAAAATATAGATTGGATAGGGTTTGAACTGCTTGAGATCTTCAATGTTGCATTTCATAATAACTCCTTGGGGATGAACATAAATAGGAGCATTATCAAGCTGATACCAAAGGTGGGGAACAAAATACTTGTAATAAATTGGAGACCTATCACTTTATTAAATCCCTTATACAATTCTAGCAAAATCCTTAGCCAGAAGGCTAGCAAATGTCCATGGGGAAGTTTGTTACAAGTGTGGTTGTCGTTGCACCAAAAGATCAACCTTTCAATGCCCGATACAACCACTAGACTTATAGAATCCACAGGAGGCTATTAAATCATGTCACAAATCCACGTGAGGGATGTTGGCCCACTGCCAACAATCCCCCTCCCAGCGTCACTTGCCTCAGCCTACGTGATTTGAACCTATGACCAAGCTCTGATACCACTTGTTACAAGTGTGGTTTCCGTTGCACCAAAAAATCGACCTTTCAATGCCTGATACAACCACTAGACTTATAGAATCCACAGGAGGCTGTTAAACCATGTCGCAAATCCACGCGAGGGACGCTGGCCCACTGCCAACAAAGTTTTGTCAGTTTACTCAAACAATATTCACTACAAGGAGGTACATCCTTGAATACCTCATTACAAGTTGGGAGGAAATGCACCAGCCAAATCATGATTGGCAAATGTGGCAATGGTTTTGGTAGATTTTGAAAACGCATATGATAGAGTAGAATGGCCCTTCGTAATGGATATGCTTAAAGCCTTTGGCTTTCCTCCTAAATTTTGTAATTAGATTAGTATTCTATTCAAACATTCCTCCATTGTTATTGATGTCAATGGTGAGCTCACTAAACCTATCATTTTTCAAAGGTCTATAAGATAGAGTTGTCTGATTGCCCCTACTTTGTTTTTAATTGATGCTATTGTGTTACATTATTTTCTTAGATCATATATAATATCATGTCATTTTAAGGGCATTAAACTTCCTAATCAAGAGCAACTTTTAAATTTATAGTTTAGTGGTGATACTTCTCTTTCCATTGAACGCACAGAGGCCAAATTTGATAACACTATTAAAAGGTTAGAAATATTTTGTGATGCATCAAGCTCTAAGATTGCTCCTCATAAATCCATTGTAATTGGGTGGTCTGTGGATCCACCTAGTTGTCTTGTAAATAAAGGTTGGGGATGGTCTGGTCCCTATAAAGTGGTAAGATATCTAGGAATCCCTTCTCTATTTCTATTTCCCTAAAAAATATGTGGGAATGGATGTTTATAAAAATTAAGAAGAAACATGTGAATGACAAACTCAACTCCTCACTCTAGCTAGTAGGATCCAAGTGGTTCAAAAAGACATTGCATCCCATACTATATACCACTCCTCAACATGGCTTTTTCCAATATACAATGTACAAAACTTCAGAAGATTTTGAGGGAATTCCTTTGGTAAGATGATAAGGTAATAAAAAGAAACATGATGTGTCTTGGGATTGGTGTTGCCTACCTAAAAGCTAGGGAGTGATGACCCTAAAAGATCTAAGAATACAAGGGATTGCTCTAGCTTCTAAGTGGATATTCAATGCAATGGAAGGGACTGTGAAAAGTTTGATTAGAAACAACATAAAATTGTCCAACCAAAAAAAGACGAGCATTAGTGCCCTATGCAAATTCAAGATATCTTATTTGGATAGTTTGAGGTTAGAGCTTTTGGCCAGTCTGTCTTCTCCACCCTATGGAAAGAATGGGCTAAGGTCAAAAATTTAGTTTCTAATGGTGCAATTATGAATAAAACTCCTCCACACTATGAAACTAATAGGTACATTTGGTGGAATATTGCACCAAATGGAAATGCTTTGGCTTTGACTCAAGGATGTTCAACTAAGACTTGGGACACTTTAGGGGTTAGGGTCCTATAAGATATCTTATTAATGGCAAGATGGGTTCATGGGAGTAGCTATAAACTACTCCATGGTTAGTGGTGGATTGGGTGAATGGTTTCCAAATAAAATGATGACTCTAATTTGATTGACAGTAGTAAGTGGCAAGGTGGCTCTAAATTATTTTTTGTTATAGTCAACAAGATATATAATATGGTTGTTGGCTCAAGAGAGGTCTATAGTTGGCTTAATACTTCTTGGAATTTGGCTTGGTTGGACTTTAAATGGTCTAAAATCCTGAATCATCTTAAACGTAAACATGTTGAACCAAAAACAAACATGCATTCATTGGCTTCTTATTCCAAGAAAACTAGTTGTGGGACATGTTTTTCTCTCTTATGGTGCATTCATTGGCTTCTTATTCCAAGAAAACTAGTTGTGGGACATGTTTTTCTCTCTTATGGGTTGTCAACTAGAGTCTGTGAATTTTGTACATCACCTAAAAATTTTGAGCATCTTTTTTTTTAATGCAAATATGGCTTTTCTTTGTGGTCTTTGATGTTTGGTCAACATGTGGATTAGAATGCTAATATTGGTTTTGCTTGGCATGAAATTCTTCCTAGTTATATTGAGGTCTTTGATGTTAATTTAAACAAATTTTAGCTTATCCTTACTGACAAGATTATTTGGTTTTTATGGAAAAAGAGGAATGAAGAGTTTTTTCAGAGCAAAAGAAGACACCTTATTGAGTCCACTAGTGAACTCACCTTTCTAACAATTATGTTGTAGGTCTTATTTGCCTTGGAGATCTCCAAGTACTAATTCATGATCCTGCTGAAAGAGGGCATCATATTGGATTACAAAACAAAAATCAAATTTGCTCACTTCTTTCCTTAAGGGAGGAATAACCTAAACAAAGAAGAATTGGAGCTACTAAATAGATACCTGGAAGAAAAGATCACCAAACTGAATATGGAAGACATCAGCAAGAAAAAGAAACACAATGCCAAGTGGGAGTTTAGAGAAGTTGATCTGGATACTATTAGTCTCTTAGTAACAATCAAAGGTGACAATTAGGCATGGAATTAAAGTTATTATGTTATTTGAGTCTTCTACTTATGTTTCATACATGCATGTTCACACTAGATTAAATTTATATAAATATTGTAATATTATTTAATGTTCACTAAAACTGTTATAATTAGATTGTAGTTATTAAGGTGGCAATAGAGAGCAAATCATTTTGTGATCATACAAAAAAAGATAAGTGCACATTATTTTTATAGAACCATGAGCTAAACTTAAACTTCAAGCATAGACTCTTATGAAACATCTATCCGTAATGTAAGTGCGAAGAAGAAATATCAAACTTAGGGTGTGGGTGAAGAAATACAACATAATACAATATAACCATGTTTTTATAATGTGATAAACTTCTTTAAAACTAATTATTTGATAATTGTACGAAATTTGAATAATTATTCAAATTGGGCTTTGTGAGGCATCTCAAATCTTGTCCATCATTGGCGTCTCTAGGAACCCATCTATAATGGTTTTTTTTTGTTTTTGTTTTTTTATAATTTGTGTTTTTTTATGTTTTGGATATTCTATATTAGAGTCATTAGATATTAAAATAAATGTACTATTTTTATGTTTTTATAATTTAATTTTATCAGGTGTGTTTTATTAGTTCACATGTAAGTTAAAGTTGTAGTATAATTTAATGAAGAAAGTTATATCTTTTTTTTTTATTGCGTCATAAATTCAATTTGATGAAATTGTGCTTTATACAATAAGTAGTGTAAAAGTAGTACATTTTAGAGAGTGTTTGTAAATAACTTGACTTAACTAGATGTTTTTGTTCATATCCTCAAGAATCAATCCTCATTCTTTGTTTTGTCAATCTATTGTCTCAAGTCAAACTTGTAAGCATGCCAATTCAATTTCACATGCATTGACATTCCCATTACTTTCAAATTCAAAATTAGAGTTCGGGCCCAACCCAACTCCCTCCAACAAGCCAACACTAGTGTGTGCCAACATGAGTGCACAATTTGTTTACTTGTGTGCTAGAGTGTTGATTTAAGGACAAATCCTAATTCAATTCCATTGATCATAGAATTAAGAGAATAATCTATTGGAATCAAGGAACGTTGAGAAGGGGGGTGAATCGGTGTTTTGCAATTTTTAACTTTCTTAACTTGTTCTTTCAATCGCTTAATGCAAATGAACAAAAGAAAAATGCAGAAACACAAAGCAATCAGAAACAACACCATAACACCAAGATTTATAAGTGGAAAATCTGGTTAAGGGAAAAACCACGGTGGGGATGAGACCCGCAAGATAATTATATTACGCTAAAAGTATTACAAGGGAATGCACATACATTCAGGCACATTGCCCAAAGTTCACTGCTCAATTACAAAGCAAGAAGGGCTACAACCCTTAGGAAGGCTCACTGCCTTACAAACAATTACAAAGATCACAAGAGAGAGATGAACTAATGAATAACATCTACCAATGTCTAATTATAGTTCCGATTAAGCTCATTATACATGTTGTACACACTTCAACTCAAACTGCTCTGTTCCACTGTTCTGCATTATTTCGGAGCATAAATCCTTCACTTGCGCACTGAAACTGCACACACTCGATCAAAACCACTTTCCATACCTCTACCAATTGTCCAAAAAGATCATATCCATTGATTTTTTATATCCGCAACATGAAATTAGGTCTTCTACATGTCAGCTTCAAGAACACATAACATATAGTGAAACGTGCATACATAGTCAGCTCAATCCAAATTCCAATGTATATGCAAACCCAAAAGAATTGTCTGCATGCTTCCCAGATGTCAACTAAACATCCTCGACCACAAAAACAACCACCAAAATTCCTCAATCAATTCTGCACAACGATCAACCATCTAAGCAGGCCATACCACATTGTTCAACCCAAAAACCTCTACACCTGACATTCTAACTCACATGACAATCATCACCGAAGGCTAAGATCCTGGAATAAGGTATTCCAAACATCTAACTAGCATTTTCTAGCTCCGCAACAAAAGACCTTCAACCGAAATGAAATGCCAACCAAAATACTGCATTATGTCGAATGCTCTGTTCTAACTCACCGGACTTAACCAAATCTTCATTCTAACTTCTGGTAGGATTAGATCACACACTATAGATGGAATATCTGACTTGGGTTGCCATCAATGACAACACCGGATGACCCATACAATGTCTCTTGCCAACATAATCAAGATATACCCATAGCATCAGAGTATTTGCACAAAATTGTTGTATTTTTTCTTTTATTCAATTATTTGTATTGAACCATTGAATTAGTAACACCAATTTGATTAAAAGAGAACTCTACTTGCCTAGAAACCCCTAAACATTGTCTATCAACATCACCCTTCTTTAAGAGCCATCAAGTTGAAAACAAATTACTAGCATCAAATCTAATAGAGTTCATATCTAAGTTCAAATTTGTAGGCACAAATATTAGTTTCAAAGACTCAAAAGTAAACCGAAATGACAAACAAAGAATTTGAAATAGAGGCATCCATTTGGCCATTTCTCAAAAAATTAACAAATAACTTGACAACTATTGTAAAATATCTTCATCAAATTTAAAGCTAAGTAGCATTGTTTTTATTTATTTAATTTCAAATATTTATTTAATGACATTATAAGTGCACCTCGTTGATTCAAGTATATTTACTAGTTGATGTTTTAATTATTTATTTACCTTGGATTTAAATCAAAGAAGGTTAAAAGCTTATCTTATTTTCTTATTCTTTTTTATTTTAAGCTTCCACATTTTTCACCCTTCTATTTTTACATTAAATATTTATTTCAAAAAGATGAGAAGTTAAATTTTCAATAGTCGAATTAGGGGAGAGGATTCAGTAGTTGAGCACCCTAACTTGGCACTTTTCAAAATCTTATGTGAAAATTTCAAAATCACTCCCAATTTTTTACAGCGGCTTACTTGGCAAGTGCCCTGCTTATACCTAAGGTTTCAGGGCCACATCACCATGCTTTTTGCCAAGGCATCCAAAACAGCCCAAACAAAAGGTGAGACCAATAATTGCGCATAAGGGAGTCTCATACTTGTACAACTGATGTGGCATCACATGACTGATTGCTTTTTAAAATTAAAGGTACATTTCATTCAATTATGAGTATTAAAGACACAACTATTGGTACAATGTTGTAAAAAAAATTGGACATTAAATCAACAAGTATGGATAGTAAATCAACAACTACTATCACAGCAATTGAAACATGCTCAACTAGAGGGTCCTCTCCCCTATTGTTGCATGGACCTTAAAAAGACCTTTCTTACCTTCTACAAAACTAAAAAAAATTATATAAAGAGTTTGAAACGAAGAAAGCCACACTTACAAGTCATTTCTCCAACATTTAATAAGGACTTAAGATGCTAGGCGATCAAAATCATTTTTTACTTTACTTGACCCGTCTCTTGCAAACAGTCCATCTCACAACAAATGCGAAAATCTTTTCATAAAAGTTTCTATGAATCTGTGACAATACTTTACCAAGAGAATTATCTAGATCTGAATTTTATTAGTTCAACATTTTTTAAATGACTTGTAAATAGACATTCCCAAAAAGCCACTGTCATTCCTTTCGACTTGTACTCCGTCTAGATAATCCAGGCTAGCATAACTACTGCAATCAAAATTGTTTTCGGAAGTCTAGAAGTTGAAAGAGTGAAGAAATCCAGATGGCTGTAATAATAAATTCACGGGTCAAAATATCTTGCTGAGTAACAGTGTTGTTTTAAGTACAACTAATAAATTGCTTTGTCATTTTAACCAATCACCAAGAAAATTCAGCAGAGGAACAATGACACCGTATCCCTCATCTTCTGGTAGCCATATTTCTATTTACTATAGGGATTCCCCTTGTTCATTTAATCATGTGCCCTGATACGAAACGGCATTCCTGTCCTTGCTCCTGATCCTGCACCTCAGGTCTCCTAGTGACTATAATTTGAACTAAAAGAAGAACGATTAAATCGCTTCAATGCAACAAATACAGGTATCCTTGAAAATGAAGCAAATAAAAGAGTTATGCTTGCTTCCATGCAATTGGGTTGACCCTTATGCAGATATAAAACTGGTAGGTGCAATCCAGCATTCTCTTTTAACTAAGTAAAACATCAAAATCATAATATAATATCAGCGTACAAGGTGGTGGAACACTGGTGAAAATAATTAATATTGATTGATAGATTAGTCTGCCTCGCGGATCTCATATTCATTCTTTTTGATTTTATGACATGCAACGATGTTGATGAAGTCTGCAGTCAGAAGTTTGCAACTGGTGAGAGGTTCATTTGCCTTCAGAGAAAACTAATACAAGAAATCCATCTATAAATTTTCCTCCCATCATGAAAGGGTAAAAGTAAGTCCAAATTAGCTGCCAATAATCTACAGAGAAAAAGAGAAACGAATTATATTAATGGTCAGTTTGCAACTGGTGAAAGGTTCATTTGCCTCCACAGAAAACTAATACAAGAAATCCATCTATAAATTTTCCTCCCACCATGAAAGGGTAAAAGTAAGTCCAAATTAGCTGCCAATAATCTACAGAGAAAAAGAGAAACGAATTATATTAATGGTCCATAAATGGACTTGAAAAGAACATTCAGTTCGAGTATTACCAGGGAAACATACCAGATATATGTTATTTAGAGAAGTATCAACTGTCACTACTCATGTTATATCATACTTTGATGCCTTTAGTGATCTGTTAAAAGATTAATACAAAATAGCATACAACATAATGTAGGTTCCCCCAGCTTCTAAAATCCTAATACGCACCATTTTCAATTTTTGCATGTTATCTTCATCGATATTTGATTCATGAACTGAGCAGAATTGTTGCATCTAGCTAGAAATAATCTTCCACATTTGATGTTTAATTACCACATATGATGATTGTATATTCTAACCTGCAAATCAAGAACCCGAAACACAAAATACACTCTCATCTACAATGCATGAATCTGCATAGTGGAAAGAAAAAATTATATTTAAAGACACCTGTCTTGCTTACATTCAATTTCTTCAAACTGCCTTATGGATTATGGCAATAGAATGTACCTTCAACACCTTACAGATTTGTCTTCAGAATTGCTAAATATGCTTTTCGAACGGATTAATCTTCTTTGATAAATAAGCAAATAGAACGACTGCCAAGGAGAGTCACCACCAGATTATAATAAATCAGCAAAAACGTCTAATTGTCACCTGCATGTCCCAAAGCTCCATCTCATCCATAATCAATAAACTGAAGCCAATGCTGGTTGTGCTTACAATCCCCTATACCGAAATTTTTTCATATAACATACTCTCAAATAACTCAAAATACACCACTCTGTGCTGCCAGGGAATTGTTAAAATTAACTTCCAAAAGCTTTCTGGATGCTACGCCATCTTAATCAACTGCTTATGCCCAGCCAGCATATAAAGGAAGCATTCACACAAAGCAACCCATTTCTGGTCGAATGCTTCAGTTTAGTCAGTAAAAAATGATTGCTTTCTCAAAATATAACCCATTACCACACATTGTGTGGTCAAATCATTCTATAAGTAACAAAAATTAAAGAAAGGTTCATGTTACATGGCATAAATATTAATTATACATAAAACAATAACCAGCTCTTATCTTCTGGGAAATAACAATCCAGAATAATAGCAGGCATTTCTTTGGCTCATTTTAGAACCCTGCATTTGTCTGCTAGTATTAGACATTGGTGCCTCCTCCATGTGTAATTCCCCTCAAAGCAAAGTAGTTGCTAGCTGATCCTGTAAACGAAAAAATTTAGACAAGATTTATCTACCAATTTTATAGTTTTGTTGAGCTAAATAAAGATTTCCTTTATGACACTTCTGTGGGTAAACATAACATAAACACGCCTTTTGAGGAAGTAAAGAAATATCATCTTTATGAATTTGACCTCTTCAAAAACCATGGATAATTTTTTGAACTGAAATTTGTGACCAGAACTGCATATCAAACATACTCTTGAAAGTTGAGAAACATCATAGCCTTTACATCTTACATAGCAAATATTAGTTTCCTGAACGACGAGATTTACGCTGCTTATGGTGCCTGCGACAACTGTGTGGAAATAATAACTGCCGAAGCTGTTGCTCAGCAGTGAATTCAGAAGTAGCCTGTAAATATCCACAACAAAACATAGTTATTCATCAATTTCTTTGCAAGTTAAATTGACACAACACAGTTGTTATGTTTAATTAAAAATATATCAAGAAGAAAGATGTTGCAATCACAATGTACAGCCATGTTCATTCAAGCTTCAGGCCAGAATAATGCTGATTTAGGCCGATATCAGTTCCTACACATTAGCATGAAAATAAGAGATCCGAAATAAGCAAATGAGTGCATCAATGTAAAGGAGCAGAATTATTGATTTACCATAGAAGCAGAAGATCATCGCCAACACAAAAAGAATTATTGGACAAGACTACTATGTTACCGGCAGGCAATGAGATTAAAAATTATAGATGAGAGAAACAATAATCTTATAATTTTTAATGGCTTACTTAGGACATCAGGCTTATGCCTGGTAAATCAAAAGATAATATCTCTGAAATAGTTGGCAAAGATAATATCATGTTTGCTGTTAACTGTTAAAGAATATTCTGGGAGAAGGAACAGCAGTAACACCACTGATATTGTGCCAAAAATGTTTTAAACAACAGTTTTATGAATGCCAAATTCAAAATAATGGTATACCTGAAAGTCTGAACAGAATAATGACTCCCTTCACAGCATGTCTTTCTGTTCACTAGTCCTGAAGATCTAAAAGGAGAATAATGACTCCCTTCACAACATTTATTTCTTTCTTCACCGGTTCTTCACTTGAATTTCAAAGATTCTCAATTAACAAAAGAAATTAGGAAATTATTCAGAATTTCAAACTCCGTCCCATTTTCAGAATTTTATTGCATGTATGAAATCCTCACACAAATAAGACTTTTTAGTTTTCTTTTTCACAACACAGCCCAAACACAGAATTGTTCTCTCACGTCAATGTTTCTTCAATGCACACCAAAAAAACTGCCTAAGCATCGAACCATCCATGAATATATAGCATTGGAGTAGTTTGATTCAAGTCTCTCTGCCTAAGCATCGAACCATCCATGAATATATTCCATGATATTGAGGCCAATTGGGCATTATGTGAGTAGTGGCAAAATTGATGTATTGCATTGTG
The DNA here is from genome assembly GCF_030272615.1 of Cryptomeria japonica. Taxonomy (NCBI): domain Eukaryota; kingdom Viridiplantae; phylum Streptophyta; class Pinopsida; order Cupressales; family Cupressaceae; genus Cryptomeria; species Cryptomeria japonica. The sequence goes on from NC_081413.1 coordinate 735,574,084, forward strand.
AATTAGTATTGTTTTCATTTCGATTCCTCATTCGTGACGAATGGGATGAGCTCAGGGTGTGGTTATTAGAGTCTGATAGGAGAGTGGCTCTCAATTGGGGCCAGGGCTCAAAGTGGCTGCCAAGATAACCTATTGGAGAGTTAAGAGTAATTCAAGTGATAACATAATTAAAACATTGGGAAAACACACTAATAAGATAATTGAGGATGCCCCTTGCATGATTTGCATGCTTGTATAGGCTCAGGATGTATTGGGAAGACCTGGCTGTCCATGGGGCATTGATCTGGCATGATCGAGTCTCCTCGTCTTGATGAGAGGACCACTCGGTTCCGCATGAGCCATCACTTCAAGCTATGCAATGCCACTCCAGTTTCATTGTTTCTAATATCCAACCCCTATGTAGATTTGAATAGTGACCCGATATGGATTCATGACTTGGTACTACCTTTATCATTGATGTTGCATTGCATTCTTATATGTCATTGTGTGTCATGCATGCACTGTGTACGTCGTGTATGTCGGCCTACTATCCCCTTTGTATGCTTTGTATGATTGCATGGGTCGTGCGACTATCTCCACAAGCACGGTGCGGTGTACCTAAGGGTTCCACATGGTCGGGTGGCATTGCAAATCATTATTGGAGACCGGTGGACTTGATTCATGATTGACTTGGAGAGCTCTTCCACCTTCCTCAACACTTGTAAATTCTCACTCCATTTCTTGCAAAGTTATAATCATTTGTATATTGTAACAAGAATTGTAAACATTGATTATATGTATATTGAACACTCCAAGAGGAGATTGATGTAATTGAAATGTATTGATATGGCTTAGAGTAGCTTTACATGTATCGGTGTTGGAATCGGGCATGAACTATGGCATTGTAAGTTTATCAATTCTTAATGCATATTGATATGTTGTAGGAATACTTCAATTGGTGCTCTAAAATGAATCTAGATACATCTTGAGTAGTCTTGGAGAGTGATTTAGCCCTCTCCCAATGTTGTCACGTGTTATTGTCCATTCTAGTATAGTTTGGAGTCATTTTGGACTTATTCGAGACAATCTGAAAAAGTGTCCCAAGGTGTCTTAATGTGGTTTAAAGTAGTATTGATCATCTCTAGAGTGTTAGTAAAGGTTTAGGAAAGTTTAGGGTGGATTGAACGTGTTTAGGGTCCACCCAATTCTCGACTAGCCTTGTAGGTGTCCCTTAGTGACCCAAGGACACCTTTGCATGCCTTGTCTCCACACCTTTTTGTTGAATTCTCTCGATTCAAATGTTGTATTGATATTTTGTCTTCACCATTGTGTTTGGGGTGTCCAGGGGTCCAACCGTCTGTTGACGTGGACGAAATCGCATTGCTGCAAACTTCATACGGCCAACGCAGAATAGAATAGCCGACTGATTATCCTACTCTCTCTTGAGATAAGGAAGTCTCTAATGCTGTTTTCTAAGTTTGATCAAAGGAGACTACCTCAAGGTTTCTTTTGTCAGGTCTTGACTGCGGGATCTCTCAGTGGCTTGATGTGTTTATGCTGGAAACACAAGGGGGACTTATGTTTAACTGGCAACAAGCTAGTCTGCTGTGATTCTCGAATTATGCAATAAAGAGCAAAAGGAAAGGGTTAGGAGATCTAAAACTAACAACACGGGTATGCGGGTAGACGGATTCCACATAACCAATTCCTGCTTGGCCAGAATGGCTCACAACCTTGCAGGAACGGTGCAATCTTCAAAGGGACTTGGAAGATTTTCAGATTGGAGACGCATGGCTAAGCACCCAATTCTGGCGCAGCTCAGACGAACACCTGCAATTGAACTGAGCACAATCGAAGGCTCAGGTTAACCACACAAAAGGATACACAATCAGTATATCCTCAGTGGTATGAGCCCGAATCTATCAAATACCTGCACACCCAAAACATAAAGATCTATCTAAAATGCTGAAGGAAACCATGCAAACAGGATGAAAACAAGACAATAAACACCAAATCAATGTTCATATATTGATCTCAACTGCCTATTACAACAATTTCTGCAGCATCTCTATGCTACTGCTAAGATCTAACCTATTCTAACTCTAAAATCTAACTATCTAGCAATTTCTAACAATCTCTAACAATCTCTCTCTCTAACAATCTAACAATCTAACCCTTTCTAAAAGAAAGGCCTCTGCCTTTTATAGATATTACAATTTTGAATCAGAGGCCAAGATGGACCGCATCCAAGGGCCCTGATCTGTCTTCCAGAAGCTGACAGCTTTGACCCATGCTGAATTAATTCTCAGTTATCCAACCAGCAAATATCTCAACTACCAACCACTTTTGGCTTTAATTCAGGTTTATCCGGTCTTTTTGGTGGTTGGGAATAGTTATCCACAAAAATATCTTGCACGGGACCCATAGGCAGTTTACAATAAAGTAGTTTCAGCTTTAAGACTGAATTTTTGGATTTAAATCTAACTGTGTGCCTTTTCTCGAGAATGCATAAACTTGCAGCATTCAGAGTGTTCTTTTGCCTTTTGCCTCCAATTTTGCCGGTGGACTTCATCTTTGTTCAACGGCACGGTTCCCAATGCTCGGCTGTTCTTGCGCTCTTGCATCTTTTCTTTTCCAATCTTCAGCGCCTGGACTTGAATTGCGATCCTTCCTCGGTTTGCGCTTTCAGGTCTTTCTCCTGGTTCTTCGATGACGTCCTGCAATCAACCAATTTCACTTAATTAAATCAATTTGGAAAATTAAATAATTTAATTTAACAAACATTAAATTTAATTACGATGTCTGGCTTGAGAAGCTCTTTGCGGGATGTATCTTGAAAATGCTTCTCTTCCTCTTCGATTGTGAAATCTGATCCTTGGTCTTGATGGTGTTCGGGCGATTTACTTCTACGCGTTTTTACCTTTCGAGTCCTAGACGTTTTGAAATCTTCTTATGGCGCGATTCGGAGATTTGGAGAACTTCTGCAAATTTTAAAATCATAACACTCATGCTTTTCTGGTGAATTTTGGAGAACTTAGACATTTTGAACTGGAGATATTTTCGGAACATGGGGAGTTTATGCAAACTGAAGGGTAATTTTCGGACCTTGAACACTTCTGCAAATTAAAGACAACTTCGGATCCTTTGTAAGATTTTGCAAACTCGGAGCATTGAACGTTTTTTGCAAGTTTTCAAAACCTTTCACTTTTGGCTCATGGGTCCGATTTTGAAGACTTAAGGCGAATTTCGGACCTTGCCATCCTTTTGCAAATTTCGGAGCTTACAGGCGTTTTACAAATTTCTGAGTTTTAAAATTTCGGGGCTGGGGTCCGAAAATGGGTGTCCAAGGCAAACTTCGGATCTAGAGGAGCTTTGTAGGATTTCGCACCTTTATACCTTTTTTTTTATTTCGCCCCATGGTCCGAAAATGGACACTTTAAACGATTTTCGGGGCTTGAAGCGCTTTTGGTAAATTTCGGATCTAAAACGCGTTTTTTTTTTTGTGTTTCCTAAACTCGACGCACTTTCCATTTACCTCCGAGGGTCCGAAAATGAGGGCGCTTAAGTGGTTTTCGGACCTTGTAAAATATTTCGCAAAATCGCGTTTTCACTTTTCGAACCTAAAAACGCGTTTGGAAATTTAGAAGAAACTTCGAATTTCGGCCCTAGGGTCCGAAATTGGTGCTTTAAGTGAAATTCGGACCTGAAGGCACGTTTGCAACATTTCACTTTTTCGGACCTCCTGCCAGTTTTATCAACTTTTTCACTTTTTGGCCCAGGGTCCGAAATTGGACAACTTAAGTGATTTTCGGACCTCTGGGGCATTTTCGCAACTTTTGAACTTTTCCACATTTTGGCCCCACGGTCCGAAATTGGACAACTTAAGTGATTTTCGGACCTCTGGGGCATTTTCGCAACTTTTGAACTTTTTCACATTTTGGCCCCAGGGTCCGAAATTGGGCGTTTTGGGCGATTTTAAACGTTTCCTCAAGAAGTGCGAGCTTGGGCACTTGGGCAAGTTTGCCCAGATCTCCCCGGAGGATCATTTAATGGAATATAACATTTAAGTATAAGAAACTTATACTTTAAGTTATATTCCATATATACTTTCAGGATGTTTGAGAGTGGTTTCGGCCCTCCAGGAGTTATATTGCAAATTCTAGTTTTTGGAGGTTTCCTCAGTTTTTCAGAGTTAGCCAAATTTCAGGATCAGGAAATTCCAGACTTAGCCAAATTTCAGGGCATTTGGAGATCAAGATGACATTCCTGACTCCATCACTCACCAACTTGATCCTTCATATCCCCTTCCTCTTTCGCAAAGACAGAAAGGCACAAAACTGGGGGGGTCCCTGTCCAAGACGGGGATGGGTGTGCGATTCGCACAACACCGTCCAACCAAGAATCTCACTGGTCAGGACAAATGCACGATCAGAGGGTGACATTGCAGGTTTGCCAGTGTTGGAGGATAGATGCGTAGATTGAGGACTACAATGCAGGTTTTAGACACTAGCGCAAGTTGTGGACACTAGCACACTATGCTAATGTACTCCAAGCACGCAGTTGTCCTTTCTGGGTGCCCGTGTCCAGTTTGGGCGCCCTAGTCCTTCAGTTGAGTCAATTAGGGTTTTTGGATCTTAGGAGCTCAGTCTGACTCCGTTTTAGTTGCGTTACGAATCTGGTGTTGCCTAGGAACCTTCAGAGGTGTCTTGATTTGATTTAGGGTTAGTTCAAATAGTGTCAATGGCATTTGAGCGTGAAAAGGTGCATGTAGGACCCCATCGATGACACCTAGGGCTTAGTAGATATTTCCGTGTTCTAAATCAAGTCTTGTAACTTTGGGAATGGTCTTGTGTAACGCTAATCACCTTAGTAACCTTGTCCTAGGGTTTTTGTGACCTTTTCCCATGTTCAGTTGAAGTTTCAAGTGTTAAGTCTTCCTCTTGTGAAATGTCAGTTGTCAACAAGTTAACCAACCTTGAGATTTGAGCTTTAGTACTTGTTTGTGTTGTATATGTTAAACTCAATTACTTCAAAGAAAAAAACATTTCCATGTATTCTTATGTCTTTTTGCTCATATCCTCTAGTGTTCCTTGGTGGCACATTACAATTCCTGAACCTAATAATAGTTCTAGCTTGGTTATAGATATTATATTTCCACAACCCATGACAATAAATTTAGAATGCTTCTAATAAAAACTGTGTAAATTTTCAAATCAATGTTTTGGATCACACTTCTAGGTGATACACATTATGATTATAAACATTATAGTTCTAGCATAGGTAATATACACCTAGAAGATTGAATTATCCTGCATGAAGGACATTATTATTGAAGGACTTTTAAATAGACTTGGAAATTCTTGAAGCTTGTTTGAGAAGCTACCTAAACTTGAATTATGCATTGAAATGGAGTAGACTGGGGGGATAAAGTGGGGTTTTAATCTTTCATTCACTATTATTATCACTTCTCAGAAGTTTGTTAAGCTGCCATGATTTGTTTTACACACTTTCTTATTGAATCAATGTAACCTCAGTTGTGAAGTTGAAGTAACCAATATGTAGTTTGAAAAGAAGTTATTTATTTGCTCACCACACATTTTTGGAATGTATGACCTTTGTGAGCATCTCTGTTGAAGTTTGGTGAGGTTCTGGGATTATATAGGAGTTCTGTGAGGGTTGTAGGAGTTTTTGTGTTACTGTGAATGGTTGGAGGTTGAATCGTGCTGCAAACTGGGAGTTATCATCATTCTTGTTGCATTATCAAGTCTACAGAATAAATGTCAGTCTTGTTTCCCTCAAAATTTACATGAAGAAAGTCAGTCTAACTGTAGCTTTTAGCTATTGATTTAATGAGAATCTTTAAGGTTGTTATCTTAGCAAGAGAGACTTGAATCTCTCTTAAAGAAAAGACCCATTCTTGTAAATTGCCTGAGGTTAAATGATTTTGAGTGAAAGATTAAATAATTAATGATTGATGATGGCTCCAACGGTAGAAAGAAGAGAAGGAAATGACAATGAATTGAGTCTAGAATCAAGATTTGCAAAAGCCTAAGTAAACTCCTCCAACACTCTATATGAAGAGAAATGTCAGCACAAATCCACGCTCATGTATAATGCAAAGCCAAGTTTTAGAGAAACACACTTTTCCAATAGCAAAGCCACCTCAAAGTTCCACCTAGGCATGAACAAAGGAAGCAAAGTGACGAAGAAAGGATGCCTAATCATGCCTACTATTAGAGAGGAGGAAATCAGTCCTTAAGGCACCATTTAGGAGTAGCATTGCCCTCTCAAAGTTCTGCCATGTTTCTTCAAAGTGGCAAACTGACATGAAAACTCCGTCCATGTCCTTAAAGTGGAAAAGACATTAAGAATCTAAGCCCAAGCTGATTTAAATGTTGACATGTGGCACACACCAAAGTCACAACAATAAGAAAGCATGCCAAAGTGGCAAGTATTTAAGTGATTTGCGCCCAAAACAAACACTTGACAAACATTATGGAGGGCGCAATTTTTGTGTGGTTTATCCACGTAAAAGTTCTGCCCAAAGTTATAAAAGAGGTCAAAGTGACTAGAAAGTACTATAATGAAGTCATGAAGTGGTGAAAAGGATATGAAAATGTGCCAAGGTGGAAAAGGGCTTATAAAAGCATGCCAACTAGTAAGGAGGATAAATGTCAAGTTATGCAATGTCCCCTTTCGCTGAGTAGCCGGAAGTGTCCCTTTTAGCCTATTCAATTTTCATAGGCTAACTTCGGACTTTATTAGGGAATAGATTAATTAATTAATAAAGTTGTCCATTAAAGTAAATTTCCAAATGATTTTATTTTAATTAATGTAATAAAGTGACTTAAGTGATTTAAAAGACAAATATTATAAAGTCACTTTATAAAAGTGTTTTAAATGATATACTTTGAGGGGAAAATTACACTTTTAGGAAAGTTCTATTGGAAGATTATGAAAGAGGATTTGAAAGCTCATTTGCACATGCTGGATTGTGAATTTTGAAGCTTTCTATGAGAGCAAACCTAGGACGAAAACCCTTGGGTTCTTTGTTGGTTGACTAGAAGAAAACCCATTTAAGCCAACCTTGATGAATTCATATAGGGTTCACAAGTGTGCAAATTTGAAGGAGATTGTGCAAGAAATTGCTTGAAAAGAATTATCTTTCCAAAAGACACGGATTTACAAGTTTGTTAGGTGAGCAGAAATTTTTTTATTAATGTTTGCAAGCAAATAGTAAATTTGTCTGGGTGTGTATAAAAGGTGAAATATTAGTAATTACAATGTGTGTGAAAGTGAAAATCACAAGATTTATTAGTGTTGGTGTGTGCATGCGAAAGATGAAATAGTAGAAAAATTCATACAATACTTTGGTACTAGCCAAGCATAACCCAGCCATATCAGAGACTACATATTGCAAGGGAAAGGGAGTTCAATATTCAAAGGAGGCTGAAGACTTTTTCAATGTAGTTTGAGGAATGAGTTTCAAAGACTATCGAAAGCCCATTTGAAAGTCATAAGGAGTCAATATAACCACTTGGGATGAAGTTGCCCCCCTTAAAGACTGCCAAAATTCATTAAAAGCTGCCATACCTTGTGCAAAATGAATAAATATCAAGGGAGTGTTGTAATGTCCCCTTCCTACATGACAGGCAATTGAGCAGGGATTGGCCTATCATCAGGTTCCCGTAGGCTAGTGGAGTGGAGTGGGGACCCATATTGAGGCTTGTGGAGTTGCGTTGGAGCTTAATAAGCCATTCTGGATGTTCAGAGGCAGTTCCTATTTTTTAGGAGGGATCCCTCTTTTTTAGGTAATGACTGAGAGTTGGTTCCAGGGTGTCTATGGATCATTTTCGATAATTTGAGACCATCTATTTTTTAGGGAGGACTGCCAATTGACTGGTTGACCACCCAGAGGACTAGGGAGTGGAGCAAGTGCCCTTACATGCAATTTCGGATGATTGAAGATAGTCTCCTAACTTTTAGAAGAATCCCTATTTTCTAGGAGTACACTGCCAGTTAACCTGCTATTTTTAAATATCACCAGGATGGCGTGGGCATCAACGGTTTTCAGTTTGGAGTCCAGGTGAAAGATTTATGTATAAATCTGGATTAAATAAATTAATGTCTAAAGTTTGATTTAAACAAAAATTAAAGCGATTTAATTAAGTCACTTTATATTATAATAAATTATAATAAAGCAGCCCCCCTTGTGCCATGGTGCCTAGGAGACATGAATTATTGATAAAGGGAGCCTAAGGGGGTCGTGCATCTTGAGAGAGACATAAGGGAATGAAATAAACTTAATAAGAGGATGAAATAAAGTTGAAATAAAGTTTAATAAACTTTATTTAAATAAAGTCTTGCAACCCTAAAATCAAATTAGGGTTTGGAGTTGTTAAAAGACATGAGGAGGCTTCATTCATTCATTCTTGAATTCATTTTTGCCATGAGAAGACAGATTTCAGAGCTTTGGAGGCAGAGATTGCAGTAGAGCTAGGGTTCTTGGGAACGAAAACTCCCTTGAGCTTGATGATTGGACGAAAACCCAACCATCCCTTACAGAAGAACATCACTTCCAGCCATTAGAGGAAGAAAATCAGAGTTTCAGACCTATTTCAGATTAGTATCAGAGGTTATATTGCAGATCTGGGTCTTTTGGGCCCTTCGTGGTCATCATCCATCAGCAGATCAGGGTATATCATGCTCCATTGAGGCCATTGCTGGAGTTTTATAGCTGGGCATGAAGAGTTTAGAAGAGAATTCAGGTCTGTAGCAGGTTCAAGTGCCGCCCAGAGCACAAATCAGATCAGCAGCAGTCATTATCAGCCCATCCACAGTCCCTATCAGTCAACCAAACCACCTTGCATGCACATGCAACATCCATATTTGGTGTTAGGGTTTTATGAACACTGTGGGAGGAGAAATCCGATCTATTTGTGGGCAGAAAATTCATTTCAGACCACTGAATTTTGGATGCATGCTATCAAGGGTATGTAATAAGCCCTTGTCATTAAATAAAAATACTCGATTCAGTTCTTAGTTCATTGTTTCTTCATTTCCAGCATTGTAGTTTACTTGCATTCAACTCAATAAGAAAAAAAATTCAGAAAACACAAAAACAAACAAATACAAATTCCTTCATTCACTGGTCAAAGACAATTTGGAAACAAAAATCAAAATTATCAAAATCAAAAAATTGGACCAGATTTGGCTAGGGATCTTTTAGTGGTATCAAAGCAATGATCCTGCCAGCTTGAGGGTCTTCTAATCATTTCTATGCATCCTGGAAGAACAAGATGGAGTCAGAGTTTACGGCTGATGGTAAGAAGATTGTGCTTAAGTCACTAAAGAATGAGGTACAAAATGGGACAGCTGGAAGTATGAATACTTGCTATGGCAATGAAGTTTCCAAAGTCATGTATAAAAATGAAGCAGTCGATCCCAATTTTCTGAGCATGAACAGTAGTACTCAACCCAGTGTTATTCAAAATATTGAAGCTTGTAATCAAGAGGAGATTGATGTTATACCCTCTCCATTAGTTGATAGGCAATGTGCGAGCATAGAACATGATATTTTTGTGAATGCAACCTATCATAGGACTGAGTTTTTGTACTTCGGTACAGTAGATATAGAACAGTCCCAAAAATTGAACATCTCCTTAAGGTACAGGAACGTCACAATCAATCAAGACATGCAATGCAACAAAAGGAATCAGGTTTCCTGATTTTGACCAGCAGTTCATTGCCATCATATGAGCCAAAATCTGCACTTTGCATTGATAGCCTTCAGAACTTCTATGCAGTATGTTACCCCATTATTTGTTTTGAACAAAATAATGTGTATTTAATTTTGTTTCCCGCATTCAGTTTGATCCGTCTTTAATCATGCACCTTTTGTTCCTTTATGTTTCACCTTTTCTGCCCCATTGAACCTACCGGTTGAACCTGCGAGTTAGTTCAAGGTTCAAGGTTCAACCAATCCCCTTGCGCGGGTCGCGGCTTTGTAATGTTGTTAAGCGAGCGAGTGTGAATGTGTTAAGTCGGTCTTGAACTTGAACTTTGAACCATTCCTAAATCGGTTCAAGGTTCAAGGTTCAAAGTCTTCTTTTACGTTTGCTAAGGGTCTTCGCTAGTTCCCGATGTTGTGTTGAGCCGCAAGTTGAGAGTTCTTTTGTTTTTCTTCGGATTGAACTTGAACCATTGAACTCCTTGCAAGTTGGTTCAAAGTTCAAAGGTTCATTCCAAGTTTGGCCCCGAGGACATTAATAACACTAAAGGTGGCACGGCAAAAGGAATATTCTTGGCATCTTATAATTTAAAATTCTAAATTTGGAAAGAAATCATGAAAACGTAAAACCGTTTGTGCGGAGTTGATGTGTAATTAAGAAAGTTGTCAGGTGCCTATCAAATCATTGGTTATCTCACACGTTCGAATGAATCATTATGAGGCGTGTGTAGATGTTACTCAGTTGTTTTCCGTTTCTTAACATGTGAATTCTCAAAATTGTGAAAGTAGTAGTTGTTATTGTTGAAGGAGCAAAAGACGCCGAAGGTAATTTCAACTCCATACTTCCGAGGGTTTCACAGATTTCATGGTGGTAACAAGTGACTTTTGATAATTTCCCTCCATTGTGTTACTAGCTCAGAAGGTCAGTCAATGTAGGAAAATTCTTTTGTTTTGGAATAAAATTTTGTCTTGTTTAGGAACTGTTTGATAAATGTAAAAGCGGCCATTATGAGGCCGACTCTTCCAAAACTTGGTCCCACATCATGCCTAGTTAGTATACTGCCAGAGCTGAGTGACACCTCATTGGCCCAAGCTGACTTGGGAGATTTCTTAGAAAGAGCTAAAAACCCTAGGGCAAATTCGATGATGGAGAGAATAGTTAGAAGTGGCCTGATTGAAGCTACTGTTTTCCCAACTGCCGCTCCTTGTCCAGATCTAGTAATAGCATGTGTGAACAGATATGATGCTGATAGCAGGCGCATTAGGACTAGCAGTGGCGAACTGCTAGTGGAAATTAACAAAGAGATGGTGATGGATGCAATGGGAATCCCTCATAAGGAGCCGTACGAAGACTGGTCAATTGGAACCTCATGCATTTTTCTCTAAGAAGAAAAGAACATATAGAAGCGTCATTGCAAGGAATTGGCTTCTGAAGGTTCAGAAAGGGGGGTCCTGGCTACCTAAGCCTCTTACTAGGGAGCATTTCATCACAGAGGTGCGAGATATTGTCATATTGTTAAATAGACTTAAAGGGAACTCACACTCTTTCTATTGGGAGGATTGGATGTACTTCTATATTCAAGTGTTGTTAACTGGTGAAAAATACCTTGATTGGGCACAGGTTATCACTGAAAGGCTCCATGAGGGTTTGAGCAACTTTGTTGGAATGTCAAGCTTTTACATGTCCTCGACTCCTCATACTGTACCAGAGAATGGCAAGGATTGCATAATGAGCCTTGGGTAGACGGCATGAAGGTTTATGATTATTACCCTTACCTGCAACAACAAAAACATGCAAAACATTTCACTAGATGAAATGATGTTTTTCCCAAGAAGGCTTTGCCTTTGAGTTGCAGGGAGACATTAATAAAAGAATGTCAGCTGAGGCCATGGAGCTGATTAGCATATATGGAAGCTATTTCATTCAGTTTCCCAGAATTACTTATATCTGAGTGGGGGGTTTTGAAGGTGAACCATTCAAATTGCCCAGATATGCTTTCGACAGTTATGTGCTTATTGAAGTAAGCAGACAATTAGCCCACATTGACAAAAGGTTAGGGACAAAGGGTAAATCCGGAGTTGTCTTCCCAATTGAACTTGGTTACTACAGTTGTAAATCTGTATCTGATGCCTTGAACCTAGAATTAGAGTTCAAGAAAATGAATTTGCAGCCCTACATTGCCAGGCAAAAGTTTGATAGAAGGGGATATGTTGTAGAAAATTTGAATGTTGATGACCATTTCTTCCATGAACCTCAGTTAGAAGATTACTGGGAAAACTGTTGTGATGAATTTGAAGTGAGGAGGAGATTATGGTCAAGATTCACTTTACAGTAGGTTATTACCATGAAGCTACCCATTAATGTGTCTGTAGTACAAGAAGAGGAAGGGGAAGATATATTGGATCCCGAATTCAATGAAAGGGTTCAAGGACAACCTATTCCTGAGATTGACTGGGACAAAAGGGAAGAGAAAAATATTCAAGCCAAGTCCTTCAATGTCATAAGAAGAACAGAGAAATGGCTAAGGGACCGAAAATTTAGAAAGGAGTCGATCATCACTCATGAATTAACAGTTGGTCCACTTGCTACAACTCAAATTCCTACTTCCTCTAACAAAATTGTTGATGTTGCAGGTGGCACAAGGCCAATTATTGGAGAGGTTCAATCTAGAAGATCAAAAAGATCCCCACTGAGTTCTTCAGCAGTTCGAGTTACTCACTCAAGGAGCAAAAAGAAGAACAGATAACCAGTGGCGAATCAAATTGTTGTGGACTTGGATCCAGGCGAAGAAACTCAGGTGACGATGGATCAACAAGTGTTGAGTAACCCTCCAGTGCAGGATATGGATGTAGGCAAAGAACCGGGAGAAGAGCCAAATCCGATGAGCACTATGACTATTGTCAACCCACCTGATGCTCAGACACCTCCGTCGCCTAAAGAAACTTCCAGTACTTCTCGATGGCTTGGAGCTTCAATTGGGAAGAAACACAACATTGTTCCTATTACAATTCCCATGGAGGATATGGTAAGCAAGTGCCTTGGGAAAATATCTAAACCCAAGAAGCTCAAAATGCAGGCAATGATGGAGGTTGATGACGAAACAGGTCATTGGATAGCGGAAGTAGCTAAGCCCATCTCAAATAGAGATCCAAAAAAAGCCATTGAGGATGATTTTACTATGGAGAAGACTGACCTGGGAGTTGCTTCAAGGGATGTAGATGCTAAACATTTAGAATCCTCCACAAAGAGGATGATATCCAGGTCTTGGAAAGATGAGAAGGGCAAACGCGAGCTGAAACAAGTTGTCACCCAGATGGTAGACTATATCAACACCATACATCATCCGAGTCCTCAGCCCCTAACACAAATGACATTGTCCTTTGACCCCAAATCACCGGTGAATCAAAAATTGTTAGATCAAGTCCAGAGAAGCCGCATGATAGCTGAAGTATTTGATGAGTGGCTTGATTCTATAGTACAATAGGGTACGGACTACATTGCTACCCTGGTCAAGGTATATGACAACACCATAACTATGAGCAAAGAGTTAGAACTGGAAGCTATTGCATAGGAAAAAGAAAGAACCAAATGGGTAGCGGTCTTGGCACAGATGAATGATGTGCAAAAATTTGGCATTATGAAATTTCTAACTGAGAAGCCCGTAGAAAACATGGATGACAATGTGTTGTATGTGCCAAAGAAGAATGTTGAATGGAGAAATTCTATCACTAAGCAAGGTCATGAAGGATATGCCAAATTACTAAAAGGATTAAAGGAACTGATTGATACGATGCAGAAGGATCTAAAATGCATCGATATACAACTCTTGAAGGAGGATGGGCAGACAATTGAACCTGAGGCAGATATGGCCAAGAACTTCAAAGAAAGAGTACAGCTTGTTAAAGAGACAAAGTCTCTAACCACAGACGACTTTTCTAAAGTAGCAAGGATAGAATCGATGCTAACAGTCTGCTTTGATCACTTGGAAGCGCATAAAGAAAAAGTTATGCAGGTGAACATGGACAAAGAAGTTTGGAAGCAGCGCATTCTACACATTGGACTCCCACACTATCAAGTTATCCTGAATTTCTCAGCCACACATTTGGAATGGCGAAATGTGCGTGGTGCCACGACAAAACAAGACAAATCAGCAGCCGCTTCTTCCACGATGGAGTCATGACCGGTTTATGGATGAGCTGTCATCCTGTCTATGGTTGTTGCTCATTTAAGTTTTATTCAGTTCAAAACAAACAGTTTTTTTTAACTCTGGGGTAGAGTTTAAAAGTTTAGGGTTATTTTTCAAACCAACTATTGGCCTGGGGGCTATAAATGTAATTAAGCAAGCTTTGTTTAAGGTCCGAAAAACTTTGATTTAAAGGAACAAACTTAATTTTCTTGGAATTTCAATGAAGACATTTCTGGTACATGAATAGAATGATATTTTGATACGATCTTCAAATCTGTGTGTTTGAAAGATATAGCAATCTTTGTTGGGATGTATGCTTATGTGCGAAATACTTTATTTCATTACCAGTTCTTTCTAAGTCTATAAATTCATTGATTTTCTTTTTGTTTAAAAAAAAGTGTTACATTGTTGTTTAAATGACTCTGATCTCCCTTGTCTTGTGAGGCATGAGCGAGAATCGATAAGCATTTATGCTACATTGAGTATACTTGGTGGAATAAGTTTTTATATTGAATGAATATTTGTAGAAGTAAAGTCTGTGAGCTTTACATTTATTGATAATCATCTTGCAATGTTCTTTTGTGTTGACAAATGAATGTGAAAGCCTTTCTTGCTTTCTAGTAAAAAGTCTCTTTCTGAGTTATTTGCATAAAAATTCATTGAAAATCTTACGAGGAGTTGCACTCTTATGCAGAGGATAAAATAAAACTCGGTTCACCCAACTGTTGGTTCATTTGCTTTTTCATGAAGGGTATGCACGAGTCATTATTTTCAGACATATAAATATTAAAGGAAAGGCAAATCTGTTAATCGACACAGTACTACTTAATGATGACACATTAGCTTATGAAGAATTTGATTATTCTTGTGAGAGCATAAGAAAATTTATAATAGCGGTTGATTGGGAGTATTGGCGAAGTTTGTATCCCTTTCCCCTTGTCCTTGATTGGCACTTGGATGAGTACTTGTTACCTTTGATCATAAGAGGTGTTTATTGGTTCATTTGAAACGAGGTACTCAGTTGGATAGATGCTGTTCTGATTTATAACAGCAGCTACAGGGGGATCGACATAGTTATGTTTGGTACTCAGCTTCAACGGGATCATGATGGGTCGCTTCTCAGTCATGGGCATAAAGATGTTTGTATCAAAGTAGCGCAAAGGGTGGTTGGAGTAGTGTTCTTGAGGTTGATCTGGGATCCCGACATTTGGTTTCAGCGAGCAGGTGCAGATTGCTTGACAATCTCTAGGAAGGGAGGACTATAATGTCCCCTTCCTAGGTGACAGGCAGTTGAATAGGGATTGGCCTATCATCAGGTTTCTGTAGGCTAGTGGAGTGGAGTGGGAACCCATATTGAGGCTTGTGGAATTGCGTCGGGGCTTACTAAGCCATTTTGGAAGTTCAGAGGCAGTTCATATTTTTTAGGGAATGACTGAGAGTTGGTTCTGGGGGGTCTACAAACCATTCCAAATGATTTGAGACCATCTATTTTTTAGGGAGGGCTCCTATTTTTTAGGGAGGACTACCAATTGACTGGTTATCCACCCGAAGGACTGGGAGTGGAGCAGGTGCCCTTACATGCATTTTCAATTGATTGGAGACAATCTCCTAACTTTTAGGAGAATCCCTATTTTCTAGGGCACTACCAGTTCACCTACTATTTTTAGATATCACCACGATGGCGTGGGCATCAAGAGTTTTCAGTTTGGAGTCCAGGTGATAGATTTATGAATAAATCTCGATTAAATAAATTATTGTCTAAAGTTTGATTTAAATAAAAATCAAAGTAATTTAATTAAGTCACTATATATTATAATAAAGGGGCACCCCTTGTGCCATGATGCCTAGGAGACATGAATTAAGTTGTTTTTAAGAAAAACTTAATTCTATTAATAAAGGGAGCCTAAAGGGGTCGTACATCTTGAGGGAGACATAAGGGAATGAAATAAAGTTAATAAGAGGATGAAATAAAGTTTAATAAACTTTATTTAAATAAAGTCTTGCAACCCTAAAATCAAATTAGGGTTTGGAATTGTTAAAAGACATGAGGAGGCTTCATTCATTCATTCTTGAATTCAATTTTGACATGAGAAGACAGATTTCAGAGCTTTGGAGGCAGAGATTGCAGCATAGCTAGGGTTCTTGGGAACGAAAACTCCCTTGAGCTTGATGATTGGATGAAATCCCAACCATCCCTTGCAGAAGAACATCACTTCCATCCATTAGAGGAAGAAAATCAGAGTTTCACACCTATTTCAGACTAGTATCAGAGGTTATATTGCAGATCTGGGTCTTTTGGGCCCTTCGTGGTCATCATCCATCAGCAGATCAGGGTATATCATGCTCCATTGAGGCCATTGCTGGAGTTTTATCGCTGGGCATAAAGAGTTCAGAAGAGAATTCAGGTCTGTAGTAGGTTCGAGTGCACTCCAGAGCACAAATCAGATCAGCAGCAGTCATTATCAGCCCATCCACAGTCCCTATCAGTCAACCAAACCACCTTGCATGCACATGCAACATCCATATTTGGCGTAGAGTTTTATGAGCAGCATGGGAGGATAAATCAGATCTGTTTGTGGGCAGAATATTCATCTCAGACCTTTGAATTGTGAATGTATGCTATCAGGGATATGTAATCAGCCCTTGTCATTAAATAAAAAATACTTGTTTCAGTTCTTAGTTCATTGTTTCTTCATTTCCAGCATTGTAGTTTACTGGCATTCAACTCAATAAGAAAAAAAATTCAGAAAACACAAAAACAAACAAATACAAATTCCTTCATTCGCTGGTCAAAGACAATTTGGAAACAAAAATCAGAATTATCAAAATCACAAAATTGGACCAGATTTGGCTAGGGATCTTTCAAGTGCTACTTGTAATTCCAGGTCATTATTTGGATTATTAATATTGAATTTTCTCATAAAAATAACTGCTGTAAGGAAATCACTGTGTATACCATTGGGACAGTAATACCATGTCATTTATTAAATCTCTATGTGGTCAAATTATGCAATGAATTCTTGTATAAATGCAGTATAGCTATTTTGAATATGAATCAATGAACGTTATGATGATGAAGGATAATATTTCTCCAAACAAGCAAGAAAATAGTCTCAAATCAGTCCAACAAACTGTTTGACAAATTGCCCGTGCACCGAAACTTGTAAAGATTGTGAAATTTCGAGTTTGGTAAGGAATATCATGGTAGGGGTTGTTACAAGCTATGTGGCACACTTTCTAAGAGTCAATGCCACTAAAAAGTTCCACCCAAAGTCATAAAACATGTCAATGACCTTATAAAGTTCTTCCCGCCAACAAAGAGATTAACACAACATAAGTTTAGGCCCCATTTTCAGGTGGCAACGCCATTAAAGAATTCTAACCTAGCAGCTTTTCAAGTTGCAAAGTCCTTAGTGATGTGCACTCAACCAAAGATAAAATGAAACCAAAAAAGAAAGGTGCCCTTTCAGCTAGCAGATGCCATCCAACACTTTTTAGTCACAAATGCCAAGAAATGTTCCTTTAGGGACACTTATGAGGTGGCTCAACCATATACTTTCTCTGCTTCACTTTAAAGCAAAAAGGAAAAAAAGAATCAAAGCATGCAGTAAATGTATATAAAGGATGCCACCCTTGTAAACTTTACAAATAGTTTCATCCATAGTTTGAAAGATCCCTAGTTAGCTGTTCACTGAAAATTCTGACTTTACCCTTACAATTCTGATTTTCTGATTTTTTCACTGAGTTTTCTGAGTTCTTTTTGAAAGTTTGCTATCATGTTTTTTGGACTTTTGATTAGAAGTGTGATACCAAATATCAATGCAAAGGGTTTAACATTCATCACATGCATAAGAATAATACTTTTTGAGCATCATTTACAAATTAACATGGACTGATCTAAAATTTAGAACTCTGATTTTATTGACAGCTTCAAATAACTTTCCAGATCTAAATATTAGAATATAAAATGGCAAGACTTCTCATACCCGGAGGCTCCAGCACTATCTTATTAGGAAATTGCTGATGAATGCAATGTCCAGATGCAAGAATATCTATCAAACAGCTACAGGGTCGATTTGAGTTTTAAAACCCAAACCATCGATTATGAATACTGTAAATGCTGTTATGACTGTGGGTTGATTTGCTGGTCCAACTGAGCGACATTATTGAAGAAAGAATAAACAAAATATTAAGGATCGATGCCTTATAGAGTTGGTCTGGTTCCAGTATGCTGCACCCACCCTAATGATGAGACTTTGCTGGTCGATTCTAACCTCTTTCCAAATCGCCTTTTCAGTATGGTGCTGATCTCAGGAATTCAAAGTTTGTGTTTGCTTCTACAGTTCCCATAACATCTGCAAATCGTGAGTCGCTGGAATATTATGCACCACTGGGAAAATTTGGATTTGCTGCTGGACCCAGACACCAATAATGAATATAAACAAATCGTATGAAATAAAATAATCAGATTCTGAATTCTGCTCAGCAACCCAAGCCGCCCAGACTGGTAGGAACCTGAAGATTTTTTTTAATTTGTAACCCGAATCAATAAGCACAAGTAAGAATCCAGCATAGATTCTTCCCAAGGAAAAGAATTGGTTTTTCGTCCAATTCAAAGTCCACCAAGGGTTTTCATCCTTAGCAAGTTACCTGGCACGCTGCAGGAATTAAAAACGGTTTCAAGAATAATCGATCAAGAATGAAATTTTCTGCAGTGCATTCTTCTTTTTCTACCATCGGCTTCCATCAAACAAATATGCGATCCCAAGTTTACTCCTTCAATCACGCCCAGCTCTACATTGGCATTCAATTAATTGATTAAGTGATTTCTCAACCTTTGCCGCTTCAAGGAGAAAATAATCTATTCGATTTGAATGAATGAATGGAAGATTTTAATGACGTCCACGAGACTAAACAGTCTATGGGACCTAGGAATCTAACTTTAATTTCTCTTGAAACTTTGTTCCATGTTGGATCTCCTGCTATTAATCTTAACTAGTAGCCTGGTTGTCTGATTAATCCAATCTTCTTCAAAAAGTTGATGAATGTTGTCAACCTTCAAACTATCTTTGTATTGATTGTGAATATCCTCATAAGCTGTGCATTCCATGATGAAATGCCATTCCGTTTCCACTGCTCCCTTATTGCAGAAAATGCAAACTCTTTCTTCCCAAGTTTCTTTGGGCATCTTCCACCTACCAGTTTCATATCTAAGATGATGTGATCCCGTCCTCAATTGTGCAACCAACATCCTCACTTTCCCTTTAATAGCTGCCCCTAGATATGTTTTTTCACCATGATCTTTTGGTTGGGTTAAAATCTTTGATATAGTATGTTTTTTTCCGCCCAATCTGATTTGTCCACATGGCAGTCCTAAATTTATCAATCACATAACTTTTTATTCCATCATTAGTGTTAGGACATTCTTGCAAATTGACGCCCCACTTGTTCAACCATTTGTTGTTTTGCTTCATCCACGTTTTTTTCCTACGACTTAGCACCCCTTCCATAACCATTTTGGGCCAGCGATGGTTATCCATGTTTTCAACCTTCTTTAAATAGCTTATTAGTCGAATTATTGCGGATGCCTCCAATGGGAAAGTTCCTGCTTCAGCCAAAAGGATTTCATATGGAGCTGTGGATTTAACTTTGAGATTGTTGGTTATAAGATGCTTTTGGATTCTTTCTAGTTGTCTCCAGCTGCAGTTTGACATGCTGCTTCCCCACACTTCACAACCATAAAGGACAACCGGTGTAACTAGCAAACCAAAAAAAAATTTCTCGGTTTTCCAATCCCAAAGCTCAGCTTTTCTGCACCTATTTTGGAGTAAGTATGAGGCTTTCCAACCTCCTTGTATCCTTTTCGTTCTACAAGTCTCCCAATTGAGCTTATAGTGGAAGTCAATCCCAAGATACTTGTATTCTTTTACAATTTCTAGTGGGTTGTCTTCAAAGATAAAGGTAATTTGCTTATCTTTTCTACACAATGAGAAAATCATGATTTTGGTCTTGGAGATGTGTTGGTATCTGTTTTATCATCTACCAAACATTAGAATAGGATACCTGAAGGCATTCTATCCTCTCCTAAAAAACCACTACTGATTCCAAGGTCTATATGTGCGAACAAGCAACTTTAGTGAAATAGCTTCTTGGGTAGTGTATGCTGAAAATCTCAAGGAGGACTTACGTTAACAATTGTCTTTGAAGCTGCTGGACTTAGATGGATTTAGCAATTTTAGGCTCTCTTTTTTAGATTTTCCGGGATTTTTGAGATTTAGACTTTCAAAAAGGAGAAAAGAGATAGGGTTTAGGAAAGCTAATCTAATCCTACGAACTCCGGAGACGGTATCAACTGGGTGCTATTGGGAAACCAAACTTTTCTTCGCCACACTAGGGACAACTACACAAAGCCAGTGCAATCTTCAATGGATTATGCTTATGATTAAGATGTTGGGATGCACAGAGGATGGGCTCGGACTAACTTTGCACGGTGAAATGGAAATCATCCATTCACCAAAAGTATGAGCAGAGATACACCATCGATTGACACTTATCAAATCCTTCATTCAAATTAACAACAATGAAAGCAAATCTAAATTAACTTTAACTAAGTGTTGAGGAAATTGAAACCATGCAAATCATTCAAACAATAGGGATTACAAAGCCTTAAGAGAAAGTGCACATGCAATATATTATCTGGAAATGACATTACGCAACAATATGTAAAAAACCTCACACCCTCCAAATGAGAGGAGGTAGCCTTATATAGTTTTTCAAAAATAAATGAACGGCCGAGATCAAACAGTGATCAAGGGCCCTGATTGAAAGCTACAAACCCTAATTAGGGTTTCCCAAAGCACTATCAGCTTGAATGAATAAGAAAGTGACATGTGGCGCAGCTGCTAATCTCACTGAGGTGAGTGTCCAGTTTCCTCTTTCGCAAATTCGATGTACCTGGACACAATAAGCCTAACCTCCTGCATAGTGACACTTGGCAAGCTGCTAATCTGGAAGTCGATGATGTCCACATCATCAGTACATGTGGCAAGGATGTTCTCCCACTCAACTGCTTGAGCAAGAAAGTTCTCATTGATGAAGAGAAAATTAGCAATCCTCGAAAGATCGCCTTTGTCAATCATCCCCGGGTCTTTGAAGAAGCTTGACTGAATCCTGGCTCTCAGGTTCTCTGCCTGCAAGTGCTTTTCCCTTGTACTCTCTTTCTTCCAAATCTCTAATGCTACATGAAACACCTTGCTCAAGATCTCCCTGACACTCTCCTCTGTCTCAAAACACTTAGTCTCGGATTTCTTCAAAACTTCAATCCACGTGACCAAGCCATAATACCAAGTGTTGAAGTCATACCTATCCTCGGCCTGTATGACACTTGCATCCACCAAACTTCTCTTCGACAAGCCTCAGATAGACTTCAGATGCAGAAGTATTTCATCTTGAATTTCCTCCACGTCTTCCCAATTGGCAGCTAGGTCCTAGATACGGCTGACCGACGAAGAGGCTGACTCATGTGCTGACACTAAATTTTCCACTAGCATATCAGCACGTGCTAAAGCATCTGAAATCCACTCCTTGGCCTGTGAGAATGTGCCCTTCATATCCTCGTAATCCTTCATCGATTCCTGCTGAAGAGGCTATGGAGGGGTGACAAGGATCTCATGGTTAAGTGGCCTAATAAGATGGAGAACATACTTCCTCCATTGCTGGTTTTCTTCCTCAACTTTCTTTCTCTTTTCTCTCTCCTGAGTTAAACTTGCCTTGAGGGTGTTACAAGAGTCATCAAAGTATTGGACCTCTTGGTCTTGGGTGGGCTTACCCAGCTCTATAGTGGTGATCTTATAGTCCTCTGGGGCAACACTGTCCCAAGTTTTCCCTTCCTTTGGCATAGCTATTTGAACTGTCCTGGATCCTGCACTATCCCTCTAAATCAACGAGAACTTTCTGGTTGGCTTGGGCGGTTTGCCTATGACTGGCTCATTCACCTTCTCCAGAAATGTTGTTGTGATCTCTTCAGAATAGGCTTCCTTAGGGACCTTAGCCCTTATCCTTTCCCTTAGCCAATCAGGGATAGTTGATTGCTCTACGGTATTCTGATCAAACCCATCATCTGTCCTTCTTGGATTAGTAGCTATACCATCCAAGAAGATTACTGGAGATGCAGGCGTTTCAATTTTCTCTTTGTTCGGACTTTGGACGACTTCTTTCATTATTTCCTCGATCGAAGGCACTCTCACTTCATTATTAACCATACATCTGTCCATCTCCTGCTCCTCAAGAGCATTCTGATCAGGTATGGCAGATGCGGCACTCACAATGGAATCACCTTCGCTAGATTCCCGTCTCTCCCATACAATCTTCTTTCCTGTGGCCTTTCCAAAACTTCCAACTAACTCCTTTCTCTTCCGGGACCCAACACTCTTTGGATTCTAGGCATTTCCTGCAGAGATACAAGGGTTGGAGGACAAAGAGTCATCTACTCCCATCAAGTCATAGGTCAAGGCCACACCTTTAGACTTCAATTGTTTTGTCCTTTCAGATGTCCACCACTTAGAAGACTCGACCACCGACCTCATGAGGTCTGCCAGATCTGATTTCTCTCCCTCTGCCCAATCTATCAAGGCTAGTGTTTCATTCTTCATCTTTTCAAAGCCCAGCTACTGAAGCTCGAGGTTGTCCTCTACTTGGTCAGCAACTCTAAACACCTTCGCCGCTCTTACCAGGCTCAAGGGAATCCTCAACCAAAATCTCTTCTTGATTTTGAAACTATTGGTTGCGTTAGCCCAATAATCTTCTAAATCAGCTCTGTGCTCAAATGTCATCCCTTCAACCCTTTTTATTTTGTGGAATGGATCAAAATTCTTCCTCGCCATGTACTAATAAAAGGGATACCAAGCCAATTCCTTCTCAGCAGTGGCAGCAACTTGTGATGACGGACATGTTTCCAGTCCATTCCCAATCGTGAGAGAGGAGGTTCCCACCTTCTTCTGCTTATCTCTTTGAATTGCCATATACCCCTCCAATTGCCTCACAACCTCGAGTAACACAACTCGGTTGGTAGGGTAAGCTAGAAGCTTATAGGGAGACCTAGGAAACTCCTGAATTCTAAGGTAAGTGAACTTCGAGTATTGGATATACCAACATCCAAATCTACTGATGAAGTCCATAGACTCTTGAGAGTCTCTGATGCAGTCCACCTTGCAACGTCTGTGTGATGTACATGAGAAATGTATCATTCACCTTTTAAAATAGAACTTTTCTTCCATGTGGAGCTGGGGATAACAATCGTAGACTAGAAACTGGTTTTCTTTGTTTCCCACTTCCCCTCTGCAAGTGAGACCTCTATATCTGTAGATTCTAGCCAAGGAATAAAACAGGTACGAGCTCATGAAGAAGGTCTTATTTGCTTCCAAGTTCTTCAACTAGCTATCCAAGTTGTCACTTATCATCCGAGCCCAGTCTATCATCTTCACTCCATTCATTATTTCATTAATTAAATAATACATCCAGGGCTCGAACGAAGCACCTTGAGGATTCCCCATTATCCTGTTGAGCAGAACGATCATATCTACAATATCTTCCTTGAAGTATGCTCTCACCAAGCTCTTCCTCTGAAGTTTGGAAGCACCTTTCCTTGGCTTATCCAGCCAGGAATGATTGACGATGGCGTCATACTCCTCCAAGTGATCCTGATACATGCGATCAGCTTCATCCTTGGTCACGTACACAGCGTTATGATACTCTAAGATTCTGAAGGCTTCTCTGATGGCCTCATCACTGATGTTCGCCAATATTCTCCCATTGGGTGCAACAATATCTCTACTGGCGAGGTTGTAATGCCTAGCACATTCAGCTACTAATTCGGTGCATTGCGTGGTGGGAAGAAAACCAACAGCATGCACGATGCCACTCTTCATCATCTTTCGTGTGGTTGTGGTAGGCACAAGGTTGTGCAAACCAAACATTCGCTTCTTGAATTCCCTCGGATTGATGTGCCCGAGATTAGTGTCGCTTACATTCTTCCACTTTGAAGTCATCCTTGACTCAGGAGGAGCGTCCTTATCCACTTGAAATTTCATAGTGCCTCGAATCTGCAATTAGACAATGAAGATTAAGTTAGAAATTAATTCGTGAATTGAAGAAATAGGAGCTACGAATGGCTAAGAGTTTGAAGATTTCATTTGATTTTCATACTTAGCCACAAAAATGGATTTTCGTATATAAATTCTTCAATCCTAAGGGTGACTGTGATCACAATCCAACACCAAGTGTTATAACTTCAAAAACTCTCTTTTACTTAGTCAATAAAATGATTTTCCTTCACTAAGAATTCGAATAAATCCACTAAAATCATTTTCAAAGACTCTGAAAAAACTCAGAAAATGCCCAAATCTGCATTGTAAATTCAACTTCACCTTCGAATAGATTGAAATAAGGCTTGGAAGTTTCTCAGAAAACTCAGAAAGAATTAACAATTCTTCCTTATACCAGCTGGCTTCACTCCAAAATCTGTGAATCCTTTGTCAAGAAGCTTGCCCAACAGCAAGCAATATCGAAATTTTCTCCAAATGAACTCCAATCTGCAAACACTTCTTTATGCTCTCGTTAGCTAAAGAATTTCGAACTTCTTGGTGTAAGAATGAAGTTACAAATGATGCATTTGTAATGAAGTTGAATTCCTAATTAGAAACACGCAAAATCATCCAACTCATGTTTCTAAATCTAACTCAAATCTTGGGAAAGTGTTGTCATCTTCTTTAGTTTGAAAATCCTTTACTTGTGCAAGTTTCTAAATTGTTTTTAGTTCATTAACAAGAACTAGGCTCATAAAATAGTATCTTCCAAAAAGTTTCTAATTTGGAACTCATTCTGAAAATCATCTTGATCTGCATATATCTTCTTTCCCATTTTAATTTTGGGTTTCCATTTTGATTTCCTAACTTGCTGATCTTTGAAAATCTCAATTTCCAACTTTCTAAATTGATTACAAGTTCTATTTTTGGAAGATTTGATGACATCACTCAAATTCTTGTTGACTTTATTTGATTTCCAAGAGTAGGGCAGAGTTTTTAGCGTTCAATTTCATGTTTGCTTGCCTTTAATTTCATACTTGGGCAGACTTTTGTAGGTCTTCAACATGGGCGGCCTTTCTCCTTATCACCATGCATGGTGGACTTTTATGACTCCACCATCTTCTTTGATATCAAACTTGGGCGGACTTTTCTGTAATGTCCCCTTCTCCGCAGTGATTAGTTCAGCTAGTTGTTAGCCTATTTCGGAGGCCCGTAGGCTAGTCAGGAGCAGACATTAGGGTTTCATATTTTCTAGGAGGATTCTTTGGTGTTTTCAGGGGGTGTATGTGGGAGTTTGACAGTTTGGATTCTGGATTCCTTCTGGGTTTTCAGAGAGCTTTAGGATGGTTCGACATGGATTTGCATCGGGTTACTTTTTCTGGACTTACTATTTTTAGTAAGTGCGACGGCTGCTCAAAATGTGGTTAAAATCACTTTGGAAACACTTACTATTTTTAGCAGTATGCTATTTTTAGTAAGCACTATTTTTAGCAGTTCTATTTTTAGCAGGATGTCAGCAGGCTTGTTCAGATGCCTATTTCCGGCAGGTCAGTTTGAGCAGTTGGTCTTCCCTCATTTATCGGTGCTATTCTTTGCAAGGGTTCCTCAGCTCAGTTCAGTGACTATTTTTGGCAGGGCAATTCTCTCAGCTTGTTTCCCCATATCCTTGGAGCTTGTTTTGGCAAGTTAAGTATTTGATGAAAAATGGTGTTTTAAATTAAATTATAACTTATGACAAAGGTTGGACGATTTATTTAAAAGGGATTGCTTAAGTTATATTGATATATAAATCATTTCCTTAATTATATATTGGGTGATTTAATTTTGAGGAAAAATACTTTATAAAGTGAAATAGTAATACGGCAAGATGGACGCCTTATGGAGAAATAAGTTAATTTTATAATATATTTCACTTATCTACCTTGGATGCCACATTATGATTTTATTGTCATTTTTATAAAAAATATTTGCTCCTATGAGAAGGTCGATTTGGAGAAAGAAGAAATGAAATGTAATTTCAAAATAATGTGAAGTGAATGTGCATTTGGATTTGGCGTTCATTTGGAGGGAATGTGAATTTGAATTTGAGCCCTCAAAATCTATAAATGAGAGTGTTGGGCTTCTCATTTGGTATCTCAGACAATTTACACCGTTATGCTGTCAGATTAACTCCAAACAATCTTGGAGGGTGAATACCTCCTAGGGCTCTTGACAGACTTCGAGTGTGAGACATCACTCCTAGCTGTGATTGGATCTTCTGAATGTGTGGTTCGATTTTAGCGTGCATTTTTCAAATTTTCAGTGTGGTGTGGATTTCAGTGTTGCTGGTTTTTGGTGTGGCTGAAGCGAAGATTCGATCGTATCTCCTTGCCTGTGCAATCGATTATTCTGGGTAATAGCTCGTTGGAAGCGTATCTGGAGGGCAATCATTCTTCCACCTTGGCGTATCATTTGGTGTTCTTTCTGATTTTTGGCAGCAAATCGAACTTTCTAGCTAGGCTGTACCATCTCTTGGCTGCCTTGGGTTGTGTGTTGGCTGTTTGTGGTGTTCACGGTGTAGGTTTGAGTCTCTGGTTGCATCGCCTTAGTCATAGCTTTCATTTACTTCCGTTTTTTGTGTCATTCGGAGTTGATTTGGACAAGTTATGAGCATTTTGGGGTGTCCATAGCTTGCTGGTTTGTGTGTTTTCTGTGTGCGTTATTGATTTTCAGAATTTCATAGTTGTGTGTTAGAAGAGTTTTTCGATGTGAGTAGTCTAAGTTGGTTTGGGAGTGATTATCTATTATTGTTGCAGCTGTTGGACTTGTTATCAGCACTTGATTCTTCATTCTATATGATTTGTAATGCTGGTTAGTAGTACTAACAGCAAAGTTATGTTATTTGTTAGTTCCACTGCATAAGTGGAAGAGGCTGGCTATGCCGCCTATCTTTGAGATAGTGATATTTCATGTATTGATAATCCATAATGTGCATTGTAAAGCTAATTAGTAGTACTAACAGCTATCTTTTGGATTATTGCTTGTAGCCCCACTGCATAAGTGGAAGAGGCTGGCTTAGCCGCCTATTTTGAATATTTTGTAATGTTGTTCTCCCGCTAAATAAGCAGTGGAGTTGATAGTAAATTTCCATTTCTTGTCCTCCCGCTGCACAAGCGGTTGAGTGATTGCAATCTTCAGTTCTTTGGCTTGTCCTTGGTTGGTTTACCGCCAAGTGATTGCATTGTTTTAATATCCTGCTGTATAAGCGGAAGGGGCTGACTTGCTGCCCGAAGATTGTAATCATTTTCAGATATTGGCATCTAATGATCCCCTCGACACTGTATGCTCTCACCCTCCCAGATTGGGCTCTCGGTGATCAGAAAGTGGAGGGTTACCTTCAGCAGCATTTGGTTTTCATTTTCTAACATTAACAAGTGTTGTGTTTGAATGTAACTTTGTGAAAAAAATCAGAAAAAAATTAACGGGGATATTAGATTTTCATTACCTTTTCAAGACATAGGGTAGAGTTTTGAAGTTATCCAAGGCAGACTTTTTCCATTCCACAAGGAACAGGGCGGACTTTGGATGCACCTCAACACATGGCGGAGTTTGAACATTTTCCTAGGGCGGACTTTTGTAACCACTTCCTTAGGCAGAATTTAGGAAGGACAACAAGGAGGGCGGAGTTTTATGCTCCCTCTTCTTGGCCTCTTTAACCTGGTAGACTCTTGTCATGACTACCAAGGTGGAGTTTGGAAAGACCTCTACCAAGGCGAAGTTTTGGTCTACCTCCTCAAGCATGGCGGAGTTTTGGAAGGACATCAACATAGGGCGGAGTTTTGAGAGGCCTTAAGAGGCTTACACACCATAATGAGCGGACTTTAGACATCCCTCTACATGGCGGACTTTTGGGTGACTTCAACCAAGGCGGACTTTTATACTCCCTCTTTGTGGCAGACTTTGAGTACCTCTCCATGGGCGGACTTTAGGAAGGTCTCCAACATGGCGGAGTTTGGTGTGACCTCAACAAGGCATAGGGCGGAGTTTTGAAACCACTCCCAAGGCGGACTTTGGAGCTCTCCCAAGACATAGCAGAGTTTGGAGAGGCTTCTCCTTGGGCGGACTTTGATTAACTTCATCCCATAGGGCGGAGTTTTATGACCTCTTCACCAAGCATGGCGGACTTTGGAAGGCCTTCATCCCATCCTCTTCAAGGCGGACTTTTGAACATCCCTTCATGGTGGACTTTTGAATGACCTCCAACATGGCGGACTTTGAACATCATCCATTAGCCAAACTTAGAAAAATTTTGGAAAATTTCAAAATTTCACAATTTAACCAAATTTAACCAGATTAACTTGAAATTTGAAATTCATACTCAGGCAAATCATCCGAAGCATTAAGACCCCTAAAATGTAGGAAACTGGCTTTCTAGGTCAAAACTTGGAAATTTTGGATCTCGGTCGAAGCAGGTCAGTGGTATCAGTGCAAACCCTAGGTCCCCATTTCGAAAAAGCAAAAAGCAAACATCCCTTAAAAATAGGGAAAACTTTCTAAAAATAGCCATACCGAGGATTGGGCTAAAAATGCCAAAAACGAAACTTCCTAAAAAAATAAGAAAAAGCAAAAAAACAGACTTTCTAAAAATAGAAAGTTGTTCAAATTCGTCCAAATCAATTGCAATGTCCTGGCTCTAGAATCACTTGGTTTGCAAAAACTAACTTTCAATCCTTAGGACTTGAACTGTTCAAAACTGAGCAAGGCTTGACAAAACTGAGCAAGGCTTGACAAAACTGAAGCAGAAGGCAACGGGACACTAACAAAAACCCTAGAAAGCAGGAAAAGAGAGGGCCCCCATTTGCAATGGGACGATGTGTGAAAAAGGTCACAACAAGATGTTTGCTTGCATCCCAACCTCCTGACAAAAGTGTTCTAAGGCCTTCAGATGTTCTCTCAACCCATGAGCTGTTTTGAGATTAGTATAAGATCATCTGCATATAAGAGTAGTTTCACCACATAACCTGCCAAATGAATACCATCTCCATTTGTTTTGTTTAACCACGCTTCCAACTTATCAATGTAAAGACGAAAGAGTGTAGGAGATAGAGGGCAACCTTGCTTAACTCCAATGTCACTACCAAAGCATTCTGACATACCTTCACTTGTTCTAATTTTCACACGAACCTTCTCATAAAGTCTATGGACAGCCGCTCTATATTCATCTGGGACACCTAATTCTTCCATTCTATGCCATAGTTTGTCTCTAGGTATCATGTCAAAAGCTTTCTTAAAGTCTACAAAACAACAATAAGCTTCTTTGTCATAACCCCACATTTTTTGTAATTATTTAATAAAATACTCCTTATTTTAAATTTTAATATATGTATTAATCATATTTTTTAATTAATTATTAATGTTAACTATTACTTGATATATAATATAAATTATTATATTAACATATATATTATTATATTGACACAATGCAATATTGATATATAATGTAAATTATTATATTAACACATACATTATAAAAATAAAACATTAAAACAACATAATAAATAAAACATCCAAAGCATCCCTTAAAAACGCCATACGATATTATTAAAACATTGACCAGGCATTTTCCAAACAAGTCATATTTAGCATACATGTAAAACCACGGGTTGTAACCGAGGGTTAGTGCGGCTGGAGGAGGTAGCGGTG
Source organism: Cryptomeria japonica (assembly GCF_030272615.1). Lineage (NCBI taxonomy): Eukaryota > Viridiplantae > Streptophyta > Pinopsida > Cupressales > Cupressaceae > Cryptomeria > Cryptomeria japonica. Next base: position 735,603,744 of record NC_081413.1, read on the forward strand.
TCTACCAACAGTCACAACCTACCACCGAAACGCCACCGGCTCACAGATAGCCACTCGCACACCCTCCCCGCAGATACTTAAATGCAAACCGAAGATAACAAAAGGGGGGGACACGGAAGAAGAAGGATAAAACGCAGAAAGGAAAACGCAGGGAGAAATAAACGCAAGGAGAGAACGGGGCCGAGGGTTAATTCGGACGAAAAGGGATTGAGCGCAGGGACCGCGGGAGTCCAGGTAAGGTCTTTAGCCGCTAAGTATTATTTTGTAGTAAAAGTAAATAAAAAAATGGAAATTCAGACAGAAGTTTAGAGAGTTAAAATTAAATAATATTAAGTTTTCATTAAATACATTATACTATATATAAATGGTAGATAGATGTTAAAGTTAATATAAATAAAATATATATATATAAATATATATATATATATACATATATATATATATATATATATATATCATGATTGCACAATATGAATAAACTATCATGAATGAACAAGTTAGCAGATAGTTTAATAAATGAACTGACTCATAAACCGCAACTCTTGATTAAGGAAATAACATCATTATGCAATTAAGGGCTAATAGATATAATATGCATCACTACTAAATTATGAATAAAGCAATTACACATTTAAACCTAGTGGGGTAGATGAGGAATTAGGCAACAGGGATAGCAGGAACTAGGCCTCTGCCAGGTAGCCCACCCACTGCAGTTGACAAAGGGCTTCTGGCAGGAGGGCCAAGGGGGTGTGTACCGTCCTTGGGCCTGATAAGCGCTACGGGCATCCTAAGGTAGCTTATCCCTTTTATCCCACTAGGAATTAAATATGGAGTTGACTTATTGATAACTAATAAATTCAAATGAATTTAGACAAATTATACCCTAGATGAGTTAATCAATCATTAAAAATCATGGTTTACGTGTTTATTTTAGATTTGCGAAGTTGGGACATTACAATTGGTATCAGAGCCTGATTCTGCCATCCTGTTAGGGGTTGTTAATGCAAACTTATCAAAGGAGAACCAGAGGAAGTAGTAACCACATGGGTGAACCATTGGAAAATGAACTTAGAACATTCATGGAAAACAATGATAGAAAAACTCAAGCTCTAATGGAGCAAAATGAAAAAACAAGTCAAGCTTTGCTTCAAGCCTTACAAGATATGAATACCACCATGAACACTCTTAGAAATCATTCCAATGGCAGAGAAGAAAACTCTAATCATTCTGAAAACACTCATAACACATCTTCCAGCTCCAGGATACAAAAACCCAATTTCCTACCTAGAGAGGGAAATAATAGGGAAGAAACAAATAACTCCTCCATGAATAGCACAGAAGAAATGGCCATGGCCTATGCTAGATTAGGGCCAGAAGTAAGAGAAGTTGTATCTTTTAGGGAGTTTTGTGAAGAAAAGAAAAATGAGACCCCTAGGAGAAAACCATTCAGCAAGGATCTAAAACACAAAGTAAATAAACTATCAATACCTAACTTTGATGGCTCCGGAAAAATATCAGCCCAAGCATGGATACAAAAACTTAATACATACTTAAATCTCAGCCCCATGATAGAAGATGATGCAGTCCAATTTGCCATTTTACACCTAGAAGGTTTAGCCCATGAGTGGTGGTATCATGGCACCCTCACACAAGGTCATGATGGTATAACAACATATGACGAGTTCACTCAGAAACTCATTAAGAAATTTGAGAGGAAACACCCACAAAAAGATTTCAAAGAATTAACCCTCTTAAGACAAAGGGGAACAGTGGAGGAATACATCACTGAATTTCAAAAAATTTCCGTAAGGGTCTCAGGAGTGGATGAGGACAGGCTCACCTATCTTTTTGTGGAGGGACTCAAAGACTCCATTAAGGGATTGATGAGAGCATTAAAACCTCCTACCCTAGACGATGCCATAGATAAAGCATTGGGCCTAGAAGACAATTCAACTTGGGAGAAACCCTCCAAAACATTCACTAAAAATACACATACTAAAGAATGGCCTAGGAAGGGAAACACCTTTAAAGAAAGGGAAGAGCTTAAGAGAAAGAACGTATGTTACCATTGTCATGAGAAATGGGAATATGGTCACAGTTGCAAAGAGGGAAATGAAAGAGATATGCTTAAGAAAAAAAGGCTATGCTTTAAGTGCAAAGAAAAGTGGCAACCGGGTCACATATGTGGGAGGAAGAGCCAAGCCCACAACTTGGAAGCCTTATCTAGTGATGAAGAAGAAGAACTCAATGAACCCCCAAGCAAAAGAGAAAAAATTACTGAAGATGTGCAAGTATCATTAGCCGCAATTTCCGTAGCTTCAAAACACCATCCATTCAAAATCAAAAGTGCGATCAAAGGGCAGAGAGTAATTGCGCTCTTGGATAGCGGGGCTACCCACAACTTTATTGATAAAAGCTTGGTAAAAAGGTTGAAGCTGACAACACAAGAGTTTAAGGGTTTCCAAGTAGCTCTTGCAGACGGATCCACTTCCTCATGTAACAAAAAGATCCCTCAATTAAACATAACATTAGGGAAATACCCTACCAAAGAAGATTTTTATGTGGTAGAGTTAGGGGATTCCGATGTAATCCTAGGAATTCCTTGGATACATTCCTTGGGAAGATTCTACCTTGATCACCCCAAATTGGAGTTATGTTTCACTCAAAATGGACAGGAAGTACTAATCCAAGGGTTGCATGATGGCACAACCAGAATGGTAACTTCCAAAAAGATGGAAAGGATTTTTAGACGTAGCCAAGGAGAGTGGGCTGCCCAATGCATGGTACTAGACAAAAATTCAAACCAAGGGGAAGCCATTCATGTTGATATTAAACCCATTATTAAAAAACATAAAAAAGTGTTTGAGGACATCCCAAAAGGACTGCCACCCAAGAGAGGATTTGAACACACTATTGAACTTGAAGAAGGTGCAAAACCAGTAATCACCACCCCTTATCGCCATCCAAGGGGCTATAAGGAAGAAATTGAGAAAGCTATCAAAGAGCTTCTAGAAATGGGGCACATTCAACCTAGCTCCAGTCCTTTCGCCTCCTCTGTTGTATTGGTAAAAAAGAAGGATGGGACCATGCGGATGTGCATTGATTATAGAGCACTCAATAAGAAGACTATAAAGAACCGATACCCTATCCCTAGGGTGGACGAACTTATAGATGAATTACATGGAGCAGTATACTTTTCAAAAATAGATTTGAGATCAGGATACCATCAAATAAGAGTGAGGAAGGAAGATGTTCCCAAAACAGCTTTTCGATGCCACTATGGCCACTTTGAGTTTTTGGTCCTTCCATTTGGCCTTACAAATGCCCCTGCCACCTTCCAATCATGCATGAACCACATCTTAAGGGGACAGTTGAGGAAGTTCCTATTAGTATTTTTTGATGATATATTGATTTACAGCAAAACTTGGGAAGCACACTTGAGGCACATAGATGAAATATTGGGCCTACTTGAACAACATTCTCTTTTTGCCAAAATGTCAAAATGTGAGTTTGGGATGGAAGAAATTTTGTATCTCGGTCATAAGATCAGCACCCATGGAGTTAAGGTGGATGAAGAAAAAATTGAAGCCATCAAAAATTGGCCAAGGCCCCGAACCCTCACTCACCTCAGAGGTTTCCTAGGTTTATGCAGTTACTATAGAAGATTTGTTAAAGGATTTTCAAAGCCAACTTCTCCTTTAACCAATTTAACTAAGAAGGGAGCATTCTTATGGTCAGATGAAGCCCAATCCGCATTTGAAAAACTTAAAGAGGTAATGAGTACTTGCCCGGTTTTAGCAATTCCGGACTTTTCAGCACCTTTTGAGCTTTATCGTGATGCCTCAGGAGAAGGCATTGGAGCTGTCTTAATGCAAAAGAAACATCCCATAGCCTTTGAAAGCAGGAAACTTAGAGACACAGAAAGAACCTATTCAGTTTATGATAAAGAAATGCTAGCTATTATGCATGCATTAGAGAAGTTCAGACAATACCTGATATGTGGGAAGTTTATAGTTAAAACTGATCATAACAGTTTGAAGTTTTTTCTCAATCAAAAAGATTTGAATGATAGACAACAGAAATGGGTGAGTAAACTTCAGGCATATAATTTCGACATAGAATATCTGAAAGGGAAATATAATGTTGTGGCAAATGCTCTTTCAAGGAAACCTTACTTGGGGTCCTTATCAGTCCTATCTATAGATTGGAAGACAGCTCTAAGTACCGAATATGCCAAAGACAAATTCTCTAGCAACATTCTAGAGGGAAAAGAAACAGATGAAAATTACCGGGTAATTGATGACCTCATTCTCTACAAAAACAGAATCTATGTTCCATCAGGGTCAAATATGAAAAAAGACATTATAAGGACTTATCATGACCTTCCTTTAGCAGGTCATCAAGGGTATTATAAAACCTACAAGCAAATCAGAGAAAGATTTTCATGGAAAGGGTTAAAGGAAGATGTACTAAAACACACCCAAGAATGCATGGTGTGTCAAAGAAATAAAGAAGAACACACTTTCCCTTCAGGATTACTCCAACCACTACCAATCCCAAATCAAAAGTGGGAGAGTATATCTATGGACTTCATAACAGGACTTCCAAAGGTACAGAATAAAGACTGCATTTTTGTAGTAGTAGACAGATTAACAAAATATGCACATTTTATGGCCATTCCTTCAAGTTTTGGAGCATCTCACGTAGCCGACATCTTCTTTAAAGAAATCTTCAAGCTACACGGTTTACCCAAAAATATTGTGAGTGACAGAGATAGACGATTTCTTAGCATATTTTGGCAAGAACTATTTAAACTAGCAGGGACAGAGTTAACTCCAAGTACCAGTTATCATCCACAGATCGATGGGCAAACAGAAATCGTAAACAAATGGATAGAAGGTTATCTAAGGAATTATGTTTCAGGTCAGCAGAATGCTTGGGTCAAATGGCTGCATCTTGGGGAGTATTGTTACAACACAACCCATCATATGTCAATTCGAATGAGTCCCTTTAAAGCCCTCTACGGGTATGAAGCAACATCCTTTGGGGATCTCATCTGATCAGAAAGTCATGTACCAGGTGCAAAAGATTTCCTCCAGCAAAATACAGATATCATGAATGCCCTTAAAGATAATCTTCACCAAGCACAGAACCAACAGAAACTGTATGCGGACAAAAAAAGGATTGAAAGATCATTTGAAGTAGGAGACTTGGTATTCTTGAGACTCCAACCTTATAAGCAGTCATCCATTAAAATCAGTGGAGCTGAGAAATTGAAACCACGATTCTATGGTCCTTATAAAATTTTGAGAAGAATAGGTGAAGTGGCCTATGAATTGGAGCTACCAGATCACAGTAAAATACACAATGTATTTCATGTATCCCGACTAAAAAAGGTTTTAGGTCAACACATTCTCCCTTGTACCGAGCTACCCCCAATTGATAATGAAGGGAAGTTGATTTTGGAACCTGAACTTATCCTTGACAAACGAGAAAGAAAATTAAGGAGGACCATAACAGAGTATTTAGTCAAATGGAAGAACCTTCCTAGGGAAGATGCCACATGGGAGGGAGATGAGGCTATTAATCAACTTAATCCCAGATTGCTTGAGGACAAGCAATTTTGAGTGGGAAGGGCTGTCATAACCCCACATTTTTTGTAATTATTTAATAAAATACTCCTTATTTTAAATTTTAATATATGTATTAATCATATTTTTTAATTAATTATTAATGTTAACTATTACTTGATATATAATATAAATTATTATATTAACATATATATTATTATATTGACACAATGCAATATTGATATATAATGTAAATTATTATATTAACACATACATTATAAAAATAAAACATTAAAACAACATAATAAATAAAACATCCAAAGCATCCCTTAAAAACGCCATACGATATTATTAAAACATTGACCAGGCATTTTCCAAACAAGTCGTATTTAGCATACATGTAAAACCACGGGTTGTAACCGAGGGTTAGTGCGGCTAGAGGAGGTAGCAGTGTCTACCAACAGTCACAACCTACCACCGAAACGCCACCGACTCACAGATAGCCGCTCGCACACCCTCCCCGCGGATACTTAAATGCAAACCGAAGATAACAAAAGGGGGGGACACGGAAGAAGAAGGATAAAACGCAGAAAGGAAAACGCAGGGAGAGAATGGGGCCGAGGGTTAATTCGAACGAAAAGGGATTGAGCGCAGGGACCGCGGGAGTCCAGGTAAGGTCTTTAGCCGCTAAGTATTATTTCGTAGTAAAAGTAAATAAAAAAATGGAAATTCAGACAGAAGTTTAGAGAGTTAAAATTAAATAATATTATTAAGTTTTCATTAAATACATTATACTTTATATAAATGGTAGATAGATGTTAAAGTTAATATAAATAAAATATATATATATATATATCATGATTGCACAATATGAATAAACTATCATGAATGAACAAGTTAGCAGATAGTTTAATAAATGAACTAACTCATAAACCGCAACTCTTGATTAAGGAAATAACATCATTATGCAATTAAGGGCTAATAGATATAATATGCATCACTACTAAATTATGAATAAAGCAATTACATATTTAAACCTAGTGGGGTAGATGAGGAATTAGGCAACAGGGATAGCAGGAACTAGGCCTCTGCCAGGTAGCCCACCCACTGCAGTTGACAAAGGGCTTCTGGCAGGAGGGCCAAGGGGGTGTGTACCATCCTTGGGCCTGATAAGCGCTACGGGCATCCTAAGGTAGCTTATCCCTTTTATCCCACTAGGAATTAAATATGGAGTTGACTTATTGATAACTAATAAATTCAAATGAATTTAGACAAATTATACCCTAGATGAGTTAATCAATCATTAAAAATCATGGTTTACGTGTTTATTTTAGATTTGCAAAGTTGGGACATTACATTCTTCACCTTGAGTATCCCAAATTTTTTCTATCAAGTGTCTAAGGGTGATGCAGTGGTCAATAGTAGAATGTCTAGACCTAAAGCTAGCTTGTCCTTTTGCCCTTTTTCCTTCATTTTCTCCCAACTGCTGATCCTTTGTTCTATCATGCTCCCAAAGAGCTTGCCAAAGGGAGTTAACCATAATTGTACGGTATTTAGATGGATCATTAATATCCCCACATTTGAAAAGCGGGATAACCACACTGGTTGTCCACTCCTTTGGAAAACCAACTTGATTGACATCATTGAAAATTCTTTTTATGTGAGGTGCAAGAGTTTCACTCCCCCATTTTAAAAATTTGTCCTGTAAACCGTCTATGTCTTGTGCTTTACCACTCGCTAAATTTTGTATTCCTTGCTTAATATCATCTATCGTGAAAAGCTCCATGGATGTGTTAACCACGGGTGGGAGGTTCTTCTCGTGGATCCGTTCATAAAGGAGCCTAGCATACTATAACCATTTGGTATCTGCGATATTGTTGTCAATTTTCTTTCTCTTTTGCTGCAATTCCCTCCAAAAACCTTTGGGATTATGTTTCCCAAGAGAGATTAGTTCTTTCCTTCTTTCATTTACAAATTCTGCTTTTTTAGACTACACCAATTTTTCATATTGTTTCTTGTGCTCCCTATCCATTCCACTGTCTTTTAGCAGTCTCTTGGCTGCTTTACATTCTTCATCATACCACAGATTTGCTGGAAAAGTGTTTGCAACCCCTTGCTTGGGGTGAGACCTTTTGCATGCACCTAGAGTCTTATGAATTATTGAGATTAGCAAACTGTTGTGAATGTGGACACTCATTCCATCGATTGCTTTATCCTTTATGTTATTAGTTAAATCATTCAAATGTTGCTTAAGGGCAGCACTAAATATTTCTCTATTCTCCTGATTTATGATGACTTTACCCTTGGGAAGGGTCTTCTTTTGCATGTCTTGGGCTCCTTTATTGTGTTGACTACTTGGAGAAATGCTTAGTTTAGCATTAAGAGGTAAATGATCAAATTTCATCTCAATAGGGCTGTCCCCAATATCGAACTCCAGCACTCTAGATATAAAACTCTGGGAACAAATCATAGTCTACCACACTTTGACCATTATGAGTTTTGTATGTGATACCCCCCGATCTTGACCAAACTCTCATTCCATTGCATATAACCATGCCAAACAAACTACAAAGCCCCAATAATTCTGCCCCAAACTGATTTACATTGCCAATACCATCTTGTGAAGTTATTTCCCAATATTGACCACCACCTTCCTCCAACCATATAGGGTTGCTTTCCCCTCTTTCTTCATTGTTCAACTGGAGGGACTGATTATTAGTTGTTCTTGCATTAAAGTCACCCATTAGCACAATGTCTCCAAGTGTGCTAAAAATAGAGATATCTTTTTTTAGTGAAGCATACGGATCTTCGTTGTCCAAATTCCTTTTCTTGTAAAACTTTGAATTTTTCGGAGCAAAGTTGCAAGCAGCCAATTTTAAAGTTGCCCCATTTTCTGTGATTTGCAGCCATATGTATTGTTTATCTGCATCTTATTTTTCAACTCTTACTAGTCCATGCCACTTCTCATCTATTAGAACCGTAAACCCCCATGACCTTTGCCTGTATCGCTTCCTTTGTTCCATACTGATACTTTTTTATATCCCTCAATCTGGAACTTTGCAGCCATCATGTTCATGCGTTTCTGTAAGAATGATAATGTCTTTTCCTTTTGCTATGGACCCCAATCCAGGTCCTCTTTTCCATGGATATCCTCTGCAATTCCAACTTACAATATTTAAGTATGCTTGTGGGGCCCCTAATCGCTATTTCTTGTTTGAAAAATGATCGCTGATTTGGGCTTTCCCATTTTTCAGCCATGCCCACTTTCCCTCATTTCTTGCGACTTTCACTTTCTCCCATTCTTTCCTTTGTTCTTCCTGCTGGTCAAAGGTCAAATCTTCATCTAAATAAATGTATGTACCTCTAAGTAGCCCTCTATTTTTTAGAATCAAGTTCTTATCTTCTAAGTTTTTCAAGGTGACTCTAACATGTCTATCTCTCCCTCCATCTATCCTCTTTCCAATCTTGTTTGCTTGTTGAATATGTCCTATCCACTTCAAATTGTCTTTAAGAAAGTCTCTTGCAAGAATGTCGGTTCTCTCTTTCTCCCCAAAATCCCTCAAACCTTTAATTATATGATTTGCAACCTTGCTTTGTTTATCTTTTTCTTCCTTTATTTGTCTTTTGATTTGTTTTTCAATGATTACTTTCTACTCATTTGATGATCCACTTACATCTTGTGTCCATGATTTGGCCTCTTCTATCTTGTCTCTTAGCTGATTTTTTTTATTTCCAAGTCAACTAATGCTGTTTGGATCATCTTTATTTGCATTAAGTCTTCTCTCCCCTCCATTTCTGGCTTCTTGTTTCCAACTAATTTTAATTGGTCCATTTCATGTTTTAATGTGACCAAATCTTGTTGTCCCCTCTCCATGTTATTTTGCAGATTTAATATTTGTTCCTATAGTGTTTTATTTTCCTTTTCCAGCTTGCAATTGATCTTTATAACTGCTTTAACCCTGCTATCTTCATACATCCCCTTTGTTTCTAGGACTTCGAGTCTCTTTTTCATTCTCATAAGCTCCTCCACATATAACTCTAATGACCATGTTAGCGGTGTGGATGTGGGACTATAGAGTTTATGAGGCATCTTTTCAGTGACCCTCTTGTTAGCAACGAGCTCTTCTATTTTTTCCATGATTCCTTCTATCATGCCCATATTTGAATCGATGTTGTCAAAGTCTCCTATTAGTTTTTCTTTTCCTTTATCCTCGGTTTGGACAATTTGTTTTTCATTTTGAGATATCTTATTACATATCTTTGTATTACCGTTATTCATCTTTGGTAAAATCATAGTAAATTTCTTCTTTTCTGTCTATCTTAGTTTCTTGATCTGTCTGCATTTGAGGATCCCTTTATACTGTTTAGCATTTACGTATATCAGCTTTTCTTCCATGTTTACCAATTTCATTGGATGTGCTTGAGGGGATCTTGTTACCAAAGAATCCCAACTTCCTGTTAAAATTCCCCTTGGGACAGTAGGGTAAGAAGTAATCCCCTTATTTGGCCATTTCAGAGAGTGATTCCATGTGTATTTCAATCCTTCTTGACCTTCTTGTCCCTTTTTTCTTGTTCATTGTGCATTCCATTCCTTCCAATCTGCTTGTGTTTGAAATTTGTAACCCTCCTGTGGTAGAACCCTGACATGCCAGATGTATGTTTACCTCCTCACTCTTGGTTACCTCCCATGAAAAGATATGCTTTGTTTTATTAAGTGAGTTTCACAGTTTTGGGGGGTTTGCCAGTTTTGCTTTTTATTGCAGACAGAAGATAAAATAAACTTTTTGCTTTTTATTTAGAATACATAAATTCTCAACGAGGAAATTGAATGGGTTCCACAATGAGAAGCATGGGCAAGGAAACTATTACATTATTGCTCTTATAAAGCCGCCTAGAATAGGAGTTTATTTAGATGGGCCCCTTACGATGAATACAAATCCCCCTTATTATAAAAGGAATAAACAGTTTATTTAATTTACTCAAATATTTTATTCCTTATTATCATAAGCTAAGTCACAAGGTTCGAATTCGAATTCGAATTCGACAGCCATGAAATTCGGATGAAATTCGACAAGGGAAAAATTTGAAAAAAAATTCGGATAAAATTCGCTTTCTATAATTTTGTTTATTTTTAAATATATGTATACTTCTAATAAATTATCAGAATAGCGACCCAGCAGTTGCAAACACCCATGACCCAATAGATACAAAGCATATACAAAGAATACCCACGACCAGCTGAGTTGTGTTTAGAGGCAGATAGCAGTGCTTTATAGAGGAAATTCGATTAAATTCGATTTTTTTTATAGAAGTTTAAAATTCGATTAAATTCGAACCTCATCCATGAAAATCGCCGTATCCTGTGACTTAGATTATAAGTATTTACCAAGAGAATAAAATAGACCTTTATTATAAACTTATTTATTGACTAAGCAAAAAGGGGGACATTACATAGTTCGTAGACTCAGACACGGAGAGTGCTCAGCAAGCCCAAAAATTTTCACTCTGCAAGAAACCAAGGTTTTTATTGGAGGGGCAAATGCAAGGTTTTGAACTTTTATAGAAAAAATCCTTGTGTGCACTTTAACCCACATTTGGCATGTTTCAATCCCACATCACAATTTTTTATCTCGGAATTCAAAAACTCAACGAATTTTCATCTTAAATCCAGTGATTTTTTCCTCTGCAACATGTTTGCAAAGACTCGAAAGTTAAACTTGAGAGTACTCGCCTAGCACAAAAAGCCACATGTACTCAGCAACTTGGAGAGTACTCGCAGGCTTTCATATCTATGGTTTCATCTTCTGTTCATAGCAGAAACAAAGCATATTCAGCTTATTTTGTAGATTTGAGAAGAAAATTCCAGTGCCATAGTGGAGGGATTTCAAGGTTTTCCATTGTTGGTGAAAAGTTTCCAGCATAATCAGTCATTTGTCCTTCATATTCTCATCATTTTGTAATGCTGTTGCACCCAAACTCTTTCACTTCCAAGTGTTATTTGTGTCTCTAAGCAAGAAAATATAATAACTGAAATTTGATAATTAACTTTCAAATTTGAAAACTGCATAAACCAACAACACAAACTAGCAACCTAGTCAACATTGAATTTGCACCAACTGAACCCGAAATGCCTGCAACTTAATATATTGATATCAATCTGATTTCCACATCATATTGGACTATTATGACAGTCATTACAACATTTGTAAGAGAAAACACCTATCTGAAAATAACTACTTCATAAACCCACACAAATTAGAGATTTCTTCATAAGACTGAACCCAGGTTTGTAAATCTTTGAACAGAAACCTCTGAAAAAATTTCTATAAATGGAATATGACTTTTATACATGAAATATTCTATTGCAACATTAAAAAAATATAACAATAACAACAAAATATATAGCAGCATCACAGCAAACAAACTGGAAACACACAAACCTACCCTCAATACACTACATAGAATTCACCCGAACTTCAATATCTTGCACGACTGAAATAGAACATTCCCACTCCTGAGATTGATCAAGAACCACAAAATGAAGCTAGAACACACCTCACAACAACCTACAACACCTAGTACAAATTCGCAACACAAAATCTGCAAACACACCACAAAAATAACAATAATCTGCTCTAGGAAGCAAAAGGAGTTCCACGATTTCTATATCTGATCTGGATGAGCGTAATGAGCAACAATATACTGACACATAGCAGCAACAATAGCCACAACACACAGCAACAAATTTAAAATCCGAACTCCACAAAACTGCTACCAAAACCTACAAAACATACAATCTACAACTAACTGAAATCTACAAATCTGGAAGGACATGCGCAACCTCTGAGTGAGATTGTCCTATTGAACCAAAGGGGTTTCATCCTCTAATCGAAGAAACCAATGGGTTTTCGTCCATAGAATATTTTTGAATGAACAGATGTTCAAACAATGAAAGAGAGATTTTTGACAAAAGATCCTTCCATATGTAGCACTTGAGATATTTATAGATGACTTAGCCCCAAATCCAAATGTCAAATTTGGTGAGAAAATAATAAATTAAATTATATCTGAACTCCCACTTCACCTTGCATGACAAAACAAACCATTACTTCCTGAATAGATGTAGAGAAAGACTTACGCGTTGGCTAAGGAGGCCCTTGCAGTTCGTGGAAGATCAAAAGAGAAAGGCAAGAAGGACAAGAAGATTGGAGATGTTTATCAGGCTAAATCCCTAGTAAACAAGCTATTCTTGACAAAGAAAATGTATTCTTTGAAGATGGAAGATGGAGGATCTGTTGATCATCTCAATGCATTGGACTCATGGGACCACCTTGTTATGGCTATTGGGAGTACAACCACCAAGTTCAAAATGGATGAGGTGGTAGCATCATTACAATCTGAAGAGATGTAGAGAAAGACTTACGAGTTGGCTAAAGAGGCCCTTGTGGTTCATGGTAGATCAAGAGAGAAAGGCAAGAAGGACAAGAAAGACAATAGATTAGATCCAAATTCCATGGGAGATCTAGTAATCCTAGAAAGTCCAAGGAAAATTGTTGGAACTATGGCAAAACCGATCATTTTTGTAAAGAATGTAAGGAGGATAAAAAGAGAAAGAAGAGAAATCCCTTGACTTAAAATTCAGACAAATCTTCTCAGGATGATAGTGAAGCCTTTGTCACAGCCTTGGCAACACATGCATCAGAAGATGTTTGGCTAATAGATTTAAGTGCATCATTCCACATGACCTCACATCAAGGTTGGTTCACGAAATATGAAGAATATGATGGTGGGAAGGTGTATCTCGGTGATGACTCTCATCTGAAGATTGTTGGTTGTGGAAGAGTGTAATGTCCCAACTTCGCAAATCTAAGAAAACATGTAAACAATGAATTTTAATGATTGATTAATTCATCTAGGACGTAATTAGTCAAAAATTCATTTGAGTTCATTTGTTATCAATAAGTCAATTCCATATTTAATTCCTAGTGGAATCAAGAGGATAAGCTACCTTAGGATGCCCGTAGCGCTTATCAGGCCCAAGGGCGGTACACTCCCCCTTGGCCCTCCTACCAGAAGCCCTTTGTCAACTGCAGTGGGTGGCCTACCTGACAGAGGCCTAGTTCCTGCTATCCCTGTTGCCTAATTCCTCATTTATCTCACTGGGTTTGGATATGTAATTGCTTTATTTATTATCTTGGTAGTGATCATTCCTCTAGTCCTTAATTACATAATGTGGTTCATCCTTAAATAGTAGTTGTATATTATTTATTAATTTATTTAATATGTGTAGTTGTATTCATATGTTCATTATTTATATTAATATATATATTAACTATTCATTATATTCATTAATATATATATTAAATATTATTATTTATATCTATTTACACCTACATTCCATGACACCTCTTACTTGTCTGCACCCGCAGTCTGGTCTCCAATCAGCAGTTCCTGCGTTGTCTCCCTTGCCTTTCCTTCTCCTATCCTCAAGGAGAATCACACAAGATACCACAAGGTATTACAGACTATATCATATAATTTACTTAATTGTCATATAGACAGTTATTTATTAACTGTCATTATGACATTATTATATTATTTCTCATTAATAACATTATATTATGTTATCTGCATTTTGTAATAACATTATTATATTACATTACCTATTTATGTAATATTATATTATATTACAGTCTGATATTTTATTACCAGCATTATGCTATATTGACATCATTATATTATATTATATTATTACAGTATTAATAATATTGAATAGTGCCACATCATATTAGTATTACTTTATTCCTTAAGACCAGCGAACTTCTTGTATGTGTCTCCTTAATTTTTACGTGCTATTCTTTTTAAGTATTCTCCCGTGTGATGACTGTTATTAGTCAGGCTTATTTTCTTACTATTCCCTCAGTATTTTTTTTCCTTTCTCTCATCATGACTTCTATTATATATCTTGTCTTATGACGAGACATGCCTCTTTATCGAGCCTTTTGACTACCTATTAATCGTGCCTTTTTGTTGTTTAATATTTGCTATCTTTTTAGTAGTAATCGCTACCCCTTACTAATAGAGATCACTCTAATCTTAATGTTAATTCATTGCCCGTCTTAAAGATAATAGCTGTTGCATTATTTCTTTCAAACGTGTGCAACCTCCTCTAATTGAGCAGCCACGTAACCACATTCTTTAGATTTCTTTTAATAACTTTAAGTCACTGATTTGAGGGAATCATGTATCTTCCTTAATATAGAGCTAATAATGTATAATATTATTAATTTAAAATTGTTAATAAATAAATAAATAATAAATAAGTAATAAATAATATTATAAGCAATAAACATAATATGTAAATTATGTTTATAACATTACTAATTTAATAAACAAATAAATAATAAATAATTCGTTGGTAATTATTATATTAATTAATAATAATTATTTCTTCATTTCATATGTATATATAACGATTAAGGAGGGGACATGACAAAGAGCCAAGCTTAGATTCCTTGATGGTAGAGTGAAGGGGATTGATGGTGTCTTGCATATCCTAGGTTTGGCACGGAACCTACTTTCTGTAAGTAAATCAAGTGATGTGGGTGTGCAGGTTGTTTTCTCACAAGGTGGATACATAGGAATTTGTTCTATCTCTCAAAATTTTGACGATTGCCATAGGAAAATAATCATTAGAGTATGATAAAGAAAATTGGAGCACCTTCGAACTTCCGATTAAAGAATGGTTTAAAATCTCCAATTCACAATCTATTTCTTTATCATATTGTGAATTAAATGATGTTTAAATGAGCATCATAATCTGATAAATATAGCCTTCTATACCTGCTGTGAACCAAGCTCCTTGGAATACATTTCATGAAAAATTTAGCTATACATAAAACATGTTTGCATATTATGTATTCATGAACACCTTTAATTACCCGATTCTAATAATATTCCAGCATGCTATATCAATCAATGAACAGTATTCTGCAATCTTCTGTGATGTCTCATTGACTGTTCTAGTTAATTGAAATGCCTTGGAAACAGTTTGATTGCAACACATCAAATATCTAACCTCAAACCACTTAAGGCTACTTCTAACACGGTTTGCTTTTATGCATACCTGACAGTTGAATGTGAATCGCAGTGTTTGGAGTTCAATATGTAATGTCCCCAATTTTAGCCTTTAGGCTAATAGGCGTTATAAGGAGAAATTAATTAAATTAATTTCTTATAAAGTCATTAAAATAAATTATTTATTAAAAAGTGACTTTATATTTAATTAATTTAATTATAAGTGACTAAAGTATAAAAAAATAATAATAATTAATAGTCACTTAATAAAAATAAATAAAGTTTACCTACCCCCTTCTAGAAGGTGTCTCATGACAGGTTATGGAAAAGGTTAAATAGAAGAGGGTCAGAGAAGGAAAGAAGACTTGGATTTGATATTGATGAATTGATTGGTTTTGTAGAACCTAGTGGGTGTCTGCAGACTAAGGATCCTTGGGAACGGAAACTCACATTGATCGCATAACTGAGAGACTGAAAGATCTCGCGAGGGGTTGCATAGAGTAGGTGACACCTCAGTCATCTCAATTGGGTTTATCGAAGATTCAGATCAGTTTGATAGTGGTCGTGCTTCAGACTTTCTGATTTGGAGACCACCTTGTTCAAGGTATTCTACATCAGCAATATTCATTATAGATCCTTGGCAATACTTAATGGTGATTTGAAGAAGAAGTTTTGAAGAGTTTGGGGACAGATCGAAGAACTTATACCTTGCTGTTGCAGACCTTGGGTTTCATGTTTTGATTCATATCTCTTCATTGGTGCATCGATTTAGGTTAGTATTGATTCCAAATTTGATAGGAGACCAAGGTGATATTGTTTGGATTATTTGGCGGAAGTTTAGGAGTCCATATTATTTTCTGTGAGAAGCCAAACCTCTGCAGGTCCGCCTCACTTAGTCTCCATCGGCCTCCTTCAATTGGTGCTCACATTCACTCAAAAATCGCCTAGTTTGTAAGGCGCTGTCTCATAATAGATGAAATCTGATCTCTTTGTAGGAGGATATTGAGCTGTTGGAATGCAGATTAGAAGAGTTCTCAGATCGGTTAAAGGCAGCAGCAGTGCGGCATCAGACCCAAGACATTATTGCATATTGGAGCCTTGATTGGAGAGGACGTTGCTTGTGATTTCATTGTTTAACTCCAGCGACTTATCCCAGGTTCTTTTGCTGATAAGGCTCATTGTAATTTTCAGTATTGAATGATAAGGTTAGGACTGTAATTTTGTCTTCAGATTGTCATTTAATAACAGTCCTTATGAATGATTATTTGTTGCCTATGTAATGACCATTGAAAGGCTAAATGAGATAAGGAATGGGAAGTTTGGAATTATATCTACATTTACACTGTCTGAGGATGTATGCCAAATGTTTGTCAAATTGACACTTGACTCTAAGTGCATATGTACACATTGTAAATTCACCTCTATACATTGGTTAAGGGTCTAGAGTGTCATTCAAGCATTTAGATGATAAATTATGCATTGTAGTGTTGATACTCAAGCATTGGTAGCCATCTATAGTCATTTTAAGATGGATATATCAGACTGATATAATAGACCAGCAAGCTGGAAGGTTGCATTTGAAGTGTTCGACAATATTAACACAGTTTGCTTCTATGCATACCTGACAGTTGAATGCGAATCGCAGTGTTTGGAGTTCAATACCAGAGCAAGCTCTAACATCAATTCCAAGACTATCTACTCCAACAAGAGTTGCTTCCTGTGCATGCCATCACAAAGACATCAAAGTAAATTTTCTACTAAGAGAGATTGTATAGTTACCTTCTTTTAATGAAAAGCCATACATGGATAATAAGGCACAAATATTAAGTATAAACGTAAGTCACAATTAGAGACAACAAACTTGATTCATGCATATAATAGGAATTATACAGTTAAGTGTTGAGCTATCTTATTATTTTCAAATTTATGTATTAGCACAATGGTATCCATATAATCATACCATGATTGACTGTGAACATCAAAAATCAATAATATATAATAGCTTTGAAAACATATAATTTAAAATTGATTCAAAATTCCTGTCAGTTTTTTTTTAATTAGGAATCTGATTATAAAGGTGAAGGTAGTTTCCTAGGTCAGCTCCAAGCAAGATGCCAATGAGGCATATGAGAACTGATTTGTAAAAGTTTGCAAGGGGACTTTTTTTTGCATTCACCTTATATGTTCAAATTTTTATCTCTTCAGGTTTTGACCCTTTGACCCAGCTTGCAATAAATCAAGCCCTACCCTTTCATCCAAACCTTTCCCTAATATTCGCATTTCCAGGCTCAAATATTTATCATAGAAAGGACATTATATAATGATAAAAACCATTGATTGATAAAATATTCCCATAATTTATGGCAATACATCATGCCACAAATATTGTGTGCAATGGTTGGCAACTTCTCTATTTATCAAGCAACAAAAGAAAGAAAATAAAGAAACATTGGAATTTTGAACATGGTTGCAATTTAAGCAACTCGTGCAATATGCATCCTTTCCCTGAAATTTTATATATAAATGCCATCATTAGATACAAATGATGAACAGATAATTACACATACTACTCCTGAATTGTGTTTGCACCTTTAAATATGCTAAGTAAGGTAAGGAAAACTAATTATATCCCATGTAGTTCTTAGCAGAAACTTGGATAAATAAGCATTACAAAGTAACCTGATTGTTATTTTGGGCTGATTCAATACAAAGTCCACAATGGTAATTGTCCAAAGAAATATTAGTTGCTAAGAAGGATTTGGGGCTGATTACCTATGCATCTTCTGAAACAAGAGACAATAGTCACTTGGACCCATCAATTATCTACAAAAATGAAAAACCCTATAGCTAGAGAAATAGCTAAATATGAAGCAAACAAACTCAAAATCATCTTTAACATCCAAACTTGCTAGGTTTAGTGGTGAATCCAATTGAGACCTGTTGTGACCTTTTCACACATCGCCCCATTGCAAACGGGGACCCCCAATTTTTTGCTTTTTAGGGTTCTTAGCTGCCAATCTTTGAGAGGTCGGACCTAGAGTTTTTAGGTGGTCATCCAAGTCAATTAAGGAAATCATGCTCGAAACAATGTTTGAATGCCATAAAAGTGCTTAGAAGGCCCGGAAGACGAAAAGTGCAATTGATTTGAGTCAATTTGGACAACTTCCTAATTTTAGAAAGTTTGCTTTTTTGCTTTTTCCTAGTTTTTAGGAAGTTTTGTTTTTGGCATTTTGAGCACAATCCCCGAAATGGCTAATTTTAGAAAGTTTTTCCTATTTTTTAGGGACCTGTTGTGACCATTTCACACATCGCCCCATTGGAATGGGGACCCCCTCTTTTTGCTTCGGTTTTGCCTGTTCTTCTCTCTGCCTCTAGGATTTTGAGTGAGTGAGGTTTGTCTGGACTAGGGCTAAACCCTGGAGGGGTTTCTTTTGAATGTGTCTTTTTAGGCCAAGTCCAGACAAATTTTGAAGTTTGTTAAGTATCCTCCCGAGAATTGGGATTGAGATAGTGGGGTAAGCCTGTCAAGAAGGTCAGATGGATCTCAGCTTAGGTCTAGCCAGGGTTTTTAAGGTAAATTCAAATTTTGTTTAAGTGCTAGCATTTTTGTACATTTTGTCTAGGTAAATTTTGATCAATTTTTTGGAAGCAAGGTAACTGATCCAGGCCTTGAAGATGACCTAACCCTGCCTGGGGAAGTGATTGGAGATTGAAATTGTGGATATTTTAGCTTATAAAGGTGAAATCGCTCCTGTCCCTCTCCCAGGGACCAAGGCGAAAATGTTATTTAATGCATATTTGTCTCTAACTTCCTTTAATTGTTTTGTGCAGGGTCGCCAGGGGAGATAATTGGACGTGAATTGAAGATTTTAAGGATTTTGAAGATTTAAAAATGATGAAATTTGAAGGTTTGAGATAAATTCGCTCCTGTCCTCCACTGAAGGACCAGGGCGAAATGATTTGTTTTGGTCATTTTTGGCCTTGGTTGATCAAATTGAAGCATCAAGGACACAATGAAAGATGAAATGAGCATAATGGAGCATCCAGACTCAGTTGAAAGCAATAAAAGGTTGAACTCTTTGCCTAGCAAGATGAATTCGCTCCTGTCCCTTACCAAGGGACCAGGGCGATTTCCTTTACACACACCTTTTGGGACCTTTCCTAGACTTGGATTCTCGTTCATGGCTTGTTAAAGGATGATATCTTCTCCAGCAAAGGAATTTCGAGATGAAAATTGTAACGGTTTGGCCTGGAAGGCAAAAAGCGCTCCTGTCCCTCGCTAGAGGACCGAAGCTTGAATTCCAATTTTGCATTATCTTTGCAAGATTTAAGTGATTTCGCGATTTGAAGAGGTCAAGGGACGTATGTTTTACTTGTTGAATATGACTTCAGTGGGCTACAAAAGAGAGAATCAACCCAAGTTGCAATAGGCGCTCCTATCCCTCTCCAAGGGACCAGAGCGATTTTCTCACAAGGCAAATTTCTTACAAGGGTAAAGCAAGTTTTACGTTTGAAATGAATAAAGGAGGGCGTGATTGGTCCATTGAAGATAACTTTGAAAGCTAGCAAACCATAAGTGAGCTCATGATTGCAAAATCGCTCCTGTCCCTCTCCAAGGGACCAGGGCGAAAAGCACCTTAGTTAGCCTTCCTCTCCAAATTGGGACGAATCCGGGTCAAGGTGCAAGATTGGAATGTTATTTAAAGTGCTTCAAGAAGGAACGAAGTTGCAAAGACCACAAAATGCGATGAAAATTGGCTAGGGCGCTCCTGTACCTCTCCAAGGGACCAGAGCGAAATGTTCAATATGCCTAATAGCTTAAAATTTTGGGAATGCTACTTTCGCGTCCAAGACTCAAGAGGGAATGGGGAGTGATATTCTACGTCTAGAAAGTAATTCAAGATTGATACGATCAAGAGTTTGTGCAATCAACTAAAAGGAGCTCTTGTCCTTCACTGGAGGACCAGGGCGATTTCTATAAAATCAATCATTTCCTTCCAAAACCACGTCTAGGCAAGGTTGTACAAAGTGAGAAATGTCTTTAGAAAGATGATGAACAAGGAATCGCCCCCAAAAATCAACAATCCTAGGCTCAAATGTAAAAATCGCTCCTGTCCTTCACTGGAGGACCAGGGCGAAAGTCTTTGGAAAGCACATTTTTGTCTTGAGAAAGCGAGTTGAACATGCATAGAACGAACAACGAAGATCATTGCTTATCTCCAAACTTGAATCGGCGATTTTAAAAGACAAAGACCAAGGACAAAAGGTGGGATCGCTCCTGTCCCTCACCAAGGGACCAGGGCGAAAATGCTTTAAGGCAAGCTCCTTCCAAAGATCAAATGAATTAAACTTAAAATTCCAAACAAAAATGCCATTTTGGATGCCAGAGGTGAGGTTTTGAACGTGAAAATAAGAAATGCAAGGTCTAAAATGCATGGGCGCTCCTGTCCCTCTCCAAGGGACCAGAGCGATGTTGTTGATATCCATTATTTTTCCCATGCTTGGGCGCCAATATCCTTCAAATTGCATTAAATGCCAAATTTGCTAAAACCTTGAAATATTTTAATTAAATTGGCATTTAATAAGAGCGCATGGGCATTTAATAATTAATTTTAAGCCTTTGAAAATCGATTTATTTATTATTATTAAGGCCTTTTGAAATTAATTATTATTAATTTAAAATAAAAGGAAAGAGCGCTTGGGGTATTATTTTAATATTTTGCAAAGTCGGCCTCTTCTTTTATTAATTTTTATTTGTTTTGAGGCCTATTTCACCAAGTCGGCCTATGAAAAATGAAGTTGTGAGCGCCTATATAGTAGGGGTATTTTGAGCGATGTTAATCATTATTCAATCATTCATTCAAGTGCGATTTGGAGAAGCAATAAAAGGTGCGAAATCTGGTCTAAGTTGGAGCGAACTTTGTTGAAAGATAAAGGTGGTAGAATTAATGCTTGCGAAGTCTAGAGGAAGAGCATTTTGCTAAAGGGAGAGTCTCGAACCACATTTTGCCTAGCGAACTTGCCTAATTTTGCATCATTTTTTAGAATTAGTTCTCAAGTGGAGGTATGGCGTGAATCTTCTTAACCCAATGTTGAAATTTTGAATTTTGAATTTCAAATTGCGTAGTTATATTTAGGAAATGATAATTCAAAGATTTATCATGAAGTTTCCTAAATTTTAAAACTTAAATCTAGTCTATATTTCTACGTTGCAAAGTATATTGCTCATTATGAAATGTTGTGTAGGTATCAAGATGGTGACCCCAAAGGCAGGAGCATCCACTAGTCGTCTAGCTCTCATGAAGGAAGATCAAAAGAATGAAGAATTGGAGACCAAGATCGTGTCAAAATGGAGCAACATTGGAGATACCAACTTGGGAAACTTCAGTGTGAAGAAGTTTCGAGAGGTCCCTTACATTGGAAAGCCATCACCTGTCGCAAAGAGAATAATTGAAAGTGGCATCATCAAGGCGGCCGGTTTCCCTCCAGCAGTCCAGTGTCATGAGCTAATGATCGAGTGTGCTCACCATTATGACCCACAATCAAGATCGATCGTATCCAAAGAGGGGAACACTTTGGCTTACCTTTCAGAGGAGGCTATAAGTGAGGCTCTCCATCTTCCAGAGCATAGAGATATGATTTACAAAAGCTTAGAAGGAGCTAGGTCCATGTACGAAGATGATCCAGACACTTGCTTGAGCATCATCAATAAGAATTGGTTACTCAAAAGTCGTCCTCGCCTGAGCAAGATTCCCAACACACCACATAGGATCGACTTCCAGGA
Organism: Cryptomeria japonica; assembly: GCF_030272615.1. Classification (NCBI taxonomy): domain Eukaryota; kingdom Viridiplantae; phylum Streptophyta; class Pinopsida; order Cupressales; family Cupressaceae; genus Cryptomeria; species Cryptomeria japonica. Next base: position 735,626,175 of record NC_081413.1, read on the forward strand.
GGAGTATAGAGATTTGATAACTTTGCTCAACCGAGTTACAGGGGCTCCTCAAGCCTTCTATTTCGAGAAGTGGATGTTCTACTTCATCCAAGTGATAGTTCAAGGAAAAGGAACAATTCATTGGGCTAGAATGATTAGCCATTGCTTGGACGTGCAGTTAAGAAGACTGAAGGCTACCAAGTCATTCCATATGAGCTCGTACGTCATATATGCCTTGATCAGGAGTTTTGAATATGCAGGACTACCTCACAGAGGAGTGATTGGAAGAGGGCCCAAGGAAGTCAGAGTTTGTGACTCTTACGTCCATTTGCATCATCCACCTGGAAGTGACTACAAGTTAGTCAATGATACCTTCACGATGAACATCACCAGGACATGGCAAGGCGGGATTCACAATCGGCTATCTCAAGATGCACAAGAGCTTGTAAAGAGGTATGGTGCTTGGTTCATCCAATTCCAGAAGTTTACATATATTAGAGTTCATGGGTGTCCTTCACCTCCCTACATGTTGCCGAGATATCCAACAGACAAGATAGTGCTACTTGAGGTGACTAGGCAGTTGGCAGCTTATGCGAAGGCATTCAGACATAGGCATGGAAATGGAATTCCTGTGCCTATCATACTAGGAAATGCAGTTGAGGTATGTCCTAATGCTCTAGCCATGGATGACGCAGAGAGGGAGTTGGCCTTATATTCATTTTCATTCTTTGCCTTGAGAGAGAATTTTGATCCTTATGGGTATATAGAAGAGACAGTTGGTAGAAAGTACAACCATGAATTTCAGGTAGAGGACTTTTAGATGAATCTCTCAGATGACTTTAAAGTAAAAAGAAAGATGCATTCCAGATTGCCTTTAGATTTCATCAGGAGATGCAAAGTCTACAGAGTGGCCGATCAAGCTCAGGATAGTGGTAGACATCTCCAATCATCCTATGACCGAGAAAACAAAGCAGTGAGGATAGATTGGAATGAGCCTGAGGTTTTGGATCTAGATGCTTTGATGGCTCCAGTTTTGTCTTGTACTCACAGGTGGGTTGATGTGCAACATCAAAAGTTGAGAGAACAGAACATACCTATGACTTTTACTTTGGAGGAAAGACCAGGGGAAGGAGGAGCAAGTGTAAGCGAAGGCAATCTTCATCCCAGAAGCACAAGCGAGGGCAACCTTAGGAGCGTAAGTGAGGGCAATCCTCATCCTAGAGGCTCGAAGAGGAAAGAAAGACCTGAGGAAAGGGAATCCTCCAAGAAGAAGCAAGAGGCCAATTGAGATCGCTCATCCGGCACATCTTCTCGACATGAGAAGAGGACAAGTCAAGTTGTAAGACAAGAGAAGAGGACACTTGAAGTGGAGGAATCTATGGAATCAATGGTCCAGAATGATAAACACGAAGAAGGGCAAGCACCTCAACGTTCATCAAGTCGATCTCCCCAAGTCAATGAGCTACATGAAGACAAGAATAATGATAAAGTGACATCTCCTCTCCGAGAAGAAGAAACATTGCCTAAAGAGATACAAGTTAGAGAGACGAGATCCGCCATTCCAGATTGGCTAAAAGAGAGACTAACAAGGGTGATTGTGATCAAGGATGAAGATAATGTGATTGACTTAGAGAGCCTTGTAGGGAATTCTCAGGAAGTAACAGAGAAAAGGAAGGCCACTAAGATGTCCAAGATGATCAGAGATGAGACAGGATCCAGGAAATTGCAGATAGCTACACCAGCAGTAGACAAGTATGAAGGTGAGATCCTTGCAGAGGAGTATGATGTAGAAACGGTTGAACTTGGTCCACTCACCGCCGAGTAGACACTGGATGAGGCAACTGACTCATTCGAAGCACTTAAAGACAAGCTTAAGGAAGAAATGGAAAAAAATAGAAAGCTTGAGAGAGAGAGAGGTGCTTGGAGAGGCTACTTTAGCCATCTCAATCAGCCTTTGGGTCGTCAGGATCCAGCAGTATCTCCTGTGCAAGCACTTCCCCTTGAATCAGTTGGTGAGGCAGAGAGAGTCAAGAGCTTGGTCCAGCTTATGAGCTCTTGGATTGACAAATCCCACACAGTTGCTGTTGAATTTGCAACAAGGATGATGCAGACCATCCACCGAGCTATCCAGGTTCTTGAGATCATCCACAACCTAATGATAACTGTAGCTGCTTTCGCTCATACTAAGGATGTTATCATTCCTGTTCTACAAGTAATCAGGCAAACATCAAGGAAGATCCTAGCACAAGAAAAGATAATGGATGGAGGGTCTCATAATTTACTCCAGTGGTCAACTCTACTCCAGATGAAGGAAGTTCTTTTCGAAGACATCAGTACCAAATGCAATCAAGTTGAAGAGGTCATCCATCCGATTTAGGACAAGGTGTTCGAAGTATTATGTACTATTCTGGGCAAAAGGATCGAAGTTGAGACAGATGTGGATCTTCAAGAGTTAGAAGAAAGAGTCAAGGTCATCTTTTGCAAAGATGAGAATGTTATCACAAATGAGCAACGGGATCAAATGTTTGCTACCACACTCCTGATTGAGAAAATCAAAGAACTTGAACCCGGATGGGATGCGGCTCTTCTCAAGGCTTTCGATCAGGTCATCCACTTGGAGGAACGAATGAGGAATCTTCCCGAGATTCCTATTGCTGAGATTGAAGGAATTGTGTCTAGATTCGTTGCATATGCTAAGAAAGAGCATTGGAAAGGAAATAAGATTCTAGAAGAAAGGTTGTTGTAGATGATGTGGCACCTTAATTGTCATTGGTCTATGTTTCCTAGATTTTTGTGCCAATTAAATATTTGGCTATGCATTTAATATTGTTCAATAAAAAGGGGACTTTTTTGTAATAAACCCTAATTAGGGTTTAGGTGTCATAATCTCAGCCATTGATCTTCTGTTGATCTGAGCCGTTCATTGTAATTGAGGATGCTATATATACCCTCACTCATTTTCATTTTGTCATTAGATGAGAGACTAGATATTAGAGGAGATATTAGACATTAGAGAGAAGAAAGTTATTTTGTAGAAAGATTGAGCATTGAAGAAAGAATTCCAAGCAATTGTTGTCTATTTTGGCTTTGAGATCAATAAAATATTGAAGTTAGGGTGTTTTATTGCAATTCTTATGGCTATCTTCATGGTTGTTTACTTTCTTGAATCATTCTTAGTCGAAGTAGTATTTTAAGTTTGAAGGACTAAGTGTTGAACTTGATCTTTGGTGAGATTCACGTTCCAAACCACTAACTTCTTACTGATTGTAAGGACGCCTTGTGTGGTCAACTGGAGATATTTGGATTGCTTAAACCTTCAATCATTATTGAACCATTGATATGTACCTTCATGGTAGTGTCTATGATTCTTGATGATTTGAAAATCAATAATCACCTTAGAAGATCGCATCAATCTCAATAGAGTTGTAATTCCTTGGCAATACTGAAATTGGTCGAATCCTACCAAGTCTAGCCTACACTGAGTCATTCTTAGGATTAGATTAGAATCTATCTCTTGCAAACCCTACCTTTTGATCTTTTTGGGAATTCATTAGTATTAGGAAATTTTGTTCTTGCAAATTCGGAAACGTAAGGCCCCTTGATGAAACAGCATTCACAACGACCACTGGTGCTTATCCACACGTAGAGACCCTACATCAAAGAACCTTGGAGTCATCCTGATTGATCCTTTTTCGCGACATCTTCAGCAATCAGAGACTTTATTCAAGAGAGGATAAGGTACCCTTGGGTATTTTATTCTGTGTTTGATAGTGTACAAAATACACGTCAACAGGACCCTTGGTTTTTTTTCTATTTTTGGAAAGGTCAAGTTAGGGCAGTGGGCTTCCTATATTCGAAATTGAAAATTGACACCTCTAAGGTTGAAAATCATCAAGAAATTCATCCAAGTGTTCATGGCAGAAAAGTTTCTAAATGGAGATGACCATGTCTCAGGCAATGGCAAAATTCTGCCCAAACGAATCAAGAAATGTCTTAACCATGCTAAGGTCTGCTATGGCAAAGTTGGAAATGTCTTAGGCAATGGCAAAGTCCGCCATCCCACATGTTTGGAGTGGCTTGACCAGGGATGAATTCTGCCTAGGCAAAATGATAATGGCTTAAGGAGGCATGAAGTCTGCTCAAGAAAAGCACAAAATGGCAGAAGACATAGTGAAGTCCGCTCAAGAAAAGCACAAAATGGCACAAGACTTAGTGAAGTCCACCTTGGCACTTGGCCAAAACATCTAGCAAACATGAACTCCGCCTCACACATGAAGGGTTAGAAATGGCATGGAAACAATGAACTCCACCCATAACTTGGCCAAAGTGGCATGACAATCATGAAGTCAGCCAAGAAATGGCTTGCCAAGGTGCCAACACTGCCAAGAACAGCTTATGTATGTGCCAAGTCTGCCCAAGGAGAAATGAAGGAAGATGTCTTGCAAATGATGAACTCCACCCCTCCAAGTTAGCAAGATGGCCTAAGGCCACATGAAGTCTGCCTAGGGGAGGTTAAGATTGGCTTGCCAAAGGGTGAAGTCTACCAAGCACGAGGTAAGTTTGACATGAAACTTGGCAAGGTTCGACAAGGATACAGACAAATATGGCATGAAACCACATCAAGTCTGCCATGATCAAAAAAATGAAATGTCCTAACAAATGGCAAAGTCTGCCATGGTTAGAGGTTTGACCAGGTTGGGAAGTCAACAAAGAAATTCACACAACCCTTAGAATATTTTTCAAAAAAGAAAAAAAGATTTCCCAACACTTTGAAACTTGTGAACACAAAGAAATTAAAGATTCCGTGACAACACATTCACCTAAGTGGATGGGGTGAAGGTATTTTGGCTAAGCATGGTGCCAAGAGTGAAAATAGAAACTTTCTTTGAAAGTCTTTTGAAGGGATTAAGTTACCATTTTGGAGAAAATGAGAAAGAGACTAGGTTCGATGAATCTACTCAAAAACATGAAGTTGCTAAAATAATTGAATTCTTCAACCTTACATCAATTTTGACTTGTCACTTTCATTTTCATTCTTTCTCAGGTTCGAAAGTGAAAGGTTTTTCTCTCCCAAGGTCAAGGAAGAAAGACTTTTGAAGATAAAAGGAAAATTTCCAAGTAAAGGAAGGAATTTATCAAGAATTTTCTGAAGCGAAGGACAGATTTTCACCAAAATCAGTCAAAAGTATAAGTTTAAAAAGTTCAAAAATATGAGTTTTTGACTGATTTCTTTCATCCTTTTCTATGCTAAACACTTATTTACATGAATTTTGTCAAGTGTTAGACAGATTTCTTCCATTTTTAAAGTCTGATTTTCATAGAAATTTAGTTTTGACAGGCTGAAGGTCAAAAATTAGGACAAAAGAAACCAAAACCATGGTTAAAATTTTGAAGTGTATTCAAAGTAATGCTGATTTTCCATGTTTTCTTGCAAGTAGTAGATGACCACTCAAGGAGGGCTCTCGAGAAAAGTTCAAATGAAATTTGCCAACAACGGGAATGCAGCCTGAATCCAAAATCAATTCCAAGTGGAAAAAGGTTGGAGACACCAACCTTGGTCACATGGAAAGGCTGATCATTGCGCCAGATGGGAGAGTGTTGGCTTATCTCGGAGAATTGGCCATCTAGGAAGCATTTAGGATCCCAAGTTACAATCGGACTTTATTCAAAACCAAAGAGGAAACCAAAAGAATTTATGAGGACCAGCTTAAGCCTTGTGCAACAACTGTCAATAAGCCGTGGCTAGAGAAGCCAAGGCTCACCCTTAAAAAGGTGCCAAAGAAGTTGCTTCACACTGATTTCAAGGAGGATTATGGGGACATTATTTTACTTCTGAATAGAGTTATGGGCAGCCCTCAAGGTGTGCCATTTTAAACTTGGATGTACTATTTTATGGATGAGATTACTTTAGGGGTCAAAATGTTCAATTGGTCTCGGATAATCAGCGACAACCTTGATGAACAGCTAAGAAATTTGGAAAGGACAAGGTCATTTTATATGAGTTCCTACATTATTTACCTACTAGCAAAAAATTATAGATACATAGGACTGATTTGCAAGGGCATAGTAGGTAATGGCGAGAATGAGTTCAAAGCCTATGACTGTTACCCTGTAATATCCCATTCCTTGTGATGTTGCATTCAGTGGTCCATTGGCCTATTCTGGAGACCCGTAGGCTATGTGGAAAGGTGAATTAAGGGTTTCCATGTTCTTTGGAGTTCCGACCAAGCTTGTCAGGGGTGGAATGTGAACTTACTATTTTTAGTAAGTTAGGGTTTCGCTGTCGGGACGACTCAAAGTTGCTAAGCTCGCCAAGCTCTTTCTCTAGTTGCAAAGATCACGATTTTCAGAGCATTATTTCATGACTTGCTATTTTTAGTAAGTGGCAATTTGGGGCATTCTATTTTTAGCAGTCCTGGAATTGGTCCTGATCCAACACAGTTCAGTTTCCTCATTGCTCAGCCTTATCCGGATTTTGTTTATAATCAGTATTGGAGCTATAAGCGATTTAATTAAATATTATTCCTTATCCTAAGGTTATTATTTAATTATTTTATTACTGATTGATGCTATGGGAAATTGTGCAAAATATGATATTTTTCCTAAGTCATGCCTGGGCAAATTATATGAAGATTAAAAGGAGACTTTATTTTTTATACTTTTAAAGTTTTACTATGCCAAAATTGTGGTCCTCTCTCCTTGGCATGTTTGACTTGGGAAGTGGGCGCCATTTTTGGGTCCACCACAAGAAATGAAAAGCAGTTTGAATGAGGAGAATTTGGAGGCAATTTCATTTGAATTCCAGACTTGAAAAGCTATATAAACAGGTGTTTGGCTCCTTGTTTGTTTATCCAGAGAAAATATATCGTTATGCTATCGGAATGACTCCAGACTTCTTCGAGGGTGAATACCTCCTAGATCTTTCCTTCCGGTTTTGAGTGTGAGACATCACTCCTAGCTATGGTTCGAAGTTGTGAGCTATTTGATGATTTTTGGGTGTGTTGGTGACGAGTTGTGTGCTGCTGCATTTTTTGGTGTTGCTGGTGTGTGTTGGCTGGAAGTGTATTTTGCTCGTAGCTATCTACGTGTTGAGTGCATCATTCTGGGTGAGGGCTCGTTGGAAGCATATCGGAGAGACAATAATTCTCCTACATTGGTGTGGCATTTGGAGAACTCTCCAATTTACAATTGCAAATCAAAATATTCAGCCAAAACGCCATTTCAAGAATTGCCTTGGGTTGCGTGCATCGTAGTTGTTGCTCTCCAATCGCAGTTTCAAGGTATTGATTTGATTGTTTATGTTATGCGCTTCATTTGCATTTGGTTTGCAATGATTCCATTCAGTTTTGAGAGAGTTACAAGCATTTTAGTGGTTTTTGGGATGGCTGGTTCTGCGTTCAATTGTCTCTGATTTCAGAACAGTAAGTAGTGTTTGTGGTGAGAATGTGTTATTGAATTCTTGAGATATGTACTTCATTCTATCTTCTCTCACATCTCTATCTTTGTAAGAATTGCTTCAATAGTACTGACCAATTCATTCTATGCTGCATTTCCCGTTGAACAAGTGGAAGAGGATGGCTTAGCCGCCTGTATGTTTTGTAATTCACCTTTGTCCTCCCACTAAGCAAGTGGTTGAGTGATATTGTCCTCTTGCTGAAATATGCAGTTGAGTGATAGTTTTATGTAAAAGTCCTCCCGCTGCATAAGCGGTAGAGTGATTTGGTTTTGTTATGCTCTTATTACCTTGGTTGGTTTACCGCCAAGTTTTTGTTCTTCATCCCGCTGAAAAGTGGAAGGGGCTGGCTTGCCGCCCAATATTGTATTTGCATTGTAATTTCCAGCAGATTAGTGAGCTAACGAACCCCTTATCACCGTATGCTCTCACCTTCCCACATTGGGCTCTTGGTGATCAGAAAGTGGAAGGGTTACTTTCAGTAGTATTGGGATTATATTTCCTAACTTTAACGGGTGCATTGTAATATTTTTTGTGCTCAAAAACCAAAAAAATAAGAGGGAATATTACATACCTGCAACTGCAACTTCATGAAAAATCCCATTTCAAACGAGTGAATGATGCATTTTTAATGTACATCACTAGGATAATGCAGGGAGGAACTTATTAGAGGCTCACTCAGGAAGCCAAGGACTTGATAGCAAATATGGATCTTGATTTATCCAATATCCGAGATTCACATATGTGAGAGTCCAAGGATTTACCAAATGTCCTTACCGACTTTTGATATATCCCACCAATAGAATGATATTGCTTGAAGTTCTTAGGCAATTGGAGACATATGAGGGCTTCCAAAGAGCAAAGCACAAGATTGCCATTTCCTTTCCATTTTTCATTGGAAATATGCTTGAAACCTGCTCATCAACACAGGTAGCTGAAAGTGCAAGGCTGGAGATGCAGTGGTATCCCTTCATTTTGTACCAGTCCAGGGCTAATTTTGACACCCACAATCGCATTGGATTAGTAAATGGAGAGAAGTACAGGCACAAAGTGGATCTTGAGGACTTTTGGGCAAATGTTGTGGATGAATTTGATGTCAGGAAAAGACTATGGTCCAAATTACCTGTAAGCTTGATCAGAACAACCGAGCTTTTCTGTGTACCTGAGCAGCTAGAGGATGATGGAGAGTACACTCAACCACGCTTTGATGAGAATACGACTCTTCCTCCTATGAGATGGTCGGAACCAAACTCATAGATTTAACCACCTTGATGCAGCCAATTGTCAAGTATTCACAATGGTGGGTTGACCAGCAAGTCTACGAGCTGAAGCGAAAGAATATGACTCACTTATATCTTAATGGGCACAATAGAATCATATTCTTCTAATGAAGGAGCGCCTCAAAGTGTCAGGCCAATTGAAAGCATTAATTCGAGATAAAGGAAGGAAGTAGTTGACGACTCTACAAAGTCAAAAGGGAAGAAAGTGGTGAATGAAGAACTTGCTGAAAAGAGGCAAAAATCAGCCCCCTCCCATTCCGCTACATCTAGGAATTTGGATAGCATATTGATTCTTGAGGATGAATCACTAGCTGAGATAAGGATTCCTTCTCTAATCCATGAAGACAATATTATATCAATCCAGCAGGAGGATTAGAAACCTCCGTCTCCTTCAAACACAAAAATACTCGAGTCAGAGAATGATGAGATGGATATCCCAGACAAGGGATTCCAAGAGGGGATGATTTCTGCTCTTTGAGGAGTTGAGGATAATCCGTGTGAGGAAAGTAATCAGGAAGAAGAAGGTATTGAACAATCTACAATTCTCGATTGATTAAAAGAAAGAATGAAAATAAAAGTGCCTATGGAAGTTCAGGAAGATGTCACAACTAATTTCTTGGCTAGATTAGAGAGGGTGGTGTTGGTGTCTATTTTATCATCTACCAAACACTAGAATAAAGTACCCAAAGATATTTATCCTCTCTTGAAAAATCACCGTTTATGCTAAGATTGCTAGAATATCATATGGCGATTCCAAGGTTTCTTTTGTCAAGTCTTGGCATGTGGATAAGTTCAATGGGTGTTGTGATTTGCTAGTAATACACAAAGGGACTTACGCTTGAACGGATTGTCAACAACTTTGGTACTTAGATGAATTTGTCAATTAAAGCTCTCTCTTTCTCTCTTTTTGGGTTTTTCGAGGTTTAAGACTTTCAAAAAAGGACAAAAGGATAAGGGTTTAGAAGTCTACTCTACTCCTATGAATTCTAGAGATGGTATTCATTCGGTGAACTCAATAAACCACACTTTGTTCTACCTCACTTAAGACAACTTACACAAAGTGGATGCAATCTTCAAGGGATGTGCTTATGATCAGAAGTTTAAGCATACACAAAATGGAAAGCTCGGACTAACTTTGCACAATGAATGAAAATCATTCATTCACCAAAAGTATGAGCAGAGATGCACCATAGACCAATACTTATCAGATCTTTCATTCATCTAACAACGTAAAATAAATTCTAACTGATGTGTTGAAGAAATTGAAAACCTTGATTAATCACTCAAACAATAGGGATTACAAAGCCTTAAGAGAAAGAAAACATGTACTATATTATCTGAAAAATGACCTCCTTGCAACAATATTTCAAAAAGCTCACACTCTCCAAATGAGAAGAGGCAACCTTATATAGTAGTCCAGAAACTATGAACGGCCGAGATCGAACAATGATTAAGGGCTCAGATTAAAAATTCAAAACCCTAATTAGGGTTTCCCCAAACTCCAATAGTTAAAATGAATAGGAAGGAAACAAGTGGCCCAACTGCTATTCTCACTGAGGTGAGTGTCCAATTTCCTTTTTTGTAGATTCGATGTATCTGGACACAAGAAGTCGCACCTCCTCCATGGTGACACTTGGCAAGTTGCTAAATATGAACCAACAATAAAAATAGAAGTTGTTGTGGATAAGTCAGGTTCATTGAACTTGGAAATGTCGACTTGGAACAATCTGATTGGTTGGAAGATGACGAGGCACCACCTCAGCGAGTTGGATGTCTTCCTTGAATTCTCCAATTTGTGTGAAGAAATTGTCTAAGTATGGAAATTTGATTCTTCTTGTCACCATCTAATTCTGATTGAGAGCTTGTCTTTAATTCTTCAAGGGATGAAATCATAGAAACGGGAATCGCCATGAATCGCCTAAACTCGACGAGTCCGAGTTTGAGTCCGAGTCATGCTCGCCAAGTCTCTGGGACTCGGACTCGGACTCGTCCGAGTCTGGCGAGCAAACTCACCAAACTCGGCGAGTCCCGAGCCCCAAACTCGGCTACTGCCTGGGTTAAGTAAATTGTAAAATGAAAAAAAAAAATCATTTTAAAAAGTGTTTTTAAAATGAATGGTCTCGTCTTTATTCACTACAACCTCTGCCTGAGAATGAGAAAAATTAGGGTTAGAACATGTCAGCCAATAGAAAAATAACAAGTTCACTAGAACCTATGCCCCTTGACCCCACCTTGGGGGGGCTGCCCCCAAACCCCCGTCGAAAAATATGGGGGGAAACTGCGTCGATAGAAGTAGGGAAAATTTAACCTCCGAGTCTGACACTGATTGGATCGACCAGGTAGATATAGAGCGGAGAGCACAAGCACAGACAAGAAATTCAGAGGCAAATAGTGACATGGATGTTCTTGATGTTGGTGAGCATGGCATGGTGTCACAGGGAGCGGCTATGGCTGTCGAATCATCCAGGACCTACCTTAGACGCCTTCACAGGGGGTCGGGGCCGGAGGGTGCTACCATGCAAGCTCCTCTGAGCCATAGGCTTGTAGTTGTATTTACCTTTGGTATTTGTATGAAACATTTGATGATGATCATATGATGACATGGATTTTTTGTTCCATGAGTTTTGTAATATTGTATACATTTGACAATATTTATATATCTATGTTGGTTATTTCCTTCAGCTACAATTTGCGTTTATGCTTATGTGATTGATGTATAATTGTGTATGTAATCAAATGAGCCGAGTTTGATGATGTTATTGTGTCTTCAAGGTGTATTCAATAAAGGGTGCCTGAAACAAGTTTTAAATCTTTAAAAATCTCTAAATTTCTTGAGTTTTTCACTTTCCTGAGTCCAGCCAAGTCTGACACCGAGTCCCGAGTCCGAGTCCGAGTCCGAGCCGAGGCCGAGTCCCATTTCTTTGGATGAAATCCTTCAAGAAGTTGTCTTGATAGCTTCCATAGGTCTGGGATTGTAGATGAAATTCCCCAAAAAGTCTGAAATTCTTTTCATCAAGTCTGATGACTTTTCTTTCTTGATGCCTTGACATTCTTTCAAGTGCCTCGAATTTGGAGAAGAATTCCCCTATGAAGTATTTCTCATACTTAGCCAAATTTTGGCCATCTTTATGCTCGGATGAACCTTCCTTGTGGACTTGTCTTCAATTCTGAATTTGGCTTGAAACTCCATTTGATGATCCTCCCTTAGCTCTCATCCAAAACCTACAAAACCAAAAGAAATTAAGTTAGAATCCTCATTTTGAGCATGAATTTCGAAGGTTAGCAGCTAAGTGTATCACAATTTTACTCTTTCTCCAATACTTAGCCTTAAAATGGGGTTTTTCAACACTTAATTATTCTGGAATTCTTAAGAAAATCCCTTGAATATAACCAAACTCAGGAAGTTGCATGTCTGATTTCAATCGAAAATGAGAACTAAGTCCAAGACAACTTAATTGAGATCATACTGACTTGTTCACAAGGCAGAAAATGAGAGAGAAGAGAAGGATAATTTGTTGGATTCATTCTTTCTTTTTAAAACTTTGAAGAAAAACCAGGTTGAGAACCCAATACTCGCCCATAGAATCCATTTTCACCTTTGGAAGAATGAGGAAGAAGGGAAAAGAAGCTTTCCAAGGAGGTAAAATCAGAAGTTTAACTCAGAAAATTAATGAATTTGCCCTCCAATCAATCAAGGTTCTTCCAAAATCTGTGTGCAAACTCGTGGAAAATAGTTGAAAACTCAGACTTATACTTGAAATTCTCTTGAAATCTTCTTTCAACTTGCAAAAGTCTTAAAAATTCTCTCAAAATGTCCTTCGCCTGCATAAAACCTCTTAGAAACTCTCTCCACTTGCTATCCAAAACTTGAACTTCATGTGAGAAAATGAAAGAATGAATTGTATTTGTATTGGAGTTTGAATTCTTCACAGAAGATCTTCTAAAATTTGTTTCTAATTTGTCCTTCATACATTGAACTTGGACATTCAGTTAATGAGCTCGATTTGAATCACTTGAAAAGTTTCCAATTTTGATGCTCAGGTGAACTCAGTCCTTCAAAGGCAACTTTTGTCTTCATTTTGAGTCTGACTTGATCCCTTAAGAAACTTTCTATTTTGAATTTTGAGTTGAGTTGAATCACTTGAGAAAGTTCTGATTTCTAAAATGAAAGTTTCTATTTTGAATTTCAATCTGCAAATCAAATTTAATCTTCAAATTTCCATGTTGATTAACTTTCTAAATTTGTCTTAGTTCGAACTTGATCAAGATCTTTGCTGACATCATATGGGAATATTCCTTTATTCCAAATTTAATAAGTTCCTCATGAGGGCGGACTTATTGATTTCTTTCTCCAAACTTGGGCAGACTTGGTTAAGTTTGTGCACCATTTTCTTGCTTCATATCCAATCAAGGGCAGACTTTGTGAGTTTCTTTCCCAAGCAAGAAGGCAGACTTTGCTGAGTTTGTGCACCACATATCATGCAAGGGCGGACTTTGTTCATCTTATGCACTCAACCTCTTCATAGGGCAGACTTTGTTGAGTTCATGCCACTCCTATCTAGCTTCAAGGCAGACTTTATTTATCTTATGCACCTTAGGAGGGCGAACTTGCTCAAACCTTTGCACTTCTCCCACATGCTACTTCCTTCACCTTTGGGCGGACTTGATCTGATCTTTGCACTTTACTCATTACTTTGGGCGGAGTTCAATTCACTTAGGAACCTTTCATCTACATCATAGGGCGGACTTTGCTCTCTTTCTTCCTAAGGTGTGTTGCCGGGAATAATCATTATGTTATATTGTCATATTATGTTTATGTTGTCGTCGGTAATAATGAGTTACGACAGTCAGTTAGTTAGTCGTCTCGAAGGGCAATTAGACGCGACGGTTGGTTGCACCCCTTCGGGTATTATTTATTGCGTACCCTTCCTTCGAAGTGGCATCAGAATAGTGGTATCAAATGTGATGTTATGGCACTTGATGTATATGGATTGTTGAATTAATATAGAGACTGGTTCTTTAATATATTTCCATTATGTTCTGTGTATTTACTTTCTGCGTTTTTTTATGTAAATGTATTTATTTCCATTGAATGTGGGTGGCCACAGGGTGGGTTTCCCCAGCCTCTTCCATGTCTCTTCTGGTAGTACATTCACCCCAGCACCCCCATCCACAATGGTGTCCTTCAGAATGGTCCCAAGGATGCCCATTTCTACCACAGCTGTGTGTCTACCACTGTTCAAGGCTAGTAACATCAGGTCAGTCGAAGGGCTGACGGGAACCTCCACCTACGATGCACTCGAAGGTGCGTGTGCGATGCTTTGCACATTGCTGAGGATGGCAGTCCTCAAATGTGGCATGGAGTCTAGAAGGTCTTTTACCTTTATCGGCACCTCCATCTGCAAGACTTGCCCAATGATATTCGTTTCCGCTTTCAGGCGGGTTGAGGGACTCATCATCTCTGTGTTCTTCCGTCCTTCTGCCGCCATCTCCCGTTCAATGTCGGCCTTCGCCTCCCGCAATCTCTCCTTCTCTGTGCGGGGGTTGGGATATGTTGCCTTCTTTGCCTGCGTGCGAGTGATCACCAATACTTCTTTGTCTTCGCCCATCTTCTCAATATTGAGCAGATTCACCCCCGACTTAGGACATTTTGTGTCATCGTGATCACCGGGGCCGCACCATCTACACAGGCTCTAGGGGGTTTCAGTATTCTAGCACTCCCGAGCGAAGTGCCCCCATTGGTTGCAGGCCTGACATTGAATTATTGGCCGCCCCTTAGCATCATACTGCATTCTGCTCCGATTGTTTTTGTTGTTGTTGCCTCTCCCTCCTCTTCGGTTACCTCTATAACCACCGGATGATGCAGTGGTGTCGGCTTGCGGCTGGGCGGAGCCTGCTGCTGCAAACAGTAAGGGTTGCTCTTGCATGAAGAATACTTGGTTCCCTTTTGTTTTCATGTTGTAGGGACACTTTGACGGCATGTCCCAACATTTGGCAAATTTCGCAGAATGCCTTTTTCGGGCAGGTGCCTTTTGTGTGACCTTCCTTACATTCTGTGCACCACACGTCTTCGTTTTTACTCGTGCTACCTTTCATGTTCTTAAATTCCTTCATCATACGGTGCATATCCTTTTGAAGAGCTTGCACCATCTTACTTGATGATTCATCACTACTGCTTTCTCCCGAGGACTCCTCTTCTGCAGAGGACTTGTCCTTTTTCTTCCGCGATGTTTTGCCTTCACTTTCCAAATCCATCGCGCGGTTGTATGCGTCATCGTATGAGGTGGGCAGTACAATTTCCATCTTTCTCCGCAGGGATGACCGCAACCCTTCCACGAACCATCTCTTCTTTAGTCCGTCAGCCGGCTGGTTCTCCATCTTCCCCAGTAACTCCTTTAACTGTCAGCTGTATGTTCGCACTGTCTCATGCTTTCCCTGCTTTGTGCTTAATATCTCCGCCACGATCTCATTATCATCTCGAAGGAGTCGAAACTCCGTCTCGAAAGCTTTCTGTAGTTCATCCCATGTTCCCACCTTTGCTTTATCCACATCAGAGTACCAATCAATGGCTACCCCTCTCAGGGTGGCAGGGAACTGCACCACCCAATCCGCTTTGTCAACCACCCCATTGGCTAACCATATTGTCTCACACGTGCGGTAGTGCCGTACGGGGTCATCTTTGCCATCTCCGTTGAATTTGGGCAACTTCTATTTGCCCGCCATCGCGCTTCTTACCTTCTGCGCACCTTGCCGTCCGGAACCTCCAAGGTTCATACCTCCTGGGATTGGCCCTCCAGGTCCACTACCACTAGGTACTCCAGAAACTGTTCCGCTAGGTCCCACCAGACTACCTTGACTACCAATGATGGTTGAGCCCAACCCGAACAGATTGCTTCTGCTACCGTGCCCCTGTGTCCTCCTGACACCTTCGGCTGCACCAGTATCGCCTACTTCTCTGGTCTCGGTTGCAGTCTCCTTATCCTTCCTGGTCTCGTCCTCTCGTCTGAATGGTGTGTACGGTTCTACCGTACTCCCGTCACCAATTTCTTCCAACGTGAGGGAAAGGTCCCCCAGTTGCTTCCGTGTGATATCAATTAAATTCGAGACTTGGCCCTCGCCATTTTTGTTGTTCCTTCCGCTCAGTTCCTCTGCGATTCCCTTTAACCGTCTCCTACGTTCGGCCTGTTGTTCGACAATCAATGCTCGTTGGGCTGCTTCAACCTCTTCCACATATTCCTTTTTACTTTTGTCCTTATTTAATAGATTGGGCATCAATTCTAATTCCGCCTAATGAAACAAAATATCACATTTAAAACAAGAACACCTTCTTATTAATTCATTCTCTTGTATACAATGTATGTTAACATAATTCCTATGACTATGACAGTGTTCTTTATTTCTCCATTCGCAGTTCAGGGATTGTTTGTCCTTCGTTGGGTTTCATCACGCTCCTCTTCCTCTTGTCGACACCTCTCCTCGTATTGTCGCACGATCTGTTGATGGCGGTTTTCGCGATAGGTTTCCTCTCAACGGTTCTGGAGAGCAAGAAACGCTTGAGCCAACAAATTGGGAAGGTTGGTCATCAACTGGTTCACTGCAGGGATCACTGATAGGGCAGACCACACAGCACTTTTGGGCACGTCTTCTTGCGTGGCTTCCCTTCGTACGTGGGTTTCAATTGCTGCTTGAAGGATGCACCGGAAGTCCATTGTTAGTGTTCTCTCTCCGTCGAACAATTCTTCCGACTCTTCTCCCTCAGGGGTGCTTGTCCCTTCATCCAGGGGTTGGCCCATTATCGTCGTGCCATACGGGTTACTCCCATTCCCAGGTTTGAAATCAGCAACGGCGCCAAATGTTTGCCTCACTGGGTAAACAGGAGTACAGAAGTAATGTAGAAATGAACAAGGCAAGTACAAGATGAATACGAGAATAAGCTTTCCATTAGTAACCCAGAATGCAACAAATGTCCATAGTATTATCTGTCGTAAACATCACATGCTTCAATACCCGCAGGTAGTACAATATATAACAGCCGAAGGGGTGCGACACAACCATCGCGACTCCAACTACCTACCCGTCGGCTAACTAACTACTAACAAATAACATTACTACCAAAACATAAGATATACATATTTACCGACAACAATCGTTTACCCGTATGTGGCAAACATTTGGCGTCGTTGCCTAGACATACTCGGGAAAGGAAGGAGTGGATGGCGTACGGACACGATGGGCCTACCCGTTGATGAGATTAACCCAGAGGCCGACGATGCACAAACAGAACAATCGTCGTTGGGACGCAGAGCGTGATGGTAAGAGGCGAAGGGGAAATTGAACCCTGTAATAATCCTGACACAATGTTGATATAAATTGTGGCCAAAAGGGAAAATAATAAAAAGTTTGGTTTTTTTTTTGTGTACATGGTGTGTGCTTGCTATGTACGGAAGTGATTTATGCCAAATATACTAAATAAGGACAAAAATAAAAAGATACAAAGTGATAAATGGGAAGTGGCACAAAGAGCGTTGAATCTTAGACAGCAAATAGAACGAAGGCGTAGGCTAAGGCAGCTTGCCGAAGGACGACCGGCCGAGGGCTTGCTCGAAGGGAACCCAGGAGGTGTCATGGAGGTTGCGGAGGCAGAGATGGAGAGAATTACACTCTCTACACTGTCGTAGGCTTGCCCGAAGGGAACCTAGGAGTCACGGAGGGTGCCGAAGGAGAACTCTACAATTCGCCAGAATACCACCGTGGGGTAAGAAGTCGCGAAGAGTTGGTGGAACAAACAAAGCGAAGTCTAAACCTGATCGACGCTACCAAAGACCTACTAAAGAACTTGTCGAAGAGACGACCGAAGGTGACGGTACGACCGACGGTGCCGAGAGAGCACAAGGGTACCGTACGGGAGGCAATTTGTTCGGTTCGGGGTCAACAACCTTCTCCGGAGGACCCACGAGTGGAGGGTCAAGTGCAGGAGGCGGAGGCGGAGGATCACCACGTACAAGCACACAAGGCACCAGAGGAGCGAGACCCAGCAATGGGATGGCAAGTAAGCAGAAGCTGCCGAAGTTCAACGACGACCGGAAGGAAGATCTCGTCCGCCATTGCCGCACTTGCGAAACCATATGGTCAGCGAACGGTGTTACCGACCAGGACGAATGGGTTAACACAATTTCCGGCAACCTTAAGGGGAGTGGCCATCGACTGGTACTCCGATATGAATAAGACCAAAGTCGGCACATGGCCCAACCTGAAGAAGGAGTTCGGGATAGAGTTTCCCCTCCTCAGAGACGACAATGAAATAGTAGCCAAAATCTATGGCACAAAGCAGAACGAGAACGAGACTGTTCGAACCTATAGTCAGCGGCTCAAGGAACTGTTGGGGAAAATGGAGAGTCAACCAGCGGATGGGTTGAAAAAGAGATGGTTTGTGGAGGGACTGAAACACTCCATCCGGAAGAAGATGAAAATTGTTCCACCAACCTCGTACGAAGATGCATATAATAGAGCGATGGATCTCGAGAGCAAGACCAAGACATCCAAGAAGAAAAAGAAGGATAGCTCGTCCAAGGATGATGACTCTTCCGAGGGAAGCAGCAGCGATGGCGAGTCCAGCAAAAAGGTGCAAGCCCTGCAGAAGGACATGCTGAGGATGATGAAAGAGCTGAAGGTTATGAAGGGAGGTCTGAGCAAGACCAACAAAGGGGAGTTTTGGTGCACGGAATGTAAGACGGATGACCACACGAAAGGCTGCTGCCAAAAGAAGGCCTATTGTGATATATGTCAGTTGATGGGGCATCCCACCAGGGAATGCCCCTACAACATGAAAACACGAAACCTGTTAGGGTTTCAAGCAGATCCGAAGCAAATATGAACTAACAATTATATGCAGATAACACAGAGATTTAACACAGATAACACAGAGATTTAACATGGTTCACCCAGAAAACGTTACGTCCACCATACACAGCGGTCCAATTTTTCTTATTATCCAGCAAAAATAGTACATCAACCTTACAATGCCTTAAGCATCTCAACCGCTTATAACATGCGTTTTTAGGGCAACAAACAAAGTCGGCCTTTTTAGGGTTTTATTACAATGTCGGTTTTCATCAACAAAAAAACGACAAGGATACATGCTGAGTGTACAGTACTTTGCTGATCAGTCGCCACATTTCAACAATCTCCCACTAGGAGACTGATCAGGCTCCACACCAAACAATCTCCCACTTGGAGACTGATACTACACGACACCACTGTACATGCAACATCCGCTGGATAAAACACTAGAACTCGACTGGTATAAATTCCACAATTATCAATCAAGAAGACCAATAGAAACTGATGAAGAAATCAGCTTCTCCTATGGAACTGCCTTCGTGAACATATCGGTAGGATTCTCACTTGTGTGAATCTTCTCAAGCTGTAACTCACCCTCCTCCAAAACAGTCCGGATGAAGTGGCACCTGAGCTAAATGTGCTTTGTCCTTGAATGAAAAGCAAAGTTCTTCGCAAGATGAATGGCACTCTGGCTATTAGTATACAATGGGCAATCCTCCTGTGTCTAACCCAATTCCTCTAGAAAACATTGTAACCAAATCATCTCCTTGCTGGCTTCTGTAGCAGCAACATACTCAGCTTCAGTGGTTGAAAGTGCAACAACCTTTTGCAGCCTAGAAATCCAACTAACTGCAGTTCCCCCTATAGTAAAAACATACCCTGTAGTGCTCCTCCGTGAATCAATATCACCTGCCAGATCATAGTCAACAAATCCACTCAGAGCAGCATTAGATCCTTTGAAACATAATGCCTTCAAAGTGGTTCCTTTCAAATACCGAAGGATCCATTTCACAGCATTCCAATGTTCCATACCCAGATTACTCATAAACCTGCTCACAACTCCCACTGCATGTGCAATATCTGGCCTTGTGCATACCATTGCATACATCAGACTGTCAACAGCTGATGAATACGGGATGTTAGACATTTTCTTTACTTCTTCCTATGCCTTTGGGCACATCTCCTTAGTCAATTTGAAATGACTAGCCAAAGGTGTACTAACTGCTTTTGCATCCTGCATGTTAAATCTTTTCAACACCTTCTTTATATATTCACTTTGGGACAAATTCAAGGTTCTATTTTTCCTATCCCGTGTAATCCCCATACTCAGAATTTGCTTAGCTGCACCCAAATCCTTCATAGCAAATGACGTAGTTAATTTCTGTTTAAGATCATTTATGTGTTCCATGTTAGAACCAGCAACAAGCATGTCATCAACATAAAGCAACAGGATAATATAACTGCCATTATCCAATCTCTTAAAATATACACAATGATCAGAATGACATCTATGATAACCGTGTTCAGCCATGAAACTGTCAAATTTTAAATACCATTGTCGGGGTGCTTGCTTTAGGCCATACAAACTTTTCTTCAACCTGCACACCAAGTTCTCCTTACCTTTGACCTCATATCCCTGTGGTTGCAACATGTAAATTTCCTCCTCCAAATCTCCACGGAAAAAAGTTGTTTTCACATCTGATTGTTCAAGATGTAAATCATCTGCAGCAACAAGACTAAGTACAGTTCTAATTGAAGTCATTTTTACAACTGGAGAAAATATTTCATCATAATCTATACCCTTTTTCTGTGCAAAACCTTTTAAAACAAGTCTGGCCTTATATCTTTTCTGACCTCCTTCCTCCTCCATGTTGAGTGTATAGTACTTTGCTGATCAATTGCCACATTTCAACAATCTCCCACTTGGAGACTGATCAGGCTCCACACCGAACAAAACCAACAAGTATTGCTTACGCAGGAACAACCAACTACATCGGGCGGTACCGGCAGCTCCCAGGCAAACAACAATGCAACATCAAGAGGCTACCAAGATAACTGGTGGGGAGGACGAAACAACAATAACAATACAAGGAGCCGGATCCAATACGACTCCAAAGGCCAACCGATGGTACAATGCAGAGCATGCAACCAGTGGGGGCACTTCGCCGGAGACTGTTCGAAGGGAGAGGCCACACAATATTTGTGAAAATGGTGCGGACCGGGAGACCACGAAGACGCCACCTGCCCGAAGTTCGGCGTCAACTTGCTCAATATCAAGGAAACCAAAGAAGAGGAAGAGTTGGCCGTAACCCGCGACCAAGCCAGACACGCAATGTGCCCAGACCCGGAGACGGAGAAGCGAAGGGTACAGGGAGCACGGGAAGAAATTGAGAAAGAGATACGAGAAAGGGCGAAGGCGAAGGGTACGGCGGGTACTTCCAGCCGATCGGAGGCAGAGGAGGCTATACTAAATCAAATTTTAAAACTGGAGGTGCCTGTGAAGGTACACGACCTCCTCCAGACGATGCCTCAATTACGAACGGCGTTGCTGAATAATCTCTCCCAACCACCGCACAATTGTTCCTAGGGGGTCTGCAATAGACCCCAGGTTGCTGACAGTTAACACTAGAAGGAACCCAGCCATTGTGGAGATGGGTATCCTTGGCACCATTCTAACTAATACCATCGTCGATGGTGGATCAGGTGTGAATGTTCTTCCAGAAGAAACCTGGCGGAAGCTGGGGAAGTCGACATTGTGGCCATCTACATTCAATTTGCTGGGACTAGATCAACATGGAATCAAACCCATCGGGACACTGATGGGCCAACAAGTTACCATCGGGGCACAACCCTTCATACTGGACTTCGTGGTAATCCCACTAAAGAAAAAAGGGTATGATGCGATCTTAGGGAGAGGGTGGCTGGTGGCAGCCAAGGCCACCCATAACTAGAAGAAAAACACTCTGTCTATAGAGAATGGAGGAAGGAAGTTTATCATAGACCTTGGGACGCAGTTGGTTAGTGAGGAACTGGCATCATCTTCGGAATCGGAGGGTGGAGGAGAAGGCGACCTGAGGGATGAAGGACGGGGCTATAGGGAGCCCAACGACGAAGGGATTCTCAAACTAGGAGAGTTCTCCGAGGATGAGACGGGGTCATTGAACGGGCTCTTCCACTGGCAGATGCAGGATTACGAAATGTTCCAGAGCTCAAGCTCGGAGGAACCAGAGCAAGTAACAAAGGAGGTGTACCTGCCGGAATATAGAGAATATTGGAAGGGAGACGCCCCAAACCTCAATGACGTAGATAATCCCAAGATCATTCGTGTCACCAACGATTGGAAACCTGTGTGGAAGGTCGTAGCCTTCAAAATATTCACTATTCTTCTTCTTCTTCTTATGTACGGGAAGGAGACCGTGGTTCCTGTAGAATTTATGGTTCCAGGTCTTTGGATGGCCATTGAAAATAGACTTGCCACTAACGGGTCCAAATTGAAACCCTACCACCAGAAGCACGCAGGTGACCCGAGAGGCCAGAAGCACACTCGAGAGTCCGGAGGGGGACCCGAGAGGCTGGAAGCACACTCTCCGGACCCGAGAGGCCAGAAGCACACTCGAGAGTCTGGAGGGGGGACCCGAGAGGCTGGAAGCACACTCGAGAGTCTGGAGGGGGGACCCGAGAGGCTGGAAGCACACTCGAGAGTCAGGAGGGGAACCCGAGAGGATGGAAGGGGACTCGAGAGGCTGGGCAGGCGACTCCAGAGGCACGAGACCAAAGCGGGAGACTCTCAGGCAAGGAAAACCGAGAAGGATGAGGGCGATCCCAGAGACACAAGACCCGAGCCGAAGACTCTCTGGACAATTAGAGTAGGAAATTGAAAAGTAAAAAGAAAAAATCAGTGGCCACAGTGGAACCGCCGTTCAGGGGAACCACCGTCAGGGGCCACCATATGGGAGACCACTGTGCGGTGGGACACCGTGCGGTGAGGCCCCATGCGGTGGGACACTATGCGGTGGGTCATTGTATGGTGCACCACCATGCGGTGAGGCCCCGTGCGGGGGGACACCGTACGATGCACCACCGTCTACGGATGCAAGTATTTATCAACCGTACGACCTTCCAACCACCGTACGGGAGACCAATCACCGTACAACACCAAGCTTCGGGCGACCCCAGTCGTCGTACGGCTCAGCCATCGTACGACAGATAACCTTTGTAAGGGCTCGGGACATTACAGTCTGTACGCCTGAAGGAGCTTCCCCCGGACCCCACGAGGGGCGCTGCCCCATACCCTGCTGGGGGCACTACCCCCACACCCCCTAGTTTATTTTTGAGCTACAATACACTTTTTGAGTTGGGCGAAGGCATCAGAGAAGTCACGGTTAAGTGTTGGGTTGTCCAAGACTGTAGAAAGAAGCTTGAAGCTCAGCATTGGCGGGAAGCCATAAGCCGTAGAGGGAGACGGATTTGGAGGTTGCGAACAAACAGAGTCTGAGGGAAGGCATTGTAGGCACGCAAAGTCATATGGCACCAGGGAGTTATTCAGTTGAGTTATCAACCTTGGGGGAGTGTGATGGAGGATTTGACGCGTCTCCTAGCCTTTGTGCCCGAAGGTTGTGGCCCCTTCTAGGTATGAATGGTACGCTTTGAGGAACTCGGAGTATGTCTCGGCTGGACGTGAGGTTGCCTTGGTGGATGCACAGAGGGCTCGAGAGGAGCTAACCACCAGGTTGGAGGTAGTAGTAGCATGAGACTTAGCTCAACATACCTAGGAGTTGGATGCTGAGAGGGCAGCGTGGGTGGCTGTCAAGGAAAAATTGGCTAGGGAGACAGTATCATTTGAGTAGCAGTTGGTGGAGGCTGAGACTGAAAAGCGTGTTTTGCAGACAAGTTTGGTTTAGGCATAGGAGGACTATGATGTCAAAGGAAGCACTAATGGTGAAATCCGCACTTGATCATCGGATGGTAGTAGAAAAGGGTTTTCAGGCGAGGACGCAGCAGGTGTATGAGTTACACACTCGACTAGCATTCGCAGTTCCTGCAGTTCTCTACCTTGGTTTTGTTTAATGTCATCTCTATTTTGTATTAAGTCGTCTGGAGACGACTTCTTTTCTTGGGGCGGATGATGTTGCCGGGAATAATCATTATGTTATGTTGTCATATTATGTTTATGTTGTCGTCAGTAATAATGAGTTACGGCGGTCAGTTAGTTAGTCATCCCGAAGGGCTGTTGGACGCGACGGTTGGTCGCACCCCTTCGAGTATTATATATTGCGTGCCTTTCTTTCGAAGTGGCATCAGAATAGTGGTATCAAATGTGATGTTATGGCACTTGATGTATATGGATTGTTGAATTAATACAAAGACTGGTTCTTTAATATATTTCCATTATGTTTTGTGTATTTACTTTCTGCGTTTAATCGTTTACCCGTATGTGGCAAACAAGGTGGACTTGAAGAACTCCTTTCCTTGCTGATCACAATTTTCAAGGCAAGGCAGACTTCAGCAATTGTTTTCCCAATGAGCGAGGCGGACTTCATGTGATTTATTCCATGTTGCAAGTGATAAAGGGCGGACTTCATCAATGTCAAGAACCATACACTTGGGCAAACTTCATTAAGGTTGTGCACTATGCACTTAATCAAGGGCGGACTTCATGAAACTCAAGCACCATGCGATCAAAACTCAAAATCTTCATAACTTATGCAATTTTTTCCAGATTTGCTTGAAGTTTGAAATTTGTACATCTTTCATCCATTGAATTCCTCAGGATCCCTAAAATCTAGGAAATTGGCTTTATCAAAACTTGAATTTTGGAGGATTTTGACGATTGTTTTCAATGTAACTCAGAGCCAACACTCCAAACCCTAGATCCCCTTTCCAAAATAGAAAAAGAAGGCATTCCTAAAAAATAGGAAAACTTTCTAAAAATAGCCACTTCGGGGATTGTGTACTTAAAGTGCCAAAAATAAAACTTCCTAAAAAATAGGAAAAAGCAAAAAGCAAAACTTTCCAAAAATAGAAAGTTGTCCAAATCCACTCAAATCAATTGCGATCTTCGTCTTTCGGCCTTTCTAGGCACTCTGACGGTGTCTAGACTCTATTCTAACCATGGCTCGCACAAACTGACTCATGACTTTCAAAATTCAAACCATTCAAAACTGACAAACTTGGCAATACTGATGCAGGAAGGTCACAAGGCTCTAACAAAAACCCTAGAAAGCAAGAAAAAGGGAGGGTCCCCATTTGCAATGTGGCGATGTGTGAAAAAGGTCACAACAGGTGGCAATAAAGAAGACAACCAAGAGGTTTTCCACAATTCAAAGAGATGAAACAGGTTGTTGTTCAATTCACATTGTTGTGCCAAAAGTTGATAAGGCAAAGGAAGACATTACTCCTCAGGAGTATGAAATTACCACCATCAACTTAGGTCCAACCACCAAGCGTCAAGAAGTTGAAAACCTGGACAATTCAGTCACTTCCATCAAGGCAACACTGGAGAAGGAAATAGGGAAGAAAAGAAAATACAAGAAGGAAATTGAGTGCCTGAAGAAGTATATTCAGCATTTGGTCAATCCTATCGATCAAGGAGATGAAGTGGCCCCTCCACTTTTGACTCTTCCTCAGGAAACAATTGGAATTTTCGAAGGAAAGGTGAGAGCTAAAGAGGCTAATGAATGGATGGTAAGCAACAGTGAACAAGCTACCGCATTTGTGGAAAAGTTAATGTTGACATATGGACAAACTTCTTCTTTGCTCTCCAGAATTGCAGACAAGGCAGAAACATGGGAGGACATTCATGATATTCAAGAGAGTAATCTCGTGCCTAAGGGTGTTGAAAGGAGTTCCTAAGCAAGAGTTGATAGATGGACAAGTGATTGCAGCTAGTGTTGTATATGATTTCAACAAATGGTACTGGGCATTAGTTGCACGAAGTGAAGTCCTAGAAAGGGTGAAAGCTAATGGTATCAAAGTTGAGGAACATATTAGAGAAATTCAAAACAAGATTTTCCTTGTGGTTGCTGATATACTTGGGAAAGAAACCATTCAGGAAAATGATATTGTAATATCCCCAACATTTTTTTTTTGTTTTTTAACAGTTTTACAAACACACCAATCGCCCATTAGGGTTAGAATAATGCAATCCAAACCAATTGAAAGGAACCCTACACCTTTTGATCACCAAGAACCCAGACTGGGAGGGTGAGAGCATACAGTGGTAGGGGATCGTTAGATGCAACACTGAAAATGCTGATTACAATACTGGGCGGCAAGCCAGCCCCTTCCACTTTCCAGCGGGTAAAAACAAGTAAACTTGGTGGTAAACCAGCCAAGGAAAGAAGATCACATTCAAACACAAATCATTCTACCGCGATATTTCAGCAAGAGGACTTATCACTAAACAAACTTAACTCAACCGCTTATGCAACGGGAGGACAATTACAAACAAATATCACTCGACCGCTTATGTAGCGGGAGGACTGAACTACAAATTGAATTACAAACACTGAAGGCGGCCAAGCCAGCCTCTTCCACTTATGCAGTGGGAATTACAATGAAATACTTCAGATACAATAGAGGTTAGTACTACTAACCAACAATTAATACAATGAAGTACTAGGAATCATAACAATGAAACTCAGAGAAATACAAGCTAAAACACAAATAACCAAATCTGATGTAAAATACCAGCAACTCCAGAAATGGACCAGCAACACTGAAAGACTCACAACTTTCTCGAAACAGCTCCAAATCGCACACGAACACAAGTAAATGGAAGATATGACCAAGGCGACCAAGATAGGAGCATAAATCAGCACCAAAATCGCCAACAAAGAGGAGCACGCAACCCAAGGCAGCTCCAAAAAGGTACAGACAGAACTGGACGTTCGATTTGCTACTAAAAAATCAAACTCACCAAAAACCATGCCAAAACAAAAGAATAATCGCCCAACCAAAACACTTTTGATGAGCTGCTACCCAAAATAATTTGTCGCACGGGCAAGGAGATATGAACAATTCTTCGCTTCAGCCACACCAAACCAGCAACACAAAAAAAACACTGAACACACTGAAAACTGAAAAACACACTCTCAAATGTCTCCAACAACACACTGAATTAGCTAGGTACTGTATTTCAAGTACGAAATTGTGCAAGCTAGGAAGCCACAACTTCGAAGCTCAAATTCAATCACCATTCCGGTAGCATAACGATATAATTTCTCCAAGATGACAAAATGAGACGCCCAACCTTGTATTTAGTATTTATAGATTTCTGGAACTCAAATTCAAATTAACATGGCGCCAAATTCCCTTTAATTTCATTTGCATATTATTACATGACCCCCTCAAGACATGGCGTCCCATTTCAGGCCTCCTAGTTGAACTTTACCAAGGTACACAAGTTCGAACATGAGAAAATATTATAGAGTGTGAAATGACTTCATTTTAGGCACCCTCCTGACTTAGGAAATAAAATGTGACTTAGGATAAATGATATAATTTTTCCTTCCTATGTCGCTCCTCCAAAATTGATCAATAAAAATAATTAAGTATTAAACTTTAGGATAAAGTAATAATATTTAATTAATCAATTATAACTCAACTACTGATCACTGCCAAATCAAACTGTGAACTGAAGTGCAGAAAATCACTAATCTGAACTGGATTGGAGCTCTGCCCAAGACTGCCAAAAATAGTCTTGCATGAACTGACACTTCTAAAAATAGTAAGTCATGGAAACAACTCCGAAAAACATGCTCATCGAAAACTGTGAATGAGCTCGGAAAACCCTGAAAAACCTCAAAATCCAGTCAGCTGCCACCAACTTACTAAAAATAGTAATTTCATAAATCACTTCAGAAAAAGATGCATGTTATACCTTTGCAAAGTCCTCAAAAAACCCAAAAGGAATCCACAATCGGAATCAAAGAATCCCTACCAAACAAGCATCAATTGGCTCACACAGTATTCCACAAAAATAGGAAACCCTAATTCCTTATTCCAGTCATCCTACGGGTCTCCGGAATAGGCTAATGGACCACTGGTTTCTCCTTACTAAGAAGGGGACATTACAGATATACAAATGGAAAATCTAAAGCTCAGAACTCAGGAGAATTTCTTCGCCATCACCAAACCAATCTTGAAACAGAATTTGACTAAGGCATTGAATTTCTTGTCCATCCGAGATGCCTTCCAAAAACGGGAGTTGGAATGGGAGAATGTTTTTGCCATGTATACAAATGACTTGGATGGAATGGAGTTCAAGGTGAATATGCTGCCACATGTCACGAGGGAGGAGGTCAACCCTATTGTGTCCAGATTCATCGAACATACTACCACTCAAGAAGATAAGGATGCACCTTCCTAGAAGATGGCTCCTCGCACCACTTGTCTCTCATGCATTAGTTCGTGTTGCTATTATGGGAAACCCTAATTAGGGTAGTTATGTTTTGATCTCAACTGTTGACCTTAAATTGATGTGTAATGTCCCCTTCTCATTGATGACCTTCCAGCGGTCCATTAGCCTATTCCTGAGACCCGTAGGCTAGGTGGAATGAAGAATGAGGATCCGGCATTGATGAAACGAGGACTTACTGTTTTTAGTAAGTCAAGGAATGGCTATTTTGTTGACACTGTCCTACTGAGCTCTCCATGCTCTGTCACTGGGCGCGAAGATCATGCTTTTCGGAGCATTAGTTCTTGACTTACTATTTTTAGTAAGTGGCAGTATGGCATAATTCTATTTCTGGCAGTGGACAAGTTCCTGATCCTGCAGCAATTCAGTGGTCTTCCTGGCTCAGTTTCATCCTAGTTTTGACAGTAATTAGTACGGGAATCATATGTAACGCAATTAAATATTATTTCCTTATACTAAGGTTTAATATTTAATTAATCTGATTAATTACTACTGATTTATGGAATTTGGGATTAATGTCTATTATCTCCTAAGTTTGGCGAAATTCATGTGTAATAAGGGATGTCGAAATTGCTTGGAGGAATATTATTTTTATTACATCTCTACTATTTGCCAAAGTGTTTAACGTGGGTCCATGCCTTTGGCGTGAAGTTTGACTTGTGGGAAATGGCGCTACACTTGGGGTTCACATATGGTGAAATGAAATGCAAATGAAAGGAGTTGAGTTTGAAGGAATTTGCATTTGAATTTGGTTGATGAGAAGTTATAAATAAGAGCCTTGGGCTCTCATTTGAGGGATCTTGAAAAATTGTAATGTTATGCTGCTGGTTTGGCGATAGAACTTGAGGCTTCGGAGTGCGTCTCCCTAGTGCTTCCCGGTTTCGTACTTGAAATATAGTACCTAGCTGCATGCTGTATTCTACTACATTCTCAGAGCTGGCCTTAGACATTTTTTGGTGTTGAAGTGATTCTGGAGACCTGCTGGTTTGCCTGTAGCTGAAGTACCTTTTCGATCATACCTCTCTGCTGAAGCGACTGACGATTATGGGTATCATCTCCTTCTTCCTTCCCAGCACTAGCGATAAACTTTGTGAGTTTATAGCATGTTTGTTTGAGTTTTGAATTTGTTATGCTAAATCAAAATTCCTAGGTATAGCGTGGTTTTCTGTTTTGCATTGGGATGCGTGCAAAATTAATAAGGGGTTGTTTGGGTTGTGGCTTTGATCGGTTGTTGTTGCAAGTGAAATATTGTGGGTTTGGGACTGGTTTGAATTGATTTGGATGTATATGGAGGGAGTTATGAGCTTTTTAGCATTTTCATAGGCTACTGATTTGTAATTCCAGCCCGTAGATTAGATATAGGAGAAATTCATTGTTCTTAGTGTTATAATCTGCATTACTCTCCTCATCTTATCTCTATTAATGTAAGGTTAAGTAGTAGTACTACTTACCAGTTCTGTTTGTAACTCTCATCCCACTGAAAAAGTGGAAGAGGCTGGCTTGCCGCTTAATATCAAGCAACTTTGTAATTTTCAGTCCTACCACAGCATAAGTGGTCGAGTGATAGCTATGTGTAATGGTCCTCCCGCTGCATAAGCGGTCGAGTTGAGGTTGTTATGTAATTGCAGTCCTCCCGCTGAAATATTGTGGTTGAGTGATTTTTATTTTGTGTATCTCACTTGGTTGGTTTACCGCCAAGTTTCCTTGTTTTCCCGCTGGATAAGCGGAAGGGGCTGGCTTGCCGCCCAAGCATTGCATTGTATTTCAGTTTCTTAAGCTAATGATCCTCTCAACATCGTATGCTCTCACCTTCCCACATTGGGCACTTGGTGATCAGAAAGTGGAAGGGTTACTTTCCCAGCATGGTTTAAAGTTTATGATTTCTAAGCTTAACAGGTTAATGTCTTGTTGATGTTATTGTTGGCCTTAAAATTCAAAAAAAAAAAAAAATAACTGGGATATTACATGATGTCAACCTTTCATTTATTTTCCAAAACTCTATATAAACTCCTCTTCTCTCATTTTATTGTGTGGAGAGATTTATGAGATTGTTGCTAAGAACTATTTTGATAATAAAAGTTCATTTGCATTTTGCTTTGAATCGTTATTGTTTTCACTTGGTTGCATGGTTTCATGTTTTTTTCAATATAGAATAGATTTGCTTTACAAAGTTGTTAGATGAATGAAGGATTTGATAGTATAGATCAGTGAAACTATTGCTCATACTTTTTTTGAACAAATGATTTTTGTTCATCGTGTAAAGTTAGCCTAAGCTTATATTGTGGATGCTTTTGTAGTATCCCTTGCCAATTCTGACCTCAAAATGCTGATTAGAGGCTCAAGGAATATCGTCAAACACTTTGCATACAACATCTTTACTTGCTGTTTCTATGTTTCAGTCTGATAATGATTGCTTGAAATGATGTCATATGTGATTTAAATGCTTTCAAATGGTTACTAAGATGTCTAGGCAAAGAACCATAATGCAAATGCAATTCTTTTTGTCTTATTGATTTCATATAGATGACCCACACAATGTACATATGCACCTACAATAGCTAGACATTAATACAAACAGTTCACATGCAAACTAAATATGAGGGAGACAACTCTTGACATTTAAACTCCTTGCGACTACAATGATATTAGAATGCAATGAGATTGCTTACAAACTGAAATGACAACCAAAAAGCCAAGACTCTTGGCTTTCAATGATGTATCCAATGCAACTACCAAACTGATATAAATGTGCATCTACAGCTGCTAAAGAACAGCGACTAATACAACTGTAAAAATGATGCCAACTACAATAGAAAAACATGAAAAAACCTGATGTAAAGAAGTTCTTATGATTGATGAAGATGTGGCGGATCCTTGTGCAAAGAATGGAGTCTCTTTGAAGCCAAATCGTACCTCTCATGCAGCTGCCCCTGTTCTAGCATGAACTTCTGATATAAAGCCATAGCAACAATAATGAAGATCTTCAACATTGTCTTCTTTCAATGTATTTAACTCTGCAAAAGATATTCTCTGAAAACCCCTTGAAGATTCTGAAAGAAATGTAAATCTTATCCAATGAAGCACCAATTGGACCCCTATATGAAGCCCACGGTCAAGCAATGATTGAGCTGGTCTTTCACGGCCTCAAGATTGCATAAACACTAAAGAGATTTCGTTCTCCAATGCTGAAGTTGCCTGAAACCATAGGTTTCAATGCACAACACCCAAAGAAAAGACAAATGATCATCAATAACGAGTTTGATTTTCTTTTAGAAACCTTTATATCCTCTCAACTCTTAAATGCCTTTAATTCCCTTTTGAAATCCACTTTAGGGTTTTAATAAAACTTTATAATAACTTTTCAAAAGGGTCGATCCCTTCATTTGGTGCAAAACAAAATAATATAAAGTATATATATTAATAATCACTTATATCTTTGAAAGGGGCTACACCCATAAGGTAGAATCTTATCAAAAAAAAAAAAAATCACTTATATCTCCCTTGAAATTGGTACTTTATATTATTCCTCATATGCACTTTATAATTTGACATTATAATCATTAAATATCTCTTTATAATAAAGTCAAACAAAGTCATTAAATGCTCTCACTTTATAATTTGACTTTATGATATTAAATCCCCTTTAATTATAAAGTCACATGAAATCAAATATAATATTCCCTTAAAATAATTAATTATTATTAAAGTAACACTTTAATAATAATTAAATGTCAACTCCAGTAATAACCATTATTTAATGATTTTGAGTTCATCATTGGCTAGCCCACTGCTCCCACTGTCAATCTAGATGCCTTACTAAAAATAGTAAAGGTCCCTCTCTAACATCCACTGACTTACTAAAAAAAGTAAGTCCCTCGAAACGGAACCAAGAACCTTTGAATATCAATGCCTCAGAACAAATGAAAGATCTGGTGAGATAAACACCTACAACGGCCACCTGAAGAGCTCCAAAACTCCCAAACTGGACCCTCTAATCCACCATACTAGCCTACGAGGGTCAAAATAATAGGCTAACCCCTCAAACTTTGATGCTCACAAAAATCGGGACATTACAACTTTAACTTCTACTTTGGATAAATATTGTTCATTTGATGCTATTATTCACAGTATGAAAATCTTTAGCACAACCCTTGAAGATTGCACTTACTTTGTGTAGTTGTCCTTAGTGTGGCGAAGTAAAGTGTTGTTGTTAGTTTCACCTAATTTGTACCATCTCTTGAGTTCTTAGGAGTAGCATAGAACTTCTAAACGCTTCTCCTTTTTTATCTTTTTGTTTTTGAAATCCAAAATTGAAAAATCCAAAAAAGATGAAATCTATTGCCAAATTCGTCTAAGTCCTAACTTGTGAATGATATCAGTTGAGCATAACTCCCACTTGTATTTCAACTAACATCACCAAGGAAGCTATATCCAACGTAAAGCTTCTTGTTCGCACATATAAACCTTGGACTCGCCGTATGATCTTCACGCAATCTTAACATGTGTAGTGATTTTGTTCAAGAGAGGGTAGAGTGTCCTTGGACATTTTATTCCATGTTCGGTGGGTGATAAAACACACACCAACAAAACCCAACGACACATTGCCAAAACTAGAAATACTATTGGAAAGCCAAGGGCATCACAAAAGATTAAAAGCTAGAATGATTGATTCATTAGGTACATATCAAAATCACATGGAAGAAAATCCCGAGATGCATCATGAGTGGTTAGTATAAAATTATCATCAAAATAGGAAGGGGAGGTTCTAAAGACTAAAGGTAATAACTAATAACTAATATGTCAGCATGTTTGTGCACATTTTCTTTACTAGTGATAGGAAGAGTAGAAGCATCATAAACCTCAAGGATAATTGAAGGGTGACTAAATTAGACGGATAAGAAACAAAAAGCTTTGAGGTGGAAAAATCTCACACATGATGAAGCAACACCTCCAAAATTAAACAACCTTAGTATATAGGATAAAATACACGAGTATCAAGGACGAAGCAATCATAAATAAAAAAAACCATAAGAACGTATCACAATTTGTAACATATACAAGGATATAAATTAGGAACAACATGAAAATCTATGGTAGAAGATGTATTCATGAAGTACAATTTGAGAATGAACATGAATGAATTAGGAGAAGATCATATAATAAAACCTCAAACACTAAATATAGATAAATAAATTATATAAGAATGAGGTGGCGACTCATAAATAAAAAATTAGTCTATAACTAGATCTTAAAATAAAACCATAAAAGCATCAAGAAGGTGGGTAGGATGCATATAGCAATGCTAGAAAATGTAAATTGAAACCTTAGAATTATAATACAGTTGTAAAGCACAATTATGACAGAGAAATCAAAAAACATAAAATCTGAAAATAAATAGTAATAAAAAATTATACATTTAAAACACATCTAATGAGCACGAAAGCCCTCGGGGAAAACTAGGTTGTGTAAGAGTAAATGATTTCACCAAAAATGTAAAAAAGTAAATGTATGCCTTCATTAAATTTAAGTTTAATAAACATGAAAAATAATTAACTTAATTTAAAGCTATAAAAATATTGCAATAGAAATTTGAAATTTAAAAATAAACAGAAATGAAAACACTTTGTTGATTTTGGTGATCAATAGATAGTTTTGCACTATTTTGATCTAGCTTTAAACTATAACTTAGAACCACAGTCAAAATATGAAATATGAACTAGATTGGTCTTAGAATTTGGTGAATCAACTCTAATCGCCAGGGATTCAATCTAAGTACCATAGATTTGACTTGCCATGTACATTTGATTTGTAATGCATGAATTTGAACTAATAGAATCTAGGCTTCAAAAAAAGTGTGTTTCCTCTATTTAATATTTAAATATGTGCAAGGATAATTGGCATTTAAAAAATACTTTGGGAGAAGTTGTCAAATCGCAAGGTCCAAGTTCTCATTGATCAACCCACTTGTCAAACTAACAATAGGGACTTGGCTAAATATTTATAGACAACATTCTTAGACATGCAACTGGTCGATATGTAGATTTAAATTTAAACATTCCTTTTAATTTCTAAATTGAAATGTAACTAGAATGATTATCCTTGTAAATATATATAAAATAATTGCACATTGAATGTGCTTAAATACCAAGACGTAAATAACATATTGCACAAACTTGTACAAAGTCAAGCCACAATTGTTATGTACTGTCCCCTTTTTCTGAGTGATTCTCCAGCAAGGATGTCTAGCATGTTTTTATTCTCTATGGATTAGGATACGAAATTATAGAGGAATAAATTAATTAGATTAATTATTATAAAATTGTCTTACTAAATTAAATCATGAAGATAACTTTATTTAATTAATTTAATACAATTAAATATTATAACATCACTCATGAGAAGTTAATATTTAAAAAGTGATTTTACAATATTTATTTTGGAAAGTTCTAGGAGGGCTCTATAAGGAGATTCGAGAGCTCATTTACATTATGCTTGGTTTAATATTTCTAATATATATCTCTAAGAGCTTTTGGCTTTTGGCTGAGAAGCCCTTGGATGGAAACCATTGGGTTTGGGGAATTGGACGAAGACCCAATTCCATTTCTAAGGTGAATTCATCCAAGATCCATGGTTGCACAACAATGTTGAGATTGATGGAGTGTAATAACATGTACCCAATTTGACTCAAAATGCATCATTTATTCCCCGCCACTAGCTCAGATTTACACAATTAAAACTCAATGATGTTTTAGTTTACCTCGAGACAATTCAAGTATGTGAGATTGGAAAGTTTGTTTATTATTTCAACTATTGTGCAGACATCATTCTGATTGTGGTATGCCAGTTTACAGGGAAACATTGACATTAATATAATGCAAAAAATTAACATAGAATCTGACCTTTTTAAAATATTGCTCAGGTCGTTGTGCTAACTCCAAGGAAAAAATTAAATTGCAGAGCACAAATTTTTCGTTTGATAATAATTTCTCCAGTCAGCAAGAATAATAGTCTTCATGTGACACACAAGCACACTCATTGTCTAATTCCAAGATCCCTACAAACTATGATATTGATTTCCCAACAATACGTCTGAATAAATTGTGCCTTCCTCTTTGCATAATTGTACACAAATAAGAAGACCTATATTTAATAACAAACGGAAAGTCCATATGTCATGGCAATGTTTAACCTATGTAATGTTCCCTTGTCAATGTACGGTGAGGTTGTGAATGTACGGGGTGTGACCGTACGTTTAGGGTGAGGGTGTAAGGTGGAGGTGAGGTTGCAGGTGAAGGTGTTACGTACGGTGAGGGTTTGGAACCGTACAGTGTACGATGAGGGTGTACGGTGAGGGCGTACGGTGGGGTGAGATGTACACTGAGGGTGAGATGTACGGTGGTATAACCGTACGGTGGACTTCAGCGGGTGTGTGGTGAAGGGGTTGATCTTCCGTAAGTAATGAACTCTGAATATTAGGAATTCCTTATGCATGTATACCAGATTAACAGCTATGCAACTGGAAGAAGTAAACAATGATAAGATTCAAGATTTGCCAGATCCGGAACAAGTACACATAATAGAATAGGGTGAGGGATGAATCTCACCGAAACTGCAAATACCAAATAGGGAGGGTCTCTCACCTCCGAAATGGCGGATAACAGAACTCCAATAGGAATTCGCACAATAGAGAAAAATACCAAATTCGCATACCAACAAAAATAACCGACTCAGCCATAAATATGGGCTCCGGGAAATTTCCCAAAGGGTTACAAACGGGCTGACACGACCAAACTAAGACTTGACTAATCTAATTAAATAAAGGGTCCGAAAAATGTGTTATTAAATTTGGGGCCTTACAATAAAGTATTTAAATTTATTATTTAATTATATCAGGGACATCACAGTCCTCCCAAGCCAAAAATTGCTTGCCCTCAAACAATTGCAGACTTGGATGCTCCAAAATTTGCTTGCCTTCCCAGGTGGCATCCTCGATGGGTAGATTCTTCTAGCGCACAAGGAACTCCTTGACTGTGCGTGATCTCAGCCTCTTTTCTCTGACATCGATGATCTCCGCCGGCTCTAGAATTAGTTTTCCTTCTTCGTTGATGGCTGGCAAATCCTTGGACACTTTGACATGCTGCCCGACGACCTTCTTGAGACATGACATGTGAAAAACATTGTGAATCCGACTCCCCTCAGGAAGCTCCAACTTGTAGGCAACTTCACCCACCCTCTGAACCACCCTATAGGGTCCATAGAAACGCGACATCAACTTCTCCTTACCACTTATCTTCAAGGAGTATTGTTTGTACGGTTGAAGTCGGAGGTATACCAGATCACCCACCTCAAAATTTCGCTCAACCCGGTGTCGATCGGCATACATTTTTTGCTGGTTCCGAGCCTTCTGCAGGTTATCTTTGAGAGATGTCAGGATGTCTAAACTCTCCTGAAGCCAATCTTTGGCCCTCGGTGCACGACTGTCTCCCAAAGCCAGATCAACAAATGAGGAAGGTTCATAACCGTACAGTGCTTTGAAGGGTGGCATGCCTATCGACATGTGATAGGTGGTGTTGTAACAGTGTTCACCCAAATGTAGCCCGCGAACCCAAGCCTTTTGTTGAGCTGAGACGTAGTTCCTGAGATAACCCTCCAACCATTTATTCACAATCTTGGTCTGTCCGTCTGTCTGCAGATGGTAGCTCGTGTTGGGCGACAACTCGGTTCCTACCAACCAAAATAACTCCATCCAGAAGGTACTCAGAAAACGGCTATCCCTATCACTGACTATGTTTTGCGATAGACCATGTAAGCAGAATACCTCACGAAAGAACAACTCGGCCACTTGAACTGCTTGGTATCTTGTGGGGATGGCAAAAAAATGGGCATACTTGGTCAAGCAGTCAACTACGACGAAAATGCAATCCTTTCCTTGCACTCTTGGGAGCCCAGTAATGAAATCCATCGAGATGCTATCCCATTTTTGGTCGGGGATTAGCAGTGGTTGCAGCAGTCCGGCAGGTAAGGTGTGCTCAGATTTGTTCTACTAGCAGGTGGCGCATTCCCGCACATACTGCAGGACGTCGTTCTTAAGTCCCTTCCAGCAAAACCTTTCTTGGATTTGTCTATAAGTTTTCAAGTATCCCGAGTGTCCGGCCAAGGGAGAGTCGTGCATTTCCTTCAAAATCTTTTCCTTCATCTTGGATTCGGGATACCAAATAAATTTCGTCCTTATAGTAAATGATGTCGTCAACCACATTGTATAGGTCATCCTGCACTTGACCATCCATCAGTTCGCAGGCAAAAGTATTCTTGGAGTATTCAACCAACAAGTGTTCCTTCCAATCCACCGAAATCTAGGATAGAGAACATATGGCAGGCCTTCTTGAGAAGGCATTGGCTACCACGTTATTCTTGCCCTTCACATACTCAATGTCGAAATCAAATGCCTGGACTTTGCTCACCCACTTCTGTTGTCGTTCATTCAAATCCTTCTGCTCCAAGAAATCTCGCAAGCTATTGTGGTCTATCCATACGACAAACTTTGCCTCGAAAAGGTATTGCCGAAACTTCGGCAGTGCATGCATGATGGCGAGCATCTCCTTGTCGTAGATGGAGTACAACCGCTCAACTCCCAAGAGCTTCCAACTCTCGAACGCAATGGGGTGATGGTCTTGCATCAACACCGCTCCAATGCCTTCACCCCAGGCATCGCACTCCAGGATGAAAGGGCAAGTGAAGTCCGGTAGTGCTAGAACCGGACACGTATTCATAACTTTTTTTAATTTATCGAAGGTTTGTTGCACCTACGCATTACAATGGAAGGATCCTTTCTTTGTCAGATCTATCACTGGTGCACCAAGCTGTGAAAATCCTTTCACAAACCTTCTATAATAACTACACAATCCGAAAAATCCACCCAGTTCCGAGAGAGTCTTGGGTGGAGGCCAATCCAAAATTGCCTAAATCTTCTCCTAGTGAACTTGTACCCCCTAGGCGCTGATGACGTGACCCAAGTACAGGACCTCGATCATTCCAAATTCACATTTGGACCTTTTGGCATACAATGATTGTGATTTCATAATCCCCAATACTTCATCCAAATGTCCCAAGTGTACCTCCCAAGTCTTGTTGTAGATGAGTATGTCATCGAAGAATACTAGTAGGAACTTACGCAGTTGCTTGTTGAAGATGTGGTTCATGCAGGACTGGAAAGTGGTAAGAGCATTGGTTAATCCAAACGACATGACCAAGAACTCATAGTGTCTGTAATGGCAACGGAAGGCTATCTTTTCCATATCTTGCTCCCTCATATGGATCTGATGGTAGCCAGAGTGGAGATCAATTTTGAAGAAATAGACTGCACCATGTAGTTTGTCCAGCAGCTCATCGATCCTGGGAATGGGGTATCTATTCTTGATACTCTTCTTGTTCAATGCATGGTAGTCAACACACATTCTGAGAGTTTCGTCCTTCTTCACCAATACCACCGAGGACGCAAAGGGGCTAGAATTGGGCCAGATACATCCTTTATCGAGGAGTTCCTAGATTGTTTTCTCTATCTCTTCCTTGAACTTCTTCGAGTGGTGATAGGGTGTGGTGATAATGGGTTTTGCTCCTTCCTCCAACTCGATGGTGTGCTCAAACCCTCAGTGTGGGGATATACCAAGTGGAATATCAGCGAAGACCAAACTATGCTTATCCAATACCGACTGAAGTTCCTCATCTTGGTAGTAAGTCGGTTGCTCTTTCACAGGTTTTGTCGAGATCAAGCAATGTGCTGCCCAGACTACTTCATCATGTCTGAAGATGGCTTCCATCTGTTTGGCGGAAATCTCCCTCGGGCCGCCATTCGACATTCCTTTGAGAACCACCTTCTTGCCATCTACCTCGAATGAGAACTCCATCCTTTTGAAGCTCTACATGTACTAGTCAAGGGTCTCCATCCATTGAATGCCCAATATGGCATCCGTGTCATCCAGATCTACTACAAAGAAATCGTCAGTCACCGTGTAATTTCCCATGGTGATGCTCATTTGTGGAACCAGGTGAATGCATGATAGGAGATTGCCTCCTACCACCTTGACATCGAACCCTTCATGCTCCTTTGTACACAAACCCCTTCGGGTGACGAGTGATGAGTTTATGAAGTTGAGCGAGGCCCCACTGTCGAGCATAACTAGGACTCGTTGCCCTTGGAGTGTACCACATACCCTAAATACACTACACCTTGGGGTACCCGCCAGTGTGGCAATGATGCCTCCCCTTCGTACCAATGTGGAGATTCTCTCCGCCAGGCTGGTTTCTTCGGCAAATTCTTCCCTTGATGGTTCACTTTCCTCATGCTCCTCTTCTCCATCGGACATCACCTCAATACAGTGAATCTTTCCTTTGCCCAAACATCAATGTCCTGGTTCCCATGGCTCCTTGCAGGTGTTTGCCCTCTCGGGTGAATAACTTAAGACATAAAGGACATAACGCAGAATAATGTCGTAAATATCAGACAAGTGTAACAGATGTTCTATTCATAATAAGTGTGTTTTACAAGTTACATTCCGGAGTATAAAAGGGTACCGAGGGGGTGCGAGCGCCAACCGTCGCACCGCAACTTCCACCCCTCGATTGCCAACTAACCAAAACAATTACACATAATTAACTAATGTTATTCCCGTGTACAATAATGCCGCCAACATCATCCCCCCCAAAAAGAAAAGTCGTCTCCAGGCGACTTACAAAAATGGAGATAATGCAACCTATACAAGATATCGGAAAGACTAGGGAGGCCAACATCATCGCTGTCCGGATCTCAGCCGTCTCTGTGCGGGCCACCTCTAGCTGCGCCAACAACTGCGCCCCCTCGGCTGCCCATGAGGCCTGCTAACTGGCCACCTCGCTCTCCAACGCTACTCAGGAAGCCTCCCTGACTGCAGACTCCTGCTGTGTGCACCTCAATGTATAATAGGCATCCCGATAGACCTGCTCGATCTCGCGGACAACTGCCGTCACCCGACTCTCCACAACGGGCTGACCCAGCCTCCAGGTCTGGAGCATCTCCGCTGTCTCCGTAGCCGGCCACCCCTGAGACTCAAAGCAGGTAGCAAAGGCTGTCGGGCAGTCCACCCGCATAAACTGTAGGACCTGCTCGAGCTCCACCACCACCTACTGCAATGCTTGCGTTTGGGCGGCGGCCACTACCCGCCTACCCCTCGTTACCATATCAGCCATGTCCACGAGATAAGTCTCAACATCCTCCCCCGTCTGTGCCGAAGACTGGGAAATCC
This sequence comes from Cryptomeria japonica, assembly GCF_030272615.1. Lineage (NCBI taxonomy): Eukaryota > Viridiplantae > Streptophyta > Pinopsida > Cupressales > Cupressaceae > Cryptomeria > Cryptomeria japonica. The sequence continues at coordinate 735,666,423 of NC_081413.1, forward strand.
CTGGTGGAACCGTCACTACTGTATCCTGCGGAAGGTATCGCCTCCGCCATCGAAGGTGCACCATCTCCTGGTGCCTGCCCAAAGGCGACCTCCCCTGCCTCGTGCCCAACTGTGAGTCCATGTGCCTCCCCTGACGAGTCATCCAAGTGGACTACCTCCGCTCTCGTCTCTCAACGCGGTGAAAATACAACAGCTCCCTCCGGCTGTGCCAGTGTCATCTGAAACCGCTGTGTGAGCCAGCTCTGCATAGCCTCGAGGTCAGCACGCATCTCTGTGACTGGGGGATGGGTCGCTGTGGTCGGCTCCTCCAACAACGAAGCAGAAACAGTCACCACGGCGTCACCACCCACGACCTCCAACTGCACGTGAGGCTCGGTAGGATCCACCTCCGTCGGCCCCTACTCGACCACTACCCGGTGCGGTGACTCCTTCGTCCCTGACTCTGCCATGTCCTCGGTAAGTGCCGCTGTGGCTGGGCCCGACGGTGCTCCCTGTTGCTCGTGCTAAAGGGGACCCAATGTAACAGGCGTATGGCTCTGCCCGAAGGCCGGAATACAAGTGCCGCCTACTCCAGATGCTGGCACAGTCGTGCCCATCGGTAACAGAGGTGGGGCAAACCGGACGCGTACAGGCTCCTTCGTTGCCTGACTGCTATCGTCCTCCTCATCTTCCTCCTCCGAATCCTCCATGCTGCTGGACTCCCTCCCGCTGTCAGGCTCCCCTGAGGCCGAGGCCGTATCCACCGCCCGTTTCCGCTTCGCGGAAGAGTGCCCAATGTCCAAGTGCCTCCAATACATTATTGGAGGCTCTCCCGCTGCCAACGGTCCCTACGGCCGTACCTCCAACTCATCCTCTGGCACTACTTCCTGCGTGGCCTCCAGGAATAACCCTATAGCAGAATGAGGCATGTAGAATGTGCGATGCTGGAGTGTCAGAAACTCATACATACGCTCTGCCAGTAACGCTGCCCAGTCATACACGATGCCATTCATCAGCCCATTCATCAGCATAATCTGAGGGAGGGCAATGTCCGACGCCCTGCCCGACCCTGTCAATCTGCTCTTGATAACATCCATGATGCACCTCCAGTGGCCCTCCGCAACAAAAGTCTTGCGGATTCCCCGACTCTTCGTGGCTCTACCCACGCTGTCCAACTCCGCTGTGGTCAAATTCCGGGAGACTAATTTAATCCACCGCTCCTCCTCCTGTGTCATCTTCTTGGCCTTCAGGTCTATTTTCTTGCCCTGGCTGCCCGGAATGCCGAATACCCTCGTGAAATCCCTTGCTTTGAAGGATATAGTGACATCCCTCCGGAGGTATTCAAACGTGCTGGTGCATGTATGTTTGTCGAAGGTGTCCACCATGAAGCGTAGGGCACCCTCGTACTCCCGGATAGGGAACACGGGCATCCGAATAGCCCACTCTACTTGTGCCTTCCGGAGGTTTTGCTTTACCAGGTCATTATCGGAGGTATCCTACCACCATTTGCGGCATTCCAATCCATTCAGGCCTTCGAAAGTAATATTCTGTGGCGTCACTGTGTTTTTCGCACTTGTGGCAACCTGTGGTGTTTTCTGTTTTTGTTTTTGCCGAGCGCTGACGTCCATGGTGCCGCCTGCAACACGCACTCCTGAAGCTAAAATCCTGATATTGCTACCTCTATTCTTCTGGCTGCTGCTGGAAGAAGCGTGCAGCTGTTTCTTCCAACTCCTCTTCCCGGCTGAATCCATCGATCTCCCCATAACTGATTTGTTTAGAAAGAATCCACCCTTCGTAACGGCCCTCTCTTTTTGGCTGTCGCCGTGCGGCTGGTTGATCTACCTGTGGTTCTTATTCTTCCCTCGGCTGCTGCGCGCAACCCTTATTTGGTCTGCCTGTGGCTGCTGGGATTGCTGTGCATAAACCCTTGCTGTGCGTGGTGGCGCGGTGGTCTCCTTCGTGTGGTGCGGCGTGGTGTCTCCTTTGTGCGGTGCGCATGGTGTCTCCTTCGTGCGGTATGCGGTGTGGCGTGGTGTTTCTTTCCCTGGCGGTGTTGGCGTTGCGTGGTGTGCAATGAAAATCTTACAAATTGGCGGTGCTTATAGCTTGCGCGTTTTTATTTCCACAGCCTTCGGTGGCTTCCACCACACGGTGGCTCCACCGTCGGTGGTCCCACCGCACGGTGGTCCCACCGTCGGTGGTTCCACAGCACGGTGGTGCCGCCGTCGGTGGTTCCACCGCACGATGGTGCCGCCGTCGGTGGTTCCACCGCACGGTGGGGCCACCTTCGGTGGTCCACCGTACGGTGGCCACTTTCTCTCTCTCTCTTTTTTTTTTTTTTTTTTTTTAATTTTTTATATATACTTTTTTCAATTTTCTTTTATATATATTTTTCGAATTTTCTAATTTTTAGCCGCGGTTGCCTGACTGGGGGTTCCCGGTTCCCTCCGTTCGTGATAGACCTTCAGTTTCAACCTGTTGACTGCGTCTGGTATCTCCTTCCCGTCCAGCGTCCATAACTTTATCGCCCCGTTCGTATTGACCTCACGTATCCGGAAGGGCCCTAACCATCGGACTTTGAATTTCCCCAGTTTAATTTCGTTCCTCCCGTTGAATTTTAACACCAGCTGTCCGGGGGTAAAATTCATTCGCCAAAGGTGCTTGTCATGCCACACCTTCCGTCTTTGCTGGGCTGTTTCTGTCGCCCACTGAGCCATCATCCTTCGCTCGTCCAATTTGTTCAATGCGTACAGCCTCTCCCTCAGGCTTTCCATGTCGCCAAGGCGATTATCGATGGCAATCCGCAGACTCGGTACCATGAATTTGACTGGCACCACGGCTTCTTGTCCATACATCAGCTAGAAAGGAGTCTGTCCAGTAGTTACTTTGTAGGTCGTTCGGTATGCCCAAAGTACTGACGGCAGGCGCTCCTCCCAGTCATCCTTCTCCACTCCGCAAGACTTATATATCACCGACATTATTATTTTATTTGTGGCCTCCGCCTGGCCATTGGCACGTGGGTAGTACGGACTTGAGAATGAGTGAAAAATCTTGAAGTCTGATGTCAATCGGTGTATGACATGGTTCACAAAGTGGCCTCCCCGGTCACTGGTCAACTGAATAGGTATACCATATCGCGTAATGATTTGTTCATATATAAACTTCGCTGTGCTTACTGCCGAATTATCCTGGAGGGCCCTTGCCTCCATCCACTTGGTCAAGTATTCTGTCGCAACTATAATGTATCGGCACCGTCGTGCGCGACTGGCCTTAAGAGGGCCCACAAAGTCGAGTCCCCATCGCTCAAAGAGTTCTTGTGCATGCGACGGGTTGAGGGGCATGAAGTCCCGCTTCAGAGGTTTGCCCGCCCGCTGGCAAGTGTCGCACCTCACGGCCCATTCCCTGGCATCGTGATATACTGTTGGCCACCATAGTCCTGCAAGAAGCACCTTTCGGGCTGTGGTGTTTGGACCCATGTGTCCCCCTGCAGGCCCTTCGTGTGCCTCCCTTAGTACACTCGAGACTTCTTCTTCCATGACACAACGCCTTAATATCTGGTCCGGCCCCATTTTGTAGAGTAACCCATTAATGAGCGAAAAAGTCCTGCTCCTTAATGCGAGCTTTCTTCGTTCTCCTGGAGGCATACCTTTCGGAAATCGGGACGTCGATAGGTACTCTCCAATCTTTTTGTACCACGAAGGGAGCACGGCTATTTGGAACAAGTGTGCATCCGGGAAATCATCATTTACTCCCTCTGGAGGTTCCCCTGACTTAATCCGCGACAGCTGGTCGGCGATGACATGGCTTCGCCCAGGTCTTACCACAATTGAAAATGTGAACTCCTATAGTAGCAATAGCCAACGACTTATCCTCCCCTGGATAATGGGCTTGTTTACTAAATACATGAGTGCCTGGTGGTCTACGTAAAATGTGAATGGTATGGCCAGGAGGTAATGACAGAATTTCTGTACTGCATAGACCATACTGAGTGCTTCACGTTTTGTGGTACTATAGTTTTTCTCCGCCTTCGAGAGCAATCTGCTGGCAAAATAAATGGGGTGGTCCAGCCCGTGTCCTCCTACTTGGGCTAATGTAGCCCCAATGGCATAGTTTGAGGCATCTACGTGAACGTGGAATTCCTTATCCCAGTTCGGGTATGCCAGTATGGGCGCTGCCATCAACCTTGTCTTCAGCTCTTCGAAGGCCTTGCTCTGTGGCTCTGCCCAACTGTATGGTTCCCCTTTCCTTGTCAATTGATCCAACGGGTGGGACACCTCCGCGAAGTTCTTGATAAACCTCCTGTAGTACCCCAGATGACCAAGGAAGGACTTTACCCCCGTGACGTCCGTCGGAGGCTCCATTTCTACTATTACCCGAATCTTGTCCGGGTCCGTTTTCAATCCTTCTTTACACACAATGTGTCCCAGCAATCTCCCCTGTGGTACCATGAATCTACATTTCTTCGGGTTGAGGGCCAATCGTGCCCTCCGACACCTCTCTAAGCACTCTCCCAGAGTTTTTAAGTGGATGTCCTGTTCACTGTAAATAGACCAATCATCCAGGAATGCTTTGAAGTTCCCCACCGACATCCTTTCGAAGATGTGCAGGATGATGCGCTGAAAGGTGGCAGGCGCATTGCATAGACCGAAGGGCATTCGGTTGTATGCGTACACACCGTCCTCCACCACGAAGGTTGTTTTCAGCTTATCTTCCTCCGCGATGGATATCTGGTTGTAACCAGAGAACCCATCCATGAAGGAATAGATTTCGTGTCCAGCTACTTCCTCCAAGATGCTGTCTGTGAAGGGTATGGGAAACGGGTCTTTAACGGTGACAGCGTTTAGGCATCGGAAATCTACACAGATCCGGATCTGATTGGCCTTTTTCTTGAGGGAAATCACAATGGGGGACACCCATTCGCTTGTCTGCACTCTGAAGATTATGCCCACTTCCAACATCCGCTCAATTTCATCGTTTACTCGTATAGCATAATTTTTGTTCATTCGGTACGGCCGCTTCCTCACTGGCTGGCTCCTGGTACCAACGTTATTCGGTGCACACATAGCTCTGGGGGTACGCCCTTTCAACTCCTTGTATGTCCATGCAAAGACATCCTTGTATTCCAGGAAAATTTTGAAGGCTGCGGCCTTCAACACTGGATTCCAATCATCTCCGACCAGGATGATCTTGGGGTCACTTGTCTCCCTGAGATTCATTTCCTTTAGCTTGGCTTCCTGATACTTAATGGGCTCCCCTTCTGGAAATTGGTGTGCCGGCGCCTCATTCACTACTGCCTCCCCCTCCTTATACTCGCCATCTCTGGGGGAAATATATCTGGTGCTTCTTCGATGCTCAATACGTTGCACGAGGGTGTAAATAGTTCATCATCTCCCATTTGCCAATGGAAGAGGCCATTCAAGGAGTCCGCATCGTCCCCTGAGCATGCCTCTAGTTCTAACACCCCTTCATCATTGGGCTCCACGCGGCATCTATTACCACCCTCCGCTACCTGGTGTCCCTCAGATTCCGAGTCGAAGGAAGAGGCTAACTCTTCGCTCACCATCTGCATACGGAGATCGATTACGTACTTCCTCCCGACGTTTTCCAAAGAAAGGGTATTCCTCTTCCAGTTATGGTTCGCTTTCGCTGCAATGAGCCACCCCCGCCCCAGGATGGCGTCATATCCTTTCTGCTTTAAGGGGATTACCACAAAGTCCAGCACAAATGGCTATGTGCCGACCATCACCTGCTGCCCCATGAGGGTACCAATGGGTTTAATCCCATGTTGGTCTGCCCCTAGTAGGTTGAACGTAGGGGGCCATAACGTAGGCTTTCCCAACTTTTTCCATGTCGCTTCTGGGAGTACATTTACTCCTGACCCTCCGTCCACAATCGTGTCTGTTAGGATGGTCCCTAGTATACCCATTTCTACCACCGCCGGGTGGCGTCCGCTGTTGACTACCAACAACATGGGATCAATCGCGGGACTAGCGACCTCCTTAAACGCGAGGTTGGTTGTGGGGCGTACGACCTCCTTCGTTTTTACTTGTGGGGGTACAGAGTTTAAAATAGCCGTTTTTAGCTGCGGCATACTCTCCAGGAGGTCTTGAATTTTCACTGGTACCTCTACCTGCAAGATCTGCCGTAAGATTTCCTCTTCTCCCTTCGTCCGTGGTGGACTCGCTGTCTGGTGACTGTTTTGTCCTTGTGCGGCCATCTCCTTCGTGATCTCGTCTCTGGCCTCCCGCACTCTCTCGGTCTCCATGTGGGGATTTGGGTAGGCAATCTTTTTAGCCTGTGCCCTTGTGATTGCCAATACTTCTGCCTTTGTAGGTTCTATGTTTAGAAGGTCTACGCCAGGCTTCGAGCAATTTGCGTCCTCATGGTCGCCTGGCCTGCACCATCGGCAGAGGTGCTGAGTGTTGGCTTCCTTCGTGCAATCGCGGGCGAAGTGTCCCCACTGATTGCAGGCCCTACATTGAATCATCGGCCGACCCTTGGCATCGTACTAGATCCGGTTTTTGTTGTTGTTATTGTTATTGTTTCTTCCGCCGCCGCCGCGTCTATTATCCCGGTATCCCCCAGATGATGCCGTTGTGTTAGTCTGTTGGCCCGTACCCGCTGGTGCGGATGTTGTGGCCTGCTCTGTGAACAACACCTGGTTCGGGCTTCGGGTTTTCATATTGTATGGGCACTCCTTGGTGGAGTGTCCCATCATTTGGCAAATCTCATAGAATGCCTTCTTCGGGCAAGTACCCTTTGTGTGTCCATCACTCCTGCAGTCTGTATACCATACTTCAGTTTCTTCCGTCTTACTTGTACTCCCTTTCATGGCCTTGAATTCTCTCAGCATTCGTTCCATGTCCTTCTGGAGTGCATGTACCTTTTTACCTGATTCGCTACTGCTAGTGCTCTCTCCGTCAGAATCTTCATCATCGTCAGATGAATATCTATTACTTTTCTTCTTTCTTGATGTTTTGTACTCGCTTTCCAGATCCATTGCCCTGTTATAGGCATCGTCATATGACGTCGGAGGTACAATCTTCATTTTTTTCCGTAGGGAGGATTTCAATCCTTCCACGAACCATCATTTTTTTAAGCCCTCAGCCGGCTGGCTCTCCATTTTACCCAAGAGTTCTTTCAGCCTCCGACTGTATGCCCGTACTGTCTCCTTAGTACCTTGCTTGGTACTATATATCTCTGTCACAATTTCGTTGTCATCACGAAGCAACCGGAACTCCTCCGTGAATTCCTTATGTAGGGTAGCCCATGTGGCCACTTTTTGCTTATCTATATCGGAGTACCAATCTATGGCGACTCCTCGTAACGTGGCTGGGAACTGCTGTACCCAGTCATCATGGTCTGTTACTCCGTTGGCAGACCAAATGGTCTCACATGTATGGTAGTGCCGTAAGGGGTCTTCCTTGCCATCCCCTGTGAACTTTGGTAACTTTTGTTTGCTCGCCATCCCTGGTCGTCTTCCTGGAGGCGGTTGTGTCTGTGTCTGTGGCTATGTCTATGGCCCTGCGTTGCTACCTCCAGTAGTGTTGGTGGTGTGTCCTGGAGGTACGGTGTTTTGCCTGTCGCATGTGGCACCTACACCCGTACTGTTGCCCTCCCCTTCGTTCTGACACGCTCCTACTCCTGCTTCCCGTTGGTGATCTTCACTCCGTGGCATGAGGGATAAGTTCCTAAACTGATCCCGAGTCTCCTCGACTAGACTTCGCCGTAACCTTGTTTCTTCTAAAAATTCTTCGTGGCTCCGCATCCTACGATGATCTGGCGACGCGTAGAAATTTCCGTCGGCCTCTGCACCTTCCGTGACACCTCCTTGGTTCCCCTCGGGCCCCCCTTCGGCAAGTCGTCCTTCAGCAAGTTGCCTTAGCCTCTGTCTACGTTCTATTTGCTGCTCCAGAATCAAAGCCCTCTGCGCGGCCTCCCACTCGTTCGTTTCCGGTTTTCTATTTCTATCTTTATTCAAGAGGTTTGGCATTAATTGTCGCACATTTCCATAACTCTCAATTCTTTAATCAAAACATGTCTTTATTAATTCATCTGCTCAAGTACAACTCGTATCAATGACACTTTTATTTGAAAATAAGAAGTTCACATTTCAATTCCCTCCTGGCCTGTTGCCATCTCTTTCCGTGTCCTGTCGGTTGTTCTCTTCGTATCGTTGCAGGATTTGTTGTCGTCGCTCTTCCTGGGCAATCTCCTCCAGGCGGGCCTGTTGTGCCAGCGATGCCTGTGCAAGCAACCGGGGGAGGTGGTTCATCAACCGGTTTACTGCCGGGCTAACCTCCAGCGCTGTCCACAGGGCACTTGGTGGGATTTCTGCCTCCACTGCTTCTCGTCGAACGTATGTCTGAATGGCCACCTGGAGCAAAATCGAGAATTCTCGTGTTGCCGTGTCTTCTCCTGTGTACAGTTCTGTCTGCGCGTCGTTGGCCTCCAGGTTCACCTCACCAACGGGTAGGCCCATTGTGTCTGTGCGCCATCCGTGTCTTCTGTTCCCAAGTTCGTGTAGGTAGCGGCACCAAATGTTTGCCCTCTCGGGTGAATAACTTAAGACATAAAGGACATAACGCAAAATAATGTCGTAAATATCAGACAAGTGTAACAGATGTTCTATTCATAATAAGTGTGTTTTACAAGTTACATTCCGGAGTATAAAAGGGTACCGAGGGGGTGCGAGCGCCAACCGTCGCACTACAACTTCCACCCCTCGGTTGCCAACTAACCAAAACAATTACACATAATTAATTAACTAATGTTATTCCCGTGTACAATAATGCCGCCAACAGCAGGTGAAACAAAGCTTCTTCCTTCTAAGTTCCTATTTTGTGGCTTCATCGAGCGATGACCTCTTCGGAAAGGGTTTATTATCCTTCTCCTTCGGAACGAAAGGTGGTTTGGTATGTGCAAAATTTCTGGAAGAGGAAGATGTTGCCATCTTATGAGCCTTTTTTATTGCTTTCGTGAGCATGCTGGGGTTGAACCCTTTCACCCAACCTTTCAGTGGTTCCATCAATCTGTCCATGAACAAGACCACCAATCTCCGCTCTAAGATGTCTATTACCAACACGGATAGCCTCTGGAACTCTGTGATGTAACTGTCCATGAGTCCCGATTGTTTTAGTTGCGCCAGCGCCTTGAAATTGAGTTCTAGATCCTTCCCGTCAAATCAATCTATGAGCCTCTCCGTGAAGTCGGCATAGGAAGTTATCTAGTCATGGCCAAGAGTGACCATTCCATGATGCCACTATTCGTGCGCGACTCCTTCCAGGTGAAGTGCTACAAACTTGATAGCTTCATCTTCAGGCATCGGGTTGAGTTGGAAGTAGGTATCTACTTTTTGAACTCAAGCTCGTGTCGAGGTTGCTCCAATCCCATCAAAGGATGACAGGTTGATCTTGCCAACCTTCCGCTTGATGTCATTGTTATAGTGTCCATAATAGCCCCGACTTCTGCCGCCCGAGCATTTCATCCGAAGCTCAGCATAATCCTTGAAGGATATGTCCCCCTCAAGATTTGCACTCCTACAATCTTGGTTCAACTGTGCTTGCATCCCCTGAAAGGTGGGTTCTTGCTCCCCGCGTGGCGCTTCTAAGGAAAAGTCGGCATCAGCGGTCGTGAATGTGAGCATTGGATGTTTGACCTTCCAGTGACGGAATCATCACCCTACCCATTATGTTCTCCATTCGTTTTTCCCAAGGCCAATTGTCGTAAGGTTTCCTCCATGATTTGTTGTCGTTGCTCCCCTCTAGTTGTGGTGTCGTTGAGCTAAGCTTGGCTTCTAGTTAGCTCCCTTAGTAGTGCCATGACTTCTCTTGCAGGGTCCTGTGATTCCCTCATTCGATGGGCCGAACGGTACCTCCTTCTAGTGTACACTTGCATCCACTACACGACAATCTGGCAAGATCACTAGCTCTGAAACCACTATAATGTTCCCTTGTCAATGTACGGTGAGATTGTGAATGTACGAGGTGTGACCGTACGATGAGGGTGAGGGTGTATGGTGGAGGTGAGGTTGCAGGTGAAGGTGTTACATACGGTGAGGATGTGGAACCATACGGTGTAGGTGAGGGTGTACGGTGGGGATGTACAGTGAGGGTGTATGTTGGGGGTGAGATGTGCGGTGGGGATCTACGATGAGGGTGAGATGTACGGTGGGGATGTACGGTGAGGGTGAGATGTACTGTGGTATAACCGTACGGTGGACTTCAGCATGTATGCAGTGAAGGGGTTGATCTTCCGTAAGTAATGAACTCTAAATATTAGGAATTCCTTATGCATGTATACCAGATTAACAGATATGCAACTGGAAGAAGTAAACAATGATGAGATTCAAGATTTGCCAGATCCGGAATAAGTACACAGAAAAGAATAGGGTGAGGGATGAATCTCACTGAAACTGCAAATACCAAATAGGGAGGGTCTCTCACCTCCGAAATGGCAGATAACAGAACTCCAACAAGAATTCGCACAATAGAGAAAAATACCAAATTCGCATACCAACACAAATGACCGACTCGGCCATAAATATGGGCTCCAGGAAATTTCCCGAAGGGTTACAAACGGGCCGACACGACCAAACTAAGACTTGACTAATCTAATTAAATAAAGGGCCCGAAAGATTTGTTATTAAATTTGGGGCCTTACAATAAAGTATTTAAATTTATTATTTAATTATATCGGGGACATCACAACCTGGGTCAACAGGTTGATCATACAACAAATAATATGTTCCTCAGTTGCAAATGGGAGACTCCTCCCAAAATTAATGAATCAATCCTTTGCACTATTAACTTTTTATAGTCAAAATAAAAAATAATAAAAGATTCCATACCTTAACATTGTTGTCGGGGTTTCTCGAGGCTCCTTCCTTGTTTCCCGCTCAATATCAGCCTTGGCTGCCCATACTCGTTCCTTCTCCGTATGGGGGTCAGGATAAGTAGCCTTCTTTGTTTGTACTCTAGTGATGGCGAGCGTCTCCCTTTCATTGGACTTTTCAATTGTTAACAAATTTACTCCAGACTTCGGGCAACTCCCATCGTCGTGATCTCCTGGCCCGCACCACCGACACATATGCTAAGAGGTGTCTCCCTTGGGACAATCATGTGCATAGTGTCCACATTCATTACAGGCTCAACACCGGAGCATTGGGCGGCCTTTTGCATCATACTGCACTCTACGGGTGCTATTGTTGTTATTCTTTCGTCCTCGTCTATTGTTTTTGTACCCGCCAGAAGATGTTGTTGTATTGGTCAATTGTTGTGGGTTAGCGGCTACCATGGCTGTGGAAGGTTGCTCCTAAGTCAGAAGCAGTAATAAGAATGTTCATAACTTCATATCTTTCATCCAATAGAATAGTAGATAATTTGGTTTTGACATTTTAAAAGAAATTGGAGGAAAAATATACAATATAAATTTGGTCAAACTATCTTAATTCTAGCATCTCATTGGTTCATTTGGTATCAATTAATAAAACCAAGTGAATGCATTAGTATTCTTTCATGTGGCAGGAACTAATAAGGAATTCAAAAAGTACTATATGACAATCCTGAAAGTATTGGAGGAAAAGGAAAATAGGTTGAGGATTACACTAGGAGAAAGTTGAATTTATTTCAAATGTTGGATAGCCCAATAATAGGATGACTTAAAACAAAAGACTTTATAAAGGACTAAGGAGAGTATTCAGGGAGAAGGCTGGTGCCAACCTAAATATACCAAGAGACATAGAAGCAGATGTTGAATATAGAACAGCAATATTTTAAACAAAAGAGAGGACGATGAAGGCAGAAATGAAAAGAAATCACAAACTAGAAACAGATCATATATTTGTTAAATAAGAAAGATGATACAAAAAAATCTACTATTAATGTGCAATAGATGAGAGAGAAATCAGAGAGAATAAACTTTTCAATTGTGACTACTTTTTATATTTATAAGGTGTTGCATTATATTGATAGGCTGAGAGATTATCTATGGTAACTGAATTTCTTCAATTTCGTTATTTGTAAACATTAATGTAATCCCTTATTTTCTCTCTCCTTGTAAAATAACTAGGAAATTATCTGATGGGAAATATTGAGATCTGATACAATCTCCTTTATATTCTCAACAATTGACAACCTGCCAGATATTCATCACTAAACTATCTATCGACACTCATTGGCATAACCTAGTTGTCAATTCAATGTCCATACAGAGGACTTAGCTATCTACAAGGGATAGCTGGTACTGGACTAAATTGAATTCATCTACAAATCAAATTATCATTATTCTGGATACTTCAATTCAATCATATGACCACATTTTCTAGCTCAGCTGCTTCTGTGCCCTATTTTCAATTAATTTATCTCAATATATTACTAGTCCCACCAAGTACTTATCAGCCATAGACATCAATACATTTCTTTTCCGTTTCTCTCAGAACCAAAACAATTTTACCTGTAATCAAGTTCTTAATTTGTTAATAAGCTTTATTTTCTATCAAAATCAGATAAACAAACATGGTTAACTTCAAAACAGAAGTCCTTATGATTTTCCTATCACCTCATGCTAAGATAATACGTTATGTTGCATTACATATCAAAGGGAAATGTAACTAATCATAGCACAAAAGATGTCTTATCAAATCAGATATATTCAAACCTACAACAAATTTCATTGACAAATTATCTCATATAAAGAAGAAATGACAGCTCCACCACATTTGGTTCTGTGTGGATTCTTCTAAAAGAGCAGAAGAAATAGAAATTTGATTCCTTTTTACCTCAACTTGAATACCTTTGATCCTCCTGCAAAGAGATTTGAGGGCTTTTTTTGTCTTTTTTCCAGCAGAATTAATACGGGCTATTATAGTTGAAGCTGAATGTGCAAGAATATCTGGTTCAGCTTGATGAAAATCTTGTAAACTTACAAGGCACTGCACAACACATTATGTAATGAAAATGATAAGAGGCCATGCAACTAACCCAATATGAATATAACATTTTCCTTCAACAAAGATATGTACAAGAACAGACAGCAATCTCAGAAGGCCTCACAAAATCACAAAAACTACCAAGTTTTACTATTGCCAACAATAAAGCAGACAAGAAATGGAGCAAAATGTTGCCTTACAATAAACACAATAAGTCTCTATATAATAAATAAATATTCAGTTAAAGGCTTTGCTCATCTGCTCACTTGTCTCATTTCCTTCATATTCTTCAGCTATAGACTCTAGAACTTATCCAGCAGCCCTTCTATGAACAATCAGTCCATGCAGGCAGCAAAACACCTCATCCAGGCATCAGTAAAGTAGGCGTCACCGGCATCAAATGACTTTCATAGAAGGAACATAACTGGCATCAATTTGGTCCTTACTGCATAGATCATTGGAAGTCACTCACAAGCTTTTTCCTTGGAGCCCAGACCTAGACCAATAACAGTCCAATCTGCATTCCTCATTGGCCAAATTATTTTAAGGCAAGCTTTTTGCTTGAGATTCCATGTGCAAGCAAGTCAAATGTTGAACTTGAAACGATTTACTGAAAGGAGCTTCGTCTCTTGGGGGGAACCCTAAACATGTATGAACTTCCCAATTTAGAAATTAGCTTATGTCATTAACTACTTTTATGCTTTGGTGGGCCATGTAATAAAGTACGCATCATGTATTAATATGGGGTTTCTTGAGTTGTCTCACGAGGCCCCACTCATCATATGAATTATGTCCACTTAACAAAAAAATTAATATTTAGAAAAGAAAAATAGAATAAGAGAATAAAGAATGTTAGATATACTTCTTGTAAAAGTAGTTTAAGTCCCTATGTATAATTCAAATTAAATCATTTGAGGGATTCCTCATTGTTTCAATCCCTCCATTCATTGTAATTTTTCCATTTGATCAATACAGCAAACTGAATGAAGCTGCATAAACGCATTGCAATGTAAAGGTTCGTAAGCTCTCTCCCTATAAAGCATCGGTAAGAATGCCAAATAGTAAGGTCCCTTGCTGGAGCAGACTCAGCACTATGTTACAAGGTTCATGTTCACATTCAAGTTCAGAAAGGAAAAAATTCAGAACAAGTTAATCAACTGATTTAATTCCAGAAAATAATCATGATTAAGTTTGAAGAATAATAACATAACCCTGCATTTTTTATTATTTTATTTTCAATCTAAGAAATAAATCCAAAATAGAAAATTGTTATTTATAATTTGCACTGTACTTATTTTACTTATTTTTAATAAAATTTTATTATGACATTAAAATGCTTTTAATATTAAACATTAAATATCATTATTCTGAATTAAAACAAGTTAAAAATATTAAAATAAAATGTTCTGAAAATTTTAAAACCTAAAATTTAAATTTAAAATATAAATTTCAATTTAAAGTAACCATATTAAAATCTAAATCCGAAAGGATAAACCATAAATTTTAAATTTGTAGTAATTAATATTTTAATCAAAATATTAACGTATTAATAAATTTTGGACTCAGCACAATTGGAAGTGATGTCTGCCTTTGTTACTGTATGCACTACCTCTAGGGTCTCTGCTGCTGCTTTTTCAACTGCTAGGGTGGTTTCAGGATCGCACAGGGGCTGAGCATTGGTCGCTACCCATATGAAGAACAATGGATCTGGTGTTGAGATTTTACAGTAGATAGATTTCATAGCTTAAACTACTCTTCAAATGGCAGCTGAATCTTGGCTGACAACATTCCAAAGGTGTAGCCAGGGCTGTGCAGCTCATACTGGTAGGGCATCTAGCTATATTGCAGTACCTTGTGCACTCTTCTCCCTCCATGATGCAAAATCAGAGAAGACCCCCCTAGTTGTTTCAAGATTCAAGGTGCTGGTGATAGAGGCACACTACTCTAAGCTAAGTTTGACTTGTACGTTCTGTTGTGACCTTTGTTTATGAGTGAGGTTTGTCTTGTCAGTCCGGGTAAGGTGTGTTGATTAATCCTTCAAGTGATTTGGAGTGTGTCTTGTCCTTAATGTGCAATCAAGTCAGAGAGTCATGTTTCATGTCCGGAAGCCATGGTGGAGCATCAGGACTGAGATTTAGGAGCAAGATCGTGGAAAGTACAAAATGTTGTCATAGAACAAGAAAGTTGAAAAATATTGTCAATATTGCACAAATGTTGTCATTGTTATCAAATGTGTGAAAAATTGAAAATGTTGCAAGGTTTCCAAAAAGAGTCGTCAAAGGGGGATTAACGTTTTGAAATGTTAATTGTGAAGAGATGCTGGAAAAATCTTAACGATATGATGTTTTGACAAGGAATTCCTTGTCAAGGTCGGATTTTCCAACCTTGACAAGATAGGAAATAAGGAATTATATAAAAATGCTTGCCTAAAATGTGGGAGTGCGAAATTTGTTTCAAAATCCTAAGATGAATGTGGAATTTAAAGCTAAAATGATCAATTATTTGTTTGAATTCCTACATTCAAATGTAAATTTTAAGGCTCAAACATGGATTTTCACTCTCAAATCGGATTTTCCCCTAGAAATTCATTTATATCTCCTCATTGGCATTCATGTTTGCCCTTGATCAGTCCACCCAAATACTTACATTTGTCCCTACTCAGCATGAAATAGCACTTGTCACTTTGGAAAATCCAGCTCAATCAGGTTCTAGCGCTCATGCATCCAGCTCCTATGAGGATTAGCGCTCAAGAAAATCCAGCTCAATTAGGGATCAGCAACCTAAATTCCAGCTCTACTAAGGATTAGCGCCCAGCATTAGTGAATTTATCCTTCCTCATTAAAGAATTGCACTTTGATTTGTCCATTCACATTGAGCAATCCAGCTCAGCATTTTGTCCTTTCACACCCCTAATTCCCACCTTAAATCTTTGTCCTTACACACTTGCTAAACCCACCTAGGAAAGGGCTTGTCCTTAAGGACATCTCAGATCCACCTAGCATGAGTCCTTGTCCTTGGACCCATGAATAACGCACCTAGCATTGTTCCTAACAGACCTTCATATGTGCTCAGCCTTTGAATTTGTTCCTAGACTACCATTCATCACCACTTTGATCAGTACTTTTGCACCCCTCAAATGCGCTCAGCTCAGTCCTTAGGGCCTCTAGAATTCCACCTTCCATCAGTCCTTGTATACCTTCCAACCCTTGAGTCCTTAAGTTCATCTAAAATCTGCCTTAAGTTGTCCTTGAAAGTCCTCTAAAGTCTAAACCCACCTTAGGGAATCACAAGGAATGAAGATGCAAGATGCAATATGGAGGAGACAACAGTACTTTACAAGGATGCACAAGAAGGCAAATCAACATCATGAAGAACTCAATCATAACAAAAGACTTTCAAGGCAAGAGTGGTATCTTCACCATGTCCAAGAACACTTCAAACACATGGAAGAGGCATCAAGGAAGCAACACCTCAACGAAGCAAGTGCAAAGATCAACATAAAGAGGGATACCACTACAACAATCTTGAATTTCCTTCCAAAATCCAAGAATAAAGGTCAGTACAACAAGGAGGTAATCTCGGTCAAGGATATCATACACAAGAAGATCAATGTAATGTCCCCTTCTCAGTAAAGAGTAATCAGTGGTCCATTGGCCTATTCCGGAGAGCCGTAGGCTGAATGGAATAAGGAATTAGGGTTTCCTATTTTTTAAGAGGATTCTTCGAAGTTTTCAGGGATGTTCTGGTTGGAGTTTGGCAGAATGAACTGGGGAATCCTTCTGGGTTTTTCGAGAGCTTCACGGTAGTTAAACATGCATTCTGTTCCGAAATGATTTCTGAACTTACTAGTTTAGTAAGTTGGTGGCAGCTAACTAGATTTTGAGGATTTTCTGGGTTTTTTGAGCTCTCTCACAGGGTTCGACAAGCATGTCTTTCGGAGCTGTTTTCATGACTTACTATTTTCAGTAAGTATCAGTTCAAGCAGAGTTATTTGTGGCAGTCTTGAACAAAGTTCCAATCCACTCCAAAATTAGTATCTTTTACACTCCAATTCATATGGTTGATTTGGCAGCAATCAGTGGGCAATTTATAATTGTTTACTTAAGTATTATTACTTTATTCTAAAGTTTAATATTTAATTATTTCACTGATTATATTTTGAGGAATGACTTGGGAGGGAAAATATTACGTTATTTATCCTAAGTCCCATTTTATTTCCTAAGCCAGGTGGGCATCCAAATGAAGTCATTCTACACTTATTATTATTTTCTCAAAGTTCAAACTTGTGCACCTTGATTGTAATATCCCACTAATTTTTTTTTTGTTTTTTCAGGCCAATAGCAATTCATCCACAACAATTAACCCGTTAAGGTTAGAGCAATAAGCAAAACAACTAAAAGGGAACCCTTCCACCTTTTGTTCACTGAGAGCCTAGACTGGGAGGGTGAGAGCATACGGTGTTCCGGGGATCGTCAGCATCAATAAACAAACTGAAAATTACAATTGCATGGGCGGCGAGCCATCCCCTTCTGCTTATCCAGCAGGATAGAAACTAAACTTCTTGGCGGTGAACCGACCAAGGGAAAGATTACAAGAACAGAAGTTCAATCACTCTACCGCGTATTTCAGCGGGAGGACATTACATTAACAATCACTCTACCGCATATTTCAGCAAGAGGACCAAAAACATTGAACTTATCACTCGACCACTTATTCAGCGGGAGGACTAAAAATTACAAATTATTGCATATCAAGCGGCAAGCCAGCCTCTTCCACTTATTCAGCAGGATGAGAATTACAAAGAGAGAACTGGTTAGTAGTACTACTACCTAACCTTACAATAATAGAAATGATAGAAGGAGAGTAATGCAGATTTCTATAGTAAAGATATAAATTTCTGTTACAACCAAATCTGCAGGCTGGAAACACAGACCAGCAGCCTAGATAAATGCCAAAATATTCATATCTCCCTCATTTTACATCCGATTGAGCTCAAACCAGTCCCAAACCCACCGTACAACATATGCAATGCTAACCAATCAAAACAACACCCCAAAAAGACCCTTATTTATTTTGCACGCATCCCAATGCAAGGCAAAAAACCCATGCCTAGACTAGGAATTTTGATTTTGCATAATTAATTCAAAACTCAAACAAACATGCTAAAAAATTACAAACTTATTCGCCAGTGCTGGGAAGGAAAATAGGATTGATACCCATAACTGTCAGATGCTCCAGTAGAGAGATGTGAGCAAAAATATGCTTCAGCCACAGGCAAAACCAGCAAGTACAGAATCGTTGCAACACCAAGATGTCAATGGCAAAGCTCTGAAAACGGTAGAGGAATACAAGGCACAGCTAGGTACTGTATTTCAAGTACGAAACCGGGTAGCACTAGGGAGACGCACTCCGAAGCCTCAAGTTCTGTCGCCAATCTGGCAGCATAACATTACAGATTTTCAAGATGATGCAAATGGGAACCCAAGCCTCATATTTATAACTTCATTCATCAAATTCAAATGACATCCCTCCAAATTCCACGCTTGCATTTGAATTTCATTTCCACTTACATGTGGACCCAAATGTAGCGCCCATTCTCCTAAGTCAAAACTCACGCCCAAGAAAGGGGAGGACCCACGTTGGACACTTAGGCACATAATGGCGATGTAAAGTGAAATAATATCCCTTTTAAAAATATTTCACATTCCATAAAACAACTGAATTTCACCCAAACTTAGGATTAAATAGGCATTAATCCCAAATTTAATAAACCAGTAGCCAATAAATAGATTAATTAAATATTAACCTTAGGATAAGGAAATAATATTTAATTATGTTGCAAATGTCTCCCGCACAGATTATTATCACCACCAAGATGAAACTGAACCCAAACGACCACAGACTGCTGCAGAATTCAGACCCCCTGTCTACTGCCAAAAATAGAAATGTGCCACTCAGCCACTTACTAAAAATAGTAAGTCAAGAATTAATGCTCAGAAAAATATGATCATTGCATCCAGAGGCAAAGCAAGGAGTGCTCAGTAGGACACTGGCACCAGAATGGTCATTCCCTGACTTACTAAAAATAGTAAGTCCTCATTTCATTGATGCTAGACCCTGATTATTCATTCCACCTAGCCTACGGGTCTCAGGAATAGGCTAATGGACCACTGAAAGAACATCAATGAGAAGGGGACATTACAGTCCACCCTCCCCAAAATTGTTTGTCCTCAAGCAACTGTAAGGCTGGATGCAATAGAATCTCCTCATTCTCCCACGTAGCATCCTCTGCGGGTAGATTCTTCCATTTGATCAAGTATTCCCTAATCACTCTTCTCCTCAAAGTTCGCTCCCTGAATTCAAGGACAGCTTCTGGAACCAAAACCAACTCTCCCTCCTTATCAAGTGGAGGAAGCTCAACTGAAGCAACAACATTATGTCCCAAAGCCTTCTTAAGGCGAGACACATGAAATACATTATGGATCCTACTGCTTGCTGGTAATTCCAACTCATAAGCCACTTCTCCAACCCTTCTGCTGACTCTGAAAGGCCCATAGAATCGAGGTTTCAATTTCTCAACCCCACTCTTCTTGAGAGTAGACTGCCTGTAAGGCTGGAGCCTCAAATAAACCATGTCGCCCACCTCAAAGGTGCGCTCAATACGCTGCTGATCAGCATACAATTTCTGCTGATTCTATGCATGTTGGAGATTGTCCCTCAAGATTCTCAGAATATCCTGACTTTGCTGCATCATATCTTTTGCCTGAGGGGTTCTGCTATCACCAAATACCAAGTCTGCGAAGCTAGGAGCTTCATAACCATATAGTGCCATGAATGGTGACATCCGGATGGACATGTGATAGGAAGAATTGTAACAATACTCCCCTAGGTGAAGCCACCTCACCCAAGTATTCTGCTGTTCCGAGACAGTTTCTGAGATAACCTTCCACCCACTTATTCACTATCTCGGTCTGTCCATCAGTTTGGGGGTGATAACTGGTGCTTGGAGTGAGCACAGTACCACACAATCTGAAAATTTCCTGCCAAAAGGCACTTAGGAACTTGTTGTCCCTATCACTCACAAATGTTCTTCAGTAAACCATGCAATCTGAATACCTCCCGGAAGAACACTTCAGCAACTTGTGCTGCTGTAAAAGAGTTGGTAATGGCGAAGAAATGAGCAAACTTTGTAAGTCTGTCCACCACCACATAAATACTATCTTTTCCTTGAGCCCGAGGCAACCCCGTGATGAAATCCATGGAAATACTTTCCCATTTTTGACTAGGAATAGGCAAAGGTTGTAACAAACCAGCAGGTAGAGTGTGCTCATCCTTGTTCTTCTGACATGTATGACACTCTTTAATGTACTTCAAAACATCATTTTTAAGCCCCTTCCAAGAGAATCTCTCCCGGATCTGCCTGTATGTCTTGAAATAACCTTGGTGACCAACAAGGGGAATGTCATGGAAGGTCTGCAGAATCTTCTCTTTTCACTTAGATTCAGTTACTATGAAAATCCTTCCCTTGTACAGTATCAATTCTTCAACAAATTTGTACCTTTCATCATGAAAAGTACCTTCTATAAGACTAATTGCAAACTGATTTTTGGCATAATCAGCAAGCAATAACTCTTTCCAACCAGCAGTGAGCTCGCAGAGTGAGCTCAAATGAGGCCTCCTGGATAAGGCATCTGCCACCACATTGTTTTTCCCTTTTACATACTCAATATCGAAGTCGTAAGCTTGTAGCTTACTCACCCATTTCTGCTGTCTCTCATTCAGATCCTTCTGGTGCATGAAGTGCTTAAGACTGTTGTGGTCAGCCTTGACAATGAACTTACTTCCCACCAAATATTGTCTGAATTTTGCAAGTGCATGCATTATGGCAAGCATTTCCTTGTCATAAATGGAATATAGTCTCTCAGGACCTCTCAACTTTCTACTCTCAAAAACTATAGGGTGCTTATCCTGCATGAGGACCGCACCAACACCTTCTCCAGATGCATCACATTGTAGTTCAAATGGCCTGGTAAAATCGGGCAATGCTAAAACTGGGCAGGAGCTCATGATCCTCTTAAACTGCTCAAATGTTATCTGTGCCTTCTTGGACCACTCAAAGGCCCCTTTCTTGGTAAGATCTGTAAGGGGGGCAGCCAACAAAGAGTATCCCTTTACAAACCTCCGATAGAATCCACACAATCCCAAAAATCCTCTCAGATGTGTTATGTTTTCTGAAGTAGGCCAATCAATGATAGCCCTAATCTTTTCAGGGTCTACCTTCACACCACCTGCACTAATGATGTGACCCAGGTAGAGCAACTCTTCCATCCCAAATTCGCACTTGGATTCCTTGGAGAACAGGGATTCAGATTCTAGTATGCCCAACACTTCATCCAACTGCTGAAGATGCTCTTTCCAAGATCTGCTGAAAATCAGGATGTCATCAAAAAATATCAACACAAACTTCCTCAACTGTTCTTGGAAGATCCTGTTCATGCATGACCGGAATGTACAAGAGCATTAGTCAAACCAAAGGGCATGACTAAGAACTCAAAGTGCCCAAAGTGGCACCTAAAAGCAGTCTTCTCCACATCTGAAGCTCTCATCCTAATCTGATGGTACCCCGATCTGAGGTCAATTTTGAAAAAGAACACTGCCCCATGTAGCTCATCAATGAGCTCATCAATCCTCGGAATAGGATACCGATCGTCTTTTGATTCAGCGCTCTATAATCCACACACATGCGCATGGTCCCATCCTTCTTTCTCACCAAAACAACAGCCGAAGCAAAGGGACTTTTGCTAGGCCATATGTAACCCATGTCAAGCAATTCCTGAATTGCTTTCTCGATCTCATCTTTCTGCTTTTTGGGGTATCGGTAAGGAGTAGTCATGACTGGCTTAGCTCCTTCCTCAACCTCAATAATGTGTTCAGGACCTCTTTCAGGAGGTCTGCTAGGGAGCCTAGTAAGGGGACGCCATGTCTTCAGGAGGACATGAAATGAAATGAAGTGAGTTTCAAATGAATTTGGGCACCATTTGTATTTGAATTTCAAAGGGAGAAAACTATAAATACAAGGGATGGGCTCCTCATTTGGTTATCTTGAAGAAATCATATTGTTATGCTGCCGGAATGGTGAGTGAACTTGAGCTTCGTAGTTGTGGCTCTCTAGTTTGCCCAGTTTCGTACTTGAGACATAGTACCTAGTTGAGTGTTGGATTGTTGGTGAAGTGTTCAGTGTGCATTTTCAGATTTTCAATGTGTGGCGTGGTTTTCAATGTGTGGTGTGGTTTTCAGTGTTGCTGGTTTTTGGTGTGGCTGAAGCAAAGATTTGATCATATCTCCCTGCCTGTGCAATCGATTATTCTAGGTAATAGCTCATTGGAAGCGTATCTAGAGGGCGATCATTCTTCTACTTTGGCTTTTATGTTGGTGTGTGTTGTGCGTTGCACGCTCCCTATCACCGACAGGGTCCCCCTTCATTTTTTGGGCCAATTTGTCTTCGCCCTGTTGAGTTTTGCGCAGAGTGTCTCACGTCCTTTCGAGCGAGCCCGCGATGCGTCCGTGAAGTGATGATGTTGAACGAAGAAGCCGATGATTCCATTAGGCTAGTCAAGCCCTCGAGCATGAATTCCAAAAGATTGTTCAAACTTGTGAACTCGCCTCCAATGAGCGTGTGATGATGGAGACTGGCGAATTCCGCCAAGTAAAGAACAGCGTGTCCGAAGGTCGCATGAGGACCCGAAGTTGCCGATTTTCACATAAGAACGATGAGAGAGATTATATGATGTTTGTTTTTACAGAGTTTACGAGATTTCAATGAATGACAATTTTCGCCAGCTGAAAGGCAAAGGAAGAGCGAAATTTTCTCAAAATGGCCAAAAGGGCCGAAATTGACAAAAGGTCCAAAAAGTGAAGAAGTTGGCTGAAAGTGCCCAAAGGGCCGAATTTCGGACCCCTTGAGAGAAATGTCCAAAAAGTTAAAAAATCGCCAAAATGCCCAAAAGGGGCGAATTTCGGACTTTCAGGCCGAAATGAGAAAAGTTTGAAAGTTGGCAAAAGTGCCTTAAGGTCCGAAAATGCTAAAAAGTTGAGAAAAGTGCCTTAAGGTCCGAAAATGCTAAAAGTTGGCAAAAGTGCCTTAAGGTAAAAGTTGGCAAAAGTGCCTTAAGGTCCGAAAATGCTAAAAAGTTGACAAAAGTGCCTTATGGTCCGAAAAGTTTAAAGTTGACAAAAAGACCAGATGGTCCGAAAAGTTAAAAGGTTGCCAAAACATTCTCAAGGTCCGAAATTTGCAAAAAGGATAAAAGTGCCGAAGTTCGCACTTGGGGTGAAGACAAAAAGTTTTTAAAGGGCCTCCATATCCCCGAAAATCGCGAGTTGGGAGAAGTGCGTGAGGAAAGCAAAGGTGGAAATTGGCGAAGTCACCAAATGGTGCGAAACTGGGAAATGACCATAAAGTTTGCATTGCTCGCAAACTCCTCATAAGGTCCGAAATTCGCCATCTAGGACAAAGTCGCAACGCATAAGGCAAATATAAGGAATTCGAAATTGCAAAATCCCCCATTCCTCCGAAGATCTTAGTGCAGAAAGTGCAGTAGGGGATAAAACGCGAAAGCATCCGAAGTTCGTGATTTGGGGGATGAAGACATGAAGTTTAAAAGTCTACAAAAACCCTCATACCGCCGAAGTTCGCGATTTGAAGGATGAAACTGCGAAGTGTCTGAAATTTTAAAGTTCCCTCATTTCGCCGAAGTTAGGGTAAAATCGCGTGAGAGAAGATCGCATAAGGTTTGAAAGGTGGCGCCAGAAAGCACAATTTCCCAAGGTAAAAACGTTGACATAAACCCTTACAACCATTCAAGTTCAATTACCATTTCATCCAAGGTGAAGAATCACTAAGTCTAAAACTCAAAATTACAAATTCTTTTCAAACCACAGCCACGAAAATTTGAATTAGAAAGTTAACCGTTGGAATTCAAAATTGCAGACCCTCCCATTCAAAATTTGCAAAACTATCCATCTGTTCTTGCACGGCAAATCGGGCAGTTTCTCGCCATCTATTTTCACTAGGTAAGTACACTTCGCCTCTCTCGATCATCTAAAACATTTACAAATTGGATGGATGTTTGTGCGAAAAATTGATTAAAATGCTTAAATCTTCAAAATTCGCATCTTTTTTCCGCTTGTAAGGCGTCGTGCAAAGCAATTGAAATCAGAATTTACCCCTAAGATTTAACCACAAATTGCATTTTCAAACTTAGGAAAATTTCTCAAGCTTTGTCCATTTTTGAAAATTGATCCTGAAAATGCTTAAATATAAACCTGTAGCCGAAAGCTTCATGAATATTTATGTTTAGATCAATCAAGCGTGTAGCTAACAAAATCATGTTGGTCCCGATTCAATTTTTGAATTAATCCTTGAATGCTGGCATATTCTTTATCTAAACCGCTTTGCTTCCTTTTATTGCCTCGTAATCCGCATCCGACTGTGTAGGATAAATGCCTAAATCATCGGTAGAATCATCAAAAACGCCTACTGCAGCCGAGACATCGCAAGCATCCAAATCAGATATCCCTCGCCGAGTCAAAAGGATGAAGTACCAGTATCAAAGAGGGGGATTGAGGGAGTCAAAAGTTCAGAGCGTCTGGGATAATGTCGGTGATACTGACCTAGGCCATATCGATATCCAAGATTTCAGAAGCCGAGTCTTCTCCCCTAATGCCTACGGTAGGCCTAGGCAGATGATGGAAAGTGGCATCGCCCAAGCAGCAGGATTTCCCCCAGCAGTGCAAAACTATGAGTTAGTGGTAGAAGTTGCCCGGCATTACCAGCCAGGTTCCAGATTGGTGCTCCTCGAGAACATGACCCTCGCTAACTTCACTCCTGAGGCCATCGGTGACACATTTGACATTCCCTTCACGAACAATCCCACGGCCACGACTATAGATGAAGCACAGGGGGCATATGATATGAATCCTGCCTGATGCAGAACACTAATCAATGAACAGTGGTACAAGGAGAGAAGACCTCCAAGCGTCAGAATTGGGAATAAGACCCCAAGAAGTGACTTTCACAATGAGCATGGGGATATGGTCACATTGCTCAACAGGGTTATGGGACTTCCCAAATCCAACTACTTTGAGGAGTGGATGTTTTATTTCACAGAGCAAGTCTTCACTAGGAAGTCCAAGTTCGACTGGGCCCAGATTATAAGCGACAACATCCACACTCAGCTAATTAAACTCGAGACAAAGAAGTACTTCACTATGACATCTTATTTGGTCTACACGTTCGCCAAAAACCAGCCACTGCCAGGTTTAATAATGAAAGGAGAAATTGGGAATGGGCCTGGTCAGGTGAAGGTATATGATTGTTACCCACAGCTGCATTATCAGGATATAGCTCAAAGAGAAAAGAACAGCCCGGCCTATGCGGTTGGTCAATATGAGCGCGTCAATGACGCCTTCACAATGCGCCTGGTCAGGCTAATGCAGGGAGGATTACACATAAGGCTCTCAGAGCAAGCTACTATCCTAGTACAACGATACGGAGCCTGGTTCATCCAGTTCTCGAGGTTCTCCTACATCCGGATAGCTGACTTTGATGGTGCCCCTCTCCGTCTTCCATGGTACCCAACCAACAAGATAATTCATATGGAGGTCGCAAGGCAGTCACATCCGGCCGGCATCTTACTCAGAGACAACAAGCGGGTTGGATTCGCGTTCCCCATGATTATAGGCAATCAAGACGTCCATCTAAAAACCCCATCTCAGGCGGAGGAATCCTTCGCAAAGCTAGACTCATATGGCCTACAAGAGCATTTTCTGAGGAAATGCATTGATCAGGATAATCTGGCAAAGAGAGCCTATGGCAGGCGATACAGAGCAAAGGAGTCAGTTGAAGATTATTGGAAGAACTTGTTGTCCTCATGTTTCTTCCCAAAAATGAAGGACCACTACGGTGAAATTTTTATGAAAAAATGAAAAATTTTACTCTATGGCATGCTTCTCGAGGCAGAATTTCAACCAATCCTTGGACTGGCTTAATCCTCAGTTCATTCTCGAACTTTATTTCGAATTTTGTCCAATTCTGGGTTCGTTTGCTATGCCTTTCCTTCAATTTCGGGTTTTAAAACCCAGACTGCAGGTGCAGAAATTTCTTCAAACTGCAAGTTTTAATGATATTCATTGTTATGGTCTTTGTAGGAGAATTTTTGATCAATTACATGTGCACTTTATTTTAAATATGTCACTTGTAATTTATTTTAAGTTTCCCCTTTGATGTTTTTATCTTTTTATTGTTTTTTTGGTCATTTTTAGTTAAAATAGGGATTTTTTGGCTCAACTGCAAGTAAACTTGCAGTTTGGTCAAAAAACCCCTACTTTAATGGTTTTTGCATGTAATAGGGTTTTTTAATCCCCATTACATATGTGCAAGTGTTTTTAACTTGTTGTAGGGATTTTATTTCCCTTTTACAAGTATTTTTAAACTTGCAGTTTGCTCCAAAAAACCCAATTTTGCCTTGCAAATGCATTTTTGACAATTTTAAACTTGTCATTTGTCCAAAAAAACCCGATTTTGCCTTGCAAATGCATTTTTGACAATTTTAAACTTGTCATTTGTCCAAAAAAACCCGATTTTGGCTTGATAAGTGAAAAAGTGAAAAATTAAACTTGTTGTTTGTCTTAAAAAACCCGATTTTGGCATGTAAATGGAAAAAGTGAAAATAAAACTTGTTATTTTCTCTCTAAAACCCGATTTGCTTCATTTTGGGCAAATCGAACTTGTCATGTGTCTCCCAAAACCCAATTTGCATGAAAAATCGATTTGTTGAAGATTTCAAAGCAATTTTTTGTGGAGATTTTTTAGGGAGGAAAGGCGTTTTTGCTTCTATCCTATTTTCATGTAATCATCAACATCTTTCATGCCAAATGGAGGTTATATTGACTGGTTTTTGGAGCTAAATCAGCAAAAACGTGGTTTTTTAAATCCACATTTTGGGCGTTTTTACTTCATAAATCTGCAGTCTCCTTAAGCGTTTTGTCTTCTTCTACCTAGGCGTGGAGGGTGAAAGGGTTTTCGCACCATTTAATGATGCCGTTGGAGTTTATGATGGTGGCCACGTGATTTCCTTTGGCCGCGTTTTTAACCTTTGGCGTCATTGCTTCTTCAAATACCTTAGGCGTTTTGCTCCAATAAACTTGGATGCACACTCCCATTGGCATTTTAGTCCTCCAAGTTTAAGATTGCTGCTATATTTGGGGCATTTTTACAAAAAACGTGATAAGGGTTTGATATTCCGGATTGCTCCTTTTCACCGGTTTTGCTTCTTCATTTCAAGAATTGTTGCATTATTGGAGAAGCATTTTGCATTTTTAAGAAAGGTATGTTCTCCTTCCTTTCTTCTCTTCATTTTATTATTTTCTTTATTTTTCATTATTAGTTGCATTTTTGGCATGTGATGTTCTTCCCCAAAAAATTTGGTTTTTGTGAAAGAAATCTTCCCCTTGAAATGCAATTGTTGAATTGCATTGTTCTTCTCAAAATTCCCTCTTAACTTGTAATCGGGATTTTTAATCTCGATTACAAGTTCACTGGAAATTCTTGTTCATCCCCTACGGTTAAGGAATTTAATCATTTTTGGTTAAAATTCCAAGCTTGAAAAGTGTGAAATACCCCTCCCTTGCAAATTCGGGTTTTAAAAACCGGATTACATGTTGAAAAGTTCTTTCCATTTTCATGAAAATGACTCTCCCGAATGTTCCCATTTCTATCCATTCATGTTCCCCATATCCGTATTTTCCATTTCCATCATTTCCCGCAAGTCAAAATATCATTTTTCATCCATTTCTCCATTTTCAAATTTACAAGTGTACTTGTATTCGGGTTTTAAAACCCCGATTGCATGTATGTCCTTTCCAACTTGTATACTTGCGAAAATTCTACCAAGATCCGAAATTGGTCAAAGTCAAGATTCTCCCATATCTCCCCTCTTCCTCTCACAAAACCGTAAAATTCAGAGATCAAAGTTTTACCCATTTAAAGAAGGAAGAATGATATTTGCAGCTGACTATGATGTTGCCTTAACTCTTTTAAGTCTTCATCACAGCATTCCAGGTTCACAATCAATGTCAGATTTGCCGGCATCGCCAACTCCAAAGAAAATGAAATACAAATATGATAAATACCAGAATGAGGTTGCGCCTTCCCAGGTTTCTTCTCCTTTGGATCGCATTAGGGACACGGAAATAGGGCACGTTGATATGACAGAATTCATCAACAGGGTAGAAGATCCACTAGATAACAACTTGCAGCGGCTGTTGGACAGCCATATCCATCATGCATCTTCCTTCCCAATGGATGCCCTAGAACCTGAGTTCGTTCTTGCATGCGCCCATCATTTTGACAAAGAGTCAAGAGTCATTAAAAATGATGATGGTGAAGCTCTAATTCGTCTTGATGCGGATACAATTGAGAAGGTCTTCAAAATACCTCCTGCACCTGTTTATATGGAAATCACCAAAGAAAGTGCAGCAGAGTATTATGTGAAAAGGGAAAAAGATTGCAAGCGACACATCAATAGGTGGATCCAAGAGCCACGTCCTTCCTTCTCAAGATGGGCAAAGTTGTACCGTTGTGATTTCAAGTGGGAGACAGGAGACACCATCACTATTCTCAGCAGGATGTTGGGCCTTGAGCACACCAATGTCTTTGAGCCATGGATGTATCAATTCATTATGTTCATACGGCAGTCGCATCACATTTCATGGGGTGAAATCATCAGCGATGCCTTGTGCGAACAACTTGCAGTAGTTCCTACCACTATGACCACCTTCATGAATTCTTATTTGGTATATTTAGCAGCGTCACTTAGACACTTTCTAGGTCTTTCTACCAAGGGTGATCGCTCGCTTATACCAGTTTGGGAATATTATGACCAACTGCCATTGAAACCTAGCAGACTGCATTTCAGAAGAATCCAAGATGCATTCTTTGGATATTTCATGTGTCAGTTTGATGTGGATATCAGAAACAAAAGAGTATCAGATGAGGCATGGGTCAAGGTGTCTGAGTATGGGTGTTTGTTCCTGCAATTTCCTACATTCACGTATATCAGGATTGGATGCTATGATGGTCAGCCATACATGCTTCCAAGATACCCAACCGATAAGATAATTCTTATGGAGTTGGGAAGACAGATCATGGTTGTTCATACTTTTCAGTCTGCTAGACACAAGGTTGGAATGGGGATCTCTAGCACAAACCCATTGAAAATTGGTTGATACTCCCTTGTCACATCTATGAAGGCTAAGGCCATGGAGGCTGAATTGCAGGAAATCAAGCTTAAGAGGTTCAAACGTAGAGCTGATTTTGATTATAGAGGTATGAAGGAGAAAATCAAGAAATCCTTTGTGCATGTTCATCGCATTGAAGACATCTGGGTAGATCTCCGCACGGAAGCCGAAATTCTGAAGATGGATTACTGTAGGCTCACTGTTGAGCAAATCGTTGACTTGAACTTGGCGGCTATCCCACAAGGGATGATCGATGACGGGCATATACTTGATCCTGAATACACTTCACGAAGGGTTGAGGAAGCTCCACTTCCTTTGATCCAATCGTCACACAAGGAGTGCGTCTCCATCCTTGACAGATTTCAGCCTATCTTGGCCAACACTAACGCATGGCTGAAAAGTAATGCTGTTAGACTTATCAAAATCAAGGTTGGTAAAGAAGATGATTCTACAGGGCCTCTTGGACGGAAGTCTGAGATTCAGATTGATAATAAGGAGGGTGCTTCATCTTCAGGCACAAGGATCAAGTTACGAGTTAGTCGTGCAGTAGTGCTTCCTCCTGAGGAGACGACTACTCGTGGGAAGGAGAAATCACGGTTCCATTTTCGGGTGATCGATCTGGATAATCCAGAAGAGGGGCAGCAATCTGACGATGCGTCTAAATCTCCAGTTTCAGACTCGCCTCACGAGGTCATTCCTCCAGTTTCCATTGAGACGCCTCTCTCTCCTCCTGATTTGCTCGTAGATGAGTCTCCTCAAAATGCAGTTCCCATTTCAGCATACGAGCCTTCTCCTGATCGACAACGAGAAAGTGTGTTGAAAGTTCCTGAAGATAATCCCACTTGCATTCAGTTATCAAAAATTGATACTTCCACTTCTGGTTTTGAAGAATTCATGAGGCAATCTTCATGTCCATTGGTAACTGAGCAAACCGTGGTCGCCATTCAAACAGATATTCATCCTAGGGTGACCACGGTAATTCAAACAGAAACTGCTTCTCCTTTGCCTACGGCTGCTACTGGAAGTGAGTTGATGACTTTGCCTCCATGGCTTAGTTCTTTCACCCCGAAAAGGAAAAAGCAAGAGATCTCACCTGATGACTTTGACTACCAGCAACTCAAACAGTCCAGATCCAAAGTTGCTAAGAAGGCAAAGACTATCTCTAGGGTAACTGTTGATAGCAACAAGATGAAAGTAGCTGAAATTGTGGAACCTATTGCAGATAAACCACTTGATGAAATGTCAGCTGCTGATTATAAGGTTACAAGGGTAGAATTGGGCAAGCAAACACATGAAGTCATTAAACATGATGCTCAGTTTTCTGTTGCTTCACTAGTGCAAAGGTGTGATGATCTTCTTGCAAAGAAAGACAAGCTAGAAGAAGAAAACCGACAGCTCATGGCAGTCATTCATAAAATCACAAAACCTGCTACTAAAGGGAGTAACTCCATAGGTTCTTCTAGTTCCCAAGAATCGATTTGTGGAGTGGAAAGGGCTGCTCAGAAAGTACAAGCACTGGATTCTTGGGTTGATCAGCTTCATGATCAATGTGTACAAGTGGTAAAAGACATTTTTCAAATAATGTCTAAGTTGGAAACCATTGAGGAGAAATTGGATCAGACTTCTAACACTTTCAAAAAGAATCTGGAAAGTGTTGAGAAAAGTCTGGAAATCTGGCGTACCATGCCCCAACAACAGCTGAGTATTTTGCAGGAGCACGCCATCATCTCTTCCAGGGTCATGTACTTGGAATTTGAAGAACTAATGGAAAACAAGACCCTTGTTCTTAAATCCCTCATTGAGGAGATCAGTGATGCAAGGAGATTCCGGGATGAAGTCTATCAAGGTATTGTCTCACATTGTGAAAGGGCCTCTTGCAATATACTAAGTCAGGATGGAGAGCTGATTCCAGAAGAAGAGGTTCTTGCTGATTTACAGATGAGGATTCATAATGAATGGAGGAGCGAACAATTCTCGGCAGCTTCAATTCAAGCATTGATGAAACACCAAGCCTTTTTGCATGAGATCCAGTCTATCCTGAAAAAAGACAATTCCGCGCTCCTCCGCTTTCACGACACTATTGTGAAGACTATGGTTGTTGCTAAGAACACCCATGAACCGAATCCCGAGGAACTACAAGCGAGCACCCGGAAATTTCAAGGATTCGTGTCTTCACAAAATGCAACTTAAGTGTTTTTCAACACTTAGTTGAATTTTCCCTCTTTTGTAATCCTTAGTTGTAATTTTGTTTTGACAAGTTACATGTAAAAGTAATTTTTGTAAAATGCAAGTTACACATTACTTGCACCTTTGTAATTACATATAAGGCAGCTACAAGTTGTGTCCGATTAGGACTGTAGTTGGAATAAGTCTTAATTAGTTAGAGTAACTCTTAGTTAGTTAATGAAGTCTCAGTTATTTATTGAATGAGTCTTGGTGGTTGAGAGAATCTCTCAAGTTAGTTAGGATCCTCCCACCTTTTTCTCAAGGCTCCTCTTCTATAAATACTTGAGAGGTCCATTGTAAATATATCTTTTGGAAAGCAAGCAAAAACTCTGTCAAATTTATAGCAAGAAGTCTTTGAGCTTATGTATGTGAATTGAAGGTTTTGAAGAATAAGAAAGAAGGATTACTCAAGTTTTGAGTCTTTGAGCTACATGTTTGAGTTTGAATCTTTTTATTTCTTCTATGCAAAGTGTTTCTAAAGGAACTTAGTCCAATCTGATTTTGAAGCCTTTGAGCTGCAAGTAGAGAAGATTAATTAAAATAGGAAAATCTCTAGAAGGAGCAGCAAGTCTTTGAGCTTGCGTCTATTCTCGAGGAAAAATTACTGTTTGATAAGAAATAGCAGCAAGTCTTTGAGCTTGCATTATTTCTTGTCTTTATGTTGAAAGAATAGATTATTCCAGTCTTTGAGCTGTTATCTTTTATTCGTTGTAAATTTTAGTATAGCAAAGGGTAGATAGGACTTCCAATAGTCAAATCTTTGAACTTGATATTGTTGTCCCGTCCCAAAGGAAGTGACGGAAGTCTTTGCGCTTTCAGGAAACTTCATTTCCTTTCTCTCATTTCACTTGAAAGTAATTACTGATGTTCATTTTCAATCGCTATCCTTTTCTGTGAAGAGAAAAGGATATTGTCTTTCTTGAAGAAAGAAGGAAGACTGTTGTCCCATCCTGTTTTTATTTCAGTTTTAGTTAGATAGGGGGAGCCTTCCCTTAATTAGGAGAGTTTTTACTCGTGTGCTGTGGTTGAAACCACAATTTTGTATATTTCCTCCAAGTGTACAAAATTTTCAACCAACAGAACTGCTCTGATGACTATGAGGTACGGAGGCGTGAATATTCGAGGCTAAGTGTGCAGCAGATGAGACTCTATGAATATTGTCGGGTCCCAGTTCAACTCACAGATTCAGGAAATTGCTTGCAGGTCCGAGAATTTGAGGCAGTAAGGCATCTTTTGCCAGGCGTTGAT
Organism: Cryptomeria japonica; assembly: GCF_030272615.1. Lineage (NCBI taxonomy): Eukaryota > Viridiplantae > Streptophyta > Pinopsida > Cupressales > Cupressaceae > Cryptomeria > Cryptomeria japonica. The sequence continues at coordinate 735,699,103 of NC_081413.1, forward strand.
TGGTCGCAAGACCCGATCACTGATTTTGAGGCAATCATGGCAGCCCTAGCAAGATATACAGACCAATGGTTGCATCAGCAGATTGAGCGACTAATTCATGAAGGAGTCCAGTTCACCTACCACTTAATGGGTAGCCTCGATTCTCAGTCCTCCAAAGATGAGGAAACTTCCAGTGCACCTAGGGAAGAAATTGAAAAGGCCGAGAAGAGGAAGAAGGCTAAGGCTTGCAGAGGGACTTGGACATCCAAGAGAACAAGATGGGAGAAGATTCCCATTAGGAGGCCAGAGGTCACTTCATCGTCAAAGAACCCCAGTTCGTCTAACGATGTAGTAGAATTGGATTATATACCTGCTCCTCCTTCCCAGAGTGGCATCGATGCATTCGGAGCTGATGATCCTCCCGCACCCGACATGTTGGACGCTGAGCTAAGAATCATTGAATCAGCCGAGCCGGGTAACCAAATTGAGGAAGGAGAGATTCCATCTATTCAAGAGATCAAAGTACATGAACCCACCCAACAGAGTCGCCCTGAACTGCTGCTCCATAACACTGCCAAAGATGACTCTACCGTCGAAGGAGAGCAAAAGACAAAGGAGACCCGCAAGCTCGAAAAGACTGAAGAGCTACCATCACACGAAGGCACCAGACAATTGTTCAATGAAGTAGGAGAAAACTCTGCTGCAAGCAAAGAGCTTGACACCTCCTCCACTCCTCCCGTAACCGAGGAGCTACAAATTTGTGGTGAGATGGCTGAAAACATCAAAGAACAGAGTGAAAATTTAGCCATAGCATCAGCCCAGACTGTACCCCAAGAATGGTTGATTGCCCGAGCCCAGCGCAAGGCCGCCACAAAGCCACCCATTGATTTGGAGGACATCTTCTCACGCATAGACCAAGCTAAAGCTAGGGGGAAGAAAAAGCCCAAGGCATATTCTAGAATGACTAAAGATGAGCAAAGGAACCGCACTCTTCACATTGCCACCCCGCCTGTAGACAAGCCAGCAATCAGATTACACTGGCAGATTATAGCATCACGACCGTCCCCATCGGACGAACCACTAAGGAACAGGAAAAGGAGGAATTCAAGGATTCAGTACAGAACATGCTCAGGCAACTTGAAGAGATAACAGCTGAAAAGGACATGTATCGAGCTCGTGCCGAGCAGGCCGAGGGATACATCGATCAACTCCCGAGACCATTGCACAATGCTTCTGAATCCCACATTCCCCCGATGGCCTTGGCACAGAGGACCACAACAGAATTTGAAGGAGTGCAGGATACTGCGAGGACCGTCAGAGAATGGATACAAGGCATCAAAGGGAGGGGAGAACGAATACTCGAAGAAGTAAAAGAGATGGCTCACCATCAAGAGACCACCCTGGTCCGGCTATTAGAGGGAAAGAGGGAATCCCTTAGAATGCATGAAGTGGCTGCCACTACTCTTCCCCTCGTGAGACCTCTCTTCTGGACCCATGCACAAATTCCTACATTATCCACCATCCTAGATGCTTATAACATCAACACTCTTAAGGAATGGTACTGGACTATCACCATGAAGAATGACACAAGAGAAATCATTGATAAAGAACACGATGCATGCAAGACAATTCTGAACACCATGCAGGAACTCGGCAAAATGATCCTCCGATCAATTGTCTCGGCATGGCAAAATGCCCTGTCCGATGAAGTGATACGGCCGGACTGGGAAGAAAGACTAGGGATGGATAGGATCACCTATTCCGCTAAGGACCTAAGTTTTGCTGGTCAGTTCCAGTCAGACATGTGGTGCTTCCAGCGTAATCGTTCCAGCTAGAAGGATGGTTTGAAGCACGTGGACCAATACCTCGAAGGCATGCAATATAAAATTTGTCATTCTCCTATGCCTCCATTCAATCTACTATTCAAATTATGCATCAGGTTCCAGGAGTATGTTCGTGAGGAACGTGCGGCAGGTCGTGATCTTTGGCAGAAATATTTGCATGGTGAAGATGAGTTCTTGGAAAAGAAATCTACAAATAGAAAAGAGAAAGTGCTTTTTCCTTTTAAATCTTGAAAGTGCACTTTTTGGCCAAAGGGTCATGTTTGACTTCCAAGTCAACGAAATGTAAAACTTTGTGTGTATGCACCTTTTTGGATTATTTTTGGATAAATTCTAATTACCTTTTTCGGTAGTTATTACTCCCTTTGGGGTAGTTGCTGATATTTGCCTCCCATTTATGGGTATGGGCAGCCATGTTTTATGGATGAATCTGGGCCACTTGTTTACATTAAATCTTGACCATTCATCCATTTTTGAAGCCTATTTAAGGGACTGGTTTTCCCTCATTTTGTAAGAAGTTTTTTGGATTGTTGCTGAAGCTCTAGCGAAATTTACAGGATTTAATGCAAAGTTAAGACTGTTTCAAGTTTCCCTATGAGTGCATGGTCTCCTTCTTCATTAATTTAGAATTTCCAGTTATGTTTCTTTCCTTTATATCGCATTTTCCAAGTAAACATCCGATAGAATCTTCGCTGTTCATACCATTAGGGAATGGCTGATTGTCTTTCCTTCTGTATGGTTAATCTGAACCTTTCATATGCTTAGTTCAGTTATTGAATGCTCACTGAATGAATGTCAAAGTTCTGATGTTGTATTTAATAGCATGAAAACTCAATTTTCCCTTGAAGATCGCACTAGATTGATGCAAGTATTGTGCTTAAATGGCTGGTAATGCTTAATTTAGTTGTTAGGAGGTGTCTGTCTGTTTACTAAATCTGCTATCTTAGTTAGAATTTATATTTTCTGTATCTCTCTCTCTATCCCTCGTTTTTCCCCTTTTTTATCAAGAGAATCCGCAGTCTTATTGAAAGCAGTATCAACCCAACTTAAACTATTTGATAAGCAATACCATTAAAGTTCTGGGGAACTCATCCAGCAATTGCCTATTTCATCGTAAGTCCCCCTTGTGTTTCCAACAAAAACACATCAAACCACTGAGTAATCCCGCAGTCAAGACCTGACAAACGAAACCTTGAGGTTGTCCCCTTTGATCAAACGCGAGAAATAGCATTAGGGATTTCCTTATCTCAAGAGAGGATAGGATACTCAGCAAGTTTATTATATTCTGCGTTGGCCATATGGAGTTTGCAGCAATGCGACTTTAGACATGTCAACAAAATTGGTGCTAGGAGGAGGCCATAATAATACAGTATGGTATCGCTGCATGAATTCTCGCTCAACCTTCCCCTTGAACAGCCGAATCAAGCACTGAACCAGTCATATATTGCAAACTAGTTACGAACCCTTGCTTGGAAATCAGAAGCAGATCACCTTCTTTTCAGACAAGTAAGTCACACTATTAATCATGAAGAAAAAAAGGGTTTGCAAATAGAGATTGTGATCAAGGAAAATTTAGAGAGACAAAGGATCGCTGCCCTTCCCAAGCAAGTTCTTAAGGAAATCCGATAGTTTTCTTTCCGGTCCGCTAATATGGTAAGTAATGGGCCTGCCCATTAATCCTCCTCAGCCAGGAAGAGACCCTGAACCAGTGATACAGCCAGATTTGAATTTCAGCGACGAACAAGAAAACCTTATCACTAAATTATATAGCTTGGCCTGGTCCGTAAAAAGAAATTATCCCGACTGGTCTCGAATGAGTTTTATCCTTGAGCGGGAACAAGAAATTGCTGACCGCATCAATGCACAAAATCGGAGAGATCAAGAAGAGGCTAATTAAGTTCTTTCACCGCATCAACAAAATTGACATTGGAAATAACTTACGCTAGAATGAATTGGATCTTTCTCTCCGAAGAGATTCGAAAGAGTCCTAAGGTCTAGCCCAGAGCAGGAAAGATTTGTTGGATTTCACTTTTACAGGCGCAAAAGTTATCACCGGGTTGCAGACCCCAGTGAGTCCAATTCTTCAAACTAGCAGTTTGTTGTCCCAGCAAGTACAATTTTTACAACTCCAGCGGTTATAACTCCGGTTCCTATTGTAACTCAAGTAAATCAGCCATAGATGGCACACAATCCACTTGCTCCAAACGGTGCTACTTGGTTGGTAGACAATCCGTCACCCATCATTTTCCCAGCTTACCATGATATGCCTAAGAGCCCAAACAGGTTTTGTTCTATTTTTTATGCAAATGATCCAAACAGAACAACAGAAGAACATATCGAAATATTTGAAGATGCGTTACACAATAGACAGATTGAGTATGCAGATGTTGCATGCAGACTTTTCCTTTATTCATTGGGGGAGGACGCATTTTAGTGGTTTATCCACTTGTCGGTATCTTCTATTGACTCTTGGGAGAAGCTGAAGACAGCTTTTACGGGAAAGTATGGTATCCCTATAACCCCTACAGAGCTATACAGACAGTTTGTAGAAGTCAAAAGACAGGGACATGAGCCAATCAGTTCCTTCAACAACAGGTTTCATAAGGCTTTTACCCAGTTGCAAGACCCGTATGTGGTAAGTGATGCTTCGGCAAGAGAGATCTACTATTCAACTCTGGACTATTTAACAGCTATGTTTGTCCGATAGTCACACCCTGCACCGACCACGTTAACTGAAGCCTATGCTAAGGCTATGGAGATCAGTAAGGGACTAGGCCAAAAAATTGTCGAACCATTGATGCAATTAGGACCCCCTACTATGCCTAGCCAAATTCAAGAAATCAGCCAGGCTTTGGTTCACCAAACGCCTATTATGAATTCAATTCCACAATCGGCATATCAGCCTCAGCAACCTACAAATCAATTGGTGCTCCACCCAGGACCACCTATATCTCAACTACCTCCCAAGCAGCCCATATATCTGCAGAATACTACAGTATCGTCTAGAATCCAAGAGGAGAAGGATGAGATGCGGGAGCTGACTGACCAAATGAAGAAGCTTTCTTCTAAAGTCACTTATTTGCGAAATCAAAATAGCCAACTGCAGACTAGTCAGAGAAATCAGTAGCAAGGTCAGCACCAAAGTCAATACCAAAACCAAGGATATCAACGACCTACAAGGACGTGTAACACCCGTCCTAACAACAGAGGAGTCCCTACTCCACTTGATAACCCACCAACATCAGAAAGCAGGCCGACAGACAAGGTATTCCTGGCAGAGGCAGCTCTATCTAACTGGTACAGGTTGCATGATACTAACCAACACTCAGAGCTGCAATGTGACGAGTTTCATGTGGCAGCAAATATATTCCAGCGAGAAGTTGAGAACACAATGCCTCAACAAGTACTTCCTCCCACCGGGTTTGAAATAGTGCCGTCACCAAGGTATGATACAGCGCTTGTCTTAAAGACCTACATTCCCCCATTTTTCTTTCCTAACCAGGATGAAAATGAGGTGGCAGACCCAAACCAGCCCGCTGATGTGAATGCATTTCAGCAGTACCAACGCGGCAATCGGGGGTATTACAATAATAACAACCAGAACAGCAAGAGTGGCCCTTATTCTACTTCCACGCCTCCCAAAGATATTCAAGTCCCTCCAGATCAAAATGCCAATAACAACCCAAATTATCCTAAGGCATCGCAGCAGTATGCGAGCCAAAGTCAGCCGCAGAAGACGCAAGCCCCTCCAAGAGTACTTGTTTCTCAAAATCAACCGACTACTGTCACGAATCAGGGCTCCAGTGATAAGCCATCTAGCAATGTAGAAATTACTAAACTAGGCCAGTTGGTAGCAGATGAATTCAAGAAGATTAAAATCAGTTTATCCCTTGCTGAACTGATGAAAGTTTCCCAGGTTAGGGATATGGTCTTGGGCAGCCTTAGGGAACCCTCGCCAGGTCAGTCCAAAGGGACCGATGAGAACTCTGAATCGAGAGTACTGCCAGGGCAGCCCCAGAAGATCAGCAATGAGGTAAAAGGACCAAAAAATCCTAGGGGTGCAACAGTAAATTATGCCGCATCGCCTGAGTTCTCAAAGGATCAGCCCATGGAAACTGGTTTTGGAGTACGTGCACGAGGAAGAACTCAGGATATCTCGATCATGAATAATGACACCCTCCCATCCAAGCATACTAACAATTTGTTTACTGAGAAGCTAGAACCCCCACCTTTCCTATTAACTCTCAGAATCTTCAGTAAGAACCTGCACAATTGTCTAATAGATTCAGGAGCTTCAGCTAATGTTATGCCTCTATCAGTATGCACTACTCTAGGCCTAACCCCCACCAAGACTAACCGAAAAGTTACTCAATTAGATAAATCTGAAGTGACAGTAGTGGGAGAGTTAAATAATATACATATGCAGTTGACAGCAAACCTGCGTATCCAGATGTATATTAACATTCAGGGAGTAGACATCCCAGGAGCATATCGCATGTTGCTTAGCCGAGGCTAGACCCGTGTCCTTAACAACTGGCTGCATTCCAGTTTCACTCATATGTGGCTGCCATGGAGAGGGGTAGCGAATCAAATCCGGATTGAGTCCGAACCTAGGCTCAAATTGATGATCACTGAATATAACCAGGCCAATGAGACCTTGTTTCTAGAATCGGATATGGGCACTTACAGGGCTCACACTGACTCAACAAACGAAGTTTTGTTGGTACAATGCTCAAATCCAGTCCAAAATCTGGAAGGAATCATAGAAAATTATGATAAGGAGATCCCACCACAAGAAGAAAATCAGCTATTCGGCAGTTTTAAAGATTTTCTCTGCAAATACACAAAGCAGATGCAGTATCTAAACCATCAAGATTATATCAAGGATCTACTTTTAACCGACTGGTGCAGAGTTCACAATGTCGCCCATTCAGAAATAACATGTTCATTATGTAGAACAGCATTAAATCAAGTATGGAAGAGACATTTAGAGGTGCTGGAAACCCACACTCTCAGGCCAGAAGACACCGCTTTCCTCGAGATTCCTGAAAGAAGACCCCCTGAACAAGAAAAAAATGAAGTAACGGGCCCGGGAACCACAACTAGTAAGCTTTTCGACCTGAATCAGACTTGGAATCTAAGGTTTGATGGTTCAAAATCCAAGTGAGGAGCTCGAGCAGGGGTAGAACTGATAAGTCCTACCGGCGAAACCTATTTGGCCTCCTACCGGCTACAGTTTCACTGCATTAACAACATAGCAGAGTATGAATCTTTGATTCATGGTTTGCTGCTGGCTATCAAGAAGGGAGCTCAAATCCTGCACTGCTTCGGAGATTCAGAGGTGGTAGTCCGGCAAGTTCGAAAGCAGTACACATGCCATGATAAAAGACTCAGCATTTATCGCAACCGTGTGTGGGATATAATTGAGAGTTTTGACGCTTTCAACATCAAAGCCATCTTTCGATCACAGAATCAAGTTGTTGATTCATTGGCACAGGCTGCAAGTACGCTCGAGCCTCTGTCAATGCAAAGTTTAAAAAAATTCACAATGGAGTTAACATCAGTCCCATCTGTTCCAGACAATGTAACTAATTTTCAGGTATTCAATGATAATAAGCACATCATTGATTTTATTACAAGCTCAGATGTGTTTGTGACACAGATTATTGATGAGGAAGAACCTCAAGAAGCCGAGATCGACATAGAAGGAGTCTTGAATCTCAGGACAAATACCATTCCTAGAGGTATGGTACGGTTAGAAAGGATCTTCGACTGGGACCAGCTCAAATCTCGCAAGGAAGGTACTTCTGAAGGAGGCACCTACGATAAGATCAACATAGGCATGCAAGAGAATCAAAAGAATGTGCTGATTGGCAAGGTATGTACATCTCAGGAAAGAGACGGAATCCTCAAGAACATGAGGTAATTCCCAGATATCATCGCTTGGGGGTATGAGGATCTCAAGACTTATGACACTTCAGTAATAACTCATACCATACCCCTCAAGCTAGACTCAAAACCTTTCAGACAGAGGCAGCGGCCAGTGAATGCCCTCCTCGAGCCTTTAATCTATCAAGAAGTAAAAAAATTACTGGCTGCTCGCATCATCTTTCCAGCAGGACATTCTACCTGGGTCGCTAACCTAGTTCCCATGAGGAAAAAGAGCGGTGAAATCAAATTGTGTGTCGATTTCCGCAATTTGAACAGAGCATCAGAGAAGGATAACTACCCGCTACCTTCGCTAGATGAAGTCTTGCAGATGGTCAATGGATCCCAGATGATGTCTTTTCTAGATGGATATTCCGGGTACAACCAAGTAATGGTCGAGTATGAGGACCGACTGAAGACCGTATTCACCACGAAGTGGGGAGTGTTTGCTTATAGAAGGATGCCTTTTGGATTGATTAACGCAAGAGCCACATTTCAGCGTGCCATGGACATCGCATTTAAAGACCTTGTAGGCCGAAGCATCATTATCTATATGGATGACTTGACTGTTTTCTCCAAGCAAAGAGAAGATCATGTGAATGATCTGCGAAAAGTTTTTCAGCGCTGTCACCAGTTCGGGATATCTTTAAATCCCAAGAAGTGCATGTTTGGCGTGACCGAAGGTAAGCTTCTCGGTCATGTGATTTCAGAAAGGGGGATCTCAATCGATCCTAATAGAATAAAAGCCATATTGCAAATCAATCTCCCCGCAAGCAAAAAAGAACTCAAGTCATACTTCGGGAAGATAAATTTTGTCATAAAATTTATAACTGGATTTGCTGAAATAGTTCGCCCGCTCAATGACATGCTCAAGAAAGATGCCAAGATAGAGTGGACCCCAGTGACCAAGAAAGCGTTTGAGGAGATCAAACAAGCTATTGTCGAAGCGGCGGTTTTGGTAAGCCCATACTATCTAAGGCCATTCTACATATATTCTTTCGCTTCTGAACACACCTGTGTAGCAATTCTAACTCAACGAAAGGAAGAAGAGGGAGAACACCCAATAGCATTCATGAGCACTCCGCTGAAAGAGGCTGAGTTGAGATACCCGAATATTGAGAAGCAAGCTTATGCGCTAGTCAAAGTATTAGGAAATTCCGACATTATATACTAAGAAGTAAGATATATGCCATAGTGTCGGATGTCGCAGTAAAGACATTGTTGATGCAGAACGAGCTAGGCGAAAGGAGAGGCAAATGGGTGACCATAATCCAAGAGTATGACATTGAAATTCAGCCCATGAAGCTAGTACGAGGTCAGGCTTTGACGCAGACTCTCGCATCTGAATGCTCGGGAATTGTACATCAGCAATACCTGATTGAACAAGTCTCACCAGACGAGTGGTATGATGACATAACTTTCTATCTTCTTAATCAAAAATGTCCATCACACCTTAACCCAGTACAAAAAAGGGCACTGAGGATGAAGAGCAGTCGTTTCATGTTGCAAGGTGTTGTCTTGTATCGAAGAAACCACGAGGGCATCTACCTAAGATGCATAAACAAAGATGAAGCACACCAAATTATAGAGCAGTTCCATACTAAGTTTGGGACAGGTCATGGGTCAGGCCTAGCAACAGCCCACCAAATCCTCAAGGTAGGCTATTATTGGCCTACCTTATTCCGGGACACCCATGAACATGTAAAGACCTACCATGTTTGCCAAGTAGCCACAACTAAGGAGCGAACCCGAGCCATGCCACTCCGACTAGTCATAGGGGTAAAACCATTCGGCCAGTGGGCTCTCGACTTCATCGGTACGATCAACCCGCCCTCCTCTGCGTAGCATAGGTACATTCTAACGGCTTCTGATTATTGTACGAGGTGGTCTGAAGCTCAATCTTTGAAGCAATGCAATGCTGATGCTGTTATTAAATTTTTAGAAGAGAACATTATTACACGTTTTGGTTGTCCTCATGCTTTAGTTTGTGATAATGGTTCTACTTTTGCATCATTAAAATTTTCAAATTGGGCCTTTGATTACGAGATTGCATTAAAATTTTCATCTAACTACTACCCCCAAGGTAACGGTTTAGCAGAGTCCACTAACAAAAACCTGCTGCAAGTAATCAAGAAGCTTCTTGATAAGAATCCAAAAGATTGGCACACCCAACTCCGATTTGCCCTATGGGCATACCGCATCAGACATAAGTCCGCCATCGGAACTTCACCATACCGGTTGGTATATGGCCTCGACCCCATCTTTCCCATACAATTGAGAATACCAACCTTGCAATTCATGAGAGAATATCTAGGAATCGACAGCGCGGTAGAGGCCAGGTTGTCCCAACTACTGTATTTGGAAGAAAAGAGAGACAACGCCATAGATAATTTTGCTAAACACCAAGAAGTGGTCAAGCGTTCGTTCGACAGAAGGGCAAAACTAAAGGCCTTCCACATTTCTGACCTCGTCCTTTGTTGGGACAAAGCTAATGAGCGGAAAGGAGAGCACAACAAATTTGATAATTTGTGGCTCGGTCCTTTCTAGATTTCTGAAATTTTGGGAGAAAATGCATTCCGACTCAAGCTAACAAGTGAGGACGTCCCCTTGCCTGTGAATGGTCAATTCCTCAAGCATTATTTCCAGCCTTAGGTTTCTCGAAGCCTTTCCCCTGTATGTAATAGTTTAGTTTTTCGTTTCCTGTTGTAGTTTAGTTTTCCATTTCCTGTTTTAGTTTGGTTTTCCGTTTCCTATTTTAGTTTAGTTTTCGTTCCCTGTTTTGTTTTGGGACCCCTGTCAATTTTGAAAGGAAGCTTATGCAGTGTACAACTTTGGTGCGATGCTATATTGTTGTAACCTTCTACTTCTAGGATCCAAATTCGGGGAGGACTCTTGATTGATGGAGCACCCCATGATGAGGTCAGATAAATCTAGATGACCTTTCTCTGCAAGATCTTGTTTTTGTCAAAACCTATCCCAGATATCATGATTACTGCACAACCACATTTTAAAGTCGCATACAATTAGTTGTTAATCAAAGGGGCAATACGTCGATGAAAGGTCCGAAGCTCTGCTTCAGCGACCATTGTTACGCTCAATCCTGTGTAGGCTTCGCTGCCTGCTATGCCAAAAAAAAAGAGAGAAAGAATCCTGAGTAAAGACATTCTGAAATCAAATTGATATCAAGCATAAGATTGGCAAATGGGACTGCAAGCATCTCTGCCGGTACAGAGCAAAAAAGTAAAACTTTCTTGCCGGAAACAAAGCAATCTCTGTGAGCTAACAGGCAATAACTCCATCGGGGCTATGAACGCGCACTGGCAGCGGGACTCTATCCAAGTTGCTTTTGAAGTATCAGCACGCTGGGCATCTCGACACTGTGAAACGTTGATGCCTCAACTTTTTCTAAGCTGGAATGAACTCCACTTGCACACACTAGTTAATACGATTTGCATGTGATTCGATTTAACCCTTGACATTATCTCGTTTTGAAAGGCCTTTTCTCCCTTTTTCGCCCGAATTGTGGTGGTTAACCAGAGATTCTGGGTTCGATCCGGACTTGCGTCCCCAAAATGACAGGGAGCATTTCTCAAGCAGAGTCGCCATTTGTTGTGCGTTGCACACGCTCCCTGTCGCCGACAGGGTCCCCCTTCCTTTTTTATGCCTTTCTGTCTTCGCCCTGTTGAGTTTCGCGCAGAGTGTCTCGCGTCCTTTCGAGCAAGCCCGCGACTGGTCCGTGAAGTGATGATGTTGAACGAAGAAGCCGGTGATTACATTAGGCTAGCCGAGCCCTCGGGCATGAATTCCAAAAGATTGTTCAAACTTGTGAAATCGCCTTGAATGGGCGTGCGATGATGGAGACTGGCAAATTCCGCCAAGTAAAGAACAGCGCATCCGAAGGTCGCATGAGGACCCGAAGTTGCCGATTTTCGCATAAGAACGATGAGAGATTATATGATGTTTGTTTTTACAGAGTTTACGAGATTTCAATGAATGACGATTTTTGCCAGCTGAAAGGCAAAGGAAGAGCGAAATTTTCTCAAAATGGCCAAAAGGGCCGAAATTGACAAAAGGTCCGAAAAGTGAAGAAGTTGGCCAAAAGTGCCGAAAGGGCCGAATTTCGAACCCCTTAAGAGAAATGTCCAAAAAGTTAAAAAATTGCCAAAATGGCCAAAAGGAGCGAATTTTGGACTTTCAGGCCGAAACGAGAAAAGTTTGAAAGTTGGCAAAAGTGCCTTAAGGTCCGAAAATGCTAAAAAGTTGACAAAAGTGACTTAAGGTCCGAAAATGCTAAAAGTTGGCAAAAGTGCCTTAAGGTCCGAAAATGCTAAAAGTTGGCAAAAGTGCCTTAAGGTCAAAAAATGCTAAAAGTTGGCAAAAGTGCCTTAAGGTCCGAAAATGCTAAAAAGTTGACAAAAGTGCCTCATGGTCTGAAAAGTTTAAAGTTGACAAAAAGACCAGATGGTCCGAAAAGTTAAAAGGTTGCCAAAACGTTCTTAAGGTCCGAAATTTGCAAAAAAGGATAAAAGTGCCGAAGTTCGCACTTGGGGTGAAAACAAAGTTCAAGTTTTTAAAGGGCCTCCATATTCCCGAAAATCATGAGTTGGAGGAAGTGCGCAAGGAAAGCAAAGGTGGAAATTGGCGAAGTCACTAAATGATGCAAAACTGGAAAATGACCATAAAGTTCGCATTGCTCGCAAACTCCTCATAAGGTCCGAAATTCGTCATCTAGGGCAAAGTCGCAACGCGTAAGGCAAATATAAGGAATTCGAAATTGGCAAAATCCCCCATTCCTCCGAAGATCTCAGCGCAGAGAGTGCAGTAGGGGATAAAATGCGAAAGCATCCGAAGTTTGCGATTTGGGGGATGAAGATGTGAAGTTTAAAAGTCTACAAAAACCCTCATACCGCCGAAGTTCGCGATTTGAAGGATGAAACTGCGAAGTGTCTGAAGTTTTAAAGTTCCCTCATTCCGCCGAAGTTAGGGTAAAATCACGTGAGAGAGGATCGCGTAAGGTTTGAAAGGTGGAGCCAGAAAGCACAATTTCCCAAGGTAAAAACGTTGACATAAACCCTTTCAACCATTCAAGTTCAATTACCATTTCATCCAAGGTGAAGAATCGCTAAGTCTAAAACTCAAAATTACAAATTCTTTTCAAACCGCAGCCGCAAAAATTTCAATTAGAAAGTTAACCGTTGGAATTCAAAATTGTAGACCCTCCCATTCAAAATTTGCAGAACTATCCATCTGTTCTTGCACGGCAAATCGCGCAGTTTCTCGCCGTCCATTTTCACCAGGTAAGTACGCTTCGTCTCTCTCGATCATCTGAAACATTTACAAATTGGATGGATGTCTGTGCGAAAAATTGATTAAAATGCTTAAATCTTCAAAATTCGTATCTTTTTTCCGCTTGTAAGGCGTCGTGCAAAGCAGTTGAAATCAGAATTTACCCCTAAGATTTAACCAGAAATTGCATTTTCAAACTTAGGAAGATTTCTCAAGCTTTTTCCATTTTTTAAAATTGATCCTGAAAATGCTTAAATATAAACCTGCAGCCGAAAGCTTTATGAATATTTATGTTTAGATCAATCAAGCTAGTAGCTAACAAAATCATGTTGGTCCCAATTCAATTTTTGAATTAATCCTTAAATGCTGGCATATTCTTTATCTAACCCGCTTTGCTTCTTTTTATCGCCTCGTAATCCGCATCCGGCTGTGCAGGATAAATGCCTAAATCAGCGGTAGAATCATCAAAGACGCCTGCTGCAGCCGAGACATCGCGAGCATCCAAATCAGATATCCCTCGCCGAGTCGAAAGGATGAAGTACCAGTATCAAAGAGGGGGATTGAGGGAGTCCAAAGTTCAGAGCGTTTGGGGTAATGTCGGTGATACTGACCTAGGCCATATCGATATCCAAGATTTCAGAAGCCGAGTCTTCTCCCCTAATGCCTACGGTAGGCCTAAGCAGATGATGGAAAGTGGCATCGCCCAAGCAACAGGATTTCCCCCAGCAGTGCAAAACTATGAGTTAGTGGTAGAAGCTGCCCAACATTACCAGCCACGTTCCAGATTGCAGCGGTTGTAGGCTGTCCCCGTATTGCAGTGGTTGTAGGTTGTGCAATTCCGGGTGGAAGTCTCGGGGTTGAAACCCCCGAGCCTCACGTCGTGTCGTCCAAGCTGGGCAGTACGGTGAGGTGGAGGTTTATCCCACCCCCCGCTGACTGTGACTATCAGTAGGTCCCCAATCCCGGAATAAACATCTACTCCGCCCCGCTAGTGCCAACAAACCAATCTAGTAGTGCGTACCGCGAGGAAGGCCTAGCACAGATGTAGGGTAAGTTTGATGTCGACTCTCACTGCCAGCGGCTCGATCGATGGTTTGTCTCTGTTCATTGGCCTGGAAATGACGGCTGGTGCTCTCAAGCTGTACAGGTGCTTCATCGAGGATGCCTTGGCTCACGACATGGAGATGAGGTCCTCCCATGTGATCTCACTGGTTCATAGCTCCAGTCAAAAGTGCTTGCCCTTAAAAAAAATAAACACAAAGAACACCAATTTTCATGTGGAAACCCAAAATGGGAGAAAAACCACAGTAGATGAATACTAATAGATTTCTTTTACAATGTTTGTAGAGGCACCAACCCCTAGATTGATTTGTGAGCTGTGAGCACAAACTCCCTTACTGATTTGTGAGCACCAACCCACAGGAAGTACCAACTCCCTTACTGATTTGAGAGCACCAACCCACAGGAAGCACCAACTCCCTTACTTCATAAGCACCAACTTACAAGAGGCACCAACCCCTTCAAATGAAGCACCAACTTCCTAAAAATGAGGCACCAACCTTAATACAAACTTCTGATTTAAAATCAGTCACCAAACTGGTTACAATTTTTACTTCCGAATGAGCAATAATACTGCCCTTAAACTGATATAGTAATCACAGCATGTTCCGGCACATATGCCTCATAAACTTTTCTAGATTCTTCCTAACATATATGTTCTGTCTTAACAAATTCTGCCTTCTATTTCATACAATTATTTTCCTTGATCTCTGCAAGACCTTATCTTCTATATCACCATAATTTCTCTTTCTAACATCTGCAGAGTCTATCTGAAAATAATTTCAGAATTACTACACATCACCCACCATACACTTTTCTTAATCTGAATGAATATCCTTTCTCTACACGAAGAGTTATATATTGTCACCTTACCCATACCTGAAAGGTTGTATCTAACAGTTATCGATTAAGTTTATGAATATGTTACCATTAATTATGCTTCACCAACCGATTAATAACTATCGACGTATTTAGTAAATGATCTTTTGATACGTATTAACACTGAATACATGGACTCCACATTAGTATTTTCTATGTATTAAAAATGATTACGTAGACTGTCTCATGTTTGTCTTATATGCGGCAGTCATGTTTGTCTTATATGTGGCAGCCACCTTTGGGAATCTCTGACTTCTTTAAATTTTTATTGTCTTATTACTAGCCTTGCCGTCATTGATTTGTGTAGTACTACAATACTTTAATGTCCCCTTTTTAGCTCGTTCTTGTCTTGATGCTTTAGTCTATTATTTTGACCCTCGTAGGCTAAAGCAGATGGTTAGAGGATCTTGGTGGGCAGTTGGTAGAGTGTTCTTTTCTCCAGAGCTCAGTTTGGTTCAGATTTGACCTTCGTTTGACTTGGTTTCTCATACTTACTATTTATAGTAAGCCAGGGGGTCATTGAGAGGGACCCTTACTACTTTTACTAAGGCAGTTGGATGTGCAGTGGATGCAGTGGTTGACTCCCTAGTTCAAACGGAATTGAGAAATAATGAGTATTCATGGAGTTATGCTAATTTTTTTATTAATAAAGTAATACTTTATTAATAATTAGTCACTAAAGGCATATCATAAAATAATGTTATAATTGCACATTAAGTGAATGGGTCAAGTCATCATTAAAAGGGGGCCATAATATTAATTGATTTGAACGCCTAGGCCAAGAAGATTAATATAAAATATTATTGTGCAAGCTCATGTTATAATAAACGCAAATTAAATGCTTTTTGGGATGTGATGTCCCCATCTAAACAATCAAAACATGATCATGCCCACTCTAAGATAGAATTTAATAATAAATAATAATACAATTAAAATATAAATATATATATATATATAACCAAATAAATTAATAGAATGAACTAAATAAAATCTTAATAATAATAATAAACAAGATTTAATATATAATTTATATTTATTAAATATTAATATTAATTTCATATTTATCAAATAATAATATAAATTTTACAATATTATATTATTGACAAAATAACGCAACGATAGGCTATCCACCCTTGTCATAATTAAGGAATAAAAGCTTTAAGAACATTTGAATTCAGCCAACATGGAATATTGTAAGTGGTAATTCCCGATCCGATCTTAATAGAAACAGTTACATTTATCAATGACAATGCTCATAGTGATCAACCTAGAAGCAGCAATCTGTGTATATACATTGAAATCGCCGTGATTATCAAATATTACATAAAGTCACCCAAGCAGTGATAAGTAACAGCCATTATGTTTCATAGAAGGGCATTGATTCAGAGTGAATAGATCCCAGCTTGACTTCATCAAATAATTATCGATCAGTTCAATCACCTTCAGCATATGTGCTATAATTGTCTAGAACGGCAACAACTAATGGTTTGTATATTCTTTAAAGAATAGCGATCAAACAAAGGCAAGGTGTCAAGTGATCGGATGAGAATAGAAAGCCTTCGAAGAGGATATCATCATAATGCTAATCCATTTATAAGCTTTCATGGTCATAGCAAACCGACATAATATTTTGATCACCACCAAGAGAAACATATGAGATTATGTAAAGACAACGGTTAAGTTAGTAAACCAAACAATGAATTAAAACATTGATTAGTTATACAATCAGCATGCTTAAAGAGGTGCGATTGTCAAAGGACATAGTCATCATGGGATATGATACTTCATTCGTGAAGAGATATGTCTCATATATAAGAATATATATTAAGGATAGAAGGAAGATCATCAATTAGGGGATATTCTTTTACATCCTTATTGAATGAAGGGGAGGGAAAATATATATATTCTGGCAGCATCGATCAGATTAAATCAGAACTGTTATTAAGTTACAGGCAGTAACATCCCTGTTCTGGGTGGTATGCATAGGAGATGTGTTTAATAAAGACTGCTTAATATATGTAGCCCAATAATGTTTGAATGCAGAATTTAATAATAATAATAATAATAACATAGACTACAATACATATAATAGTAATACTAATATAAAAGCATTCATACTTAATTCCACATACTGTGACAGACCAGATCTGACTCATGTCAGATTTGTCTGCCATTACAACTACTAGAAAGACTAATGATTAGGGTTTTGGGAGATGGCAATATTAATAATTTATATTATAGGGAATATACTTTGCTATATATATATATATATATAAAAGAGTTGATCAGACAAATAATATTTTATAAGAATTACTCTGCAATAAAACATATAGTGTAATACTATCTAAAAATAAATAAATAAATATATACATATTTAAAGAAATAGTGATTTAAATGAACAAAATAATTCTGAGACTATAAACCAGATTGAATTATCAATTCAATATCAGGAAAAGATTATGTTATCACTGATTTTTATTCATGTTAAGATAGATTTGTTTCCTACTCAAGTTAGTTTTAAGTCAAAATGTATGGAAATAGATTAATTATGGGTTAAAACTTAAAACAGACATAAACCCAGTTGGGGACATTACATGGGAGAAATTTGACTTCATGAAAGATTTATAAGGCTGCCAAGAGGAAATCAATTTTATTATGATTGAGCATTTTACTTTGTCTTTTCACGGGAGCATTGGGATTTCTGAGAGACCAAGGGGTTCTGCAGATTTTCAATCTTTTCCAGACTTTGGAGAACGTTCACTCTTCATTGTCAGCATACTGAGGTTGTGAAATATCAACTAAAGATTGCTAATTCGATTGGCTTCCTCCAGAGGTCAACATTGTGCTGAATTGATGAGAATTCATAAGGGTTTATAATCAGTTTGGAGGAGTTTTATGACCAGATTGGATAGCAGGATAAGAGCAGCATTCTGCAAGGCATGGCAATCAATCACAAGCCGTACAGCTGTAAATTGTGCAGGCTGTACCAGATTATGGTAAAGGTGACATACCTCTTGGCTGGGTGTTCTTGTGTATAGGGGCGATTTTGACCTTGGAAGCTGGGAAAAATCCCAATAAAAATTCTGGAAGAATCTCTTGCATTTTAGAAGATAATCATAGCATTCTGGAGTGAAGACAGTCAGCCCATGGGGAGAATCGAATTATTTAATACAACTGCTATCTATCTCCAGGTTCATCATATTGCATTTGTTCTGCATTAGGTGTTATAGTTATTACTTTCAGTTGTAATAAGAATTATGAATGCATGTAACTCAGGAGTTTAAATGATAGCGTTGTTTACTCTCATAACAGCCTTCTTAGCATGTATGTCAAGTGTTTGTCATAATTTCTAGTTGCTGTAAGTGCATGTTGGATTAACTTGGATGCATGGAAAGTGTTTGAATATATGCCAGCTAGCTGTACAAGTTAATTTCAGTCACATATATGCATGTGAAAGGTCAAGAACAGTTAGCACATCATTTCTATTACATTAATAATCTATCTTGCATCATTACAAACATTCAAAAAACATCATTGCAGCAGACAAACTCATAGCAAGGTAAACCAAAGTCCTAATCAGCAAGATCAGACATTGTGTGCAAAGTGTTTGACAATATTCCTTGAACCTCTAATCAGAAAATTTGGATCAGATTTAGCAAGGGATATCTCAAATACATTAATACTTTTAATAATCATATGCGTTATAATCGCTGGCAATATTTATTTTTTGGTTTATTCACTTGCTGGGTCCCACGTTTTGTCTTATTCTCTGACCTTTTGTCTTTATCTGCCTCTTTAAAGAGACGCTGCCTTTTGTTAATGCAATCACTTTACTATATCCTACGTATGAGTTTATGATGTGCTTTGTAATATATACGATTTCTAATTGCCCAGATTACTATATCTTCAATGCGTACCATATGCGTACCATTTATTCTTAAGATTACTGTATATTCATAATATATCTGATCACTGTATCTTCAATATATCTGATTATTGTATCTTCATGATATATCTGATCACTGTAACTTCAATATATCTGATTACTGTATAATCAGACTGACTAAAAAAGAAGTATTCCTGATTTCCCTAGAGGACAGGAGATGGCTGGGGGACATCCACTGCCATCCACATGCCCTGGGGACTGTGATGAGGAAACAGACACAGGGATGGGTGGTGTGAACACTTCCTCATGTATCACTGGTATTTTTCATTCTTCATACCAACCACGATTTTTGTTTCGTACTTTCAAGTATTTCAACTAAGATTTTGCCAATTACTTCTGCTCATTTCACTACCTGCAAAATCGTCAATATGATAAAACTCTGTACATCTAGTGAGAATGAGGCTTATTGCATGATGCCATTTTGATTTATCTTGAGACAAGCTTTCTATCTCCTTTGTTGAGGGTCTAAGTATCGAGTAAAAAAGAATTTAAATCTAAATGTAAAATAAATATCAACTACTAATAAGTCTATGCTGAATATGGCCTCAAAAGGATGAAAAAAATGTAGTAACACTACCATGCAATTATGAACTCGATACAAATAGGTTCCAAATTTCTCAGTAACATGGAAGCATGCACTTCAAGAGCATCAGTACCAGTTCATAAACAGAAACAAAAATTAACTAAGCTTACTTGATTTCCATAATGAGAAAGAAGTTGAATGTTGATGATTTCCAGCTTGTAAACTGAACTTTCCATCTCATAGTCCTCGTCGTTTCCTGGCCCATTTGCCCAAACAGTACCATCTGTAAGTGATTCCATGATTTCTAGCTCAGAGTCACTGTCCTTGTCAACAATAGATTCTTCAAGTTCCTCATCATCACTCTTTTCATCAGATAAGAATTTGCGTACTTGGGCTTCCTCCTCCATTAAAGCAGGTCTTATACGTCCCATAATAGCAAGACCTTGTAATGGTCGATCCATCTTTTCTAAATCGTTGGTAGATACCACCTAAACATACAAACAATCATGAGATCATTTAGCATCTGCTTAAATAATTTGTTGAACATAAAAAGATTATCCATTTCATCATTAAAAATCCAGGAAAAAAAGAAAGTAATTTACCAGTTTTCCAAAACTAACCACAAAATGAAAAACTGCTGCAAGTAAAAGCATGCATTACTAATGCATAAAAGGGCCACAGGTGGTGTTTTCTAGTGGCAAGTTGAGGTTGACCAGCTCATATTACTACTAAGACCCAGGTTTAAAACCCATAAGTAGATGCCAATAATCCCAGGTGCAAGACCTTGGCAAGTTCAATTGCACAGTTACACCCCTCATCACATGGCAAATTAGCCAAAGGACAGCTGTAAGAAGCACTTCAAAAAAAGTAAAAATAAAACAGAAAAGGACTCCTTTCTCTTCACGGTATTCCTGCCAATCCAAATCTCAAACCAACCAAGTAAAAGCATGAACAATAAGCACAAAAAAGGCCACAAGTGTTTTCTAGTGGCAAGTTGAGGTTAAAAGACTTATATTACTACAAACCAGAGTTCTGTGACTCGCGGCGAGTCACGTGAGTCAACGGGCTGGGTGACTGTTGTGACGTTTTCACACATCGCCCCATTGCAAATGGGGACCCCTACTTTTTGCTTTTTAGGGTTTGTTTTCTAGGTCTTTTAGGGTTTTGTCCGTTGGCCTTTGCATTTTGAGTGTCACCAAGGGGATCACATGGATAGCAAGTCCGGCTTGAGTGATGTCTTGATCCTCAAATTTGGCTAAGTCTGGAATGTCCTGATCCTGAAATTTGACTAAGTCTGGAAACTGAAAAACCTCCAAAAACTAGATTTTGCAATATAACTCTTGGAGGTCTGAAACCACTCTCAAACATCCTGAAAGTATATATGGAATATAACTTAAAGTATAAGAAAGAAGAAAGATAGAGGGACGAGAGCACTTTTGACCTTCTAGGCAAAAATTTCATTATTTCACCGTTTTCAATCAAGTCAGGATGTTCTATCACGTTCATTTTGTCGTCCACCATGCCTTTGATGTTTCAATTTGACCAAACAAGGCCAGGAATGACCTAAATAAGCTTTTTCGCCCTGGACCCTTGGTGAGGGACAGGAGCGCTTCGCCTTTTGAAATCTCTATCAAGATAATTTTTATGGAATATAACATTTAAGTATAAGAAAGAAGAAAGATAGAGGGAAATGTCACTTATACTTAAATGTTATATTCTATAAAAATTATCCTGATAGAGAGTTCAAAAGGCGAAGCGCTCCTGTCCCTCACCAAGGGTCCAGGGCGAAAAAGCTTATTTAGGTCATTCCTGGCCTTGTTTGGTCAATTTGAAACATCAAAGGCATGGTGGACGGCAAAATGAACGTGATAGAACATCCTGACTTGATTGAAAACGGTGAAATAATGAAATTTTTGCCTAGAAGGTCAAAAGTGCTCACGTCCCTCACTGAAGGACCAGAGCACTTTTCTTTATATGCACAATTTTAGACCTCCTTTGGACATTAACTTCTATTCATAGCATGAAGTAAGATGAAATCTTCCCTAGCGAAGGAATTTCGAGGTGGAAAGTGAGACAATTTGGCTTAGAGGGCAAAAAGTGCTCCCGTCCCTCACTGAAGGACCAGAGCACTGAATTTCAAATTTGCACTATCTTTGCAAGGTTAAGGTGATTTTATGATTTGAAGAGGTTAAGGGAAGCATGTTTTGTCCATTGAATATAATTTAAGCAATCTACAAAGGAGTAAATCAACCCAAATGACAAAAAGTGCTCCCGTCCCTCACTGAAGGACCATGCCACTTTTTCAAGTTTCTCTTCTTTGTTTGATATTTTATGGAAAAACTTAACTTGGATGGGAAGGACGAATGATGTTTTATGCCTTGTACGCAATTGAAAGGTTTAAAGAACAAAGAAGTATGCCAAGATGTAAAAAGTGCTCCTGTCCCTCTCCAAGGGACCAGAGCGATTTTCCAAAAAGTGCTCCCGTCCCTCACTGAAGGACCAGAGCGCTTAACATGTTATCTTGCCTTTCTCACCAATTTTGGACAAATTGAGGCCAAGGCGCAAGTTTGAAAAAGTGTTTAAAATGCCTTGAAGTGGAATTGAGATGCAAGAGTTGCAAATTTTGACAACAACTGGCAATAGTGCTCCCGTCCCTCCCCAAGGGACCAGGGCGCAATTTCCAAGTACGAACATTTACCTTGCATTTTGAAATGATATTTTTATTACCAAGGCTCAAGATGGAGTGAAATGTGATATTCTATGCCTTGAGGGTAAATTGAAGATTAATGTGATCAAAAATTCATGCAATGGACTCAAAAGTGCTCCCGTCCCTTACTGAAGGATCAGAGCGCTTTTTATGAAAACAACTAATTCCCTCCGAGATTATGCTAAGGCAAAGTTGTATGAGATGGTAAGGATCTTCTAAAGCATGGTGAACAAAGGTTTGACTTCAAAAAATTGAGAATCCTAGCCTAAAAATGAAAAAGTGCTCCTGTCCCTCTCCAAGGGACCAGAGCGAAGTTAATGGCATTCATTATTTTTTACCTTATTTCAGCGTTAATATCCTCCAAATCGCATTAGATGCCAAATTGCTAACTTTGGAATATTTGAAAAAATTAATTAAATTGGCATTTAATAAATTAATTTTCAAGCCTCAAAAAATCGAATTTCTATTATAAAGGCATTTAAAATTAATTTTTGTGAAATTAAAAATTAAAAGTTGAGCGCACAAGGCATTATTTTGCCTTTATTTGACAAGTCGGCCTACTCCTTTTGAGGTTTTATTTATTATTTCACCTTTTATTTGCTAGGTCGGCCTCTTGGAGGAAAGAAGGTGAGCGCTCTATATAATAGGGGGGGCATTGTTTCAAGTTCAAATCATTCATTCATCCCTTCTAAGGTGCGAAATTGAGGAGCAATTTGAGGAGGACGAAATTCATCTTGAAGGCCATTGGAGAGGCGTATTTCTTGCTAGTTTGGAGGATAATTTCCAGATTTTTGAAGACATTTGAAGGCGAATTCCCAGATATGAAGACTAAAGGTGGTGGAGTTGATGCTTGTGACGACAAAGGAGGCACAATTTGTTCAAGAGAAGGCTTTGATCTACACTTTGCCTAGCGAAATCTATTTTTTTTTTACATCATTTCTTAGAGTTTAAACACTCAAAGGAGGAGGTATGAAGAATTACTTTTTTGAAGTTCTTATTCAAGACTTATTGTGATCCCATTGCAATTTTGTAAAATCTAAGTCTTGAAAATCCAATTCCATTCATTATTAATTTGAAAATGTGTAATTCTTGATTTATCATGGCTTTTTCAAATTAATATCTTAAGTTTTACCTTTGAAAGGTCTTAAATTTCATGCTTTGAGGTTTGATGCTCAAAAGACTAACTTTAATATTTTGTGTAGGCATCAAATGGAGATCCCGGAGTTGGAAAATCAAGCCAGATCAAGGAAGATCAAGCAAGGACAAGGGCGACCTCCTGTCTAGCATTGACAAGGACGACCTTCTTCGATCCAGCATCATTAGGATAAGGGCGACCTCTTCCAGTCCAGTATTCCAAGGCAAGGTACATCATCATCCTGCAAATCAAGGACAAAGGAAGTCAGAGCAAGGGTTCGTTGAAGAAGCAGATAGTTCCAGTTGAATTAATTAAAGCTAGCTTCTCAACAACATCAAATCGAATATCTGCCAAGTTACAAGTGTCAGACGAGGTGGCATCCTAGTCATCACTTCTGCAGTCGGAATGGATCCACCTCAGCATGTTCAGATTCAATGTACCTAACTCATGGGAGGTGGCACAAACTCCGATGTACCTACCCCAGCTATCCATTGGTGGAATTTTCTAGAGAGGACATGTGTCCAAGCAATACAATTTTATCATTGGTCAAGCATTAAATGTTATGTAATGGTTGTAACAAACCCTAATTAGGGTTTTCATTGTAAAATTTTGGCCATTGATCTCGAATTGATCTAAGCCATCGAATTGTATTGAGGGCACTATATAAGCCCTGGCATTTCATTTGTAAAGGCATATAGAAGCAGTTGGAAGCAGTTAGAAGAAAGATAGAGAGTAGTTAGAAGGTGATTAGAATAGCAATTAGAGTAGAGTAGAGAGAGAAGGCAAAGATTGTTGCCAAGAGGTTGTTGTAAAAGACTTATGAAACTTCATTGAAAAAATGGTGAAATTTATAGGTTGATTCTACAATTTGCATGGTCTCTATACTTCTCATGTTTGATTTTATGTTATTAGATGAGTGGAAGAAATGTGCTTGATTGATGGTGAAATTCGTATATCCATACTACTAGCAGTTTGTTGATTGCAGACTTGCCTTGCATAGTCAATTGGAATCATTTAGCTTAAGCTTAACTTCAATTGTCGCTTCTTCATTGATATGCATCAGCCTGATGGTGTCTATGCCTGCAGTGATGATTTGAACATCATAAAGCTTTCCTTCGAAGATCGCACTAGCCTTGTGGAGATGGTCCTGCGATGTCAAAACAAGACCTAGTTAGAATTTTATCAAAGATCATTCATTGCTCTTACATTCTTAGTGTTAGAATTAGATCCTTTCCTCGCCCTCGCTTTTTTTCCTTTTTTCAAATCAAAGGCAGTAAGAGCCTGTGTTCCAGCAATATTCAAAGCAAATCAGACGTTCAATCATCAAATGTAAGTCCCCTTGTAATTCCAGCAAATCACATCATACCACAGAGAGCTTATCCACACATAGAGATCCTACAACGAAGAACCTTGGAGTCACCCTGATTGATCCTTTTTCGCGATATCTTCAGCAATCAGAGGCTTTATTCAAGAGAGGATAAGGTACCTTTAGGTATTTTATTCTGTGTTTGATAGTGTACAAAATACATGTCAACAGTGACCCCTGCCGGGTCACGGTGACCCTGACCCGGGACGGGTGAGGGGGCGTGACTCGCCTAACTCGCCGAGTCCAAGGGTCGTAACCCGGTCAGCATCACTTAAAAAAGTGCAGTCAAAAAAAAAATAACATAACATTTTTTAATGATTTTTTTTGCCATTTCCCTTTCTTATAACCCTAAAAGGGATTGGCATTCACTTTTATGAGTGGAAAAGAGGAAAAAGGAGAGGAAGAGAAAAAAATAGGAAGCCATAGTTTTGCAACCAGCTGAGAGGAAGAGGTGAAAAGCTTGCACAAATCACATTGGGGCAGCACTACAGTTGCATTGAGAGCATCAAGGAGTCCATAGAAGCTCATTTCAAACACTTCTCAACAAATTTGAAAGAGGTAAGTGCTAATTTTTATTGATTATGTTGGTTTTTTTTCTATATTTATGGATTTTTCGTTTTGTTGTTATTTTTTTTTAAAGTTCAACTTTCCAAATCTATATTGCATACTTCAATCACAATGAGATAAATAAAACAATAGCATGACAAACCCTAGATTTTTTTTTTGAAAAAATTGTATACATTTATTTACAATTTTTTCTAGAAAAATCTAGGGTTTGCTGATTTTTCTCAATTCTTAATTTCTTTCTTTGAAATTTGAAAATTTTCAAGAAAAAACACAATGCACAAATTAGTCTTTGCTGATTTTTTTTAATTAGTTTAAATTTAAAACTTTGTAAAACACAATGCTCAAATGGTGATTTGTAAAATTGTCTTATTGCAACAGCCCTCACGTTTTGAAAACAATTTTTTTTCCTAATGGCTCATCCTAATCCTCCACAACCTAAAGCCTAGGAAACATGGTCAAAAGGATGAGGCATGGAAATACACTGAAGAATTCCTTGGTAGACAAAGAAATCAAACCAAGTGTATTTTTTGTAAAGAAATTAACCATGGGGGGATAAATAGATTGAAATATCATATTGCTGGCATACGTGGTCATGATACTGAGCCTTGTACCGAGGCACCTCCCGAAGCAGTCCATTTTTGTTACGTCCAATTAGAAAATTTTGAAATGCATAAGCAAACAAAAAAAAGACAAAGAGAGGAGTTATGTCATATTGGTTCCCCTCCACCCACATCCGCATCCGCATCCACAGCTATATCCATAGGTTGTGTTGGAGAGGGTTCTTCTATGCCTCCCTTTCGTCCTAGTGCTTCTGCTTGTGCTAGTACTTCTATTTCTGCTCCTACTAGTCACACTTTTGGCCTAGAGTGCGAAAATCCAAGATAGACAATTTTTTTGTACCACGCACTGCTCCTGGCGCACAGCGCTCACTTGAGAGCATGTCTTGGAACAAGGAGGTCCATGATGCAGGAAGAAAAAAAATTTGCAAGTTTTGGTACTTCTGCAACATTCCATTTATTGCAGCCAGGTAGTTTTTTATTTGATTGTTTTAAATTAAAATTTAAAATTTTATGGTTTGAAGTTGAAAATTAAAATTGAAATTGAACTTTTCTTATTTAATCTATTTCAATTTGTGACAAGTCTCCTTATTGGCAAGGCATGATTGATGCAGTAACCATTTGTGGGGCAGGGTTTGAAGCCCCTAGTGATACCGAGTTGAGTGGCCCTCTCTTGTTGGAAATGGTGGAAGATATGAAAGTTGACCTAGAGGAGCACCGCCAATCTTGGAGCCACAAGGGTTGCACCATCATGACAAATGGTTGGACTGATAGGAGGAATAGAACACTCCTAAATTTTCTTGTTTCCAGCGAAGGTGATTGATCATTTTACTTCTCTAAATGCATTGTGATTGAAATTGAATAATTTACATTCTAATTTATTGATAATTAATTTGTTTTATTTTCAGGATCCACCATGTTTTTGAAGTCCATCGATACTTCCTCACATGTCAAAAATGCGGCATACTTATGTGAGGCTATTGAGGAAGTTATACATGAGGTGGGGGAAGAAAATGTGGTGCAAGTGGTGACAGATAATGCAGCAAGTTATGTTGCTACAGGTAAACTTTAAAAGTTTTCTTTTAAGTTTTAACTTTTAACTTTTAAACTTTTAAGTTTTTAACTTTTAAATATTAATGGTAAAATTTCTTGATGCTTATCACATCTAATTCTTTAACTAATTTAAAATTGTTGCAGGAAAACTTTTGATGGCACATATTTTTTGCTCAAAATATATTTTTTCCCTCCTTGTGCCTAAAAATGAAATGAATGTGCTTTAGGGCATGAAAGATCATTTTAATTGTTTTTGTTTTGAGTCTTTATTCTTTTTTTATCTTTGTTTCCTTTTTTTACTCCAAACACGATCCAAGCTTACCCACGGGACTCATCGGATACCCAGGTCTCTTGAGCCCTTGAGACCCATTTCCTACTACCAACCTCCAGATTCGTCGAGTCTTGGTGAATCCAGTGAATCTTGTAACATTATTACATCATAATCGAGTTTAGGGAGTCCATCAAGATCTATCAAGTATCAACGCTATCTTAATATATGTTGACACTTTAATCACATGCAAGGAGATCATGTTCATTCGTGATGAGGAAATTAATAAATCTGCATGACCAAAAGGGCAAGGATACAAATCAAAAATTATACCCAATAATCTTCCCTTTATGATTAGGAATTTATTTTTGTCAAAGTTTCTTAAAAAAATCAAGATGACAGAATAGCACGAAATAATCAAAAGAAATGCATGAGTTCTTGATGCATTCACACAAGTTCATCTAATATGAACCCACAATTAAAAAGACACCCCCTACTAAAAACTACGACTAGATTGACTCAAAATCCAAACCAAGTTTGTACCAGACCTAGATCCAAAGCCTACAAGAGACAAAGCAATAACACGGAACTATATACATGTACAATGGTGTATTTCAATCTCGTCCAATTTATGAAAACTTTTCAATCCTTTATGACTATGTGAGGGAAGTTATGTCACAATTCCACAATCAATATAATTAGAGCCATACAAATTTGTATGATATTGCATCTCCTTTCGTCACTACCAGGTTGGTCATCCATGTGTCAATCATCTTCGAGCTCTCCGACTTCGGCCAGCCCTTGGCCGTGAAGCAACAAAAGAACTCCCCCTCATAGTCTTCCTTGATAAAAGATAGGAGCCGATCTACAACTCTGGCAATTTTGGAGTCATGTCCAACCTCAATATCCTTGATAATGTTTCCCACATCACTAAGGAATTTGGCCATTCCTTCTAACTGGGATGCACACTGTTGCATGGTGCCCAGCAGATCCTCCGGATTGGGCTTCCCCAATTGAAGCACAAATTCCTCTTCCTGAGGAGAGGATTCCTCCCCACCTGCCTGCTCGCCTGGTACCTGCAACACCCCCTCTTCAATTTGCTGAGGATCTCCTCATCCAAACTCCATTCTACTAGGTAGTGGTTCTAACCTATCACCGTCGACTCCGCCAGTACCACCAAGTGGAGATGGAAGCTCTGGTAAGTTCACCTGTACACCCAGTGTCTCTAAAAGCCATGAGTCGATGGTTTCTTCTTGGCGGTCAGTACCTTCGGTAGGGCTCAACTATGCTAATGTTGTACGTGGACAAGGAGTCACTTTAGGTGGCGGTGATGCCTCGACGTCCACCACATCAATTACCTGTTGCGGAATCTCCTCCGTTCCTCCGCGTTGGATCTCGTTCGTAGATGGGCTGCCTTGCCCGCCACCTAGTGGTGTGGGAATGGTAGCCTCTGTCATTGCTTCCTGAGTGCTTTCCCCTACGCCTTCTGCCAGTGGTGTTTCTCCAATTACCTCAACTTCATCTTCTCTACGCACCGCCACTGGGACCAAACGGAAAGTCTCTTCTTTGACACTCTCCCCCTCGAATGAGGACGCCTCCAGAGCCTCCTCCTCACTCGCCTCGCTCTCCATACTAGGGGACTGCGCTACATCCTGTCGCCTTTTCTTCCTCTGAGGCTCCCCGCCAACCACCATGGTGTGCAAGTGAGCCCAGTAGAAAATAGGTGGATGACAAGGCTTCACTCTGGGAAGTGGTTGCAAGTTGCCCCACTTATCTATCGGCATGCCTGTACATATGGCTTCCAAGAACATGGCAATGGCATGGTGAGACATGTAAAAGGCCTTGTGTTGTAACCCCAAGCATTCTCGAATTCACTCTGACAAGAAGGACGCCCAGTTATACACTATACCATTCCACAGTCCATTCATCAAGTACAACATCTAGACAACAATATCTAACCCTCTACTTGCCCCTGTCAGCTTACTCTTAATGATGTCCATAATGCAACACCATTCTGAATTAGCCAAAAATGTCCTTTTCACCACCCCGCAACTGCTTCCTGACTTCCAGATATTGTCCTGTTCTTCTTGCATTAAATCCCCTCGACACATTAGATGAACCAATAGTTGTTTCTACTCCAACAAAATCTTCTTCTTGGCCACTAGACTCCCCTAGTTGGGAATCCCAAACACCCGAGCAAACTCCATGGCGGAGAAGGAGATGGTAATGTGGCAGCCGTCGTATTTTACCATGGACCTGTGCGTGTGTCTATCATATCCTACCACCATCCCCTTCAACACGGGCTCAAAATCCTTAATGTTGAACACGAGCATGAGTAGAATTTTGTCAACTCCTGCTCTCTTTAGGTTCATCTTGATAACATTGGAATCGTCAGTTTCTTCCCACCAAGTCCTGCAATCCACTCAACTCAATCCTTCCCAGGCTAAGGAATGCACAGTGACTAGTTCATCCTTTTGTACTCGTGCGCGAACTTTCTTGCCTTTGTTGGTGCTGGGCATGGCCATGATTCCTGTCTGTATCGACTTTACGTTGCTCCCATCCTAAGGATTTCCAAAATTGATCTTCGGCATATTTATAAACAGTAGGATTTCTCTTCTATAGTTGTACAGTTGTCCCACCAATTGTACAATTCCCTAGGCAAAACCGTTACTGCAACCGTTTCCTAGATCAACATAATTCTGCCACATGTCTTCTACGTATTGGAACAAACTTCATCCTTGCCTGTGACCGTACCGTATATGTTCGGTCCGGTTGTACGGATTTTCTATTCTATGTGGTGATTCCAGCTGATCGTACGGTCTTCCGTCCAACCCCATATAGATTTTCCCTTGCCCAAACTCACTGTACCGTACGGACTTGTGCAGCGATATGATTTCTCCCACTCATACAAAGTCGTACAGATTTTCACCGACGTTAGTCTCAATGCTAGTGGTCCCTGCACGGACCCCTGAAATTTTCATACGGATTCTTGTGCTTGTTGTTTGGATTTCCTTTCCTATTAACCCCATACGGACTTCCTCCAATTCTGTATGGATTTCTGCAAATTTTCGTCGCACTTCCTCTCTCCTTTTACGGAATTTTGTACGAATTCCCCCTTTTGTACACGGCGTACGGACTGCTTCTGCAAATTTTGTACTATTATTGTACGGATTCCTTCCTTCCAAGTTCAGTCATGCAATGTGCTTCGTACAGCTGACTAGCTTCCCTGCGCAATGTAACCCATACGGATATTATCGACTCTTCCGCCAATTCGGTTTTCCGTACGGCTGTGTACGGGCTACTTGGTATGGCTCCGTACGGACTTCCTTCCCTGCGTCTCTCGCCTTTACTACTTCCAGTTCGTCTTCCTTCGTCACTATGTAATGTGCTTGCAGTGGCCAGTTGGGAACATTTATAAAATTTCTTTGCTTTTAGAGTTAGGGTATAATGCAATAATTTTTTATAAAATATTCTTTTTCTCACTACACATAATTTCTCTTTTCCTAACTTTATAATATTTCCCTTTTGTTTTAATTTTTAAATAACTCCTAACCCTTATTATTTTATTTTTTTTGCCTTATCTTTCCCACACTTAATAAAAAGAAAATATTCCTTCAATATCTTACTTTTACAAGTTTAAATTTTACTGTCCATACCTTCAAAGTCTGCTAGAATTTCCCCACCTTTGACTTCTCGTGCTTACTTTTTGGGGTCCATACTACCATTTTTAGATGTGCCACTTCTCTACCACAGACACATTATTTCCTCCTTGCGATGCGCAATTTAATCCTTCATGCTTGTCCTTTCACCTTCTTCCTTTTCGCCTAGAGTTTACTTCCATCTTCTTTTGCTTCTTCCTCGGTCTATCTGCATCGTTATCATCATTGTCTTCCACTCTCCGTTTTACCCCTGAGGGGTCCTCTTCAGCTCTCATTCTAATCTCAAAATCATGTAGCCAAGAGCATATGTACGGTAGCCTTCTATAGCATTCCTCCAGTCAACACGTACCTACATATTCCAGGTCAAAAAATTTGTCCAGTAGGGGTGTTGGTCCCACGCCCTTGTATCTTTCGTCTATGTACCTTCCAATGTACTATTGGTACCAGGTTACCTTTTCTCCATCAACCTTGGGTGGGCCTGCAGGATTGGGGATTACTCGATAGAGCGAGTTGGGCTCCGCCTCCCGCTCACCAGGATATATTGCTGCCACAAACCGATCTTTTGCCTTCAGTACCCTCTTCAGACATAGCCCAAGCATTGCGCCATATTCTTCCAAGTCTATTTCTTCCTTCGAGTTAAATGGCTCACCCTCCTTTCCATCTTGTTCCTCCTTCCTTCATGCCTCAGCTTCCTCGTCAATATCGTAGGCAACGTATCCCTCACAAGGTCCTTCATACGGAGTCCCCTTCTTCTAGGGTCCGCCAAGCCTTATCCACACTGCTGGGTCACCAAAGTAGATGTTATTGTTGTGCCTTGCACACACTCCACGTCGTCGACAAGGTCCCCCCCTTTTTAATCTTGTTACCTCGTTGACGTCCTGTGTGAAATTTTCTTACTGAGCAGAGGGAAGTCGCAACGGTGAAGATTTTGAGCGTTGGGAAGATGATTTGACCTAAGATTGAGCTAGCCTAAGTCCTAAAATCTAGAGGGTTCGCACATTGAAAAGAGAGGGCAAGATTCATCATCAGCTTTGAGAGAATAAGAAATTGAAATCAAAGTTCGCACATTTCAAGCGAATTGGCCGAATTTGCACTTAGCAATGGTGCGTCTAATAATAAAATTCACACTTTGTGAACAAAATGCCCGAGTTTTGAATGCGGAGGATTCAAACTCAAAACAACTCTCACCAAGCATATGAAAGGCGAATTTTAAAAGGTAGAGGCATATAAAAAAAGTTCGGCAAAATGAAATTCTATGCATTTGGTCATTTAAGCTAATAACGGAAAGAAACGGAGCAAATCGTGCAATTTCACCTAATCAACCGAAAATAACAAACTCACAAAGTCCAAATCGCGCAATTCAACCCAAATGGCCGAAAAGATAAAACATTTTGAAACCTTGCAAAATAACCAAGTAACCCGAAAATCGCTCATAAAGGCTCATTTAGGCCGAGAATTAAAACAAGAGGTTAAACTTTCAAATCCCCTCATTTAGCCGAAATAATGAACAAACTCTCAAATCGCACTTTCCACCACCCGTTAGGCCAAAAATGAAAGAAAAGGTTCAAATCGCACAAAATGAGCCCACTAGCCGAAAAGTTAAAGCGTCCAAGTTCACGTTTTCATCTCATTGCCCGAAGTTACAAGACAATGTCGTGCAAGGCAATGTTTTTTGGCCAAAAAAGACAGCTTTTAAAACTCTCAAAACGGCTTATTAGGCCAAAAAGGTGAAAAGATGAAAATAACAAAAGCTCTAAAATTCGCAAAAGTGTTAAAAAGCCAAAAAGGGGAAAGAGATGCCAAAACTTGCAAAACCGGCTAAGAAGCCGAAAATGAAAAAGAAAGTTCCCAAATCTTGCAAAATCGGCTTATAAACCGAAAAACTCAAAAGATATCCAAATCGCGCCAATCTCTTCATTCGCCGAAAACAACAAGTGTAAATTCACGCAAAACATATTTGAAAGCCGAAAAGAGAGAAAAACGTTTAAAATCTCGAAAGGTCTATGAAGCCTGAAAATGAACAAAGGCTCCAATCGCGTGATATATCTTCATAGACCGAAAATCATCCAAGGTTTCAAATTGTGCGAAGTCTTCATAGGCCGAAAAACTCAAAAGATATCAAATCGCGCAAGGGAAAAGGAACGTCCAAGTTCGCAAAATTTCCTTGGATGCCGAAAACGAACACCAAGTCCAAATCACGTGAATATAGCCTATTAGAGTCTTCAAAGGCAAAAGGAGGAGGAATTGTAATCGAGCAAAGGAAGCCCTAGGCCGAAAAGGAGATGAAGAAGTAAGTATTGCGCAAGCTTCAATAGATTCAATTCACGCAATCTTCCTCTTTTAGCCGAAATTTGAAGGCAAGGGAGGAAGGAGAAAGTCGCGCAAATAGTTGCTTCATAAGCCAAAAAGGGTAGAGAGGGATTAAACCACGAAAGGAAATCTTTTAAGCCAATAATCTCTCAAATCAACAAAAATACCCGAAATTCTATTTCAAAGGTGAAATCGAGTTGCAGGGGGTCGCATTTTTGGAAAGAGCGGAGTTTTACCTTCTAAGGGGCACCCAAGACAAGCTTCTCACTGCTAGGTACATCAGAATTTCTCCTTCAAATGATTAAATTTGTGCAAAGTGATCATGTTGCTTAACCTAAGGTTTAATATACAAGGTAAAATTCAAATTAATTTTGAGAACTAAATACCCAAGAGATAATCATCATTTGCTAAAATCGACCTTCCAGCCGAAATTCAGACTTAGACAACATTTAGGAGTTCTGGTCCGAAACTGCAAAGCGCATAGAATCATCTTTCAAAAATTGCAATCGCAAAATCATCATCAAAACATTCAAACGCTCAATCAAAGCTAAAAACTTGAACGATGAACCTGAACCACAGCAACCTTTTTAAAACATCAACAATCAAGAACATCTCAAAAATCCGCTTCGAAAGCAACTACCCGAAACCAACTAATCTTTAGTGTCCAATTCGTATTTAAAACGCAGAGTTTAAATTGTTTAAATTGCCTGTTTTAAACATGCTTTCGAGTTTCAAATTATCTCGTCAATCATCAATTTTTATGCTAACGTCGTCTTCTGGCACTACTGACCCACTTTTCTGCCTTTAACTTGTCTCGTAATCCGTGTCCGAGTGTGCAGGATAAATGCCTAATCAGGCTGCAGAATCTTCAAAGGCATCCGACGCACCAAGAACATCACAGACCTCCATAGCCGACATTCCCCGCAAGCTGGAAAATATGAAATATCAGTATCAGGGGGTGATCAAAGAGTCAAAGGTCCAGAGTGATTGGGATAATATTAGGGATACAAACCTTGGGCATATAGACATTCAAGACTTCAAAGAGAGTGTATGCTCCAAATGCATATGGCAAACCCAAGCGGATGCTAGAAAGTGGCATCGCGCAGGCTGCTGGTTTCCCACCGGCAACCCAAAATTATGAACTTGTGGTCGAGGCCGCAAAGTACTATCAATCGAAAACAAGAATGGTAGTGGTAAAGGGAATGGTAATGGCCGACTTCGCACCTAAGGCTATCGAGGAAGCATTTGACACCCCGCTGCCTAAACGCGCCACCACAGTGACCATTGATAAGGCCCAGCTCGTTGTTGACAAAGATCCTAATAAGTGCAAGATATTAGTAAACGAAGAATGGTTTAAAGTAAGAAGAGCCCCGAGCACTGGGATTGTCAAAAAGACCTACAAAAGCAAGTTCAATGATGAGTATGGGGACATGGTCACGCTG
Source organism: Cryptomeria japonica (assembly GCF_030272615.1). Classification (NCBI taxonomy): domain Eukaryota; kingdom Viridiplantae; phylum Streptophyta; class Pinopsida; order Cupressales; family Cupressaceae; genus Cryptomeria; species Cryptomeria japonica. The sequence goes on from NC_081413.1 coordinate 735,733,608, forward strand.
CTTAACTGAGTTATGGGGCTCCCCTAGTCTAACCTGTATGAGGATTGGATGTTCTATTTCACCGAGCAGGTCTTCAATGGAAAGGCTAAGTTCGACTGGGCTCAGATCATTAGCGATAACATTCACATGCAGCTAGGGGAGCTCGAGGAGAAGAAATACTTCACCATGACCTCCTACTTAGTCTATATGTTTGCTAGGCATCAGCATCTACCACGGTTGATACGAAAAGGTGGAATTGGGAACGGGCCAAATCAGGTGAAAGTGTACGACTGCTACCCCCAGCTACATTATTAAAACATAGCTCAAAGAGAGAAAAACAACATTGCTTATGCAATTGGTCAGTATGAGCACGTGAATGATGCATTTGCAATGCACATGGTTAGGATGATGCAAGGGGGATTACACATAAGGCTGTCAAAACAGGCTATTGCACTGGTATGGAAGTACGGAGCATGGTTCATCCAGTTCCCTCGCTTTTCCTACATCAAAATTTCAGGCTTTCAGGGAACACCATTCCGACTTCCCTGATATCCATCAGACAGAATGATCCTTTTGGAAGTTGCAAGACAAGCGCACCCAGCAGGACATATGCTCAGAGAGAAGAGGTAGTCAGGGTTCACATTCCCAATGGTCATAGGGAAGAATGATGTGTATCTCAAAAACTCTGTGCAAGCTGAGGAACCCTTTGATGAATTAGCAACATATTGCTTGCAAGAGCATCTCCCCAGGAGATACTTCAACCCCCCTAGGCTAGGAAATAAGGCCTATGGCAAGCACTTCAGGAGTAAGGCATCCATAGAGGACTACTGGGCTAACTGCCTAGATGACTTTGAGGTCCGTCGGCGGGAATACTCAAGGTTAAATGTTCAACAAATGAGAGATTTCGAGTACCGCCAGGTCCCTGATCAAGTAGTTGATTATAGAGATTGCCTACAGACCCAAGATTATGAGGTAGTCAAAGACCTCCCACTAGCCATTAACTGGGCCCAGGACTCGATCACAGACTTGGATTTCATCATGGAAGGTCCTAGGAGATATACAAACAATTGGCTATCCCAACAGATAGAAAGGCTAACTCATGAAGGGACTCAGTTCACCTACAATATGATGGGCAATCTTGATTCCCATTCTTCAGAGGATGAAGGAGCGTCAAGTGCGCCAAGGGAAGAAGAGGTTGAAAAACCTAAGAAGAAACGAAAGAAGGCAAAGGCTGGCAGGGGAACCCGGACATCAAAGGGAACAAAAAGGGAAAAGATACCAATTAGGAGGCCAGAAGTCACTACCTCGTCCAAGGATCCTAGTTTGGATGATGATGTAGTCGAGCTTGATCATCTACGTACCCCACCTTTACAAAATGACCCAATTGCACCAGAGGCGAATGATTCGCAGACGCAAAGTGAGCAAGAAACAAAGACACGAATCATTAGTTTGGAGAGACCTGAAAGGAAAAGATACCAATTAGGAGGCCAGAAGTCACTACCTCGTCCAAGGATCCCAGTTTGGAAGATGATGTAGTCGAGCTTGATCATCTACCTACCCCACCTTTACAGAATGACCCAACTGCACCAGAGGTGAATGATTTGCAAACGCAAAGTGAGCAAGAAACAAAGACACGGATCATTAGTTTGGAGAGACCTGAAAATCGGGTCAAAGATGGAGAAATTGTGCCAAATAAGGAGACTGGCAGACAAGAGCTCACGCAGGGGAGCAAACATGAGGTGCAGCAGAAGGAAGGTGACAATAGAGATAACACCACAATTGAGGGAGAAAAGGAAGAAGATAGAACCTAAGAACCTAGTAAGACTGAAGAGTAACCGCTATTAGAAGCTACACATCAGTTGCTCAGTGAGGTGGGAGAAATCTCAACTGTGAGTAAAGGACCAGATACAACGCCTAACCCGCCTTCTACATCCGATCAGCCACGGATAGGCAGCAAGTCGGCTGAGACATCTAGAGGACAAGATGGGGAGTTGGTGGTTACATCAGGACAAACCATCCCTCACGATTGGTTGATAGCCCAGACACAACGGAAAGCAGCTATCAAGCCGCCAATTAACCTAGAGGACATATTCTCTCGGATAGGAGAATCACGAGCCAAAGGAAAGAAGAAGCCAAGAACCTACTCCAGGATCACCAATGACGAACAGAGGAATCAGACAATTCATATTGCTGCTCCGCCCAAGGACAAACTAGTAGAACAAGTCGCATTGGCTGATCATAGCATCACCTCTATCCCGCTAGGGAAGGTGACCAAGGAACAGGAGAGAGAAGAGTTCAAGGACTCTGTTCAGAACATGCTAAGGCAACTGGATGAGATGACTGTTGAACGGGATATGTATCGAGCTCGTATCCAGCAGGCCGAGGGATACATAGATCACTTGCTAAGGCCATTACAGGATTTTGTTGAGTCCCACATTCCCCCATTGGCATTGGCACGGAAAACTACAGCTGAGTTCGAAGGAGTGCGTGATACCGCCAAAGCTATTAGAGAATGGATCCGGAGCATTAAGACAAGAGGGGAGAGAATCATCAAAGATGTGTGCGACGTAGCAATCAATATATAGTTAACCCGCGTAAAGATGGCAGAGGCAGAGAAAGAGTACTTCAAAATCCAGGAGACAGTTGACATAGCTCTACCCCTTATGAGGGCTCTCTTTTGGACTCATGCTTGGATACCCACACTACAAACAATCCTAGATCTCCATAATATCAGCACCTTTAAGGAATGGTATTGGATTGTCATCATGAAGAATGACATGGCGGACACCATCAGAAAGATTCAGGAGGATTGCAGGGAAGCCTTGTCTAGCATTGAGAATATTAGTGAAAATATCCTTAGGGCATTGGTCATTGGCTAGAAAGATGACATGGGAGGTGACGATATAGTATCATGATGGACTAACAGGTTGAGTACGCCTTGTCTAGCATTGAGAATATTAGTGAAAATATCCTCAGGGCATTGGTCATTGGCTAGAAAGATGACATGGGAGGTGACGATATAGTATCATGATGGATTAACACGTTGAGTACCGATAAAACTACATACTCCACGGAGGACATAGGATTTGCCAGCAAGCTGCACGCAGATATACTGCGAGGCTCGTCAATCGGACTGGCGTGAATGGCGAAGGGTAGTAGACATCCATTGAGAGGGCATTCAGTTTAAAGTGTGTAATCCTCTCGTTTCTCCTAGTAAGGAATTGTTCCCATTGTGCATAAGGTTTCAGGAATATGTTCAGGCAGAGCAGGCAGCAAACAGGGACATTTGGAAAGATTACTTGCAAGGGGAAGTTGAATTTTTGGTAAAAGAGTCTACCTTAGGAAAAGAGAAAGTGCTTTCCTAGAGTTAGTTATTTCTTTCCAACTACCCAAGTTCATTGCAGATTTTGAGCTCTGTGCAAGTGCACTTTTTGGGGAGCAACTTTATGTTGGGTAGTTATTAGTTAGTTGGTAGTTGGTAAGGAAATATTTGTTCCTTATTAATAGGTATGGGCAGCCATGCCTTAGAGGATGAATCTAGGCCACTTGTAAGATTAAATCTGGGCCATTCATCCAATTTTGAAAATCTATATAAGGGACTATTTTCCCTCTTTTTGTAAGAAGTTCTAAGATTGTTGCTGAAACATCGGCGAATTTTATGCAGATTTAATGGAAGTTAAAGTTGTCTTAATTTTATGCGAGTGCATGATCTCCTTCTTCACTATTTAATTTTCATGTCATGTATTTTGTTTTTAGATAGTATTTTTAGGTTAGTATTTGATAGAAACCTTGGAGTTCATACCATTAAGGATTGACTAATTGTCACTCCCCCTGCATGGTTAGTTTGAACCCACTTATATGTTTAGTTCAGTTCTTGAATATCAAATGGATGGATGTAAAAGTTCTACATTTATGTTTTAATAGCATGAAAATCTAACTCTCCTTGAAGATTGCATTAGGTTTTACATAATTGTGCTTTATTAGCTGGTAAAGTTGAATCTGGTTTTTTGAAGGTTTCAATCTATTTATCTGAATATATTGTCTTAGATAAATTAATTAGATGCTTTATCTCTCTTTTCCTCTCTCTTTTCCCCTCTTTTTTCCCAATTAATTAGATGCTTTATCTCTCTTTTCCTCTCTCTTTTCCCCTCTTTTTTCCCTTTTTTATCAAAAAATTGAAGTCCAAAACAGCATCATGTTAAAGAGAAATTCGATGAAGTCAAGATTGTAGAGTCTTAGGGAACCCATACAACCAAACTGATTTTATCTAACCACGTAAGTCCCCTTGGTGTTTCCAACAAAACACATCAAACAACTGAGTTATCCTGCAATCATGAACTGACAGTTGGAACCTTGAGGTCATCCCCGTTGATCAATTAAAAACAGCATTAGGGATCCCTTATTTCAAGAGAGGATAGGATACTCAGCGAGAATATTCTATTCTGCCTTGGCTGGATAGAGTTGTAGTAATACTATTTTAGCCACATCAACAGTTAGTATGGTGTTTGTGGATCTGAGGCACTGCAATGCCTTCAACCTTCTTCGGCACCAATCTTCTTCTATGAAGGTGATTGGTTTGGCCCAATCCTCATCCAATCTATAAGGTTCTGCAACTACCACCAGATCTTCTTCTACTTCCTTGCCCCTGCCGATGGTCTAGTCTCCCTTAGTTGCATAACGCAACATGTTGATTGCTATTACTGGTTTATCACGTTCTCGGTAGATCTTCAATTTAGAGTCATTTACAGGATCACGTATAGGGATGTCATCCAAGGTAGAAAGTTTTACTGCTCCGTTCTTCCCAACCTCCATGATTTTATAGGGTCCTAACCAACGAACTTTGAACTTACCAGGTCAAAGTTCGTTGTGACCATTATACTTCAGAACCAACTGACTAGGACAGAAGTTCATCCACCGAAGATGTTTGTCATGCCAATACTTCCATCGACATTGGGCCACCTCCGTCGCCCACTGTGCCATCATTCAACGTTCATCCAACCGTGTAAGGTTCATAAGACGGGCATTCATACTGCAATTCATAGGCTTGGTACAGTGTATTCTGTCGGTACCACGACCTCTTGGTCGTACATAAGCTGAAACGGTGTGTGTCCGTCGTTACCATGTATGTAGTATGGTAAGCCCAGAGTACTGTCGGAAGATGTTCTTCCCAATCCTCCTGTTCAACTCCATATACTTGTAAATGATAGATACTAGTACTTTGTTCGTCGCTTCCACTTGACCATTTGCCCGAGGATAGTACGGACTTGACAAATTGTGGAAAATTTTTAATTCCACTATCATCGTACGGATGACTTGATTAACAAAGTGAACCCCCCGATCACTTGTGATCTGGATGGATCCCGAACCTATTTACAATTTGTTCATACAAGAACCTTGTCGTACTTACAGCGGTATTGTCTGGGAGGGCTCTGGCTTCCGCCCACTTCATTAGGTACTTCGTGGCTACAACGATGTACCGAAGACTGTGCATGTTGCTCACTTTCAAGTCCCACAAAATCCAAACCCCATCTTTCAAATAGTTCTTGCGGCTGAGAAGGAAATAGAGGCATGAAATCTCGTTTAAGTGGTTTCCCTGTACATTGGCATGTATCACATCCAACAACCCACTCACGCACATCGGTGTGCAAGGTTGGCCACCATAGTCCTGCCAATAGTACTTTCTATGCGGTGGCATCAAGTCCCATGTGGCCTCCAACAAGCCCGTCATGAGCTTCTTTCAATACACTAGGAATTTCCTCCTGCATCACAAATCTCCTTAGGATCTGGTCAAGTCTCATCTTGTACAGTAGGCCATTAATCAGCTAGAATGTTTTGCTCTTTAGTGCCAACTTATGTCATTCTCCTAGTGGCATGTCTCGTGGAAATGTTGAAGTGGACAAGTACTCATCAATGTTCTCGTACCAGGGAGTAGCGCTGCTATTAGGAACAGGTGGACATCTAGAAAGTCCCCATTCACCCCTTCCAAGGGTTCACCGGACTTGATCCTTGACAACTGGTCAACAATGACATGGCTCTTCCCTTTTTGTACTATGATAGTTAAAGTGAACTCTTGGAGGAATAACAGCCATTGGCTTACCCGGCCCTTAATTATTGGCTTATTCACCAAGTACATTAAGGCCTGGTGATCCACATAAAAGGTGAACGGTGTTGCGAGAAGGTAATGGCCGAACTTTTGTACGAAGTACACCATTCCAAGTGCCTCCCTCTCCGTCGTGTTGTAGTTTCGTCCAGCTTTGAAGAGCAATCGGCTCGCAAAAAAGATGGGATGATCCAACCCCTGTACGCCTACCTATGCTAGAGTGGCACCGATGGCATAGTTCGAGGCTTCCACGTGAACATGGAACTCTTTGTCCCAGTTAGGGTATGCTAGGATTGGTGCACTCACCAGTCGGGATTTTAGCTCCTTGAACGCTTCTTGTTTCGTTCCCCACTTGAACGGTTCACCTTTCCTTGTCAGCTTGTCCAGAGAGCAGGAGACATATGCAAAACTTTTGATAAACCTTCTATTATAGCTGACATGTCCAAGAAAGGATTTTACTCCCATGACATCTACTAGACTTTCCATATTCACGATGACCCCTACCTTGTCGGGATCCGTTTTCAATCCTTCTTTGCACACAATGTGAACCAATAGCTTACCCAGTGGTACCATGAATCGGCACTTCTTGGGATTGAGGGCTAGTCAGGCCCACCAACACCTCTCCATGCATTCTCTGAGTGCCTTTAGGTGGGTTTCCCGATCATTGTAGATCGACCAATCATCGAGGAATGCTTTGAAGCTTCCCACAAACATCCTATCAACACTGTGCAATATGATTCACTGGAAGCTGGCGGGAGCATTACATAGGCCAAAGGGCATCTGATTCTGTGCATATACTTCATCCTCCACTATGAATGTTGTTTTCAACTTATCTTCCTCTGCAATGCTGATCTGGTTATATCCAGAAAATCCATCTAGAAACAAGTATATCTCATGGCCCGTCACCTCCAAAATGTTGTCCATGAACCGGATCAGGAAGGGATCTTTGATAGTTAATGCATTTAGGCATCGAAAGTCCACACATATTCTGATCTAATTTGCTTCCTTCTTTAGAGAGATGGCGATCGATGAGACCCAGTCGCTAGTTTCCACCTTAAAGATAATGTTGGCTTCCAACATTTTCTCAATCTCTTCATTTACCTTCATGGCATAAATCTTGTTCATTCTGTACGACCTTCTCCGTACGTGCTAGGCACCGGGTATAAGGGGTATTCGATGTATGCACAATTCTAGGGGTATTCCTTTCAAGTCCTTGTACGTCCATGCAAAGACATCTTTGTATTCTAAGAATATTCTGAAGGTTGTTGCTTTCAGTACGGGGTTCCAGTCATCCCCTACAAGTATCACCTTCGGATCGTCATCATTTCCCAGGTTGACTTTATTCACATTGGATTCCTCGTACTTTATGGCCTTGCCTCGTTCAAACCAGTGTGCAAGTGTATCATCCAACCAGGTTACGCCTTCATGGTACTCCCCGTACTCTAGGGGAAAGGTTGTGCTTTCCGTACCTTCACCTGACTCCATCTCACAGATCTGTAGCATGTGACAATTGGGGTGGAACACTTCATAGTCTTCCATCTACCAATGGAAGAGACCATTGAGATAGCTAGTTTCATCCTCCGAGCATCCCTCCAACTCTAATACCCATTCGTCATTGGGTTCCATCTTTTCCCTTCCATCTTGTGAACCCCATTCCCAATTATGCGAGTCATTCGAGTCAGAATTAGATGATGCCAGTTCTTCACTTACGGCCTGATTTCGCAGGTCAATCACATACTTGTGGCTTTCACTCTCAATGGACAGTGTATTTCGCTTCCAGTTATGATTTGCCTTGGCCGTGATCAGCCAACCTCTCCCGAGGAAAGCACCGTAGGCCTTTTTCTCCACTGGGATGACGACGAAGTCGAGGAAAAAGTGTCAAGTGCTAACAACAACCTTTTGTGCCATGAGTGTTCCCAAGGCTTGATACCGTGCTGGTCAGCAACAACAAGGTTGAATGTTGGCGGCCAGAGGGTTGGTTTGTCGAGATCCCTCCATGTCTCTTCTGGTAATACGTTCACTCTGAAGCCGCCGTCAACAATGGTATTCGTTAGTTTTCGCCCCATGATCTCCATTTCTACTACCATTAGCTTCCGGCCAATACTTACAGCAAGTAGCATGGGATCCTCAACAGACGTGCCAGGTAGTTCTTCTGCCAGCGTGGGGTCCCTAGCAAACGTGCCAGGTGATTTCGTCGACGGCTAGTTACATTCCGCGCCCATATTATTACCGACTACATTTGTGAAAGCCATCGTCAATTGCAGCATTGTCTGGAGAAGGTCAGATACCCTTACTAGTACGATGGCTTGCAACATTTGTTTGATTACAGTTTTTTCAGACTTTGATCGAAGCAGGGTAGTGTTGTGACCATTTCACACATCGCCCCATTTAAAATGGGGACCCCCTCTTTTTGCTCGTTTTTCGCTCGCCTTTCGCTTCGTTTTTTAGGGTTTTGGTAGTTTGTCAGTTGTCTGGATTAGGGTCAAGCCTTAGGGTTTTAGTTTCCGTCTTTTCAGGCCAGAGTCTAGTCAGTCTTGAGAGTTTTTAAGCTTCCTTTTGTAGGATGCAATTTTGAATGAAATGAATTCGCCAGAATGGTCTATTTTCAATTAGAATTTTGAGTACAGAGTCTTAATTTGTCTAAATGTTGATGATGAAAATGTGAATTTTATTCAATTAAGTAATTTTGACCAAATTTTGAGTTTTTGATATTTGATCCCGAGCATTGGAAAGGTCTTGTTTTTGCCTTGTGAAGTGATTAAAATCCTAAAATCATGATATTTTGGCCTGTAGGAGCAAAATCGCTCCTGTCCCTCAGTGAAGGACCGGAGCTCGTTTTCAAAAATCTTACTGTCTTTGCAGGATCAAGATGATTTTTCGAGTGGAAGTGATAGACAAAGGCGTGATCTTTCCGTTGAATATAAATTGAAGAATTTCACGAACACGGAAATGCCCCAGGAGTCAAAATCGCTCCTGTCCCTCAGTGAAGGACCGGAGCTTAAAATCAGACATTGCTTTGTCCTTGCAGGATTTTAACAACTTGATGATTTGAAGAAGTCCAAAGAGATGCATTTTATCAATTGAATATAATTTGAAAGCACAAACATGAAGAAAAGTGGACCAAACATGCAAAATCGCTCCTGTCCCTCAGTCAGGGACCAGGGCGAAATCCATTGTAGCTCCCGTCCCTCTCCCAGGGACCAGAGCGAAATTTCTTATAAGGCAAAATTCAGGCAAAGATCAAGCAAGTTTTATGTTCGAAGGCAAGAAAGGAGGTGAATTGAACTCATTGAAGACAAATTGAAGATTACCAAACATCTACAAGGGACCCAAATGCCCAAGTTCGCTCCTGTCCCTCAATCAGGGACCAGAGCGATTTTTGCCTTAGACAAATTTCTTGCCAAGTTTGAATGATTTCCAAGCCAAAGATGAATGAAAGGAGGTATAACAAGATCATTGAAGATAATTCTTGAAGATAGTAAAGTGAGATGAAGCCTACAAGAGCAAGTTCGCTCCTGTCCCTCAGTCAGGGACCAGGGCGAAATTATGATTATTTTGCTTTCTACCTAAGTTCAAGACACTCCAGGACGAAGTACAAGGTGGCGAGGACGTTTTAAGGCATCTCAATGAAGAACGAAGTATCAAAGGTCGCCAACATTGAAAGATTTGCACCAAATACCCTAGTTCGCTCCTGTCCCTCAGGCAGGGACCAGAGCGAAATTTTCATAAGGACTTAGATTTTGAAGGATTAACAAGTATCAGGTGTCCAAGGGGATAAAAAGGACTTCATTTTACACGATGAAAGATATGGCAAGTTGATGAAAGCAAGCATGAGCTCAAAACCTTAAAGTTCGCTCCTGTCCCTCAGGCAGGGACCAGAGCGATATTTATCATATTGGCCAAATCCTTCAAAAATCACGTTAAGTCAAGATCATGCGAGGTGGTAAAGGGTCTAAGGTATCTTAAGAAGATGATATGCAAAGGTTCCAAACGTCAAAAGACTATCAATTGAGCCAAGGAAGCTATATCGCTCCTGTCCTTCAGACAAGGACCAGGGCGATTCTCATTAAAACACTCATGTTCCTTCAAAATCATGACAATGCAAAGGTACAAAGGATCGAGGACGCCATTTGGAAGGTGATGATCGAAGAACAAAGGTTGAAAGATGGCAAATTTTGGCTAGAGCTTCAAGATCGCTCCTGTCCCTCTCCAAGGGATCAAGGCGATAATCCTCCAAACATCTAAATGCCTTGATAAAACAAGTGAAACAAGCGTGGAATGGAGAAACAATGTCATTGCTTGCCATATAAAAAGTATTGGTGATTAGAGAAGCGAGATCAAGGAGAGAAACACCAGGATCGCTCCTGTCCCTCACCAAGGGACCAGGGCGATATTTGCTAAAACACTTGTTATCCTTCGAAGATCATGTCAAAACAAAGTTGCAAAGGGTTTAAAACGTCGTTTGGAAGGCAATGAATGAGGAGTTAAAATCAAGAACGAAGAATTTCAAGTAAGAACATAGGGATCGCTCCTGTCCTTCTCCAAGGGACCAGAGCGATATCACCTCAAGAGGCGCTCATTCGCACAAGCAAGTTGGTCAAGTTCGAAATCTCTAGCGAAAATGCCAATTCCAACGTGGAGATGATGGTTTTAAACGTCAAAAGTGCAAGAATCAAGACCAAATTGATAGATCGCTCCTGTCCCTCAGTCAGGGACCAGGGCGATGAGGTTTGTATTTTTCATCTTCAAATTTTGGCGCCAAAACAAACATTTTTTAAATTTATTTAAATGCCTAAAATCGATAAAGTTTCAAAATTCAATTAAATTAGCATTTAAATATTGCGCTTGATCATTAATTAATTATTTTTGCCTTGTAAAAAAATCGAATTTGTTAATTAAAAAAAAAACGATGGCATTTAATAATTAATTATTAATTAATTAAAAATTTAAATGGAGCGCTTGGTTTATGAAGGTCGGCCTTTGTTATTTATTCAAAGATCATTTTAAATTGCCTAATTTTATAAAAGTCGGCCTAGAGGGGATGGGTGGTATGAGCGCTTATTAAAGGAGGTGAAGATTTTCATTTTCACATTATCGTTTTACCATCTTCATTCACATGCAATTTGAGGAAGACAAGAGAGAAGTGTTCAAGATGGTGCGAATTTCATTTCAAGCAAGGAGGTGCGAAGTATTATTCAAGGAGGTGTGAACTTGAAGTTTGAATTAAGGCGAACTTGCCAAAGACGTCAAAGACATCTCCAAAGGTGGCAAGATTGATAGAAAGGACGTTCACTTGAAGATCACGTGGAAAAGACTATCTAACGTTAATTTTGCCTAGGCGAATTCTTCTATTTTGCATTCTAGAGTTAGCTCTCTAGTAAGGTATGGCGATATGGTTTTATTGTTTAAATTTTGAATTGTTGATCGTCATAGCTTAAATTTTGAATTTTGATTTTTTTGAATTCCCCTAGCTCAATCGTTTTTTTTAGGAAATGATAACTCAAAGATTCATCATGATGTTTCCTAAAATTTATTCTCTAATCTATGTTATGCATTGCAAAATCTAGTTCTTATTATGAAATGTTGTGTAGGTATGGCAACCCCGAAGGCGGGAGCATCCACCAGTCGTCCAGCTCTCATGAAGGAAGATCAAAAGACCGAAGAAGTGGAGACCAAGATCGTGTCGAAGTGGAGCAACATTGGAGATACCAACTTGGGTAACTTCAGCACGAAGAAGTTTCGAGAGGTCCCTTACATTGGCAAGCCATCACCTGTCGCCCGGAGAATAATCGAGAGTGGCATCATTAAGGCGGCCAGTTTCCCTCCAGCAGTTCAGTGCCATGAGTTGATGATCGAGTGTGCTCGTCATTATGATCCTCAGTCCAGAACGATCGTGTCCAATGAAGGGAACACTTTGGCGTACCTTTCAGAGGAAGCTATAAGTGAGGCTTTCCATCTTCCAGAGCACAGAGACATGATATACAAGAGCATAGAAGGAGCCAGGTCAATGTATGAAGATGATCCAGATGCTTGTCTAAGCATTATCAACAAGAACTGGTTACTCAAGAGTCGTCCTCGCCTGAGCAAGATCCCGAACACACCACACAGGATTGATTTCCAGGAGGAGTACAGAGATTTGATCACAATGCTCAACCGAGTTACAGGAGCCCCTCACGCCTTCTATTTTGAGAAGTGGATGTTCTACTTCATCCAGGTGATCGTTCAAGGGAAAGGAATAATACATTGGGCTAGGATGATTAGCCATTGCTTGGACGTACAGTTGAGGAGACTCAAGGCTACCAAGTCTTTCCACATGAGTTCATACGTCATCTATGCCTTGATTAGGAGTTTTGAGTATGCAGGACTACCTCACAAAGGAGTGATTGGAAGAGGACCCGGCGAGGTCAGAGTTTGTGATTCCTATGTCCACTTGCATCATCCGCCAGGAAGCAACTACAAGCTAGTTAATGATACCTTCACGATGAACATCACAAGGACGTTGCAAGGTGGGATTCACAACAGATTATCTCAAGATGCACAGGAACTAATAAAGAGGTATGGTGCTTGGTTTATCCAGTTTCCGAAGTTCACTTATATCAGAGTTCATGGATGTCCTTTACCTCCATACATGTTGCCGAGATATCCGACAGACAGAATTGTGTTACTTGAGGTAACAAGACAGTTGGCAGCATATGCGAAGGCATTCAGAAACAGACATGGGAATGGAGTTCCAGTACCTATCATTTTGGGCAATTCAGTTGAGGTATGTCCTAATGCTTTAGCTATGGATGACGCAGAGAAGGAGTTAGCCTTGTACTCTTTTTCATCTTTTGCTTTGAGAGAAAGCTTTGATCCACATGGACATTTAGAGGAGACAGTCGGTAGGAAGTTTAAGCATGAGTACCAAATAGAAGATTTTATGATGAATCTCTTAGATGATCTTGAAGTGAAACGAAAAATGCATTCTAGATTGCCTTTGGATTTCATCAGGAAATGCAAGATTTACAGAGTGGCCGACCAAGCTTAGGACAGTGGCAGACATATCCAGTCATCCTATGATCGAGAAAGCAAATCAATAAGGTTAGATTGGAATGAGCCCGAGGTCGTGGATTTAGATGCTTTGATGGCTTTAGTCTTGTCTTGTACTCGCAGATGGGTTGACGTACAGCATCAGAAGTTGAGAGAGCAAGGCATAGCTATGACTTTCACTTTGGAAGAGAAACCAGCCGAAGGTGGAGCTAGTGTGAGTGAAGGCAATCCTAATCCTAGAAATTCAGGTGAAGGTAACGTTCGATGTGCCAGTGAAGGCAATCTCCATCCAAGAGGTTCGAAGAGGAAAGAGAGACCTGAAAAGAGGGAATCTTCCAAAAAGAAGCAAGGGGCCAACCGAGATCGTTCATCCGGTACTTCTTCTAGACCAGAGAAGAGGACACTTCAAGTGGAAGAATCCATGGAGTCGATGGTACAGAATGATAGGCAGGAAGAAGGACAGGCACCGCAAGGGTCACCAGATGGATCTCTCCAAGATTATGAGTTAGATGAAGATAGATAAGGCAATGAAGTAACATCTCCTCCCAGAGAAGAAGAAGTAGTGCATAAGGAAATTCAGGTTCAAGAGACAAGATCGGCCATCCCAGATTGGTTGAAGGAAAGATTAACTAAGGTGATCGTGATAGAGGACGAAGATAATGTAATTGATTTAGAGAGCCTTGTTGGACATTCACACGAAGTAACAGAGAAGAGGAAGGCTACCAAAATGTCCAAGATGATTAGAGATGAGACTGGATCCAGAAAACTGCAGATAGCTACACCGGCAGTAGACAAATATGAAGGTGAGATCTTAACAGAGGAATATGATATACAGACTTTTGAGCTAGGACCATCCACAGCAGAGCAGACACTAGATGATGCTACCGATTCATTTGAGGCATTGAAAGACAAGCTTAGAGAAGAAATGGAGAAGAATAGAAAGCTTGAGAGAGAGAGAGGTGCATGGAGGACATATTTCAGTCATCTCAATGAACCTTTGGGACGTCAGGATCCAGTTAGATCACCAGTGCAGGCACTTCCACTTCAATCAATTAATGAGGCAGAAAGATTCAGGAATATGGTCCAGCGTACGAGTACTTGGATGGATAAATCTCATACAGTTGCCGTAGAATTTGTAACAAGGATGATGAAGACTATTCATCAAGCTATCCAGGTTCTTGAGATAATCCACAATTTGATGATAACAGTAGCCGCATTTGCTCATACCAAAGATGTTATCATTCCTGTCTTGAAAGTAATTAGACACACATCAAGGAAGGTCTTAGCGCAGGAAAAGATCATGGATGGAGGACCTCACAGTTTGCTTCAGTGGTCAACCTTACTCCATATGAAGAGTGTTTTCTTTGAGGACATCAGTACTAGATGTAGCCAAGTTGAGGAGGTGATCAATCCGATCCAAGACAGAGTATTTGAGGTACTACGTACCATTCTTGGCAGAAAGATCGAGGTCGAGACAGATGTGGATATGCAGGAATTAGAGGATAGAATCAAGGTCATCTTTTGCAAGGACGCTAATGTCACAGACGAGCAATATGATCAGATGTTTGCCACCATGCTCCTGATTGAAAGAACAAAGGAACTTGAATCTTCATGGGACGCAGCTCTTCTAGATGCATTCGATCAGGTCATCCACTTGGAAGAAAGTATGAAGAATCTTCCCGAAATTCCAATTGCAGAGATCGAAGGAATCGTATCAAGATTCATTGCATATGCTAAAAAAGAGAATTGGAAAGGGAATAAGATTCTAGATGAGAGGTTGTTATAGATGACATGGCACCTCAATTGTCATTGGTTTATGTCTCCTAAGTTTTTGTGCCAAATTTAATATTTGGCTATGCATTTAATATTGTTCAATAAAAAGGAGGCCATTTGTAACAAACCCTAATTAGGGTTTAGGTGTCATGATCTTGACCGTTGATCTACTTTCAATCTGGACCTTTCATTGTAATTGAGGATGCTATTTATACCCTCATTTTCATTTCATTTGTAATAGATGATAGTTAAGAGATTAGAGAGAAAGTTTGATGTATTAGAGAAATTAGAGTTAGAAGCAATTTTACTTTTGTAGCAAGATTGAGTTTGAGGAGAGGAATTCAAACAATTGTTGTATATGATGACTTTGAAATCAATGAAATATTGAAGTTATGGTGTTTTATTGCAACTTTCTTGGTTATCTTCATGGTTGTTCAATTTACTTGAATCATGCTCAATCAAAGTAGTGTGTTAATTCGAAGGACATAGTGTGAGACTTGATCTTTGGTAGGATTCGTAATCCAAACCACTAGCTTCTTGCTGATTGTAGGAACGCCTTGCGTGGTCCACTGGAGATATTTGAATCACTTAACCTTCAATCATTATTGTATCTTGGATATGTACCTTCGTGGTAATGTCTTTGATCTTTGATGCATTGAAAATCATTTCGTTACCTTAGAAGATCGCATCAATTTCAATTAAGTTGTTATTTTATGGCGAAATTGAAGTTGGTAGAATCTTGCCAAGTCTTGTCTACATGAAGTCATTCTTAGGGTTAGAATAGATTAGATCTCTTGTAAACCCTATCCTTTTGTTATTTTTTTAAAAAGCTTCTTTAGTTAGGTAAGACTTTCAGAGTGTAAGGCCCCTTGAGGATACAGCAAATCACATCATACCACTGGTGCTTGTCCACACGTAGAGACCCTACTAACCAGAACATTGGAGTCATCCTAACTGATCCTTCATGCGAATCTTCAGCAGTTAGAGACTTTATTCAAGAGAGGATAAGATGCCTTTAGGTATTTTATTCTGTGTATGATGGTGTACAAAATACATGTCAACAAGTAGTTCCGGCATTATGTGAGGCCCTTCATTCTTCCGCCATCGCCCGTTCAACATCCACTTTGGCATCACGGAGTCTTTCCTTCTTCGTACGAGGATCCAGATACATTGCCTTTTTGCTCTACAATCTTGTAATTGCCAGTTACCTCTTCATCTGGCTCCTTGACGTCCAGCATATTTACCCCCTTCTATTTTGGGCAGTCAATGTCCTCATGGGACCACACCACTTACACAAAAAAGTTCCACTGTTTTTTCCACTCTGACATTCCCGAGCAAAGTAGCCCCCACTCATTAGCCCCTTCGCATCAACTGAATTTTACTCCTTGGCGTGTTGTTATTGGATCGATTGTTCCCTCGCCAATTATTACGGTATCCTCCTAGTGAAGCATTAGAGTTTGTTGGCGATTTAGGTGGTGTGGTTGGCGGAGTAGCTTGACCGCCTTTTGTGAAGAGCACTTGTGTGCTTCGTGTTTTTAGATTGTACAGGCATTCCTTAGTGGAATGTCCCAGCACCTAACAGATGTC
This sequence comes from Cryptomeria japonica, assembly GCF_030272615.1. Lineage (NCBI taxonomy): Eukaryota > Viridiplantae > Streptophyta > Pinopsida > Cupressales > Cupressaceae > Cryptomeria > Cryptomeria japonica. Next base: position 735,750,076 of record NC_081413.1, read on the forward strand.
ACAAAAAGATTTCCTTGAACATGTTCCCTTAGTATGACCTTCTGCCTTGCACTCAGTACACTAGAGTTCCTTACCCTCTCTGCCATTATTCTTGTCAGCCTTAAATTCCTTCATCATCCGCAACATATCCTTCCAGAGGGCTTGTACGGTTTTGGACTCTCTGTCACTACTTCCATCCATACTGTCATCATCACTCGCCCTCCTCTTTCCCTTTGATGTTTTGTTCTCGCTCTCAATATCTATTGCTCTGTTATAAGCTTAATCATAAGATGGTGGAGGGACCGCATTCATCTTCCTTCTAAGGGATGGTACGAGTCCTTCCACAAACCATCGTTTCTTCAATCCATCAGTTGGTTGGTTTTCCATGTTAGTTAATAGTTCCTTCAGCCAACGGTTGTAAGCCCGTACACTTTCATTTTTGCCTTGCTTGGTATTGTAGACTTTAGCCACAATTTCGTTGTCATCCCTCGGGAGTTTGAAATCCTCTTGGAAGGCTCTCTTCAGATCATTCCATCTTGTTTTGTGCTAGGCATCGAGATTTGTATACCAATAGATTGCAATTCCTCGAAGGGTGGCCGGAAATGCCTTCAATCAGTAATCCTGGTTGTATTGGCCATTTGCCTCCCAAATGGTTATACATGTTTTGATGTGTCGTCTCTCCGAGGTATTCTGATTGTGTGCCATTGTTCTCATCTGGAAGCTACCATGTGCCAGAAAGGTAGTGTGTGCGTTCGACCAGATTGGACCATTTTGCTCTACGTGTTTCGGTATTGCACCCTCGGCCGCACGCAAGCTCTCTATGCGTCCAGCTTTTGTGTCTTCCGCACCTTGGACCCCCTCGTTTCTATATTCTCTCCTTCCTATAGTCTTCAACTCTCACCCTCCTATTTTTTATGGCTCCGCTAGAGACAAATTCCCAATTCTATATAGGTTGGTTGCAAAAATTTCAACGACCTCCCCCTCAAGGTCCCATACTACCTCTTCGTCACGTTCGAAGTGTTCCGACAGGCTATTATGGGACTCGGTTTCGTACTCTTCACTGGACGAATGTGTGGCCTGGTCGGCAAGATCCCCCTCCACTACGTCTAGAAGTGGTAGGTCCCTCACAACCCCTACCAACTGGTTCCACGATTTCTACCTCTCCTGACTAGGTCTCCAACTCACACTCTGACTCTTACTCCGCCTTTTGGGACTTCCCGAGCCTTCAGCAATCTCCTTTAGTCGTCATCTTTGTTCACTTTGTTCTCTGATACGTAAGGATCTACGTACCAATCCTTCCCCTCCCTCTCGGCTGGTACTAGCTAGCAAACCGCCGGTCTTTATTTGACTGTAGGGGCATTAATCGCTAGGGGTACAGCGTCTGCTCGTATCCCTCTCTTCCTCTTCCTTATGGTTTTGTTCTTCGTAGCTCTGCAATATTTGTTGCCGACGATGTTCCCGATCAGTTTCCTCCCTTCGGTCTTGCAGTTCAATTAGGTTCCATGCCAACAGTCTCGGAAGACTTTCGAGAAGAACAAATACAGTCGGGTTGACTGTGAGTTCGCCACGTACCGTGTCTTCAGGGACCGCTCTCTCTCGAGCTTCCCTCTGCACATACTGGGTGACCGAAACCTCCCACAGGTCCACCAAATCCTCCGTCAATTGATCCTCCCACGCTTTCGCTTAGGTGACCTCTTCATGCGTATCATTGTCCATAACAATCAACTGCTGGTCGAATGGTCGGCCCATCAGTGCCTACCGCCTGCCGCCATATTGATCTCCAGAATTTGAGTCAGCAACGGCGCCAAAATGTTTGCTTCCTATGGTGTCAGTTTGAATTACAGAGCAACATAATGGAAGTATACAAATAACATTTATAAAGCAATTCACAGAATATAGAGAATTCACATAGGCCAGAATGATGTCTTTTATTTCATCAACAAAATGGATATACAATCAATACTACTGCCAGGGTTCCTTACAATCACATATATATTGCTTGGCGGTTGGCGGAAGTACCAGCTGTTGCAACTACCAACTAGCCCTACGGAACCCCTTATGGCCAATTAATTACATAACAAAAGTATTATTCTTGTTTTTCCGCCTAACACAATAACACAGAACTATATACATATACAATAGTGTATTTCAATCTCGTACAATTTATGAAAACTTTTTAATCCTTTGACTATGAGGGAAGTTACGTCACAATTCCACAATCAATATAATTAGAGTGAGCCATACAAATTTGTATGATATTGTATCTCAATGTCATCAAATTTATTAAGACTTTAAACCCTTTATGACCATATGTAGGAAGTCTGTGACAAGTGGTTAAAAAGCTTGCAACAAGGATGATATTGTTCTATGATCGGTGAGGAGATGATGTGGAATGCATGCAGATAAATGCATTTTTTGTTTAAAGTCTATGTTAAAATGTCATTTCAAGCAAGGTTTGACCCAGAAGAAGTATTCTTAAGATGGAGGGGTATCCATTTGATGAATTAGCACACAAAATCCAACAAATGTTACTGATCAAAAACCATGTGGAGAACTGAGAGGAGGCACATGTTAGACATTGTTACATTTGTCATTGATGTCAAACACTTTTTAAAATTTTCACTGATCCTGAAACGCCAGGTTGATTGAATGGTGATATAAAAATCTTCAAGCAATGAAGTGGTTCTAGGATGATGACTTCGCAAGCTATTATTGTTGAAAGTCATTGATCTTGAAGAAGACAGTGACATAAGGTCAATATAATGCAAAACAATAAAATGGTATATAGTATAATATATTCTTGTTTTGAGAGTGTTAACAATTGTTTCAAATTTACACAGTGAGTACGTAATAATAATCAGTAGTTACCAGAACAATAAAATCATATACAGTATAATATATTCTTGTTTTGAGAGTGTTAACAACTATTTCAAATTTACACAGTGAGTACATAATAATAATCAGTAGTTACCATTAATTTTTCTGAGTTCCAACTTAGTGTTGAGCCCGAATAAGTGAGTAACCCAAACCTTCATAAACTGATTACAATTAATTGAAACAATTGTATTGTTATTTGCAAATGTCTAAACACAAGTTGTGTGTAATATCCCCCTTAATTTTTTCCACAATTACATTCAACACAACACTTGTTATGGTTAGGAAAAGAAAACCAAATGCTGCTGAAAGTAACCCTCCACTTTCTGATCACCAAGAGCCCAATCTGGGAGGGTAAGAGCATACAATGACGAGGGGATCGTTAGATGCCAATAACTGAAAATGATTACAATCTTCGGGCAGCAAGCCAGTCGCTTCCGCTTATACAGTGGGATATTGAAAGCAATGCAATCACTTGGCGGTAAACCAACCAAGAACAAGCCAAAGAACTGAAGAGTGCAATCACTCAACCGCTTGTTCAGCGAGAGGACTAGAAATGAAATTCAAATCAACTCTACTGCTTATGCAGCGGGAGGACAATATTACAACAATATCCAAAATAGGCGGCAAAGCCAGCCTCTTCCACTAATGCAGTGGGACTTAAAGCAATAATCCAATTAGGTTGCTGTTAGTACTACTAACCAGCTTACAATGCATAATATGGATTACAAACTAAGAGAAAATCACTATTCCAAGATAGGCAGCATGGCCAGCCTCTTCCACTTATGCAATGGGACAAAAAAGAACAATAGGAACTGCTGTTAGTACTACTACCAGCTTTACAATATGAATCATAGAAGTAAAGAATGGAGGACCAACAGCTACAAATAATAACCAAGTTCCTTCTTTCCACACCAATAAACTTACACACCCCAAAATCAACTCCCAACACCAAAAAGCTCAAGGCACACCAAGAAAGCTCTTCACACAACCAACTACAAATTCTGATACTAACAATAACACACTGAAAATACACATACCAGCAAGCTACAAACACACTAAAATGCTCACAACTTCCCCAAATCAACTCCGAATTGCACCAAATCAAAAGCAAATGAGAGATATAACATAGACAATGCAAATAGAACCTCAAACCTGCACCACGAACACCACAAACAATCAGCATGCAACCCGAGGCAGCAATGAAAAAGACGTCCCAGCTGAAAAAACTTCGATTTGCAACAATAAATCCAAATCAGCAAACTCACGGCTGTAAATTGGTAGACCTCATCGCCTTGGTAGTAGGAAACTTCAGAGCCAATACCCAGAATGATATAATCAACAGGCAAGGAGATATAAATAGAAGATCGCTTCAGCCACACCAAAAACAAGCAACATTGAAATCCACACCACACTGAAAATCTGAAAATGCACACTAAAATCGAACCACACATTCAAAAGATCCAATCACAGCTAGGAGTGATGTCTCATACTCGAAGTTTGTCAAGAGCCCTAGGAGGTATTCACCCTTGAAGATTTTCTGGAGTCAATCCGACAGCATAATGGTGTGAATTGTCTGAGATATCAAAACAAGAGCCCAGCACTCTTCTTTATAACTTTTTGGAGCCCCAAATTCAAATTCAACTCCCTCCAAATTGCCATGAAATGAAATGAAATGGCATTACACTTGGGCATCCAAACCAAAATAACTTTAACTTGGCAAAAATCATATTTTTCCCCCTAGTGGCCGCTCAAATAATCAACCATCAAATGTAATGTAAAGTTGTAATTCTTTTTAATAAAAAATACCTCCATGGGTGTCCAGACTTAGGGAACAAAACATTAATCTATCCTCAAAGTGGTCATCAAAAGCATAAACGGCATCACCATATAAATCAAATGTATCTTTTTTAATTCAATCCCTTATCTCTCCATAGTGGCGTCAAAATATTCAACCATAGGCTAAAGTTCTGCTAAATATTTCCAAAATGTGATGCCAAATTAACACAATTAATTCAACAATAGAATATGATGCCAAAATAAAATATTAATTTAAGTCATTTAAATGATAAATGACTAAGTCCAATAAACTGCACTCTGGCACTCCATTATGAAGGTAAAATATTTCACCAAATAGACTTAGGATTAAGATATTATTTTCTCTTCTTTTTTTTTCCTAAGTCGTCCATCCATAAAATAATCAAATATTAAAACCTTATGCCTAAGGTAGTAATATAATAAAAATACCTTCACCTCAAATACTAATTATTGCCAAATTGAGCCGGGGACTGAAATGCTAGAAATTACCAAAACTCAACTGAGTTGGAGCTCTGAACTGAACTACTAAAATAGTCATTTGAGTGAACACAGGATCCTGCCAAAATACTGCCAAAAATAGCCACTGATATGAGTTGCAGAATCCTTGCCAAAAATAGTACTTATTATAAATAGCATACTGCTAAAAATAGTAAGTGTTTCCAAAGTGTTTTTTACCACATTCTGAGTAGCTGCCAAACTTACTAAAAATAGTAAGTCCTGAAGAAGGTCCTCAGATTAGTTTGCATGTTATACCATCGTAGAGAACTCAACTGCTTCTGCCTCCACTTACTAAAAATAGTAAGTCAATCAAACTCCAGAACTTGCTATGTATGTACCCTCATTGCGAAGCTTTCTGAAAACCGAGAAGGAATCCAGAACCCAAACTGACAAATTCCAACAACCTTCAAAATTGCAGAAACATCCTCCCAGAGGTAGGAAACCCTAATTTCTGCTTCCGACTAGCCTACAGGTCTCCGAAATAGGCTAACGGTCAATTAAACTGATTCATGCTGAGAAGGGGACATTACATTGTGGTGTATCATGTTATTATTGTCTCTGAAGATTGAACCAATAGTCCAGTAGGTTGGATTTAGTTAACCTGTCAAAAGAAGTTAATGAGTAGTTGTTGGTTAACTTCGGTTTATAACTGCATAACTATTCCTCAAACTGTTAACCGATAGAAGACATTGGAAGTCTGATGCAAGTGGTTTATGAGAAGAGTATTCGTTCAATAGTTTGCATAACAAGAATGTTAGTTGAAAATGGTTACAACCTCTTTGTAACTGTCCATATCTGATTGGTAGTCTGGAGAAGATATATATTTGTTGTGTGTGATGTGGTTTGGTGATTAAGAGGTTATTCTGAAGAAATTGAAATGCAGAAATATTTCAGTGTTTTGTTGAGAACTGTTCCTATGTAATGACTTCTGTAGCATATCTCTGAAAATAAGAAATATGAAGAGTATTCATGACATCAACTATTAAGAACCTGGAGAAGTAATGCAACAGAAATAGACCACTTCATGGTTTGGTGAGATTGTATTGAACAGAAAAACTGAAGCTGATAGAACTATTTTGGAAACATCTTACTTACAGATTTCAGATGTTGTGAGATCAGTATTAACAGTGATATGTCTTATCTTTTCGATGGTTGTTTTGAGTTTGTATGAACAGTTTCTCTTAAGATTGTTGATAAACACAGTTTGTGAGGATTTTTTTGCAGATTGCTATTGTTGGGTTACATCAAAATATCTGAAGGGTGCCATTGTTCAGTTTGTAGCACTTTTGCTTGGATACTTTCAAAGTTGTAAGGTGTAAAGTTGCAAGTTTAAAATCAGTACTAAGTCATTTTATGTGTAACATCCTTAAAGTTGATGCCTCAAGGATGCCGAGTTGGTGCTCAGATTGACAAGGTTGTGTTTGTTAGAGTTGATGCTCTCAAGAAAGGAGTTTGGTGGGTGTGTGCCCTAAACTCTGTTGTTAATGATTTGCGAGGCTGGATTAGGACAGTAGATCCTAGCAGCTCTTCTCACCGTGGTTTTTCCCATTCCGGGTTTTCCACGTATTTTGTTATACTTGTCTATACATGTGGTTGCATTCTTTTCAGTTTTGATTTTCAAGTTATTAGTTTATCAAAAACACTTTAATTGATTAAGAATCTGAAAATTTTATCTACTATTGATTCACCCCCCCCCCTCAGTAGTAGAATTGTGTTCTACAGTACAAAACACTATTAAAAAGTTGGAGCTATACAGTGGGTAAGAATTGAGAGGAGGTACAATCCAATGCAGTGGATAAGATAATACAAGAAAGCAAGTGCCAAACATTAAAGCCAACATAGAGATAAAAAACTTAAGATACAGAAGGTTGCGTAGGAGAGGTAGATCATAGATCATGTAAACAACAAATGAGAAGAACTAGAGATACCAAGCATGTGGCTGACTGGTTCAGAGTTGAGGAGAACTGGACAGGGGTATAGGAGATGCAAATAACAACAATAATCAATTGGTTTAACCATAAAAATAAGTGAAAATATAGGATGGTAAAAAATAGGAAAATAAGCATGCAAAGTTTCAAGGTGCATTATTGGTCTATCCTGTTTTGAGATGATGCTATTTCTAATCAAAACATTCATTGAAAGACCATGGGACATCAGCTGGACATGGACAAAATAATATTCCAGATGGTTTGGTAGGCATGCAATGATAGCAGTGATGAATCATACTTCCGCAGCTTAAAAACAAATGAATCAGTAGTAGTGAAGAAAATATTAAAGTATTTAGAGGCAATGGAGTTCAAGCAATTGCTGGTTTCTTCTCTGTCTGCTAAGGAATAATTAGCAAAACCACCACAAAATTGTGTCAAGTTCTTAAGGACTTCTTCAAGGCTTGTCTGAAACTTTGGAATGTACATCCGCATTTATGAAACTGTGCTATCATGCAATAGATACAAAAAAGAAAAATATAAAGTGTCGCTGGCCTAGTGTATTGGCCTAGGATATCATCCCTTCATAACTAAGAAACCAAGTAGTGCCTTGCTATATCCCTGACAAGATTAAAAAATTACAATAGTAAAAAGAATCACTTTAAAATCATCTGTAGTCATAAGCAAATAGAATGCTTCTATGCCCTTTCCATAAAATTTAGATTCCTTTTTCACTAGCTAACAGGAAAAGTCTGAAATGTGACCTCAATTCATTATTTCTCTTGCCAAATATCTTCCAGGGAAATCTATTTCTACGAGTTGCCCAAAGTTCAATAGGAAAGCCCATAAACTTCAGAAACATCAATAAAAAATCAAATTGCCCAAAATGATAATGATTCCATTACCTCTGCCATCTTCCTAGAAAAATATATAGGATGGACAGAACGCATGGTTTCCAGATTTGCCCAATCTCCTAATGACTCAGAAAAGTGTGACTCCTCTTCAAGAAAGGATATCCAGTCCTATAAACAATTACAATAACCATCAAAAATGGCAACCAAAGGTTAGTTGATGCTTCTGAAAACATAGACTTCTTTCAGTGCTATGCATTCCTCACAACTTCATCAAATTACAATACACACACCTCATCAAAGTCGTCTTCAATTTCAGTATCACTGTCACTGATTACTTTAATATCATATTCATTGTTAATTCCATGCATTGTTGTTTCAAGTCCATTAAAATGTCGTAAATCATCCAGTCCAATGAAAACAATCTGATATTACCAGCAATAATATTGCAAAAATAAATCAATAATATTATCCATTATAAAATTCAAGAAACATCCTTTGGAGTTAAAAGATATTTAATTGCCATACCACAGGAATACTGCTCATACTAAGGCTCTGCAAAACATCTTCATCATTATCTACCTCAAGGTATATGTCTGCAAAAGTAAGCAATTAAGATCTGGAAAAGTGAAAAGACCCTTATGAAGTTTAAAAGGGAATGAAGAAAAATTCTTCGCCTGCCAATATAACATGTAGAGTGAACAAATACAGAGTTGCATGTTTCTGAGACCTCCATGCTCATCGGTCACATATTCTACTTCTGGCCAGAATATGCTATCCTGTAGTTCAACATCTGTTGTGTTTGAAAGCATAATCGTTGCTTTATGATTAACCTGCATGTTTCATATAAAGTTATTAAAAAAAGATAGTTGATTTGGTGCAAAGCATTTGTCTACTTAAAATACAAATTACCTCACATGATCCTAATAAGTTTTAATGAGAAAGGAAGCACATGCCTCAAGAATTGTTCTAGCAATTTCAGCATCTTTCAACTTCAACTCTCCTTTCTCCTCATTTTCATAATCATTTAAAGCTTCCAAGGGATGGTAGCCTAGTTCTCCTTGGTACTTAAGTGAATCAGACTTTGAATCTGAATAATCTGCAGCAACTTGGACTCTTGTTCGAAGACCCCTCTTTAGTGTAGCAAATAGATGGTAGTCAGATGATCCAAAGAAGGGATTTCTACAGCTACAACTGTCAAACAATATATATAAACAAATTATCCAATTGAATGCCAGAATGATAGTATAAACATCAAACAAAATAAAAACGGTTGCAAACAATTACACAAGTCATGTTACTTAAACAAGACATTTGATGAACTTAAGGCATATTCTGCAGTAGAACAAAACCAAAACTTACAATATTTAGCAATGGTATAATGCGTCTGTATAAATCTGTAACTGCCATTTTAGTAATGTGGCTTGTAACTGTTATTTTGACTACTATACCTTAAAGAATTAAAATGAAAAAGAATAGTTGGTGTTATACATGTCTTGGTTGATGAAGAAATGTGCTTGAAACTCAAATGACGATCAATTAGACACCATAGAGACTTTTGTTTGTAAACATACTTATGAAATGTTGACACGATTCACACCAAAAGCAATCATTTCTTTCAAAGAATACATGAACTTAAGGTATATTCAGCAGCAGAATGAAGCCTAAAATCATAATGGTATCTGTCCAATGCTTTTGTATAAGTCAGTTCCAGTCATTTTAGTAAATGTAGCTTGTAGCCTTGTACTATCTATGAATATAACATTTAAAGTCCTTGAGAAGCAAAAATCTCCAAAAATTACCAATTATACCTGATTTTTTGTGAATCTGTCCCAGTCATTGATTGCAATTTTCAACTTTTTTTTGCATTTAAATCACATTTAAATTGCATCTGAAACCTTAATCAATCTCCTATCAACTTGTGAAACCTAAGATACCAGATTCTTTTGTTTTAGCCCGGGTCCTGGTATGGGTACGGTTCGGGTATAACTTGGGTTTTTCCTAGGTGTTTGGGTTCTTTGTGGGTTCTTCTGTGAAGGACCCACAAAGAACCCAAGCACCCAAGAAGTACCAAGCGCCGTACCCAAGCTTAATTTCATAAATTAAAACCTCAGTTTCATTCTCATAACTTTGTGACATCATTTTTATCAGAATATGCCAGCAAGCAAGCAATTAAATATCATTCCAGTTGCATTTGTGAGCTATACCTATGAACACGGGGTTAGTAAACTTTATATCAGTATTACTGAGATTGATTTCAGTTGATTTACATTATGCATATGTAGCAGCTGTTTGCTTATGTTTTGTGAAATCACTTTCCTTATGTTGTTAATGATTTGGCATTTTGTCAAAAGTTTGAAAAATGAAATTGAACCAGCTTCTACACTTGACACAGCTAGTAGTAATGGCAATCCAATTGATTGTGATTGACCTTGATGCTTCTGCTGAAGAAAATGAATATTAAAATCAATTTGAATTTGAATTTGCCTTGTGTAATGACATTTTGAGACTTTGAGTGTTTTCATTTTTTGCAAATTATGAATGAGGAATCAAAATATTCTATTTATTGGCAATTATGGATTTATGAGTATCACTCTTCTTATAGTTCTACACTGATACAGCTTATATTTTTAAATTTTGATGTTTGAACATATACATATATACGGACGTACCCATACCCGTACCCAAGGAAAAAAAAAATTGTCGACTCTGCAATTCCGTACCCGTACCTAAATTGGTAACTCAGTGTGAAACCTTCAAAAACCTGCAAATGGTGAAATATTTTAAGAATAGTAAAGTTGTGCGATATTTTTAGGGCACAATTACAAATGAGAGCTCATTGGGACATGCACAAATAGTTGCAAATTTGCAAGCAGTCGAGAAGTGTTACATTTGAGTAAAAGGTAGGCAATTTTTTACTGTAACACTACTACAAATGCATTGCCATATAAATAGCATTTACACAAAATTCAACCAGAACATACAAATAGATGAATAAATTGTCGAATAAAATTTTCAATGTGCACAACACGAGTCTTTCAATTTAAATTAACAAGATAAAAAACATTAAATTATCTTATTTTGGTTGAGATTCCATTCAAATTTAATGTTATGATGAGTAAATGGTCTATATTCCAAGGTTATATCTTCGCTCACTGTTCATACTTTATATTTTGTGTCTACTTTATTGTAATGTCCCCAAGTAAGTTTAACCATTTAAGACATCATAATTCCAACATTCTCAAAGCAAATAGAAATAGAAATAGAAATTAACATCACAATGGAGTTCAACTTAAAAACCTTACTACCAATGTAAGTTTGGAAAGGATTATGATCTTGAATAGGACACTTTGATACCTCAGCGTCACGACTCCCTCAAGGTTTTTGGATCCAAGCCCAGGCCTAATTTTGGGACAACCCCCTCAAGGTCTTACATGGGTCGCTGATCTCTACCCATCTTGGGATAGACGCCCGATGGTTTTACACAAGCCTTTCCCTATTCATTCATACAACCTTCTGACTACATTCATATTAAGGATTAACAATTTGTTTGTCTTGTTTAATTGTTCTAACTTGTTCATTTGCTAGTTACGGATAAGAGTTTGTATGATAAAGAATAAATAGTTATGGATTCATACATGTGTTACAGATAAGAAATTAATTATTGAATTTTTGCGATTTTATTAAAACACTGATATATTTGACATCCCCTTTACAGTTTATTCTAGTAATCATGAATTAAATTACTGATGTTGTATTTTGTTGTATTATGGATGACTTGCATTAAATATATATTTCTGTGTAAATTATGTGTACCTTGGCAGGATTACAGCAGAATTCCTGTAAACTGATCCTAGACGCGTATTCCCAACCTAAGGAAATCGTATGCAGTGGATGTCAACCAATGGGTAGTGATTAGAGCAGCGTATATTCAGACTGAAGTCCAGATGTGATTTTTCCTCAGCGATTTCCTCCCCTTTATATCTCTCAATTCGAGGGAGAGGTCACACCTCTTCATCATGTATGCCCTTTGGCAAGAGACATAACCCTTCACCATTAGCACCTTTTGAAAGAGTGCAACTCTTCATTATTTCTACCCTTTGAAAGGGACACAGCCTTTCATAATCAGATCTGCACTTATTATTTAAATTAGATCTGCACTTCTCATTTCCAAATTATCCCCCCTCTCAAATGAGGTTCTCTTCTCCCTTTTATATCTCATTGTTGAGGGAGTCACAACTTTTCCTTTCATGTCTTCTGACTTTTCATTAACTTAATTAATTTTTAATTAATCATATTTAATTATATTATTTTATATTTTAATTTAATTTTTAATGTTTTAATTTTATTATTATCATTTACTATTAAATTCTATTTCAAAGTGGGAACATTACATTTATGATGATTTAATTTTATCTATATTCAAATCCTAGGTTTTTTGTTAATACGTTGTCACACATGGTTTAATTTTGTATCTTCTTATCTACGTTGCATTTTTGATAAAATTTTCAATGCACACATCACAAGGATCTTTCATAACAAGATAAAAAATGTTAAAACCTATTTTATTTTGGTGAGGCTTCCATCCAAAGAGACTATTTTACCGTTATGACAAGTGAATGGTCTATATTCTAAGGTTATATATATATATATATATATATATATATATATATATATATATACTTCAATAGAAGAGATTGGTGTCTCTTGCGGTTTGTGCTCAGTAGTGGGGATTGATGTCTCTAATGGGTTGGTGCCTACAAAGATTAGTGGGGATTGGTATCAAAGCACCCTTCCTGTCAACCTAAGGGAAATTACAATGTGATCTTATGGAAGAAGAAAGTAGAAAACAATCAATGCACTGAAATAAACAGTTCTCACATGCAAAATTGAAACAAATTTTTTGTTTATGGTTACATAGTGTACTATTCCCCTTAAAAAAAATTTTGTTTTTAGAAAAAATGTTACAAAGCAAAAACACCATAACCCATTAAGGTTAGAGAGATAATCCAAACAACTAAAAGGGAACCCTTCCACCTTTTGTTCACCGAGACCCCAATCTAAGAGGGTGAGAACATACGGTGTTCCAGGGATCGTTAGCACTATAACCAAACTGAAAGTACAATGCACGGGCGGCAAGCCAGCCCCTTTTGCTTATCCAGCAGGATAGAAACTAAACTTCTTGGCGGTAAGCCAACCAAGGGAAACAACAAGAAACTGAAACTCAATCACTCTACAGCGTATTTCAGCGGGAGGACATTACATAAAGCTATCACTCTACCACATATTTCAGCGAGAGGACAATACATAAAACTTATCACTTGACCACTTATTCAGTGGGAGGACTGAGCAACAAATATCAAATTATAGGCGGCAAGCCAGCCTCTTCCACTTTTTAGTGGGAATGCTTACAATCTAGAAATGGTTAGTAGTACTACTACTTAACCTTACAATATAAAATAGAGAGATAGAATAGAGAAGAAATGTTGTCCAATGCTGATAAATATCTTCAAACAATTACTAGCAACCAAAAGATCATTCAACATGAAATTATGAAATCCTAGGATCAATAACACGCAAACCAGCAGCTTCAAGAAACTATGAAATGCTCAATTCTCTCTCCAAACTCACCCAAGTCACCCCAAATCACACCCAAATCAACTAACCTGCTCACCCGACGAAAGGCACGCCCAAACACCAAGTTCTAGAAATCTATAATTTTATGACAATGTAATATTCCCACTAATTTTTTTTTTTTGGTTTTTCAAAGCAACATCACAATTACACCCAATCACCCGTTAGGGTTAGAATAAAGAAATCCAAACAACTGGAAAGAACCCTACACTTTCTAATCACCAAGAGCCCAGACTTGGAGGGTGAGAGCATACAGTAACAGGGGATCGTTAGTGATAATCTGTTGATTTGTTGAAATACAATAACGGGCGGCAAGCCAGCCCCTTCCACTTTTCAGCGGGATGAAGACCAAGAACTTGGCGGTAAACCAGCCAAGGGAACAAGAACATAACCAGAACCAAATCACTCTATTGCTTGTGCAGCGAGAAGACTTATACATAAAAAGTATCACTCAACCGCATATTTCAGCGGGATGACAATATCACTCAACCACTTTCTCAGTGGGAGGACAAAATAACAAAAAACTGAATTACAAAACAAGAAGGCAGCTAAGCCATCCTCTTCCACTTGTTCAGTGGGAAATACCATATAATGCAACAAGAATGATTGATCAGTTTTACTGAAACAATCATACAAAAATAGAGATGCAAGAGAAGATAGAGTTAAGTACATATTTCAAGTATTCAATATCAAAGTTCACACAACAAAAATCACTACTTGCTGTTCTGAAATCAAAGTCAATAATATGTAGAACCGGCCACACCCAAATCCACTAAAATGCTCGTAACTTTCCCAAAACTAAACGAAATCACGTCAAACCAAATGCAAATAAATAGTATAACTTAGGCGATCAATCCAATACCTTAAAACAGCAACTTGAAAGCCACAAGAGTGATGCACGCAACCCAATGCAAATCAGAAAATGGCGCTACAGCTGAATACTTCGATTTGCAATCATAAATTAGAGAGTTCACCAACTGCCACGCCAATGTAGAAGAACGATTGTCTCTCCAATACGCTTCTGACGAGCCTTCACCCAGAACAATGCACCCAACACACAAATAACTACGAACAAAACACACTTCCAGCCAACACGCACCAACAACTCCAAAAAACACAGCAGCACACAACTCTTCAAAAAACACACCAATTGCAATCCAAAGGAACACCAAGCAGTTTACAAATTCGAACCACGGCTAGGAATGATGTCTCACACTCGAAACTGCAAAGAAAGATCTAGGAGGTTTTCACCCTCGAAGAAGTCTGGAGTCATTCCGACAACATAACAATATATTTTCTCTGGATGCTCAAATGAGAACTCAAATGAGGAGCCAAACACCTGTATATATAGATTTTCAAGTCTGGAATTCAAATGAAATTGCCTCCAAATTCACCTCTTCCAAATTGCATTTCATTTCAAGTGGTGGACCCAAGTATGTCACCCACTTCCTTAGTCAAAAATCGCGCCTAGGAGTGATGACCACGATTTTGGCATAAAATAAACTTTGTTGAATATAAAATAAATTCTCCTTTTATTTTTGGCATCCCCCTTCAATCACCAAATAATTCGCCTAGACAGACTTAGGAAGAAAATCACATTATGCACAATTCCCAATATCATTAATCAGTAATAAAATAATTAACTATTAAACCTTAGGATAAGGAAATAATATTTAATTAAATCACTTATGACTCCAATACTGATTATCAACAAAATCCAAGATGAAGCTGAGCAATAAAGAGCACTGAACTGCGTTGGATCACGACCATATCCAAGACTGCCAAAAATAGAAACGCCCAAACTGTCGCTTACTAAAAATAGTAAGTCATGAAATACTACTCCGAAAATCATGATCTTCGCACCCAAAGAAAGAGCTTGGCAAGCTTAGTAACACTGCACCATCCAAACAGCCAAACCCTAACTTACTAAAAATAGTAAGTTCACATTCCACCAAAGAGTTAAATACATGTTATGCCACACTGGAGTCCATGAAAAACCTAGAAGGGAACCACAAGCAGGACTGAAACATTCCCCCCTGACTACCCCTGACAAGCTCAATCAGAACTCCATAGATTATGGAAACTCTAATTCTCCTTTCCACATAACCTACGGATCTCTAGAATAGGCCAATGGACCACTGAATGCATCATCACAAAGAAGGGACATTACAAACAGCAAGCTGAAATGCACAACCAGCAACACCCAGACACACTAAAATGCATAAAACTCACTTACTACTGACAACTAACATCCCCAAACACTCCCAAACTGCTAATATATCAAGAATGACCAATTACAATCAAAAAACCGACCTCCATATACCCCATTTACCACATCTTGTTTCCAAAATGCCCACACAAGAAAAAACGCCTAGGCTGGGAAGAACAATTTGCAAAATAAAAATGATTACTCAAAGATTAGTGCTGAAAACTTATAAAAGCCATCGCCTAGGTCATAGGAATCCACAGAGAAAATACCCAGAAAAATAGAATCGCCTGGCCAAGAGGTACAAGCAAGATATGGTTTCAGCAACTTCGCAACCAACAACCAGAAAACACTCCAATCCCACACAAAACTCTCCACAATTTGCAGAACACTCATTGACGGCACTGGAATTACAGGAACACAGCTAGGTACTATCTTCCAAGTACGAAACTGAGACTTAGCTAGGAAGCCACACTTCGAAGCTCAGATTTCAATCGCCAAACTGGCAGCATAATGATGCAATTTCATAAGATACCGAATGAGAGACCAAGCACCTATATTTATAGTTTTTTCCGTCTGAAATTCAAATGTAAATGCTCCCAAATTCACCTCTCCAATTTGCATTTCATTTACCAAAGTGGACCCAAGAATGGCACCATTCTTCAAGTCAAAACCACGTCTAGCCAGCCAGGACCACGATTTTTGACATAGCATAAACTTTGTCAAATAAAATAAAATCTCCTTATTCAATTTTGGCGCCCCCTTCATGACATAAATAATTCGCCTAGTAAGGAGAAATCATGTTATGCACAATTTCCAATGTCATTAATCAGTAATAAAAAATAATAAAAATAATTAAATATTAAACCTTAGGATAAGGAAAAAATATTTAATTAAATCACTTGTGACTCCAATACTGATTATCAATAAAATCCAAGATGAAGTTGAGCAATGAAGACCACTGAACTGCTGCAGGATCAGGACCATTTAACTAGAAATGCTTAATACCTGCCACTTACTAAAAATAGTAAGTCATGGAATACTCCTCCGAAAAACGTGATCTTCGCACCCGAAGAAAGAGCTTGGAAAGCTCAGTACGACTGCATCATCCAAACAGCCAAACCCTAACTTACTAAAAATAGCAAGTTCTCACTTCACCAAAGAATCAATGCATGTTATGCCACCCTGGAGCTCATGAAAAAACCAAAAGGAAACCATAGACAAAACTGAACAATTCTCTCCTGGTAAACCCTAAAACGCTCGTGCAGAACTCCACAAAAGTTGGGAACCCTAAATCTCCTTTCCGAATAGCCTACAGGTCTCCGAAATAGGCCAATGGACCACTGAATGCACATCATTGAGAAGGGGACATTACACATAGTCTGTACATGAGCATTAAATTGATAAATTAGTATGAAGAGGTGTATAAAGCGTCCAAATTAATGACAACATATTAAACAAGCAAATGTGAAATCTTCAAGAGAAGTATGCTAGTCTGACAATAAAGGTGATGATGTTGTAAAAATGCTTCAGTTCTATCCCAATAATATATTATAAATATTTATTCTCAAAATGACATCTTATTTGGCATTCTGATATGCATAATCTGGAGAAGTTTCTTCTTATATCTACAATAACTTGGATGCCAAATTATGCCAAAAGCATAAAAATTTTAAAAAGTTATAGTAGTATATAATCTACAAACAAATTATAACATATGTAAAAAGCTGATTGTAATGCCCCCGCCATAATAAGCACAATCACAGCATTATTAAATAGGATCGCTGCCTTAAAGCCTTGATAAATTTAGAATATAAAATGGGGTGATTCTCCTAAGGGGGTCGATGGGGATTTGTTAGGCAATGATTCCTTAATCAGAAGCTATGAAAGTTGTTACAAAAAGCAACGAGTTAAAGGTTGTGACTTTTCATCCCACAATGGATGATATAAAAAGGAGATTGACTCATTGGTGAATGGGGTACCTGTTGTGACCTTTTCACACATCGCCCCATTGCTAATGGGGACCCCCTCTTTGCCAACTTCCTGCGTTGTTAGGTTAGGGTTTTGGCTGCTTAGTGGGCAATTTTGCGTTTCCCGTGCCTAAGTCTCGGAATTTTGATCATGCCTAGTGTCGTCTAGGGTTTTTGAAGTGTTAGGATCAAGTTGCAAAAGAAGATATTTTTAATGATCCTAAGTTTTGCTAAGTGTTTGACCATTTGAACGTTAACATGTTTTTAAACACGCGCATCAGTGATTCTAAAGTGCCAAGATATTCAAAAACCTTTTGGAGTTGTTTTCTCGCTCCTAAGGTATTATTTAAGTTGGTTTCGCACTTTATTCCAATATTTTCCTAGCCTTTCGCTCCTATTTATGGAAAATTAGTATAAGTCCAGTCAAATTTAAAGTCGCTAAGTGATTTTGAGTGGTTAAAATGATAAAAACCTAAGGGAAATCCTTATTCCAAGGGTTAAAGGGTCAAAATTCATGCTAGAGGTGTTTTTCCCCTCACATTCCAAACTACCCAACCCATTCACCCACTCAAAATCCATAGTACACATGGGTTTCCCCTGGAATCCATACTGGCCACTAATTTCCCCCACTGTTTATCCATACTGCCATCGAATTTCCCCTGGAAGTGCTAAAATTTGGCTAAGTGTCAGGATTTATCCAGACTGCCATCGAATTTCCCCTGGGAGTGCGGACTGGAGTGCAGACTGGAGTGCAAGGATAATTCCATGCCTGGGTCGATTTTCCACCAAGATTTTTGTGACGACTAAGTGAGGATTTTTGTCCGGATTTTTATCCAGACAGAGGTCGATTTTCCCCTGAGCATTTTTGTAAGGATTTTTGTCCGGATTTTCATCTAGACAGGGATCGATTTTCCACTGGGAACATTATGAAGAGTTTTGAGTACGGATTTTCATCCAGACTAAGGTCGAATTTCCACCAGGGAGATATTTTCCAAGCTAGGTGAGTTTTAAGTGTGGATTTTTTTCCAGACACACATCGAATTTCCCCTGGGGGGTGATTTTTGCAAAATGAGTGGATTTTTGTCTGGATTTTTGTCCAAACTCACATCGAATTTCCCCTAGGAGGGTTTTTATGTGCATTTTGATGAATTTGAGCATGGATTTTGTCCAAGCATGGGTCAAATTTCCCTTATGGGGTAAATTTTGACACTTAAGTGATTTTTGAAGGGATTTTTCAATCCCAACTGATAGCGATTTTCCCTTGGAGGCTTTATTTTGGATTTAAATTGTAATATTTTAACAAATAAGCCCCATTTAATTGCTTTTAAATAATTATTAATGATTATTTGAAATTTAAAAGCAAAATTTAATAACTTGCAATAATTATTAAATGTTTGAACCTTCTAGAAGCAAGTTAGGGTTTCACCAAGCAAGTATTTATACAAGTGTTTTATCCCACATTGCTTGTGTGGTGAAAATGAAAGATGAAAGCAAGTATATGAGAGGAACTTCAGCATTATTTTATTATTATTTCTGCCAGGTGTCTCCATGAAAGCGATTTTTCTCCAAGTTGGGCGAATTTTTAGCAAGGCGTTTTTGTGAAGCGTGGGATTGAGGATTTATTTTCCTCTATTTTTTCCAGCTTGCTGATTTATTCCTCTTGGCTGCCATTAAAGACCAGTTTCAGATTTTCGATTTTGCTAAGTTTGGCAATTTCATGATTGGAGACTTGGGCGATTTTTCCTCCACCATTTGTGCTTGTTGTTCAGACCTTCATTACTGCAAATTGCTGCCATTAAAAACATTTTTCAGAATTCTAAAAATTTTGATTTTTTGCTAAGGAAGGCAATTTTTTGTGTTTGGGGTATCCAATCCCAACTTGGGTGATTTTTTTCAGATTGTTGTCATCCTTGTTGTTGCAAATCAAGGTTGCCATTGGCATCAATTTTCAAATTTCCATTTTGGCGCCAGACTTGGAAAAATTTCGATTTTGCTTGGGAGGTGATTTGGTGCCATAATTTGATGATTTTCATGCATGTTTTGTGGCTGCCATCATTTCCAGCTTGCTGATTCGCTTCAGATCTGAGGTTTGCTTCAGATTTTGACCTCCATTAATGGCTGCCATTAATTTTCAGACTTAAGTTTTTATTGCCCAGCCAATTTCAACTTAAACATTTAGCATTTGGAGGTGTTTTATGGAGTTTTCTGTGCATTTTTTAGAACATTTTATCGTTGTTGCAGGTCTGAAACTCCATTGTTAGGCGGTTATCCTCAGAAATTTTCATTTCCAGCCACCTAACCAATTTTGGCGAATTTGCTAGGGGCTGTTTCCTTAGCAATTTTTCATCATTTTCAGGGATTTAAACCACTTTGCAAGGTGTTGGTAAGTCTGAAGTATCCAATTTTCAGACTTGTCCTTAGAAAACTAATTTTTACCAGCCATACTTACATTCCAGAAAATTATTGTTTTGATCAATAAAACTAATTTTTTATCAATTTTATGCACATTTCCGAAGATTACAACATGATTTAAAAGTCTGATTTTCAGGTTGTCTTCAGATTTTGACCTCCATTGTTGACTACAGAAGGTGTCTTCAGACATTCATTGTGTGAAAACACAATCTTTCACACCTTTTCCTTAGTCATCATCAATCCGGTATACTCCTTTGCATTCTTTGCTTGCATATTTTATAAGCATAAGGAGGTATTAAATGAATTTTATGGAAGGCTTCCATGCCTTAGTGTTGTCACACTTTGAACTTAATTGCTAAAATTTACCAAGTGTATGGATTATTTTCCTGACTCCATGCTCTAAATTAGCTAAATCTTTAGAAAGTCAGGAATTTTATTACGCATATTTTCCTAAGTCTAACTTCGAGCTTCATACAGGTGCGATGTCAAAGTCAGGATACAAGGAAAGGAAAGAGCTGTTGAAGACATTGGAGACTGGATTTTATCCAGAGTTTAAGATTTCATCCAGATGGAAGATCGCTGATACAAACATGCATTTCCTAGACTTCAATCAGATGCAACATCGGATGTTCAGAGTCAGAGATCAAGTTCCTTCCCCAGCATATGCAAATATTATGAAGAGTGGCATTTTCCATGCCGTTGGGTTTCCACAGTCCATATAGTGCAGTGAGCTGATCCTGGAATGTGCACGATGTTATGATCCGCTCACGAGAATGATTAAGAGCCCTCAAGGCGTTGTCATCGCCTACCTTGTTGAGGATGCCATTGCTGAGGTGTTCGGAATTCCACGTGGAACAAACATGAAGGATGTGACCAAGGAGGATTATGCAGACAGATACACGAAGAAGATGGGTGTATGTAAGAATTTAATTAACAAAGAGTGGATGATTGAGCCTAGGTCTCATCATTCCAAGGCTCCCAAGACACTTATGTGCATAGATTTTAAGGAGGAATATAGTGATTTGATATTCCTACTCAACAGAGTGATGGGGATGCCGCAAGGAGCAATATTTCATGGATGGATGTTCTACCTCATCCAGGATTGTCTTAGAGGAACACTAGTGAATTGGTCCAAGATTATAAGTGACAATCTGGATTTCCAGCTGAGAAATGTAGAGCGGTCCAAGTCATTCGCAATTACTTCCTACCTAGTGTACCTGCTTGCACGATTTGTTTCATACAGAGGATTAATATGCAAAGGTGAAGTCGGGAATGGGCAAGGACAATTTAAGAGTTATGAATGCTACCCCCAGCTGAGCATGCATAGAATTGAAGACTACAAGAGAGTGAATGATGCATTCACTAGGTACATCACACGGATGCTGCAAGGCGGAATCCACAGAACATTATCCAAGGAGGCAACAGAATTAATAGAAAAATATGGATCGTGGTATATACAATTTCCCACTTTCACATACCTCAGGATTCATGGGTTTCAATCTGAACCCTACAGACTTCCGAGGTATCCCACCGATAGAATGATATTGTTGGAAGTGGTGAGACAGCTTCTAGAGTTCGACGTTATCCAAAGAGAGAAGCACAAGACAGGAATGACGTTCCCTATTTCAGTTGGGAAGACGTCAGAGGTTTGCCAATCCGCCATAGCCGCCAGCACTGCAGGTGAGGAGATTGCATTCTACAGATTTGCAACATACAACAAAAGCGAAAGATTCGATCCAGACAAGAAGGTCGGAAGGATCAGGGGAGAGAAGTTCACTCATAAGGTTGACATAGAGGATTATTGGGCTAACTTAATGGACGAACAAGCAGTGAAGAGAAGAATGTGGTCCAGAATGTCAGTGGATTTCATGAGGAAGTGTGGACTTTTCCTCATCCCTGATCAGGTATTAGATGATAGAGATCATACACACCCACATTATGAGAATGAAATGAAGAAAGCAATCCTATTGCCAAATTGGTCAAAGTCAGAAGACATTGACCTAAATGTATTGATGAGAGAGGTCTTGAATTTCTCCCGCACATGGGTAGATATGCAGATGAATAAATTAGTTGACATGGGTGTTCCCTTCACTTATGAAAGGATGAAGCCGGAAGAGTCTACTTCCGAGGATGATTAGAGGACTGTCAGTGATGTCAGGATTCATGCAGACGAAGAGAGTCAAGCTCCTAAGAGAAGGAAGAACATGCCTGGAGAAGTCAAGGCCAGAGGGAAGAAGATTGAGGAGGTGAAGAAGAAACAAAAGACTATCACTTCACTTATCATTCCTTCACCCCCTCCCAGTGTCTCATCAATCGAAGTGATTGAAGTAACAGAACAGAATAAGGAGACTCAGCAGTGTTCCAACACGGTGATACTACCAGAGAATATTCAGGAATTCCATGCCACAGCAACATCTGCACCTCCTGATGAGAATAATGATCAGCCGGAATCCCCTACTGTCCTTTTGGAAGTTAGCTTAGGAAATGAAGTATATGATTGGACCGGGAGTAATCCTGATGATAATGATGATGTTATTTCGGCATTGAAAGGACTTGATCGAGAAGTATGTCTTGATGATGGTATGGAAATGGCCGCTATTCCTGAATGGCTGAGGAGAAGTATGGAGAAAAGTAAACAAATGATAGAGGTACAACCTATTGATGATATTGATAACTACCTAGCTAGGAGTGCTAAGAAGGAGCCCAAGAAAGCGGAGATTTTGTCGCACATAGCTAGAGATGAGACAAGAATGCGGATTGCACAGATTGTTGTTCCTATTGCAGGCGTGACAACGGACATTGCTACTCCTATGGATTTCCAGATCACTTCAATCGCCCTTGGTCGTACATCCCCAGAGCAGGAATTTCAGGAGATTGGTGACAACCTCCAGGCAATCAATGTAAGGTTAGGCAAAGCAATTGCGGAAAATGAAAGGTACAGAGAAGAAAATATTAGACTCAGAGAGTATATTGTAGGGACAAGGCGTGGAGATCCCACCCTTATTTCCCCTATTGCAGTTGACCATGGAATACATTCACACTGCGAGGTAGCAAGAGGTACACACTCGGCGGTGGAAAAGTGGATTGAAAGCACAAGAAAGCAGGCAAATGATTTCCTTACTTAGTTTGTCCATGCATATGATGAGACAACAACGCTCGTATTCAGAATCCAGTATTTGGAGGGAGTTTGGGAAGAATTCCAGCCTATTCAGGACAAGACTATTCCACGCCTCCTGGCATTGAAGAAGGTTCCTAGTTCCACCTTGGTCAGCGAGAACATTGTGCATAGTGGAGACATATATGATTTCCATGGTTGGTATTGTGCATTAGCTTTGAAGAAATCAGCTTATGAGAACGCCCAATCGAGTTGTATGGAGATGGAAGGATTAATTCAGGATATTCAGATGAAGATCCTTGCCTCGATTGAGGAATTATTGGGTGTTAATGTTAGTGATGCTAGTGGTTTACACTTAGCTAAATTAAGAGACAAAATAAAATTTATGTATTTTTGCCAGTTGGACTCTTTGAAGAAGAGTCAGATAGATGATTTGGTCTCTTTGTTGATTTATGTTCATAATTCGCAGAAGCTCATGCCAGAATAGAACACTTTGAATGCTTGCTCGGATTCATTGGATGTGATTGATTTACAGCAGGATACCTTGCCTAGCATTTCCATGGAGGAGTTAGATTCAGTATTGGCTAGATTCTTGGAGTATGCTAGGAGAAAGAGATGCAGGGAGGAATCTTCTAGAAGATTCCCTATATGATGACTAGGTATCTTTTCATTGGGCCATATGTTGGTGGCGCCATTTTTGATGTAACCCTAATTAGGGCAATTCTAGGGTTTTGTTGGCATGATCTCGACCGTTGATCTTAGATCAATCTGGGCCATCCATTTTTGTAAGAGATTCTATATATGCCCCCTTGTCTCTCATTTGTAAGAGAGAGTTTTTGTAGAATTGTTGGTATATGCTGTAGCTATTTGAATCCTAATCATTGTTCAATTGTTGGTGATTTTGCTCTTCAAGTGTTGTATTTGCATTCATGGTTCTCAATTCCTCCAAGTTAGATTAGAATTTAGATTAGAATTTATTTTCATGTATGTTAGATTGAGTGAAAGATTTGTTGAATTCATTTGTGTGGAATCCTTAATCCATACCACTAGCCTCTTGCCACTGGTAAGTGCGCCTTGTGTGGTCAACTGGAGTTTGAGTAAGCATAACTTCAACTATTATGCGCCCGTTGACAAGCATCAACTTGGATGGTGTCTACGTTTGATGGTAATAGTCTGAAAAATCATGAAGTATACCTTAGATGATTGCACTCAGCTTGTGTCAATACCTGATTGTGAGACCTTGCCTGGTTTGACTCCACTAGATCCATTCATCATTTCCTCCATTCCTAGTTTTAGAATAGATTTCCTGAACCCTATTCTTTTTCCCCCTTTTTAAGTAAAAAGTAAATCCAGAGCCATATTGATAAATCTTAAGTTGTCAGCACACCTATTCCGCATCATTCATGATAATCCAAACATTTGGGTAAGCCCCCAAGTGAAACACAGCAATTCACATCAACCACTGAACTTACCCACTCGTCAAGACCTGACATGTAGAAACCTTGGAATCACATTAGTTGATCTCATTCTTAGAATCTGAGGTGATTTTGTTCAAGAGAGGATAAATTACTTTGGTAATTTATTTTGTATTGTTATGTGCATAAAAAACACATCAACAGTACCCAAGGCAGCTATTGGAAGAATTGAAAGTATTCAAAAATCAATTGATAAATAAATTCGAATAGAAATTACAAGCAGCAAGATGGAGTTAGGCCCACATTCTGACTCTAAATGGCTTACGAGCAGAAAGATGGCGTTAGGCTCACTTTTAGGCCCTAAATGGTGTATGCGGAAAGATGGGGTTGGGCCCACTTTCTGGCCCTAAATGGCTTACGAGCAGAAAGATGAGGTTAGGCCCACTTTTTGGCTCTAAATCGCTTATGAGCAGCAAGATGGGGTTAGGCCCCTTTCTAGCTCAAAATGGATTATGGGCAGAAGGATGGGTTAGGCCCACCTTTTGGCTCAAAATGGATTATGGGCAGAAGGATGGGGTTAGGCCCACCTTCTAGCTCAAAATGGATTATGAGGAGAAAGATGGGGTTAGACCCACTTCCTGGCTCATAATAGATTATGAGTAGCAATATTGGACTTAGGCCTACTTTTAGGCTCAAAAAAAAAGAAGGGATCTAACAACATGTGTATTTGCATGTATACTCCGTGTTTGCATATATTTATATGTACACTTGAGTCTTTTTGTGTATGCTCCGTGTCTGGCCCGTGTTTGCATGTATTGATGTGTATACTTTATGTTTTTATGTGTGTGCTTTGTGCTTGGTTTAGATATGATTAGTTCAGATATGAGAATAAGTAGAGTAAACAGATATGAGTTGCATTTGAGATCATAGATATGTGTCATGCTTCTAATCCTTAATAGAATATTAAAATATGTTAATTTTAGTATTAATGCTCATTCAGTGTATATTCTATTTTAGACAGATCGTCTTCGATCTTCTCAGCAGTTTCTTATTAGAAACATGCTATTCTTGTAAATAGCTTTGTATTATTTATGAGCGTCTTGCTCATTCTGATTAATCAATCAATTCTTTGAAATCCATTGCGTGTCTCGCACTGTTTTATGGTATCAGAGCTACAGGAGGAATTTTTTCGAAAATTTTTTAATCGTAATTTCCAATTAGTGGAAATTTTCGAAATTATTTTTTGGAAAAATTTATCGAAGTTTTTTTTGGCTTCTGGGGCGGAATCGTCGTTTTTCGACCTGCAGGTTCGTCGTTTTTCGGCAACCTCTGTCTGCAGGGTCGTCGTGCGTCGTCGCGACCTGTGTTCGCGCAGGGAGGGTCGTCGTTTTTTCTTCGGCGTCGCGTTTTACCGCCCCCATGACCTGTGTTCGGGACCTGCAAAGGTTGTCGCGTTGACGCGACCTGTGTGTGACTTCGCGGACACACTCCGGCGCCGCCTCCATCGCCCCCGTGACCTGCAACCCGCGCGATCTGCGACCTGTTCGGCTCTGTGCACGTCTGCAGGCTTCGGCGTCGTCACCTCCAGCGGCGCCACCTGCAACTCGTCATTCTCTGCAATGACGATGTCTTTCTCTCTGCAAACAATGGTGTCGACCTCTGCAATCTTCGATTGAGGTGTTTACCTCCAGTTTTTATTGAAGTTCAGTTTTTCTTGCAGATTCGTGGTGGGTTTTTCAAACCCTAATCTGGGTGGTTGTCCATTTTTTGGGGGTGCCTCGATTTTCGTGCCTCAATTTTCGAGCCCACGGATCCAGATTCTGACAAGAGAATCCTTCTGGGTTTTTTGCACGCATTTCTCGATTGTCTTTGGTTTTTTCTGGGTTAGCCGAAAATTTTCTTGGGAAACGTGCAAATGGCTTCTCTCACCAATCTGATGTTAGAAGGCAGTCAACGCTTTAATGGTCACAACTACAACATCTGGAAACAGCGTATGTTGACCATTTTTGAATATAGGCGTCTTGACCAGCTTGTTTTGGGCAAAGAACTCAGTCCTGGTACACCTGGTGCAGATCAAGATAAGTTTGATGAACGCAATCGGGAGGCAGTCATGCTTCTCAAACTCTCAGTAACTGATGATCAGTTACCGCAGATTCCTTCCGGTAAGACAGCTTCTGACATCTGGAAGCATCTGAAGGAATTGCATGAGACATCCGGCAAGAGCCGAGCATTCTTTCTGAAGAATCAGTTGCTCTCCATTATGATGGACGAACGTATGTCCTTACAGGAGCACCTCACGAGGATTAAGGACATTCGAGATCAACTCGAAGCTATTGGTCGGACTATGGAGGAAGAAGACATGGTTGTAATCACTTTAAAAAGTCTTCCGAAATCGTATGAACACTTCATTGAAACCCTCAATATTACTTCCACTAATGTTGATCTGAATTTTCAGAACTGTGCACCAAACTTCTACAGCAGGATCGCTGGAAACAGCAATTTGGTAGTGGTACTACATCAGCCTCCTCGGAAAATGCCTTCACAGCTCAATCCTTTCAGAAGGATAAAGGCAAATTTCAGTCCTCTCAGTCTTCTCAGCAGAAAGGCTCTTCTCAGACACAGGGTGGAGCTAAGAAGAAAAATGTGCAGTGCAATTACTGTCACAAGTACGGCCATATGAAGAAAGATTGCCGTCAGAGGCTCGCTTCTGAACAAAAGAAGCAGGGAGGGTCACACCAGAAGGCGCATGTTGCGGAACATTCCGAGCAGAAGGAGTCCGCCTTTTATGCTTTTATGGCTAAGAGGTCTTCAGATCATGCCAGGTCTTCTGCTTGGTTCATCGACTCTGGTGCATCACGTAACTTTTCTCATCGGCGTGACTGGTTTACAGACTTCTCACCTTTCAGTGATTCCGTTGTATTTGGCGGAGGTGAGGAGTATACAGTTGTTGGCAGAGGCACTGTTCAGATACAGTCTGGTGGCAGGACTCTCCTTTTTCTGAATGTGTATTATGTTCCTGGAATGGAACTTAATCTGCTCTCTGTCAGCCAGATTATGAGGAATTCTCCTCAACTAGATGTGGTGTTCAGTGCTCACAAGTGCTCCATCATTGATCGGGAGACTCGTCTTACTGTTGCTATTGGTCTAGAGGATCATGGCCTATATAGGCTCCTTGACACTGGTGATTCTCCTGAAGTGGCTCTGGCAGCTCGTGTTTCTCCTCTTAGCACTTTGTGGCATCAGAGATATGGACATCTCAACATTCAGTATCTCTCTCAGCTGTCTCGGGAGGGACTTGTTTCAGGGTTACCTGATATTCAGACTCAGCATCTTGGAGTATGTGGCGCCTATCAAGCTGGCAAACAGCATCGGACTTCATTCCCACATGGAAAGTCTTGGCGCGCATCTAAGGTACTTCAATTACTTCATGCTGATATTTGTGGTCCTATGAATACATCTTCTGTTACTGGTTGCAAATATTTTTTGCTTATTGTAGATGATTTTAGTAGAAAGATGTGGGTGTACTTTCTTAAACATAAATCAAATGTATTTAGTATCTTTCAGAAGTTTAAGTCCTTTGTTGAAAAAGAGTCTGGACATAGTATCATTACTCTTAGGACAGATAACGGGGGGGAATTTTGTTCTTCTGCATTCTCCAACTTCTGTGATACCCATGGCATCAAACGCCAGTTGACTACACCCTACACTCCTCAGCAAAACAGTGTTGTCGAGCGTCGCAATCGTACGGTTGTTGAGATGGCTCGCTCTATGTTACAACACAGGAGTGTTCCGAACAAGTATTGGGCTGAAGCAGTATTTACTGCTGTCTACCTTCTTAACCGCTCTCCTACTCAGGCTGTTAAGGGGAAGACTCCAGAAGAGGTTTGGTCTGGTCGGAAGCCTCAGATCAGCCACCTGAAGGTTTTTGGCTCTGTTGCCTATGTTTGGATTCCAGATGCTAAGCGCTCCAAGTTGGATTCCAAAAGTCAGAAACTCATGATGACAGGATACAGTGATCACCATAAGGCCTACAGACTGATAGATATAGACACTGAACGTCTTATCTTCAGTTGTGATGTTGTATTTGATGAAGACAGAGGATTCTTTCAGTCCCCTTCTTCTGAGCAAAGTTCTGAGGATCAGCCTCACAGTGTTCTTATTCCATTAGGTTCGCCTGATGGGAGGGATGATGCAGAATCTATTTTCGATGATGCACTACCTGAGTTCCCTCCGGAGAATAATCCTCCTCTTGTTGCTCCTGTTCCTGATCCTGAGCCTCTTCCAGCTCCTCCAGATGTTCGCACTTCTACTCTCCGGCCTAAATGGTGGGCCAAGACCATTGGTGATCTCAGGGATACTGAGCTCATTGAGGGTAGAACCTCCCGTAATAAGAGCAAACAGCAGCATACAGTCAATTTTGCTCTCATGGCTAACATACACAGTGTTTTTGAACCTCAGACATACTCAGAGGCTAAAGGTATACCTGAGTGGGAACAGGCTATGGAAGCTGAGTTCCCGAGTCTTCAGAAGAATCACACTTGGGCCCTTTCTGATCTTCCTTCAGGGAAGAAGCCCATTAGCTGCAAATGGGTGTACAAAGTAAAATACAAAGCTGATGGAACCCTAGACATGTATAAGGCTCGTCTTGTTGCTCGTGGGTTCTCACAGAAAGAAGGCATTGACTACGAGGAGACTTTTGCTCCTACAGCCAAAATGAATACCATACGGCTCGTTCTTGCCTTGGCAGCCCAGTTCAGTTGGAAAGTCCATCAGATGGACGTCAAGAGTGCTTTTTTGAATGGTGACTTACAGGAAGAAGTCTACATGACGCAACCCCCAGGATTCAAGGTTGCTGGTCAAGAACAGAAGGTCTGTAGACTAGTCAAAGCACTCTATGGTCTGAAACAACCTCCTCGGGCTTGGTACATGAAAATTGATAAGTACATGACAGATCATGGCTTTCAGCGGAGTCCATCTGATGCAAACCTGTATATCAAGTATACTAGTAATGATATTCTATTTGTGGTTGTCTATGTGGATGACTTAATCATTACTGGCAGTTCAGCACATTTGATCACTGGGATCAAACAGGATTTGTGCCGCACTTTTGATATGACAGATTTGGGACTTCTACATTACTGCTTAGGAGTTGAAGTCTGGCAGACTGAGACCAGTATCTTTCTCTCTCAGTCCAAGTATGCCAAAAGTCTTGTGGACAGGTTCAGAATGCAGGATTGCAAACCTGCCTCTACTCCTATGGAACCCGGGCTCAAACTTTCAGCTCAGTCATCCTCACCAGTTGTGGATGAATCTCTGTTCAGGCAACTAGTGGGCAGCCTCATCTATCTTACTGCCACTAGACCTGACATCAGTTTTGCAGTGAGCTACATTTCACGCTTCATGACAGCTCCCAAGGCTGATCATTGGTTAGCAGCGAAGCGTGTGCTGCGTTATGTGAGTGGCACTTCTGATTATGGACTTCTATACACTCGGAGTTCTGATCCTATACTCAGTGGTTACACAGATTCTGACTGGGCAGGTTCGGTTGATGACCGTAAGTCTACAGCAGGGTATGTGTTTAGTTTGGGATCTGGTGCTGTCACATGGACTAGTAAGAAGCAACAGGCAGTGGCTCTCTCCTCGACAGAAGCAGAGTATCGGGGAGCAGTTAAGGCATCTTGTGAGGCGGTTTGGCTTCGACGAATGCTTGCGGATATGCATGTCTCCCAGGCAGGTCCTACTCCCTTGTTCTGTGATAATCAGGGAGTGCTCAAACTCGCCAAGAATCCAGTCTTCCATGAAAGAATCAAGCATGTGGAAACGCATTGTCACTATATTCGACAGCTGGTTGAAGACGGATCCATCCAGTTGCTGTATGTTCCTACTTCGGAGCAGCCAGCAGACATCTTCACCAAGCCCCTTGGTCCTGATAAATTTGTAAAATTCAGGGGGTCTATAGGTGTAGTTAATAGATTGAGCATTAAGGGAGGGTAATAGAATATTAAAATATGTTAATTTTAGTATTAATGCTCATTCAGTGTATATTCTATTTTAGACAGATCGTCTTCGATCTTCTCAGCAGTTTCTTATTAGAAACATGCTATTCTTGTAAATAGCTTTGTATTATTTATGAGCGTCTTGCTCATTCTGATTAATCAATCAATTCTTTGAAATCCATTGCGTGTCTCGCACTGTTTTAATCCTCATCTTAATATATGTTAAGATCACCCTTGCCTTAACACAAAGAGATACCTAGGACATTATGCAAATGTTAGGCCAACCAAATTAAATAAGGAATACAATTCTCCAAGGATTGGTTTGGAACCTTCATGATTCAGTTCATAGAAACCTGCTTTGCTTGAGGACAAGCAATCTTGGGATGGGCAGACTATCATGTCCCCGTCAAGAAGGGAAATTGCAGCCATAAACTCATGAGAGTAGAGCCGACCCAAAAGAAATAATAAAACAAAAAGATAAATTAATCAATGAAGGAGGCCGACCTGGATTGATACCTTTGAGGAGCTGACCCAAGTTAGTCACGAAATCATTATGGAGATCAACCCAAAAATAAGAAATAATAAATAAAATTGTGTGAGGGCCAATTAGGGCAATGTGTCTTCTCCAAATGAAAGGACATAACCTTTCCCACCGTGGAGGATATAAAAAGGGAGGCGAATAGAAAAAGATATATTAGGAGAGCAGACCAAAATATATTATTAGAGCAAACTAAAATATATTTACAGCAGACATCTGAACATATTAGCATCATCGGCTCCAATGAATACAGCAATCAGCAAAAGGAAATAATATCCAGATTAGGACAGACATGTAAGCAGCAGATGCACCAACAAGATCGGGTCTAACCAATCCAATTCAGAACTGTTATATCAAAAAACTAATAATCTTAACAATTACTTGTGGGTAAAATCTAGTAATATCCCGATAGGGGACATTACATCTCCAATAGGTTGGTGCCTGTAAATTTTGTAAGAGAAGTTATATATAAGCAATCTTTTGTCATAGTTTTCTCCTGAAAGGTTTTCCACGTGAATCTTGTGTTCTTAATTGTTGATGTTATATGATTGATAGTATTGTGATTATTAAATTGAAAAGGTAAAAGATTACCTTATACTAATTCACCACGCCCCAGTATAAGTGTGTACTCGTCAATTGGTATCAAAGCAGATTCCTTCAAGTATAGTCTAGCCACTAGAAGGTGGATCTCAAAGAGTATGCATGGCCTATCAAGAAAGATTCTCCTCAAACAAGGCTCCATTTTTCAATGGAACAAACTATGTCTTCTAGAGCATAAGGATGTGCACTTACCTAATGGCACTTGGCTTTGATATTTGGCAATTAGTGGTGGTTGGTTATGTTGTTCCAATTTCTCCACCAATGGACCAGGCTGGAAAGAGGGCTTGCGAAAATAATGCAAAAGCTATGAATGCAATATTATGTGGTCTTTTAGAATTGGAGTTTGTCAAGGTGATGCACTGTGTATTGGCGAAAGAAATATGAGATAAACTAAAGAATGTATATGAAAGAGACAAAAAGGCGAAGAAAGCTAAGCTTCAAACACATAGAAGACAATTCGAAAGGGTGAAGAAAGCTAAAGCTTCAAACACATAGAAGACAATTTGAAATTTTGAAAATGAAGGATGAAGAAAACATTGCAGCCTATTGTTTTGCGTAGATGAAGTTGTCAACAACATAAGCAGTCTCAATAAGGCAATTGAAAACAAAATTATCGTGCAAAAAGTTTTAAGGTCTCTTCCCTTGAGATTTGATGCCAAAGTCTCTACTATCAAAGAAATGAAGGATCTAGACAAACTAACTCTAGACGAGTTGCATGGGATCCTCACAACATATGAAATGAGGACTAAAAAGGAGAAATCATCTAAGCAAGAGGCAAATTCAAAGCCTCAAAGAAATTGAAGAATAAAGAGCCCGTGCCAAGCAATAGTGTTGATAATGAATCAAACAAAGAAGAAACTCATTTTCTTAGGAAGTTGAAGAAAGGATCCATCAAGTATATAGGTAAGTTGCCTTTTAAATGCTTTAATTGTGGAAAGGTAGGACATTTCACTGCCAAATGCCCATATGCAAAAACTAAAAATAGTGATGAAGAAGAGCATAACATACAGAAGGGTGGTAAACATTATCAACATAAAAATGGACACAAACAAAATTGACAAAGAGAAGAACTTTCACAAAAAAGCCTCTATTCCAAAGAGGAAAGTAGTTTGTTCGAAGAGAGTTTCTCCGCTAGCAACAAAGAAGAGATTTTATTCACGACAATAGAAACAAAAGATGATATTTTGAAAAATGAAGCCAAAGAAAAAGAAGAGTCAAATCTGCTGCTACCTGAAATTCATGGCATTGTAACTCGGAATTTTGATCAGTATTATGCAACCTACACCATCCTGATAATGCAGCTTCAGCTAGGAATACTTTGTCCATACGATTGTCTGCAGCAAGTTGGCTATCCAAGGGAGACGGCACAGTACCATTGTTAGGCCCAGTATTCCATGTTCTCTTCTGGGGAATTTGATTATTATTCCGGAAATTTTGGTTATTCCCTTGGTAGTTTTGGTTGTCTCTTGGGAAATTTTGACCATCTCTTGTATATCCCGAAGAACCTTGTCCTTGATAATTCCCTTGATAACTTCTCTGCATATTCTGCATTTGATTGTTCTGACCTTTCAAATAGGTTAATTCTGCTGACAGTTTCTTTACTTGATTGATTAATTCCCTCAATTCTTCTTTTTCCTCCTGGGTTCAACTTGAAATCGTCGCATTTTGGAGATATATTGGTTGCGGTGGAGGTACTTGCGAGACAAGATTTCCAGGATGGAGAACCAACTGATTACTGGCTATGGGAATTGGGTTCATCACTGGCATGTTTTGAGACAACGCTCTGTTGATACTTTGAATTTGTCCTTGTGCAACGGGATTTCCTAGATAGTTCAAGGGTCCTGTAGCGGTACCTACTTCCAGATCATTGCTAACTGAAATAGCCGAAGCGTATGCTTCCTTCAAATTGGTTGGGGGGGTGCCTTTTGACTTTACAAACATGGAAGTAAGGTGATCTAATGCTGCGTAGTAAACAAGCAGTGCTGCAGCATTATTCAAATTGTAGGGATCTCTTAGCCTTGTATAAGCCTTGTGAAATCTATTATTGAAAGTGCTAATAGGCTCATGTTCTTGCCTTCTTATTTCCAAAAACTGTCAATATAATTCAGATGGAGAAATTGGTGATCTGAATTTTTCTAAGAAAATGTCTTTCATCTCTTGCCAATTATGGATAGAGTCAGCTGGCAGGTGGATATACCAGTGAGAGGCTTCTTCATCAAAGGTGTAAGGAAACAATCTACAGGCCACATCCTCATGCTGGATATCTCTATTATGCAGGAGATCTTCAAAAATCTTTATATGTTCATCAGCTGAGCGGCTCAAGTCACAACTGTGAAACTTGGAACAAAAGTGCTCAGGGCTCCTTGGCATTGCATTATAGGCTGTAAAAATCATAGGGGATGCATTGGTTCGACGCCACGCCATTGAGACATTTGTTTAGGAAACTCCTGGTTGAACTTGTTGGATAATTGGCGGAAAGGACACTGGAGGCGGAGTGTTTAAGACTTGACAAGCGGGGGTTTGGAGTAATTTGGAAATATCTTCCTCCTCTAGCCTACCTTCTTTTGCTTGACTCTCTCCTTTCTTTGGTGAAACTTCCCTCTTTTGTCTAGATCTTGTGGGTCGTTCTAACTCCACAAATTCCTTGGTTGAACTTTGTGTTGATCTGAGGATTCTTTGAAATTTATCTGGGGAGAAAGAACTTATGCGATCCAGCGTAGCGTCTATTCTTGTTGAGGCAGTGTAGGAACACATTCAGGAGCTGGATTAACTTCTTGTTGTTCTTGCTGATTTTGTGCGTCGATGCGGTTAGCAATTTCTTCTTCTTCTTAGAGGATTAAAGCACATTCGACACCAGTCAGGATAATTTCTTTTCATAGACCAAGCCAAGCTATATAACTCAGTGATCATGTTTTCTTGTTCGTCGTTGAAGCTCAAGTCTGGCTGTAGCACTAGTTTGAGATCTCTTGCTGGTTCAAGAGGAATGATGGGGAGGCCCATCTCTTACCATGTTAGTGGACTGGAAAGAAAATTGTCGGATTTCTTTAAGAACTTGCTTGTGAGTGGTAGAAATCCTTTGTCTCTCTAGATTTTCCTTAATCACAGTCTCTATTTGCCGACCTTTTTCTTCCTCCTTGGCAATAGTGTGACTCACTTGTCTGAATTGAGAATAATTTACTTTTGATTTCGAGGCAACTGTTCGTAACTAATCTGCAATGTATGATTGATTCAGTCCTTGTTCAGGTTGTTCAAGAGGCAGATCGAATAGGAATTCATGCGGCAATCATATCTACTATCCAAAATAGGTAACTTCAGCTGTTCGGGATTTGATAGTGATAAAGCCCTCCTAATGCTCTTGTATGTTGCGTGTGGGAGGAGGGTTAAAAAGCTCTGGGTAATTGCTCACAAGTATAAATTGATTAAAGTCTAGATGTTCAATCATTTAGATCAAGCCCTCCTTCTAGCGCCATTTTATGTTGGGCATGGGAGGAGGGTTAAAATGTTTTGGGAAATTTCAGCTAGTAAAGACTTAATAATGATAAAGCCCTCCTTCTAGCACCATTGTTACGTTGGTGTTTGTTTTATCATCTACCAAACATTAAAATAGGATACCCGAAGGCATTCTATCCTCTCCTGAAAAATCACTACTGATTCCAAGCTCTATATGTGAGAACAAGCGACTTTAGTGAAATAGCTTCTTAAGTACTGTATGCTGAAAATCTCAAGGGGGACTTACGTTAACAAGTATCTTTTGAATTGCTGGACTTAGACGGATTTAGCAATTTTAGGCTCTCTTCTTTTTAGATTTTCCGGTATTTAGACTTTCAAAAAGGAGAAAAGAGATAGGGTTTGAGAAGGCTAATCTAATCCAATGAATTTCGGAGACGGTATCAACTCGGTGCTCTCGAGAAACCAAACTTTGCTTTGCCACACTAGGGACAACTACACAAAGTCGATGCAATCTTGAATGGATTGTGCTTATGATTAAGATGTTGGGATGCACAGAGGATGGGCTCAGACTAACTTTGCACGGTAAAATGGAAATCATCAACTCACCAAAAGTATGAGCGGAGATACACCATCAACTAACACTTATCAAATCCTTCATTCAAATTAGCAACAATGAAAGCAAATCTAAATTAACTTTAACTAAGTGTTGACTAAACTGAAACCATGCAAATCATTCAAACAATAGGGATTACAAAGCCTTAAGAGAAAGCACACGTGCAATATATTATCTGGAAATGACCTTACACAACAATATGTCAAAAACCTCACACTCTCCAAACGAGAGGAGGTAGCTTTATATAGTTTTTCAAAAATAAATGAATGGCCAAGATCAAATAGTGATCAAGGGCCCAAATTGAAAGCTACAAACCCTAATTAGGGTTTCCCAAAGCACTATCAGCTTGAATGAATAAGAAAGTGACATGTGGCATAGCTGCTAATCTCACTGAGGTGAGTGTCCAGTTTCCTCTTTCGCGGATTCAACGTACTTGGACACAATAAGCCTGACCTCCTCCATAGTGACACTTAGCAAGCTGCTGATCTGGAAGTCGATGATGTCCACATCATCGGTACATGTAGCAAGGATGTTCTCCCACTGAACTGCTTGGGCAAGAAACTTCTCATCGATGAAGAGAAAATTTGCAATCCTCGAAAGATCGCCTTTGTCAATCATCCTCGAGTCTTTGAAGAAGCTTGATTGAATCCTGGCTCTTAGGTTCTCTGCCTGCAAGTGCTTCTCCCTTATACTCTCTTTCTTCCAGATCTCTGATGCTAACTGAAAAACCTTGCTCAAGATCTCCCTGACACTCTCCTCTGTCTCAAAACACTTAGTCTCGGATTTCTTCAAAACTTCAATACGGGTGACCAAGGCATAATACCAGGTGTTAAAGTCATACCTATCCCTGACCTGTATGACACCTACATCCACCAAACTTCTCTTCGACAAGCCTCAGATAACCTTCAGATGCGGAAGTATTTCATCTTGAATTTCCTCCACGTCTTCCCAATTGGCAACTAGGTCCTGGATACGGCTGACCAACGAAGAGGCTGACTCATGTGCTGACACTAAATTTTCCACCAGTATATCAGCACGTGTTGAAGCATCTGAAATCCACTCCTTATCTTGCGTGAATGTGCCCTTCATATCCTTGTAATCCTTCATTGTAATGTCCCCGTCTCATTGATGCTCTTTCAGTGGTCCATTAGCCTATTCCTGAGACTCGTAGGCTAGGTGGAATGAGGGATGAGGGTCTAGCATTGATGAAATGAGGACTTACTATTTTTAGTAAGTCAGGGAATGACCATTCTGGTGTTACTGTCCTACTGAGTTCTCTTTGTTTTGCCTCTGGTCGCGATGATCATGTTTTTCTGAGCATTAATTCTTGACTTACTATTTTTAGTAAGTGGCTGTGTGGCACAATTCTATTTTTGGCAGTAGATAGGGTTCTGATTCTGCAACAGTTATGTGGTCGTCCGGGCTCAGTTTCATCCTGGTTGTGATAATAATCAATACGGGAGTCATTTGCGACATAATTAAATATTATTTCCTTATCCTAAGGTTAATATTTAATTAATCTATTTATTGGCTACTGGTTTATTAAATTTGGGATTAATGCCTATTTTATCTCAAGTTTGGCGAAATTCAGATGTACTATGGGATGAGAAATATTTTAGAAGAATATTATTTCACTTTTGCATCGCCATTATTTGCCTAAGTGTTTAACGTGGGTCCTCCCCCTTCTTGGGCATGAGTTTTGACTTAGGAGAATGGGGAGCTACACTTGGGTTCACATGTAGTGGAATGAAATTCAAATGCAAGGCGTGGAATTTGGAGGAATGTCATTTGAATTTGAAGAATGAAGTTATAAATATGAGGCTTGGGCTCCAATTTGCACTATCTTTGAAAATTGCATCGTTATGCTGCCGGTTTGGCTACTGAAAATCTGAGCTTCGAAGTTGGCTTCCTAGCTGAGTCTCAGTTTCATACTTGCAATATAGTACCTAGCTGTGCCCTTGTGTTCCCATTGCAGATTGGTTAATGAGTTGCGGAATTATGGAATGATTGATGATGGATTTGACTGTTTTTGGTTGCTGGTCGCGGGACTGCTGAAAGTGAAATTTGCTCATACCTCTCAACTAGGCGACTCCATCCATCTGGGTACCGGCTCATTCTTCCTTCCATGCCATGGCGATACATTGTGTGAGTTTCTAGCTATTTTGTTTGAGCAATGATTTTATTAGACAAAATCGAAATTCCTAGTCTAGGCGTGGGTTTTCTGTGTTGCATTGGGATGCGTGCAAAATAAAAATGGGCTTGTTTGGGTTGTGGCTTTGATTGGTTGTCATTGCATTGGATGTACGGTGGGATTGGGATTGGTTTGAATCAATTCGGGTAAAAATTAAGTGAGTTATGAGTGTTTTGATGTTTCCATGGGCTGCTGAAACTGTACTTTCAGCCTGCAGATCAGTGTTACAGAAAATTACAATATTGATGTAGAAATCTACAGTTAATCTTCTCATCTCATCTCTATATTGTAAGCTTGTTTCAGTAGTACTGATCATCCCATTCTATTTGCTTTCATTTGTAATCCCCACTGCATAAGTGGAAGAGGCTGGCTTGCCGCCTTCTAAGTTTTGTAATTCAGTTTTTGTAATCAGTCCTCGCGCTGAATAAGTGGTCGAGTGATAAGTTCAATGCTATGGTCCTCCCGCTGAAATATGTGGTCGAGTGATTGTTTAATGTAATGTCCTCCCGCTGAAATACGCGGTAGAGTGATTGAACTTCAATTTCCTGTAATTTTTCTTGGTCGGTTTACCGCCAAGACTTTGGTTTCTATCCTGCTGGATAAGCAGAAGGGGCTGGCTTGCCACCCATGCATTGTAATTTTCAGTTTGATTATTGTTGTTGACGATCCCCGGAACACTGTATGCTCTCACCCTCCCAGTCTGGGCTCTCGGTGAACAAAAGGTGGAAGGGTTCCCTTTCAGTTGTTTGGTTTATTCCTCTAACCTTAACGGGTTATTTGTGGTGGATGAATTGTTATTGGCCTAAAAAATCAAAAAAAAATTAGTGGGATATTTCAGTGGTATCAGAGCTAGTTTTCCTGCCAGCCTGTGAGAGTCAGTGGGTTCAAAAGTCTCCATGAGTGACAGAGACGTCAGACACTACAACAGAGAGCAGAAGAGACAGCAGTTTCAGATTCGTATAGTGCCCGAAGAGGACACATTTTCAGAAGTACTGAGAAACAGAGGGAAGGATCTAGATACCTCAAAATTCAGTGGATTCAATGGCAGATAAGACTACAGAAACAAATGAGGCACCCGATCAGAAGGCAAAGAGGCAATTCAATGCCATGATGGACATGATGTCTTTACTGCTGGCAAAGCTCAACCAAAACATTGTTGGGGTCCCTAATCAGCCTAACAATGGACCGGAAGCCAACACTTCTAACACTCCTGTAGGCAATAGAAATGGGAGTAACAACGGGAGTAACAATGGAGGTTCAGCCCCAAGGCCTTTACAACCTGTCTTTTTGCCAAAAGAAGTACAACAAGCTGAAACAGAGATACCCACAGCTGATGAGATAAGAAATAGCTACATGGAGTATGCTTCCCTTCCCGGTGAGATCCGAGATATCCTAACTCTGGATCAATTCATGAATCAGAAAATGAAAAGAGGAAGGAGGAATGACTACAAGTCTGCTGCCCCAAGAGATTTCCAGCAAGCTCTTGGAAGAGTGACCTTAGCACACTTTGATGGAAGCGCTAAGAGTACCGCCAGAGCATGGGTACAGAAGTTGGACAATTACTTGTCTTTGAGACCGATGCCGGAGGAGGACGCCATCAAGTTTTCTACCTTGCACTTGGATAGAGTGGCCCACGAATGGTGGTACCATGGGTTGGTCACCCTTGGTCACAACTTAGTCACCACCTACGCTGATTTCACCAACAAGCTAATTGAGAGATTTGACACCAGAGATCCAGAAGTGAAGTTTAGAGAACTTGCACAACTAAGGCAGCAAGGTTCATTGGACACTTACGTGACTGAATTCCAAAACTTGTCAGTCATGATGAGTAGCATATCAGAGAAGCGATTGGTTGTCCTTTTCACTGAAGGACTTGAAGAACCATTGAGAGGATGGGTCAAAGCTTTTGATCCGCCCACCCTGGCAGAAGCTATAAAAAAATCTAGAAGTATGGAGTTGGCTGCCCCAAAGAGTAAAATTCAGTCCAAGCCTTTCCCTTTCAGAAAGGATAAGAAGAAGTTCACGAATCAGACCAAGAAGTTCTCTCTGCGTATGGATGATGGGCTCCATCAAGAGCTCCAGAGAAAGAATCTATGTTACTCTTGCAGAGAACCTTGGGTTCCCGGGCATAGGTGCCATGGAAAGGGGAATTTGCATCAGATGGAATGCTATTCAGAAGATGGATCAGATTCTGAAATTTCAGAACAGCAGACTGAAGTTGAGGACAGCGAGTATGAAGAGGCTCCTGAAGGGCCCGAATTTGGGTCAGAAGATAGAGGAGTGGTTGCTCAACTCTCGAGCATTCACAAAAATGAGTCTTTCAGAGTTTGGGGTGTGATTGGAGAGCATCTTGTCATAACTCTCATTGACACAGGTGCAACACACAACTTCATTGATGAAAGGATTGTTGCAAAAAAGGGACTAGTGGCAGAGGAAGTTGAGGGCTTCAAAGTCATGGTAGCAGATGGCTCCACTATATCCTGTAATAGAATGATTTCCAACATGTCTCTGAAGTTGGGAAATCATGAAATCAGAGATGATTTCTTTGTGGTAAGCATTGGAGGGACTAATGATGCAGTCCTCGGGATTCAATGGCTGATATCTCTTGGTGAGGATTACTCAAGTTTTGAGTCTTTGAGCTACATGTTTGAGTTTGAATCTTTTATTTCTTCTATGCCAAGTGTTTCTAAAGGAGCTTAATCCAATCTGATTTGAAGTCTTTGAGCTGCAAGTAGAGAAGATTAATTAAAATAGGAAACTCTCTTGAAGGAGCAACAAGTCTTTGAGCTGCAAGTAGAAAAGATTAATTAAAATAGGAAACTCTCTTGAAGGAGCAACAAGTCTTTGAGCTTGCATCTATTCTTGAGGAAAAGTTACTGTTTGATAAGAAATAGCAGCAAGTCTTTGAGCTTGCATTAGTTCTTGTCTTTGTGTTGAAAGAATAGATTATTCCAGTCTTTGAGCTGTTATCTTTTATTCGTTGTAAAATTTAGTATAGCAAAGGGTAGATAGGACTTCCAATAGTCAAATCTTTGAGCTTGATATTGTTGTCCCATCCCGAAGGAAGTGACAGGAGTCTTTGAGCTTTCAGGAAACTTCATTTCCTTTCTCTCATTTTACTTGAAAGTGGTTACTGTTGTTCATATTCAATCGCTATCCTTTTCTGTGAAGAGAAAAGGATATTGTGTTTCTTAAAAAAAAAAAAAAAGATTGTTGTCCCATCCCATTTTATTTTCCAAGTTGTAGTTAGAGAGGGGGAGCCTTCCCTTAATTAGGAGAGTTTTTACTCGTGTGCTGTAGTTGAAACCACAATTTTGTATATTTCCCCAAGTGTACAAAATTTTCAACCAACAGTTTTTTGGCGACTCTGCTGGGGACACGGGCGCATTCGGAAGCCTCACGCTTTCGTTTGAAAACTAGTGTCTTGCTGGTAAAAAGAAAAAAAAAAGGAAATAACTTTTCTTGGGTTTCCTGTTGATCGAACGAGATTTGAAGTACTTTGTTATTTGTCTTAAAGATCTCTGATATAAATTTATTTGGCCCATCCGAGACACCAACATTTTCTTGGGTTTCTGCTGGGGACACGAATGCATTCGGAAGCCTCACGCTTTCGTTTGAAGTATACCGGTATGCTATTCATTGTAATTCCTGTTCTTAGAGTTTCTCAAGCTTTCACCAAGGATATGTTAAATGGCTTCTCAAGGTCCTTTGGGGAATGCTTTTGGTCCATTGAATTTGACTCCGCCTTTGCATGCTCTTCCTGATGGTTCGAGGAAGAACTTTCCCAACTTCTTTGGAGATGGACAACAACACCCTGATGAACACATTGCTTCTTTCTACATTGCATGCGGTGTTCATGGTGTTGAACACGAAGATGTATCTGTAAGGCTATTTGTGGATACTCTCCAAGGTATTGCTGCTGACTGGTTTTATAACCTTTCTGCTGGTTCAATTGTATCTTGGGCCAGACTTAAAGACAAGTTTGAAGAGAGGTTCAAGCCTATAGAAGATGTGCATGCATTATTAGCTCAGTTGGCTCAAATGAAAAAAGAGTCACATGAACCCAAGCGGGATTTTGTGGCTAAATTCAATAAGTTGTGTAACAAAACTCCAGTTGTTGCTCAGCCTACTGCTGCAAATTTGAAGTGCTTCTTCATCAATGCTCAAGTACCAGAAGTATGTTTCTTGTTGAGAAGGGAAGTTCCAAGAGACCTTGCAGTAGCGCAAGCCTTGGCAATTGATATTGAAGATAATCTTATCCTTGCTGGTAAGATGAAGATAGAATCAAATGGGTCCAAAGAAATCTCTTCATTGGGATCATGGGCTACCAAGAGAACAGATCCTATGGTGCAGAAGTTGGCTAATGAGCTGATTGCCCTCAAAAGGCAAATAGCTCAAGGTGTATTCTCTTCCCCCTATGAAGACATTCCAAGGAGTCCATACCCAAATATTGCTCCTAGTTATGTAACTGAAAATCAAGATAAGTTTCCTTCATCACCAGAAAGGCTTGCTCTTGAGGCACCACCAAAAAATGCAGCAGTGGAGGATTCTGAATTTGAACAAAGTGATCTTGCTGGTCTCTTCCAAGAAGAAGAGGAAGCAGACATAGCTAGCGACTCTCAAATCTGTTTTATGCAGTTCCAAAAAGCTAATGAACAAAAAGAATGGACCATGTCGGATACCATGGACAATGCACAACAAGAGGTTGAAGGCCATTCTTCCAAGGTGTCGGTAAAGGAGCACAATCATGTCATGGGATGTGAAAAGATGGTTTATGAACATAAAGACAATTCTATTTTGAATTTTGGAAAGTTTGATGAGAGTTGTCATAAAGCAAATTTCAGCTCTCTTATTCAAAAGAGTAAAGAAGATATTGAAGAGGATACATTTTGGGATGAGATGGAACTATTTTGTTCAAGCTTTGATGTCAAGCCAGTATCTCATAAGTTAAAAGATCATAAGCAACTTGAGAAAGATGAAAATCAAGAGTCTATTTTCCAAGATGGAGGTTTTGATATTTGTTCAAGTCCTCAAGAAAGTTCTATAGAAAAATCTTGTTCAAATCTTGTTGATGATTCTCTCAAATCTGAAGTTTGTAAACAACGTACTGAGGAATGCAATGCAGTCATGGTTTCATTTGAATCACATGAAGATCTTTTTGTCCAGCATAAAGTTATGGTTGAAGAGG
This sequence comes from Cryptomeria japonica, assembly GCF_030272615.1. Taxonomy (NCBI): domain Eukaryota; kingdom Viridiplantae; phylum Streptophyta; class Pinopsida; order Cupressales; family Cupressaceae; genus Cryptomeria; species Cryptomeria japonica. Next base: position 735,793,349 of record NC_081413.1, read on the forward strand.
CAACTGATAAAGATGTAATCAGCAAGAAGAATTATGTTTTTGTCCCATCAAGAGGATGTCCAATCAGACATCTTGCTTGGTTGGAAGCCAATGGGAGGACAAAAGTTTCACTTGTTCCTGAGCCGGTAGATACACTTGTTGAAGAGGCCAAACATGCATTTTCAGCTAAGCAAGACCAGCCTGGTTTCCAAAATCTACTTTGGAGCAGCAGTACATATGATTCATTTCAAGAGGAAGGTGAATTTGTTCATCTTTTCCAAGGAGTGTTGCATCAAATTCTGGTGCAATCAATTATTCTTCAATTGGTTGTGGCTGCTCATGATCATGCAAGGTACTATAAGTTGTTGAAAAAAGGCAATTATTTTGCTGAGCCAGTGAATGGTTTCATTTGAAAAGTTTTCATTGTGGCTAGTTTAGGATAGGTAGGTTTCTATTTTCAATAAGTGCAGTTGCGCAAGTTAGCGTCTTAGTTGGTTGCTTTGCGTCAGTCATATCATCCTTTGGTCGCCTGCGTCTTTTACTTTTGGTCTTTTGTCTTTTTGTTTTGGTTTTTGCTTTGATCGACTCTATGGCCCAATGGATAAGAGGAAGGCACTTAGAGTTCTAGATTCTTTTCTTTCACAATCTTGAAGGATAAATGAAAGAATTCCCCAGTCAGAGCCAGTTGTTATCCTCATTTTTGTTTTCAAAAATGAAGGACCATTACATGAAATTTTTGTGAAAAAATGAAGAAGAAAAAAATTACTCTGTGGCACGCTTCCCGAGGCAGAATTTCAACTAATCCTTAGACTGGCTTAATCCTTAGTCCATCCTCGAACTACGTTTCGAATTTCGTCAAATTTTGGGTTCGTTTGCTATGTCTTTCCTTCAATCGGGTTTTAAAATCCCGACTGCAGGTGGAGAATTTTCTTCAAACTGCAAGTTTTAATGATATTCATTGTTTTGGTCTTTGTAGGGGAATTTTTGACTTATTACATGTGCACTTTTATTTAAAAGATGTTACTTGTAATTTGTTTTAAATTTCCCCTTTGTTGTTTTTATATTTTTTATTGTTTTTTGGTCTTTTTTAGTTAAAATGGGGATTTTTTGACTCAATTACAAGTAAACTTGCAGTTTGGTCAAAAAACCCCTGCTTTAATGGTTTTTGCATGTAATAGGGATTTTAAATCCCCATTACATATGTGCAAGCAAGTATAACTTTTTGTAGGGATTTTATTTCCCATTTACTAGTATTTAAAACTTGCAGTTTGCTCCAAAAAACCTGATTTTGCCTTGCAAGTGCATTTTTGACAATTTTTAAACTTGTCATTTGTCCAAAAAATCCCGATTTTGGCTTGGTAAGTGAAAAAGTGAATTTTAAACTTGCTATTTCTCTTAAAAATCCCGATTTTGCCTTGTAAGTGAAAAAGTGACAATTTAAAACTCGCACTTTGGTCCAAAAAACCCGATTTTGCTCATAAAGTGCATTTTTGACATTTTAAACTTGCTATTTGGCCAAAAAATCCCGATTTTGCCTAATATGTTGAAAAAGTGAAATTTTAAACTTGTCATATCCTCCAAAAAACCCGATTTTCATTGTTTCATACATTTTAAACTTGCTATTTGTTCCAAAAAACCCGAATTGCAAGGAAAAACATGTTTTTTGAGGATTTTTAGCAAATTTTTGTGGAGATTTTTTGGGAGATAGAAGGCGTTTTGGATTCCTCCCTATTTTTATGCATTTTCAAACACCTTTCACGCCACATGGAGGTTAAGATTGCTGGTTTTTAGCTTTATAACAGCAAACCACGTTTTTGCCAAAAAACCACATTTTTCTTCATTAAAAATGCCACGAATCAGCAATGTTATGAATCGTTTTGGCTTGGTATGTTAAGGTATTGAGGTTAGAAAGAGTCTTAGCCATTTTCCATGCCATTTCTCATGCATTTGCTGCCACGTTTTTCAGTTTTGGGCATTTTTTCAAAAACGTGGCTAGGGTTTTGGAATACGGTTAATTTCTTTTTAAGAGATATTCTTCTTTATTTCAAAGATTGATCATCTTTTGGAGAGGCATTTTTACATTGGAGCAAGGTAAGATTTATTTTCTTCTTGTTTCTTTTTTCTTGTTTTCTTGTTTTTTCCTTTCTAGTTGTAAATTTGTAAATGGTTGGTTCTTCCCCAAAAATCAAATTTTGTGAGAGAGATTTTCCCCTTTGTAAAGCAATTTTAGAATTGCATTGTTCTTCCCCATTTTCCCTCTTTACTTGTATTCGGGATTTTAAATCCCGATTACAAGTTGGATGAAAATCATTGTTCTTCCCTTACGGATAAAAGATTTAACCATCTTTTGTTGAAATTCCAAGTTGCAAAGATGAGAAATACCCATCCTTTCAAAATGGGGTTTTTTGAAATCCGGGTTGCAAGTTGAAAGTACTTCCCATTTTTGCATTGGCAAAGTTCCAAGTGACCTTCTTGAAATTCATTTTTACCTATCCGCTTCCAATTCCCTCATTCGTACATACCATTTCATCTATTCATTTCACACCTTCATTCATTTTCCCCATTTAAAGTCTACCTGCAATCAGCCATCCAGAACCCGAAATTGGTCCAAAATGCACTAAAAAAAACACTTGAAAATGAGTTCTAAAGGTCCAATTACAAGTGCAAACTTGTGTTTACCCATTACACATATGAAGTTGCATGTTTGTTCCCCGCAATTGCAAGTTAATGCTCTTGTTTATCCCACACATGTAATGCAACTTCCAAAACCTGAAATTCACTTGTGAGCCCATTTTTGCATCAATTTCTCTCTTCCCTTGTCAGTCTGGTTTGCACACATGATCTACCAAATCAATGGATTAAGGCATGGGCCTTATTTTGCAAGCAAATTTCAAGAATGAAGGATGATACAAAGAAGAAATACAACAACAATTCATGGTTGAGAGCATAAAATGCTTTCAAGACAAAGATGGTCATGACATGAAAAGAGGAAGGCAGCCCATTCCCTCTTGAAAAGCTAGTACTACCCCAAGCAAGAAGACAAGGATGCAAGTTGAACCAGAATGAAGGATGATACAAAGAAGAAATACAACAACAATTCATGGTTGAGAGCATAAAATGCTTTCAAGACAAAGATGGTCATGACATGAAAAGAGGAAGGCAGCCCGTTCCCTCTTGAAAAGCTAGTACTACCCCAAGCAAGAAGACAAGGATGCAAGTTCCCGTTCCGGTTCAAGATGTCTTTACCAATCTATAATACTTCAAGTTCTAGCATCCTGAAGCGACATGAAGATCGTCACAGACAAAGGATGATGCAGTTAGAGTCGTGTCTTTAGACACATGGAATAATTTTAGTTATGCATTTGTAATTTCGTTTTGACAAGTTACATGTAAAAGTATTTTTTGTAAAAAGCAAGTTACACATTACTTGCACTTTTGTAATTACATGTAAGACAACTACAAGTTGTGTCCGATTAGGACTGTAGTTGGAATAAGTCTTAGTTAGTTGGAGTAACTCTTAGTTAATGAAGTCTCAATTAGTTATTGAATGAGTCTTGGTGGCTGAGAGAATCTCTCAAGTTAGTTAGGATCCTCCCACCTTTTTCTCAAGGCTCCTCTTCTATAAATACTTGAGAAGTCCATTGTAATTATCATCTTTTGGAAAGCAAGCAAAAACTCTGCCAAATTTACAGCAAGAAGTCTTTGAGCTTATGTATGTGAATTGAAAGTTTTTTAAGAATAATAAAGAAGGATTACTCAAGTTTTGAGTCTTTGAGCTACATGTTTGAGTTTGAATCTTTTATTTCTTCTATGCCAAGTGTTTCTAAAGGAGATTAGTCCAATCTGATTTGAAGTCTTTGAGCTGCAAGTAGAGAAGATTAATTAAAATAGGAAACTCTCTTGAAGGAGCAGCAAGTCTTTGAGCTTGCGTCTATTCTTGAGGAAAAGTTACTGTTTGATAAGAAATAGCAGCAAGTCTTTGAGCTTGCATTAGTTCTTGTCTTTGTCTTGAAAGAATAGATTATTCCAGTCTTTGAGCTATTATCTTTTATTCGTTGTAAAATTTAGATTATTCCAATAGTCAAGTCTTTGAGCTTGATATTGTTGTCCCGTCCCGAAGGAAGTGACGGGAGTCTTTGAGCTTTCAGGAAACTTCATTTCCTTTCTCTCATTTTACTTGAAAGTGGTTACTGTTGTTCATATTCAATCGCTATCATTTTCTGTGAAGAGAAAAGGATATTGTCTTTCTTAAAAAAATAAAAAAAAGATTGCTGTCCCATCCCATTTTATTTTCCAAGTTGTAGTTAGATAGGGGGAGCCTTCCCTTAATTAGGAGTGTTTTTACTCGTGTGCTGTAGTTGAAACCACAATTTTGTATATTTCCCCAAGTGCACAAAATTTTCAACCAACATTGAGTTCCTAGTCATGCCCTTTGGTTTGACTAATGCTCCTGCCACATTTTAGTCATGCATGAACAGAATCTTCCAGGAACAGTTGAGGAAGTTTGTTTTGATATTTTTTGATGACATTCTAATTTTCAGCAGATGTTGGAAAGAACATCTACAGCAGTTGGATTAAGTGTTGGGCATACTAGAATCTGAATCCCTGTTTCCCAAGGAGTCCAAATGTGAATTTGGGATGGAAGCGTTGCTCTACCTTGGTCACATTATCAGTGCGGGTGGTGTGAAGGTAGACCCTAAAAAGATTAGAGCTATCATTAATTGGCCTACTCCCGAAAACATAACACATATGAGGGGATTTTTGGGGTTGTGTGGATTCTATCGGAGATTTGTAAAGGGATATTCTCAGTTGGCTGCCCCCTTTACAGATCTTACCAAGAAAGGGGCTTTTGAATGGTCCGAAAAGGCACAGGCAACATTTGAGCAGTTTAAGAGGATCATGAGCTCCTGCCCAGTTTTAGCATTACCTGATTTCACCAAGCCATTTGAGCTACAATGTGATGCATCTGGAGAAGGTGTTGGTGCGGTCCTCATGCAGGATAAGGACCCTTTAAGCGAAATGTTAGAAAGTTGAAAAATCAGCAAAAAGGCCAAAAGGGCCGAATTTCGGACCCTTTAAATGAAATATTAGAAAGTTGAAAAATTGACAAAAAGGCCAAAAGGGCCGAATTTCAGACCCTTTCAATGAAATGATAGAAAGTTGAAAAATTGGCAAAAAGGCCAAAAGGGCCGAATTTCAGACCCTTTAAGTGAAATGTTAGAAAGTTGAAAAATTGGCAAAAAGGCCAAAAGGGCCGAATTTCGGACCCTTTAAATGAAATGTTAGAAAGTTGAAAAATTGGCAAAAAGGCCAATAGGTCCGAATTCTGGACCCTTTAAGTGAAATGTTAGAAAGTTGAAAAATTGGCAAAAAGGCCAAAAGGGCCGAATTTCGGACCCTTTAAATGAAATGTTAGAAAGTTGAAAAATTGGCAAAACGGCCAAAAGGGCCGAATTTCGGACCCTATAAATGAAATGTTAGAAAGTTGAAAAATTGGCAAAAAGGCCAAAAGGGCCGAATTTCGGACCCTTTAAGTGAAATGTTAAAAAGTTGAAAAATGGGCAAAAAGGCCAAAAAGGCCAAAATTCAGACCTTTATGTTAAAATGTTAAAAGGCGAATTTGGCAAAGTTGTCAAAAGGTCCGAAAATTAGAAAAGTTGACAAAATGGCCAAAAGGGCCGAAATTTGGACCTTTAAGCCGAAATGTTAAAAGAAGAAAGTCCACAAATACCTAAAAAGGTCCGAAAATATTGAAAAGTTGACAAAGTGTCAAATGTCGAAAATCGCGATCCAGGCGATAGGTAAGTATTTCGAAAGGTTTAAAAAATTATCCCAAGGCACCGAATTTCGCATAGAGACATCAACACGTGAGAAGGGAAATTGACGAATTGCCCCAGTCCGCCTAAGTTCGGATGAAGTGTGAAAATCGCGAAATAAGGAACCACGCGAAATATGGAAAATCATGAAAGGAAAATTGGCAAAAACTCTCATACTACCGAAAATAGCGATTTAGGGTAAATATGAAAGAAGGTTTAAAGTTTTAAATGGTTTTCAAAACTCTCCGATTCACCGAAATTTGCCATCCGCAGCCCCTTTTCAGAATCGCGTTTCAACTAAGTTACCCGGGTTAAACTTGCAAAATCGCCCAAGGTAAATTGCTAAGTCTGTATAAAATTGCAAATTCTTTTCAAACCATAGGCGCAAATTTGGATTCAAAAGTTAACCGTTGAAATTCAAACTGCAGAACTCTTCCATTCAAATTTGCAAATCGTGCAATTTCTCGCCATTCATTTTTCACCAAGTAAGTGCGCTTTACCTCTCTCGATCATCTGGAATATTTACAAATTGGATGGATGTCTGTGCAAAATTGATTAAAATGCTTAAGTCTTCAAAATCATATCTTTTTATGTTTGTAAGGCGTCATGCAAAGCGATTGAAATCAGAATTTACTCCTAAGAATCAGCTAGAAAATGCATTTTCAAACTTAGGAAAATTTCTCAAGCTTTGTCCATTTTGAAATCAATGCCTAAATAAATTCGCAATCAAAAGCTTCATAAATACTTATGTTTAAATCAATCAAGCTTTTAGCTAACAATATCATGCTGCTCTTTCAATTCGATTTTTTTTTAATTAATCCTAGTATGCTGGTATATCCTCTATCTAACCCGCTTTACTTCCCTTTTGTCGCCTCGTAATCCGCGTTCGACTGTGTAGGATAAATGCCTAAATCGGCGGTAGAATCATCAAAGACGTCTGCTATAGCCGAGACATCGTGAGCATCCAAATCAGATATCCCTCGCAGAGTCGAAAGGATGAAGTACCCGTATCAAAGAGGGGGATTGAGGGAGTCAAAAGTTCAGAGTGTCTGGGACAATGTCAGTGATACTGACCTAGGCCATATCGATATCTGAGATTTCAAAAGCCGAGTCTTCTCCCTTGATGCCTATGGCAGGCCTAGGCAGATGATGGAAAGTGGCATCGCCCAAGCAGTGAGATTTCCCCCAGCAATGCAAAACTATGAGTTAGTAGTCGAGGCCGCCCGACATTACCAACCAGGTTCCAGATTGGTGCTCCTCGAGGACATGGTCCTCGCTAACTTCAATCCTGAGGCCATTGGCGACGCATTTGATATTCCCTTCCCAAACAATCCCACAACCACGACTATAGATGAAGCGCAGGGGGCGTATGATATGAATCCTGCCAGATGCAAAACACTAACCAATGAAGAGTGGTACAGAGAGAGAAGACCTCCAAGCGTCCGAATTGGGAAAAAGACCCCAAGAAGTGACTTTCACAATGAGCATGGGGACATGGTCACACTGCTCAACAAGGTTATGGGACTCCCCAAATCCAACTACTTTGAAGAATGGATGTTTACTTCACAGAACAGGTCTTCGCTGGGAAGTCCAAGTTTGACTGGGCCCAGATCATAAGCGACAATATCCACACCCAGCTGATCGAACTTGAGGCAAAGAAGTACTTCACTATGACATCCTATTTAGTCTACATGTTCGCCAAGAACCAGCCGCTGTCAGGTTTAATAATGAAAGGTCAAATCGGGAATGGACCTGATCAAGTAAAAGTATACGATTGTTACCCACAGCTAGACTATCAAGATATAGCTCAAAGGGAAAAGAACAGCCCGGCCTATGCAGTTGGTCAGTATGAGCGCGTCAATGACGCCTTCACAATGCACTTGGTCAGGCTTATGTAGGCAGGATTACACATAAGGCTCTCGGAGCAAGCTACTATTCTAGTACAGAGATACGGAGCCCGGTTCATCCAGTTCCCAAGGTTCTCCTATATCCGGATAGCTGGCTTTGATGGTGCCCCTCTCCGGCTTCCACGGTACCCAACCGACAAGATAGTTCTTATGGAGGTCGCAAGGTAGTCACGTCCGGCCGATAGCTTACTCAGAGACAACAAGTAGGCTGGATTTGCATCCCCCATGATTATAGGCAACCAGGATGTCCATCTGAAGACCCCCTCCTAGGCAGAGGAATCCTTCGTAGAGCTGGCCTCCTATGGCCTACAGGAGCATTTTCCAAGGAAATGCTTCGATCACGACAATCTGGCAAAGAAAGCCTATGGCAAGCGGTATAGAGCAAAGGAATCAGTTGAAGATTATTGGAAAAATCGCTCTGATGACTATGAGGTCCGGAGGCGTGAATATTCGAGGCTGAGTGTGCAGCAAATGCGACTCTATGAATATCGTCGGGTCCCAAATCAACTCTCAAATTCAGGAAATTGCCTGCAGGTCCGAGAATTTGAGGCAGTAAGATATCTTTTGTCAGGCGTTGATTGGACACAAGACCCGATCACTGATTTTGAGGCGGTCATGGCAGCCCCAGGAAGATATACAGACCAATGGTTGCATCAGAAGATTGAGCGACTAATTCATGAAGGAGTCCAGTTCACTTACCACTTAATGGGTAGCCTTGATTCTCAGTCCTCCGAAGATGAGGGAACTTCCAATGCACCTAGGGAAGAAATTGAAAAGCCTGAGAAAAGGAAGAAGGCTAAAGCCAACAGAGGAACTTGGACATCCAAGAGAACAAGAAGGGAGAAGATTCCCATTAGGAGGCCAGAGGTCACTTCATTGTCAAAGGACCCCAGTTCGTCCGACGATGTAGTAGAATTGGATTATATACCTGATCCTCCTTCCCAGAGTGACATCGATGCATTTGGAGCTGATGATCCTCCCGCACCCGACATGCTAAACGCCGAGCTAAGAGTCATTGAATCAGCCGAACCGGGTAACCAAATTGAGGAAGGAGAGATTCCATCCATTCAGGGGATCAAAGTACATGAACCCACCCAACAGAGTCGCCATGAACTGCTACTCCATAACACTACCAAAGATGACTCTACCGTTGAAGGAGAGCAAAGGACAGAGGAGACCCGCGAGCTCGAAAAGACTGAAGAGCTACCATCACACGAAGGCACCAGACAATTGTTCAGTGAAGTAGGAGAAAACTCTGCTGCGAGCAAAGAACACCCCCTCCACTCCTCCGGTAATGGAACAGCTGCAAATTTGTGATGAGTCGGCTAAAAACATCAAAGAACAGAGTGCAAACTTAACCATGGCATCAGCCCAGACTGTACCTCAAGAATGGTTAATTGCTCGAGCTCAACGCAAAGCCGCCACAAAGCCACCCATTGACTTGGAAGACATCTTCTCACGTATAGATCAAGCTAAGGCCAAGGGGAGGAAAAAGCCCAAGGCATATTTCAGAATGACCAAAGATGAGCAAAGGAACCGTACTCTTCACATCGCCACCCCGCCTGTAGACAAGCCAGCAGATCAAATTACACTGGCAAATTATAGCATCACAACCGTCCCCATTAGAAGAGCCACTAAGGAATAGGAAAAGGAGGAATTCAAGGATTCAGTACAAAACATGCTCAGGCAACTTGAAGAGATAACAGCTGAAAAGGACATGTATCGACCTCGTACCGAGCAGGCCGAGGGATACATTGATCAACTCCTGAGACCATTGCACAATGCTTCCGAATCCCACATTCCCCCGACGGCCTTGGCACAGAGGACCACAACAAAATTTGAAGGAGTACGGGATACTGCAAGGGCCGTCAGAGAATGGATACAAGGCATCAAAGGGAGGGGAGAACGAATCCTCGAAGAAGTAAAAGAGATGGCTCACTATCGAGAGACCACCCTGGTCCAGCTATTAGAGATGAAGAGGGAATCCCTTAGAATGCATGAAGTGGCTGCCACTACTCTTCCCCTCATGAGAGCTCTCTTCTAGACCCATGCACAGATTCCTACATTATCCACCATCCTAGATCCTTATAACATCAGCACTCTTAAGGAATGGTACTGGACTATCACCATGAAGAATGACACAAGAGAAATCATTGATAAAGAACACGATGCATGCGAGACAATTTTGAAAACCATGCAAGAACTCGACAAAACGATCCTCCAATGGTCTTGGGATGGCAAAATGACCTGTCCGATGAAGTGATACAGTCGGACTGGGAGGAAAGACTAGGGACGAATAGGATCACCTATTCCGCTAAGGACTTGAGTTTTGCTGGTCAATTCCAGTCAGACATGTTGTGCTTTGAGCATAATCGTTCCAGCTGGAAGGATGGTTTGAAGCACATAGACCAATACCTTGAAGGCATGCAGTATAAAGTTCGTCATCCTCCTATGCCTCCATTCAGTTTGCTATTCCAATTGTGCCTCAGGTTCCAGGAATATGTTCGTGAGGAACGTACAGCAGGTCGAGACCTTTGGCAAGAATATTTGCACGAGAAGGATGAATTCCTGGAAAAAGGATGTGAAGCTGAAAAAGAAAAAGTGCTCTCCTAAAGTGTTTTTTCCTTTTTAATTTTGAAAAGTGCACTTTTTGGCCAAAGGGTCATGTTTGACTTCTAAGTCAACTAAATGTAAAAACTTTATGTGTATGCACCTTTTTGGATTATTTTGGATAAGTTCTAATTACCTTTTTGGGTAGTTATTACTCCCTTTGGGGTAGTCGCTGATATTTACCATCCATTTATGGGTATGGGTACTCTTTTGTAAGGATGAATCTAGGCCATTTGTTTAGATTAGATCTTGGTCATTCATCCATTTTTGAAGCCTATTTAAGGGACTGGTTTTCCCTCATTTTGTAAGAAGTTCATAGATTTTTGCTGAAGCTTTGGCGAAATTTACAGGATTTAATGCAAAGTTAAAACTGTTTCAAGTTTCCTTGTGAGTGCATGGTCTCCTTTTTCATTAATTTAGAATTTTCAGTTATGTTTCTTTCCTTTATATAGCATTTTCTAAGTAAACATTTGATAGAGTCCTTGTTGTTCATACCGTTAGGGAATGGCTGATTGTCTTTCCTTCTGCATGGTTAATCTGAACCTTTCATATGCTTAGTTCGGTTATTGAATGCTCACTGAATGAATGTCAAAGTTTTGATGTTGTATTTAATAGCATGAAAATTCAATTTTCCCTTGAAGATCGCACTAGATTGATGCAAGTATTGTGCTTAAATGGCTGGTAATGCTTAATCTATTTATTTGGAGGTGTCTGTCTGTTTATTGAATCTGCTATCTTAGTTAAACTTTATATTTTTTGTACCCCTCTCTCTCTCTCTCTATCCCTTTTTTTGCCCTTTTTTTTACCAAGAGAATCCACAGTCCTGCTAAAAATAGTATCAACCCAAGTTAAACCATTCGATAAGCGAGACTATTAAAGTTCTAGGGAACTCATCCAGCAATTGCCTATTTCACCGTAAGTCCCCTTGTGTTTCCAACAAAAACACATCAAACCACTGAGTAATCCCGCAGTCAAGACCTGACGAACAAAACCTTGAGGTTGTCCCCTTTGATCAAACATAAGAAATAGCATTAGGGATTTCCTTATCTCAAGAGAGGATAGGATACTCAGCAAGTTCATTCTATTCTGTGTTGGTCGTATGGAGTTCGTAGCAATGCGATTTCAAACACGTCAACAGAACTCAGTCTGAAAATCATCTTGATCTGCAAATATCTTCTTTCCCATTTTAATTTTGAGTTTCCATTTTGATCTCCTAACTCGCTGATCTTTGAAAATCTCAATTTCCAACTTTCTAAATTGATTACAAGTTCGATTTTTGGAAGATTTGATGACATCACTCGGATTCTTGTTGACTTTATTTGACTTTCAAGAGTAGGGCAGAGTTTTTAGTGTTCAATTTCATGTTTGCTTGCCTTTAATTTCATACTTGGGCAGACTTTTGGAGGTCTTCAACATGGGCGGCCTTTCTCCTTATCACCATGCATGGTGGACTTTTATGACTCCACCATCTTCTTTGACATCAAACTTGGGCAGACTTTTCATTACCTTTTCAAGGCATAGGGCGGAGTTTTGAATTTATCCAAGGCGAACTTTTTCCACTCCACAAGGCATAGAGCGGACTTTGGATGCACCTCAACACATGGCAGAGTTTGAACATTCCCCTAGGGCTGACTTTTATAACCACTTTCTTAGGCAGAGTTTAGGAAGGACAGCAAAGAGGGCGTAGTTTTATGCTCCCTCTTCTTGGCCTCTTTAACATGGTGGACTTTTGTCATGACTACCAAGGCAGAGTTTGGAAAGACCTCTACCAAGGCGGAGTTTTGGTCTACCTCCTCAAGCATGGCGGAGTTTTGGAAGGACATCAACATAGGGCGGAGTTTTGAGACCACTCCCAAGGCGGACTTTTCTACTTCACCTAGGGCAGAGTTTTGAAACATGGCTACCAAGGGCGGACTTCTAAAGTATCTCCTAGGGCGGACTTTTGACTACCTTCATTCCATAGGGCGGAGTTTTATGACCTCTCCACCAAGCATGGCGAACTTTGGAAGGCCTTCATCCCATCCTCTTCAAGGCGGACTTTTGAACATCCCTTCATGGCGGACTTTGAACATCTCTCCAACATGGCGGATCATGCTTGGGCGGACTTTTGAACACCTGCCATAACACTCAACATCATCCATTAGCTAGAATTAGAAAAAATTTGGAAAATTTCAAAATTTCACAATTTAACCAAATTTAACCAGATTAACTTGAAATTTGAAATCCATACTCAGGCAAATCATCTGAAGCATTATGACCCCTAAAATGTAGGAAACTAGCTTATTAGGTCAAAAATTGGAAATTTTGGATCTCGGTCGAAGCAGGTCAGTGGTATCAGTGCAAACCCTAGGTCCCCATTCCAAAAAAGCAAAAAGCAGACATCCCTAAAAAATAGGGAAAACTTTCTAAAAATAGCCATACTGGGGATTGGGCTAAAAATGCCAAAAACGAAACTTCCTAAAAATAGGAAAAAGCAAAAAAGAAAAGTTTCTAAAAATAGAAAGTTGTTCAAATTCGTCCGAATCAATTGCGATCTTCGTCCTTTGGCCTTTCTAGGCACTTTGATGGTGTCCTGACTCTAGAATCACTTGGTTTGCAAAAACTAACTTTCAATCCTTAGGACTCGAACTGTTCAAAACTGAGCAAGGCTTGACAAAACTGAAGCGGAAGGCAACGAGACACTAACAAAAACCCTAGAAAGCAGGAAAAGAGAGGGGGCCCATTTGCAATGGGGCGATGTGTGAAATGCAAGAAAGAATTAGCCTCCGAGTTTGAGATGAAGGATCTCAGTCTTATGCATTACTTTCTAGGATTGGAATTTGGAAGTATGGCAAAGACCCAATGAGATTATTCTTAGTCAAGGGAAATACACCATAGATATCTTGAAGAGATTTGGGATGATGGATTGCAAGTCCATGTCCACATCTATGGAAACAAATTTGAAGAAGTTGAGTGACTCTACAGCTAGTTCAAATTTGGTAGATCCCACCATGTATAGACAATTGATTGGATCATTGATTTATCTAGTCAATACTAGACCAGACATTTGTTATGCGGTAAGCGCTCTCAATCAATTCATGTGTGAACCAAGACAAATTCATCTAGTTGCAGCAAAGCATATCTTGAGATACTTGCGTGGCATAGTGGGATATGGCTTGAGATATACTTCCTGTGAAGATCTAAAGTTACAAGGATATTTTGATTCTGATTGGGCCAGAAGTGTAACTGATAGGAAGAGCGCCTTTGGATGTTGCTTCAGTCTGGGGTCTGCCATGATTTCCTGGTGTAGCAGGAAGTAGACCTCTATGGCACTAAGTACTGCTGAGGCTGAATACATTGCAGCATGTGTAGCAGCTCGAGAAGCAGTGTGGCTTCGAAAGCTCCTTGCAGGATTATTTGGACAAACATTTGAGCCAACTGTGATTCATTGTGACAATCAAAGCTGCGTGAAGCTCTCTATCAATCCAGTGTTTCATGATAGAACAAAACATGTGGAGATCAAATACCATTACCTTAGAGATATGGTGCTAAGAAAAGCAATTCAACTTAAGTATAATTGCACTAATGAACAGACAGTTGATATTCTTACCGAGCCCCTCTCCAGAGTGAAGTTTGCACATTTCCAAGATAAGCTTGGAGTTGTGGAGAATGTTGCCCTTGTTGAGAAGGAGACTCAGCATCAATGATTTGTACTATTTGCCATGATGAATATTTCTCTAAGACAGAGAAATATGAGGTGAAAGCACTCTTCCATCTCTAAGACGGAGATGTTGTTTTCCACACATGGGAGTAGCCATGGTGGACGTCATGTTGAGAGACTCCATGATGATGTCACATTGAGTGACGCCATGATGAACACATGTGCACATATTTCCTTCCACACATGGGAGTAGCCATGGTGGATGTCATGTTGAGAGACTCCATGACATGGATATCTGGAAAGATACATCCCTAGCTAAGAGGGAGTGTTGACATTATAGCAACGGGAGTTCTCTTTCCACCTGAATGTTGTCGCCTAATTATAAACATTTTATTTATATTACTACCACTGATACGTGTTATCATCTTCATTTCGTTATCGCTGAGTTAACTCAGATTTTTGTCTAAGAAGAAATTGTCAATGATACATATATCTAACATATAAATTAAGTTTAGTATTTGGGGTTATTAATGTTAGTTAGGAACTATCGCACCCCTTTGCAAGTCATGTAACCCAGTTTAAGACGCGTGTATGTCCATCTGTCTAAGTTGGGTATAAGGACCCCTTGTTACGTGAGAATTGGGGAGAGTGAGTGAAAAATCGGTGATGCGCAACTAGAGGAATACAAAGACTGTAGAGGAATACTTTCTATATTTGTGAAGGAATACGAAGATTAATAAACAATATAATCAATCTTTATGTGATGCCCAGCATTCACATTCGAGATTTTTGTGTGAAGAGTACCTGTTCAAAACGGTTTATACTGCTGCTTACATTCATTTCTGATATAAAATTTACAAAAAGAAGAGCAGCCTTCCAATATGAAAGTAGAACTGTAGCCAACTACAAAGAGTAGACTCCTACCTCAAACTTTCACTAGAATGGGGAAGAGGAAAATGTAATTTGTTGTAACTTCCATGGATATGCAATTTATGATGATGATTTTCTATAACAATTTTCATAAATCATACTAAATACCATATTTATTGGTTGGTCATTGTATTCACATAATGATGCAATATTATATTCTTTTGATATTCAAACAAAATACAAAAACACTTTCGTAGTGTTTTGCAAACTTGTCTACTACATTTTTTAATTGTATTCGCATAAAACTTATGTTTTCTAAAGGAATTTAAGTACTTTATCAGTTGTCAAATTTGTCAGCTCACCAAAGCTGAATCAAATTTGGGTCCATCAAATTTTTGTCGAGTCTATGTTTTTGAACTATGATAATAACAATTATTAATCCTGACCTCAAACTATAAGAAAGAATAA